>NC_138131.1:35670249-36270249 GCF_964188305.1 Podarcis bocagei
ACCTCAAAACACGCGCCTGGGAAGGCGGACGGCTGCTGTGCCCGCGGCAACCCGACAAAACAATCCCAGTTAAACAAAGCAACGCAAGAGGGGAAAAAATGAGGACAAGAGCCCAGCTGTCTCCGATTTGGGAATTCAGCTGTGTTTAAAACGTATTTCTCTCCCCACGCTCCACACCTAAAATGGCCGCCGTGGCTTCACCATGGGGACCTTACTAAGATGGCGGCCGCGATAAGCCTTTTCCCTTCACCTAGGCTGAAATGGCCGCTCGCGCCACCGCCTCGAGTGCCCTCAAAGATGGCGCTTATCCCCTGCCCTTAACAAATCCCTCAACAAAAATGGCGGCCGTGACCTCAAAACACGCGCCTGGGAAGGCGGACGGCTGGTGTGTCCGCAGCAACCCGACAAAACAATCCCAGCTGAACAAAGCAACGCCAAGAGGGGAAAAAGTGAGGACAAGAGCCCGGCCCCCGACGTGAAAGGGTAGCAACTGGGGGGGGGGGTTCGGGACGGAGAAGGGCAGGACGGGGCCAACGATCTGGAGCTGCAGCCCCAGCGGTAGCAGGGAGGGAGCCGGGGAATCGGAGTGGGACGCGGGTAAAAGACCGCCGGGAGGCAAGCAAACAGTAGCAGGGAGCGAGCCGGGGAATCGGAGTGGGACGCGGGGAAAAGAACGACTGGAGGCAAGCCAACAACACGCAGGGGGAGGAAGGAGCGGAAGGTTGCTGCAGCGGGTACTTTACCCCTCTTCTTCTCCCGACGCCAGCGCGATGCTCCCAGCGTCGCCCGTGAATCTGTTTGCTGGATCTCTGCTGTAGAATTGCAATTCTCTTCAAAGGTCCGGAGCTTTCAGTCTGATCGTGGTGCAGAGTTCACCGGGTCTGCGCTGCAGAAATTCTTCCGCCAAAAGGGAATACGCCACAGGTTGACAGTCCCACACAGTCCTCAAGAGAATAGCGTTGCTGAACGCAAGAACAGAACGCTACAAGAGGCTGTTGCAGCTATGCTCTTTGATTCTGGGCTCCCACAACGCTTTTGGGCCGAAGCCTGGCAGTGTGCTTCATTTTCTCAGAATCGCTCCTATTGTTCTGTTGTAGGGGACACACCCTATTTTCTGCTGCACGGCAAGAAGCCCAAGGTGCATTTCTTCCATGTTTTTGGTTGTGAGGCTTGGGTTCTTGTGCCAAAGGCCAAACGCAGAAAGGGTGGACCAAGGTCCAGGAAGATGATCTTCTGTGGGTATGAACCAGGGACCAAGGGGTGGAGATTTGCCTATCCAAAAGGCTATCAGTCCAGACTTATAGTCAGCAAAAGTGCTGAGTTCTGTGAGCAAAGTGCATGGACACGCATACATGGTAACCCAGATGTACTTTCAGAGAGTTTGCTTGACTCAGCTGATGAGGAAGAGGTGGAGACTGATCCTGCTGCTGAGGAACAGAGTCCAGAGCAGGAGCAGCCTAAAACCTCTCCTAAAGCTGTCAAGTCAGAGCCAAAAAGTGAACCATCCTCACCCACAGGTCCAGCTGAGAGGTTCAAAGGGTGCAGCAAGTCAAAAGGGGAGCTCTCTGACATCAAGGATGGTCTAGCTGGCCCTAGTGGGTCAGAGGGGGTACCAGAGCTCACGCTAAGACGGTCAACTCAGGCCACTAAAGGTAAACCTCCTGCCAGGTTTGAGGCCACAAGTGTATGGGTTGGGGTGGCTCAGTGTGAACCTGAAAGTTTTGAGGATGCTCAGAAACTGCCTCAGGAAGAAGTCAGCAAATGGCAAGAGGCTATGCAGAAGGAGATGAGCTCAATGGGGTCTCTAGGTCTGTTCTCCCTCACAACGTTGCCGGCTGGCAAACAGGCTGTGAGCAGCAGGTGGGTTTATCGCCTTAAACCCACAGCAACTGGAGAACCGCAGTACAAGGCTAGGCTAGTAGCCAGAGGGTTCACGCAGCGGAAGGGGCTGCATTATACTGAAGTATATGCTTCTACTTCCAGAAGTGAAACTCTGCACATGCTCTTAGCCATTGCTGCACAAAGAGGTTTGCAGGTGCATCACTTTGATGTGGATGTAGCCTATTGGAACTCAGACCTCCAGGAGCAGTTGTACATGCTCCCTCCTACAGGGTTTGAGGGCGAGGGGCAAGGCATTGTGTGGAGATTGCACAAATCGATTTATGGGCTAAGACAATCAGCCAGGAATTGGAACTTGTGTCTGAATGAAGCCTTAGAGAAGCTAGGTTTCAGGAAGAGTCTTGCTGACAGCTGCCTGTACCTTAAAAGGTCAGGAGAATCACAGGAAATGGTTTTAGTTTTTGTTGATGACATAGTCTTTGTCTCAAAGGCAAATAGGTGGAGAAGTTTGCCAAAGAGCTTGGTAAACGTTTTATACTCAAGAACGTAGGTGCAGTAAAGATCTACCTAGGCGTGCAGATAATTAGGACTGAAGATGGAAGTTTCCTGCTCAGTCAGAGGCAAGATTGAGCAGTTGCTTGAGAAGTTCAGGATGTCTGAATGTGCAGGGGTCAGGACACCCATGGAGACAAGCTACGTGAAAGACAGTCAGCAAGTAGAGCGCGTTGAGTTTGAAAATGCTGAGCTCTTTCAGTCAGCCCTGGGTAGTCTGTTGTATCTGTCCCTGTGGAGCAGACCTGACATAGCTTTTGCTACCAATCTGCTCAGCCAGGAAGCTACAAACCCAAGTGTAAAAGCCTGGAATGGTGTCAAGCGGGTGCTGTGTTACCTGCAAGATACCAGACTTCTGTCTCAAGCTGTCAGCCAAGGGCGATGTCAAGTTGACGTGCTGGGCAGACAGCGATTGGGTGAATTTGTAAGACAGGAAGTCTGTTTCTGGTATGGTAGTGAAGCTTGGGGACTCTTTGGTTGGGTGGAAGTCCCGAAAGTAAAGTCTCATAGCGCTCTCCTCTACTGAGGCTGAGTTCAGTGAGCTGTCTGAGATTTGTAGGGAAATGGAGTTCTATGCGTGCTTGGTTCAAGAGATCTGTGGAGAGTGTTGCTTTCCCATTACGGTTTGGGAGGACAATCAACCCTGTCTGAAGTTAGCAGAGTCTGGGCAGTTTCAGGCCAGAACCAAACACCTAGACATCCATTTCCAGAATGTGTGTCAGAGTGTTCGGTTGGGATTAGTGGAACTGAAATACTGTCCCAGTTCGAAGAACCTGGCAGATGGGTTCACGAAACCGCTGACCTTCCAGCATCATGGGGAGTTCTGTGAAGGTCTGTGTTTGGGGTAAGTGGTTACACTTACACTCCCCAGTGCAGGGCAAGAGGGGGTGTGAGGTTTGGAGTTTACAGGGTTAACATCTCTGTGTGTCCTGCATCTGGGGAGGAGCTATCCCTACATCCGGGAAGCTGAATTCTTTGTCTGTGAGTTACTTTCACTTTTCTGCCGAGAGACGGAGGAGCCATGTCGGCTGTCTCTGATGGTCTGTTTATTTTATCTGCCTGATGTAAATAAAGCTGAACAACAGTGTGGACTCTTTCTTCACTCACACAAGAAGCACTCGCTGTGCCGCTCTGCTACAAGTCCGGGAATTCTGGAGCTGTGGAAACGTACCAGACCCGAACAGAGCATTTGCTTTGAGACGCTGCTACAAATGTGGCTCCCCCTCCCATCTCGTGAGAGACTGCCCTGTAGAGGCACAGGAAGGGCCCAAGGTCGTCTCCTGTGGCAACCAGATTAGAGGCTCTTCCACAGCTGTGAGACATGGGAAACTGAAGCCAAAAGCAACTGGCAGGAATGACTCTGAACATAAACACTTGGCAGCTTCCATGGCAACAGTCAAGAGCTGTAAACAGGACACTGTGCTGACCTTCGTGATTGACTCAGGAGTTTCACACCACCTTATGCCCTCTGGTGGTTTTTTGCAGAACTGCACCTCTGTAGTCTCTGGAAAATCCGTCTGTCTTGCAAATGGGACTAAACGTGCTCTGACACAGTCTGGCTCACTGTTTTGCTTTTTCTTACAGGACTCGATACAGGCGTTTGTCGTTCCTGGACTGTCCTGCGGGCTGCTATCCGTCGCCGCTCTTATTGCTGATAATTATAGAGTCTGTTTTGAGAATAACGTGCTCTATTTCCAGGGATGAGCAACAACTAGTCAGTGTGGAATGTAAAGACAGGCTGTTTGTGCTAGAAGCTTCTCTTGCAGGTCCAGGTACCACGGAAACAGCTCAAGCACAATGTGCCAACATTCCAGTACATGATGCATGTGCACATCTTTGGCACAGATAAATGGCTCACGTGTCATGGGGTTACATGAAGAAGATCCCAGAGTGCACTGAGGGGTGCAAAATGAAGTCATATGCTAATTTTCTTGAGTGCAGAGCATGTAAGCCCGCAAAGGTGAAAATGTGCACCTACCCAAGGTCTGAAAGGGTGACCACTAGACCTTTTCAGCTGGCGCATGCAAATTTGTGTGGCCCTATGTCAGTAGCCAGTCTGGGCGGGGCCAAGTATGTGCTCATGCTGATAGATGATTTCTCAATAAATTCCTGGGTGTTCATGCTTAAACATAAGAGTGAGGCTGCGCCACTGATCAGAAACTGGATTGCGGCAGTGGAACTGCAGTTCTCCATGCGTGTGTAGAACTTTCAGAGTGACCATGGTGGGGAATTCACCGGGTCTGCTCTGCAAAGTTTCTTCCACCAGAAGGGAATACAACACAGGTTGACAGTACCATACAGTCCCCAACAGAATGGCGTTGCAGAATGCCGGAACAGAACACTGCAGGAAATGTTTGCAGCATTGCTGTTTGATGCCGGGCTTCCCCAGCGCTTTTGAGGGGAATTTTGGAAGACGGCCAACTTCACTTTGAACAGGTTGTTTTAACTCTGTTGTAGGGGACACACCCTATTTTCTGCTGCACGGCAAGAAGCCGAAGGTGCATTTCTTCCGTGTTTTTGGCTGCGAGGCTTGCCAAACGCAGAAAGGGTGGCCCTAGGTCTCAAAAGATTATTTTCTGTGGGTATGAGCCAGGGACCAAGGGGTGGAGATTTGCCTATCCAACAGGCAACCAGTCCAGGATTCTGCTCAGCAACAGTGCTGAATTCTGTGAGCAGAGTGGGTGGACACGCATACATGGGAACCCTGATGTTCTTTCAAAGAGTCTGCTTGACTCTGCTGATAAAGAAGAGGAAGAGGTTGAACCTGCTGCTGAGGAACAGAGTCCTGACCCAGAACAGGTTTTCTTGTGTGTGCGTTTCTTTGTGGCTGATTAGCTGCTCTCCCTGTGCAAAGGTCAGAGGGGGCAGGGTTTCTGTTGAGTCAGGTGATTAGCTGTGGGAGGAGCTTATCAGAGCTTCCAGGGCAGCTTGATCCATCTTTTAGATTTAGGGGAGCTAGTCTCAAACGTTTGTTGGGGGAGACCTAGGATTTTGGGGGGGTTATTTGTCCTCTCTTCACGTTTTTTAAGATGGAGGACCACTGTAGCCACCCCAACGACACATTTTCAAGATGGAGGGTGAGGGACCAGCTGCAGTCGCCTGTGGTTCCTGCGCAATGTTTGCCATCTTGCCAAAGGTTGCAGGCAGCTTTACCTGCAGCAATTGTATGTTGATTGCCCTCTTAGAAGACAAAGTCCAGCAACTGGAGGAACGTGTAGCTACGCTCCAAAGAATTAGAGAGCTGGAGCTCTTCTTGGAAGCAACAGAGAACACCGTCTCCACCAAGGAGGAGACAGGGGACACCCCTGAGAAGGAGGTTAGTTTACCAACACAGGTGCCAGATATATGGAGAAACGTGACTCAAAGAAGTAGGAGGCCCAGGGTTCGCTCTGATTGTTTAGAAATACACAATCGCTTTGAAGTCCTCTCCCCTAGCATAGAAGACGAAGAACAGACTCCATTTGAGGATCTCTCCCTCAAGACGAGCAGCAAAGTCGGTCCTCAGGGAATGTGCAGGTGACCTTGGAACGGACAGCTCACGGAAGAACCCCGACCAAACCTAAGGGGAGGCGTGTAGTGGTGATAGGGGATTCCCTACTGAGGGGAACAGAAGCAGTGATCTGTGGGCCTGACAAGAGGTCTCGGGAGGTGTGCTGTCTCCCCGGGGCTAAGATCCAAGATGTAACTGAACGACTGCAAGGAATCATAAAACCAACTGACAAATACCCCTTCCTCTTGGTTCATGTGGGAACCAATGACACTGCAAGCAATAGCCTCCAGAAGATCAAAAGAGACTACGAGGCTCTGGGCAGGAAATTGAAGCAATTAAATGCACAAATTGTCATCTCATCTGTCCTCCCAGTTGAACGACGTGGCCCAGGGAGAGAGGGAAAAATAGTGGAAGTGAACAGCTGGCTTCGCAAATGGTGTAAACAGGAACAGTTTGGATTCTTAGATCACGAACTGCAGTTTCTTGAAGATGGACTTCTGGCAAGCGATGGGCTGCACCTCACAACGGTTGGGAGGAATGTTTTTGCCAAAACTCTCAGAAAAAATCCTTAAATAAGAGACACGGGGGAATGATTAATGGACTTCAATGTCTGTACACTAATTCGCAAAGCTTGGGAAATAAACAAGACGAGCTTGAGCTCTTGGTACAGCAAACTAAATATGACATAATACGCATCACTGAAACCTGGTGGGATAAGTCCCATGATTGGAATGTTATAATGGGGGGATACAATCTATTTGAGAGAAACAGACCAGACAAGAAAAGAGGAGGAGTGGCGTTATATGTCAGGGATGTGTATACCTGTGAAGAGATCCAAGATTTAGATCCTCAAAGCCAAAGTGAGAGCATTTGGATCAAAATTAAGAGAGAGAAGTTTACTATAGATCCCCAAGCCAAACGGAGGACATAGATGATGCCTTCCTGGAACAGATGGCCAAGCATGCAAAAGGAAGGGAGATAGTAGTAATGGGGGACAGCAATACTAAAAGGAAAGGGAGTTCATGATGGCTGGGAGTTTGTTAAGAGGGAGATAGTAAAAGCACAACGTCAGGCAATACCAATGAGACGGAAACATGGAAGGTGCCTAAAGAAGCCAGGGTGGCTATCTAAAGAACTTTTAACTGAGTTAAGATTAAAAAAGGATGCGTACAAAAAATTGAAAAGGGGGGAAACCACCAAAGAGTAATTCAAACAAATAGCCAGCACGTGTAGACACAGAGTCAGAAAAGCTAAAGCACAGAATGAACTCAGGCTTGCTAGAGAGGTTAAAAGCAACAAAAAAAGGCTTTTATGGGTATGTCCGTAGCAAAAGGAAAAACAAAGAAACAGTGGGGTCACTCAGAGGAGAAGATGGTGAAATGCAAACAGGGGACACCGAAAGGGCTGAACTCCTCAATGCCTTCTTTGCCTCAGTCGTCTCCGATAAAGAAAACAATGCCCGACCTGAAGAATTTGGAGCAAATGATTCAGCAGAGGAAAAACAGCCCAGAATAACTAAGGATATAGTACAAGAATACTTGGCTAGTTTAGATGTATTCAAGTCTCCAGGGCCAGACGAACTGCATCCAAGAGTATTAAAAGAACTGGCAGATGTGATCTCAGAACCACTGGCAGTCATCTTTGAGAATTCCTGGAGAACAGGCGAAGTCCCGGCAGACTGGAGGAGGGAAAATGCTGTCCCTATTTTCAAAAAGGGGAAAAGAGAGGACCCAAATAATTATCGCCCAGTCAGCCTGACATCAATACCAGGGAAGATTCTGGAGCAGATCATTAAGCAAACAGTCTGTGAGTACCTAGAAAGGAATGCTGTGATCACCAATAGTCAGCATGGATTTCTGAAAAATAAGTCATGTCAGACTAACCTGATGTCGTTTTTTGACAGAATTACAAGCCTGGTAGATGACGGGAACGCAGTGGATGTAGCCTACCTTGATTTCAGCAAGGCATTTGACAAGGTGCCCCATGATATTCTTGTAAAGAAGCTGGTAAAATGCGGTCTTGACTATGCTACCACTCAGTGGATTTGTAACTGGCTGACTGACCGAACCCAAAGGGTGCTCATCAATGGTTCCTCTTCATCCTGGAGAAGAGTGACTAGTGGGGTGCCACAGGGTTCTGTCTTATTCAACATCTTTATCAACGACTTGGATGATGGAATCAAGGGCATCCTGATCAAATTTGCAGATGACACCAAACTGGGAGGGGTGGCTAACACCCCAGAGGACAGGATCACACTTCAAAACGACCTTGACAGATTAGAGAACTGGGCCAAAACAAACAAGATGAACTTTAACAGGGAGAAATGTAAAGTATTGCACTTGGGCAAAACAAATGAGAGGCACAAATACAAGATGGGTGACACCTGGCTTGAGAGCAGTACATGTGAAAAGGACCTAGGAGTCTTGGTTGACCACAAACTTGACATGAGCCAACAGTGTGACGCGGCAGCTAAAAAAGCCAATGCAATTCTGGGCTGCATCAATAGGAGTATAGCATCTAGATCAAGGGAAGTAATAGTGCCACTGTATTCTGCTCTGGTCAGACCTCACCTGGAGTACTGTGTCCAGTTTTGGGCACCACAGTTCAAGAAGGACACTGACAAACTGGAACGTGTCCAGAGGAGGACAACGAAAATGGTCAAAGGTCTGGAAACGATGCCTTATGAGGAACGGCTAAGGGAGTTGGGCATGTTTAGCCTGGAGAAGAGGAGGTTAAGGGGTGATATGATAGCCATGTTCAAATATATAAAAGGATGTCATATAGAGGAGGGAGAAAGGTTGTTTTCTGCTGCTCCAGAGAAGCGGACATGAAGCAATGGATCCAAACTACAAGAAAGAAGATTCCACCTAAACATTAGGAAGAACTTCCTGACAGTAAGAGCTGTTCGACAATGGAATTTGCTGCCAAGGAGTGTGGTGGAGTCTCCTTCTTTGGAGGTCTTTAAGCAGAGGCTTGACAACCATATGTCAGGAGTGCTCTGATGGTGTTTCCTGCTTGGCAGGGGGTTGGACTCGATGGCCCTTGTGGTCTATTTCAACTCCATGATTCTAGGTAGAGGGGAGAACGTCTCCTAAAGCGGTGAAGCTTGAACAGAGGAGTGCTCCTTCCTCTCCCACAGGTTCAGCTGAGAAGTCTAGACGGTGCCGTAAGTCAGAGGGGGAGCTCTCTGATGCCAAGGACGTTCTAGCTGGCCCTAGTGACTCAGAGGGTCTACCTGAAGTTGAGTTGAGACTTTCAACTCAGACAACAAAAGGTCAACCTCCTGACAGGTTTACAGTCACAAGTGTGTGGGTTGGTATGGCACAGTGTGAACCTGAGTGTTTTGAGGATGTTCAGAAACTGCCTCAGGAAGAAGCCAGGAAATGGCATGAGACAATGCAGAAGGAAATGACCTCAATGGAGTTTCTAGGTCTGTTCTCCCTCACAACGTTGCCGGCTGGCAAACAGGCTGTGAGTAGCCGCTGGGTTTACTGTCTTAAACCCACAGCAACTGGAGAACCGCAGTACAAGGCTAGGCTAGTAGCCAGAGGGTTCACGCAGCGGAAGGGACTGCATTATACTGAAGTATATGCTCCTACTTCCAGAAGTGAAACTCTGCACATTGCGCTGGTCCAGGGGGGAGGTTACCATGGGGCGAGGTCCAGGACTTGAGTTGAGGGTCGCCAGACAGTCCTCCTCAGGCAAAGCAGGGTCCACAGCGAGAAGCCGGGCAAGGACAGGAACTCTGGGGGAACAGGACTTGATACTGGCTGAAACAGCTCATCAACGACGTTGCTCCCGCAACCTGGGACCGGGGTGACTGGCCTTTATCTTCTCTGAGGCCAGGGGCGGTCCCGGCCCCCAGGAGACCCGCCTCTCCTGGCCTTAAGGCGAGCACTCCTCCTGGGAGAAACCAGTTCCCTTCGCCTCTCTGCCCTGAGCCTCTGCAGTTCAGGAGAGGCTGAAGGGTTACTGGACCCAGGGGGAGACTCACCTGTAGGCACTGAGTCCTCAACCACCTCCGGAGCCAGAGTGGATTCACCTGGTGCCTGCTCCTGAGAGCAGGTGCAGGCACTTCAGAATCAAGGCCCTGCCCCAGTTCAGCCAGCCCTGGAGGCGGGGACTCCTGTGCAGGCTGGGATTCCTCCGGTTCTGCCTCTGAATCGGATTCCCAGGCCATCACACCATCCCCCCTCCCAGCCCCCCCCTCAATCGAGGGTCTGGACCCGGCTTGCTGGGGTACGCCGCATGGAAATCTCGGAGGCAGGCAGGCGCGTGGACGTTGGCTGCTGGTTCCCAGGAACGGTCCTCCGGTCCATACCACTTCCAGTCTATGAGATACTGCAGCTTTCCCCTGCGGTATCGGGAGTCCAGAATGCGTTCCACCTCATACTCAGGCTCCCCCTGAACCAAAACTGGCTGCGGTCGGGGACGGTTCGGGTGGAACTCGTCGGGTGGGGCCACCAGACTCAGAAGGGACCTGTGGAATACCGGGTGAACCTTCAGGGTTGCAGGCAACTGGAGACGGAATGCCACAGGCGAGACCTGGTCCACGATAGGAAATGGGCCCGTGAAACGGGCGTCCAGTTTCCGCGAAGGTCGAGAGGGGTGGAGGTGGTGAGTGGAGACCCATACCAGGTCACCGACGTGGAGTTCCGGCCCCACCTGGCGGTGGCGGTCGGCCTGGGCCTTGTACGCCTCCTTGGCCTGGCGCAGTTGCTCCATCAATAGCTGTTGCTGGGACTGGAGCTCCTGAAGCCACTCCGTCACCGCAGGGACCGCGGATCCCGGCAGCACATCCGGAAACAGCCGTGGATGATAACCGTAACTGGCCTGGAACGGGGTCTGCTGGGTGGACGCATTCACCGCGTTGTTGTAGGCGAACTCCGCCAATGCTAGGTGGTCGACCCAGTCATCCTGCTGGTAGCTGCAGTAACACCGAAGGTACTGCTCCAGCACCGCGTTCGCCCGTTCCTTCTGGCCATCGGTCTGTGGGTGGTAGGCTGATGAGAGACAGACCTCTGTCCCGAGGGTCTGGTGCAATGCTCGCCAGAACCGGGATGTGAACTGAACGCCCCGGTCGGACACCACACGCTCAGGTAGGCCATGCAGGCGGAAGACTTGCTGAAGGTACAGCTGAGCGGTTTCCTTAGCTGTGGGTACGGATGGGCAGGGGGCACAGTGCACCATCTTAGTGAAATGGTCGGAGAAAACAAGAAGGCAGGTACAGCCACGAGACGGGGGTAAGTCCACTACAAAGTCCAGCAAAACCGTGTGCCAAGGACGTGGTGGGACTGGCAACGGCTGAAGTAGGCCGGGGGGTCACCCGGTAGGGCCCTTGGCCCGCCGGCAGACATCACAACCAGCAACGTAGCGAGCCACGTCAGCCTTCAGGCGGGGCCACCAAAACTCAAAGCTTACCAGATGGGTGGTCCGATACTGCCCAAAGTGTCCCGCTGCTGGGGCATCATGGGTCATCCGGAGAACCTCAGCCCGCAGTGGCCCTGGCGGGATATACAGGCGACCGTGGTGCAGCAGAAGGCCCTGATGCAAGACCAGCCCCAGATACTGAGGGCATGACCCTTCGGCCAGTTCCCGGAGTCGTTCCTGGGCCCAAGCGTTGACCCGCTGCTTTTCCCGCACCCGAGCCTGCAGTGGCTCAGCCTCCTGGGTGGCCAGGAATGCAGCCGGTGGTAGGATCGTGGTGGGTACTGCTTGCTGTACCGTGTCTGCGTTGTCTTCAGGTTTCCGGGACAGGGCATCCGCCTTCTGGTTTTGGGAGCTAGGGAGGTAGCGGATCTGGAACTGGAACCGGGAAAAGAACAACGTCCACCGGATCTGCCTTTGGTTCAGCTTGCGGGTGGTCTGGAGGTACTCCAGGTTCCGGTGGTCGGTTCTCACCTCCACCGGGTGTCGTGCCCCCTCAAGATGGTGGCGCCAGACTTCAAAGGCCACCTTGATGGCCAGTAGTTCCCGCTCTCACACGGTATAGTTACGCTCCGCTGGGAGGAGCTGGCGGGAATAGAAGGCGCAGGGTAAGAGTGGCGCATCGGGTCCGTACTGCTGAGACAAGACGGCACCGAGAGCCGTACTGGAGGCGTCGGTCTCTACCACAAAGGGTCAAGAGGGATCAGGATGTTGCAAGATCGGCGCTCTCTGGAAACAGGCTTTCAACCCCTGAAACGCCTCCTCTGCCTCCTTGTCCCAGGAAAACGGCGTCTTGGGGCGCAGTAGCCGGGTCAACGGGGTGGTGCGATGAGAATAATCTGCAATGAAGGTCTGGTAACAGTTGGCGAACCCCAGGAATCGCTGTAGGTCCTTGCGGTTCCGAGGTGCCGCCCATTCCCGAACTGCTGCCACCTTCCCAGGATCCATCTGCACCCCATCTGGACAGAGTCGGTGACCAAGGAAGTCCACTGACCGCTGATGGAACTCGCACTTGCTGAGCTTCGCATACAGGCGGTGCTCCCGCAAGCGCTGCAGCACGGTCCGGACATGACCCTCGTGGAGAGCCGGGTCACGGGAGAAAACCAGAATGTCATCCAAGTACACCACCACGTACTTGTCTAGCAAGTCCTGGAACACGTGGTTGATGTACCATTGGAACACAGCGGGCACGTTGCACAATCCGAAGGGCATAACCAGGTATTCGAACTGCCTGTCTTCCACTCATCCCCGGCTCGGATCCGAATTAAATTGTAGGCCCCCCGGAGGTCTAGCTTGGTGAACACCTGCACCCCTTGCACCCGCTCCAGCAACTCCGAAATAAGGGGCAAGGGGTACCGGTCAGGGATGGTAATTTTGTTCAGGGCCCGGTAATCATGGCAAAGGCGAAGCTCCCCACATTTCTTCTTAGGACAGGATCGGGCGTAATGTCCACTCCCACCGCAGTATAGACACAGGTTCCCCTCCCGACTCCGCGTCTTCTCCGAGGGGGAGAGGCGAGGTCGCGCAGCCCCAAGCTCGTCCGGCAACTCGGCTGTGGGCGTGGACCTGCTGGGAAGGACTGGAGCCAGGAGCCGGGGGTGCTGGCGGTTCCAGGTCTGGCGACGGTCCTCCAACCGATCGTCTATCTGCAGGCTCCGCTGAATAAGGGCGTCCAGCGTGGTGGGACGATCCATCATGGCCAACTGGTCCAGTATCTCATCCGACAGTCCCTCAAGATACTGGTCCTGAAGTGCAGAGTCATTCCAAGACAAGTCTTGCGCCAACAGCCGAAATTCCATGGTGTAGGCGGCCGCAGTGGACTTGCCCTGTTTCAAACGCCTAATTGCCCGGTTGGCTTGACTCTCCTTCTGGGGGTTGCCGAATGCAGCCTCCAAATGGTTGCAAAACCCCATATAGTCTGTCAGCAAGGGGGAGTCTTGCCTGAGCAGTGGCAATGCCCACTTGGCCGCCTGGTCCTTTAACAAACTGATCAAAAAGTGCACCTTGGTGCGGTCGTCAGGGAAGCTCCGGGCTCGCCCCTGAATATACAACTTGGCCTGGGCGAGGAACATGGGAAAGCTGGCCGGGGCCCCATCAAATTTCTCTGGCAAGGCCACTGGGTACTTGCCTGGAGCTGGGGCGTCGGCCACAGGAGCCGGTAGGGTGTCCAACTGCTGCTGAAGTGCCGTAACCGCATCGCTGAGCTGCTGCACGGTGTGAGTCAAGGCCTGGTTCTCCTGGGCCAATGCCACCAGCGCAGCTGCCTGGTCGGCCATGGCTTCTGGCTTTTCCCGAACGCACCCCAACGAAGGGGGAGTGCGGGTGTGGCGGGAGCAAACTGTGCTGGTCCAGGGGGGAGGTTACCGTGGGGCGAGGTCCAGGACTTGAGTTGAGGGTCGCCAGACAGTCCTCCTCGGGCAAAGCAGGGTCCACAGCAAAAAGCCGGGCAAGGACAGGAACTCTGGGGGAACAGGACTGGATACTGGCTGAAACAGCTCATCAACGACGTTGCTCCCGCAACCTGGGACCGGGGTGACTGGCCTTTATCTTCTCTGAGGCCAGGGGCGGCCCCAGCCCCCAGGAGACCCGCCTCTCCTGGCCTTAAGGCGAGCACTCCTCCTGGGAGAAACCAGTTCCCTTCGCCTCTCTGCCCTTCGCCTCTGCAGTTCAGGAGAGGCTGAAGGGTTACTGGACCCAGGGGGAGACTCACCTGTAGGCACTGAGTCCTCAACCACCTCCGGAGCCAGAGTGGATTCACCTGGTGCCTGCTCCTGAGGATCCGGCACAGGTGCAGGCACTTCAGAATCAAGGCCCTGCCCCAGTTCAGCCGGCCCTGGAAGTGGGGACTCCTGTGCAGGCTGGGATTCCTCCGGTTCAGCCTCTGAATCGGATTCCCAGGCCATCACAGCACATGCTCTTAGCCACTGCTGCACAAAGAGGTTTGCAGGTGCATCACTTTGATGTGGATGTAGCCCATTTGAACTCAGACCTCCAGGAGGAGTTGTACATGCTCCCTCCTACAGGGTTTGAGGGCGAGAGGCAAGGCATTGTGTGGAGATTGCACGAATCAATTTATGGGCTAAGACAATCAGCCAGGAATTGGAACTTGTGTCTGAATGAAGCCTTAGAGAAGCTAGGTTTCAGGAAGAGTCTTGCTGACAGCTGCCTGTACCTTAAAGGGTCAGGAGTGTCACAGGAAATGGTTTTGGTCTTTGTTGATGACATCATTCACTTCTCAGGGGCAAACAAACGGGTGCAGAAATTTGCCAAAGAGCTTGGTAAACGTTTTCAGCTCAAGAACCTAGGTGCAGTAAAGATCTACCTAGGTGTGCAAATAGTTAGAACTGAAAATGGTAGCTTCTTGCTCAGTCAGAAAGGCAAGATTGAGCAATTGCTTGAGAAGTTCAGAATGTCTCATTGTGCAGGACTCAGGACACCCATGGAGACAAGCTACGTGAAAGACAGTCAGCTAGCAGAACATGCTGAGTTCGAGAACGCTGAGCTCTTTCAGTCAGCTCTGGGTAGTCTGTTGTATCTGTCCCAATGGAGCAGACCAGACATTGCGTTTGCTACCAATCTGCTCAGTAGGGAAGCTACGAAGCCCAGTGTAAGTCCCTGGAATGGTATCAAGCAGGTACTGTGGTACCAGCAGGATACCAAGGACTTCAGTCTCAAACTGTCAGCTGCTGGTGAGACGAAGCTCACGTGCTGGACAGACAGCAACTGGGCGAATCTGGATGACGGGAAGTCCGTATCTGGGATGGTAATAAAGGTTGGGGAATCTCTTATTAGGTGGAAGTCCTGGAAGCAAAGTCTCATTGCGCTGTCCTCTACTGAGGACAGCGCACTGTTGCATTTGTGCCGGGAACTGGAGTTCTATAGATGCCTGGTAAAAGAGATCTGTGGGGATTGTAACTCTTCAAATGCTGAAATCTGTTTCTTCAACTGCAGCAAAGAGGTAAGCGTTATGATGAGACTGACCAAACGTACATTATCCTTTCAAGTTTGCCTGAAAGCTGGTTGCCCGTGATTAACAGCATGGAGAGTATGCGTCCCTGAGATCTGACCCTTGAGTATGTGGTTGGAAGATTGACCAAAGAAGCAGAAAGGAGGCCAGATAGACAGGCTGAACTCCAAGAGCGAAGGAGTTACAGCCAAGGGGGCCAGCAGCAGAATCTGCCAATGGAGCAACGCCAAGGTTTGGACTTGGCCATGGCATTGAAGAGGTGCTATAGATGCCACCAACTTGGGCATCTCCAGCGTCAATGCAGGGCAAGACTTCCAGGAGACGACATGGAGCAGAGACAGCAATCGACACAGAAATGTAAGCAGAAGGGGTTCTCTTCAGGGAAGAAGAACACGCGTTCTGCTCAGTTTTGGGTCTGCATTTTCTCGAGAGCAGAGGATACCTCAAGGAATGTGGTTGCTGCACTCTGGCAGCAGCAGGGTTATCTGCAACAATAAGGAGGACTTTAGGACCCTCGAGAAGCCAGTCGACAGAAAAGACTCGATCTATCTTGCTGATGGTCGTAGGAGCAAGATTGATGGCCAGGGAATATGTTTCCTGCAGTGCTTGAACACTACTCTACCAGAGATTCTGTTTGTCAGCAGTTTGGACGATTGTTTACTCTCTGTAAGCTGTTTGATTAATGCAGGGTATATATGCAGGACAGATCCTGAAGCTGAGACTCCAATACTTTGGCCACCTCATGAGAAGAGAAGACTCCCTGGAAAATACCCTGATGTTGGGAAAGATGGAGGGCCCAAGGAGAAGGGGACGACAGAGGACGAGATGGTTGGACAGTGTTCTCGAAGCTACCAGCATGTGTTTGACCAAACTGCGGGAGGCAGTGGAAGACAGGCGTGCCTGGCGTGCTCTGGTCCATGGGGTCACAAAGAGTCGGACACGACTAGACTAAACAACAACAACAACAAATAGTGTTAAGTTCACGCAGGATGGTTGTCTGATAAAGAATGGAACACAGGTATGTGGCCATGCAAAGATGGAAAATGGGTTATATGTAATGCAGGACAAGCCTGTTAAAGCAGCCTAGGTGGTTCAGGATAATTTGCCAGTTCATAAGGGGTGTGTACGTGAATTACATAGGAAAGTGGGTCATGCAAATTTTCGTGTGCTTTCAAAGATGCAAAAGGTGTAAGAACCTAAAAGTAATTAGCTGTAACTGTTTCCTAGATTGCAATGTATGTAAAATGGCCAAATCTAAGAGGAAGCCTGTGGCTTCTAAAAGTGACAGAGTATCTAAAGAAGTTTTAGAACTTGTCCATTGTGACATGATAGGTCCTTTCCCACAGAAGACTGAAGGGGGCACCAGATATGCTTTTCTGGTAATAGATGATAAATCACGTTTTAGTTGGTTGCTGTTGTTAAAGCAGAAATCAGAGTGTTTCCCCACATTCAGAGAATGGGTTGCCCAAGCTGAAAAGCTCTTCGCTCAACCTGTTGTGCAGTTGCAAACAGATAGGGGCGGAGAATTTCTGAACAAACAATTTGGGGCATGGTTGCGATGTAAGTCGCCTGCGATTCCTGCGCAATGTTTGCCATCTTGCCAAAGGTTGCAGGCAGCTTTACCTGCAGCAATTGCATGTTGATTGCCCTTTTAAAAGACAAAGTCCAGCAACTGGAGGAACGTGTAGCTACGCTCCAAAGAATTAGAGAGCTGGAGCTCTTCTTGGAAGCAACAGAGCACACCGTCCCCACCAAGGAGGAGACAGGGGACTCCCCTGAAAAGGAGGCTAGTTCACCAACACAGGAGCCAGATATATGGAGAAACGTGACTCAAAGAAGTAGGAGGCCCAGGGTTCACTCTGATTGTTTAGAAACACACAATCGCTTTGAGGTCCTCTCCCCTAGCATGGAAGACGAAGAGCAGACTCCATTTGAGAATCTCTCCCTCATTACAGTCGATCAGGTATATGAAGACGAGCAGCAAAGTCAGTCCTCAGGGAATGTGCAGGCAACCTTAGAACGGACAGCTCACGGAAGAACCCCGACCAAACCCAAGAGGAGGCGTGTAGTGGTGATAGGGGATTCCCTACGGAGGGGAACAGAAGCAGTGATCTGTGGGCCTGACAAGATGTCTCGGGAAGTGTGCTGTCTCCCCGGGGCTAAGATCCAAGATGTAACTGAACGACTGCAAGGAATCATAAAACCCACTGACAAATACCCCTTCCTCTTGGTTCATGTGGGAACCAATGACACTGCAAGCAATAGCCTCCAGAAGATCAAAAGAGACTACGAGGCTCTCGGCAGGAAATTGAAGCAACTAAATGCACAAATTGTCATCTCGTCTGTCCTCCCAGTTGAACGACGTGGCCCAGGGAGAGAGGGGGAAATAGTGGAAGTGAACAGCTGGCTTCGCAAATGGTGTAAACAGGAACGGTTTGGATTCTTAGATCACGGACTGCAGTTTCTTGAAGATGGACTTCTGGCAAGTGATGGGCTGCACCTCACAACGGTTGGGAGAAATGTTTTTGCCAAAAATCTCAGAAACCTCATCAGGAGGGCTTTAAACTGACTAATGTGGGGGAGGGAGACAGTGCTCCTGAAGGTAGGAGTCTATCAATTAATGAAGATGATCATCCAAATGTCATAGACCAAATGGAGCAAACAGCATGCGGATCTAGTGGTGGGAGGAAAAAATCCTTAAATAAGAGACACGGGGGAATGATTAATGGACTTCAATGTCTGTACACTAATGCGCAAAGCATGGGAAATAAACAAGATGAGCTTGAGCTCTTGGTACAGCAAACTAAATATGACATAATAGGCATCACTGAAACCTGGTGGGATAAGTCCCACGATTGGAATGTAATAATGGGGGGATACAATCTATTTGAGAGAAACAGACCAGACAAGAAAGGAGGAGGAGTGGCGTTATATGTCAGGGATGTGTATACCTGTGAAGAGATCCAAGATTTAGAACCTCAAAGCCAAGTGAGAGCATTTGGGTCAAAATTAAGGGAGAGAAGAATAACAGAGACCTCATTGTGGGAGTTTACTATAGATCCCCAAGCCAAACGGAGGACATAGATGATGCCTTACTGGAACAGATGGCCAAGCATGCAAAAGGAAGGGAGATAGTAGTAATGGGGGACTTCAATTACCCGGATATTTGTTGGACGTCAAACTCAGCCAAGAGCATAAGGTCAAACAGATTCCTCACTGGCCTTGCAGACAACTTCATTGTCCAGAAAGTGGGAGAAGCAACAAGAGGAACAGCCATTTTAGATCTGGTCCTAACCAATGTTGATGACCTGGTTAGTGGGGTAGATGTGGAAGGATCATTAGGCGCGAGTGATCATGCTCTTCTGAAGTTTACTGTACAGCGGAAAGGAGCAGCCAAGCATACTAGGACTCAATTTCTTGACTTTAAGAAAGCCGACTTCATAAAACTTAGGGAAGTGCTGGGTGAGATCCCATGGACAGCAATACTAAAAGGAAAGGGAGTTCATGATGGCTGGGAGTTTGTTAAGAGGGAGATAGTAAAAGCACAACGTCAGGCAATACCAATGAGACGGAAACATGGAAGGTGCCTAAAGAAGCCAGGGTGGCTATCTAAAGAACTTTTAACTGAATTAAGATTAAAATGGATGTGTACAAAAAATGGAAAAGGGGGGAAACCACCAAAGAGTAATTCAAACAAATAGCCAGCACGTGTAGACACAAAGTCAGAAAAGCTAAAGCACAGAATGAACTCAGGCTTGCTAGAGAGGTTAAAAGCAACAAAAAAGGCTTTTATGGGTATGTTCGTAGCAAAAGGAAGAACAAAGAAACAGTGGGGTCACTCAGAGGAGAAGATGGTGAAATGCAAACAGGGGACACAGAAAGGGCTGAACTCCTCAATGCCTTCTTTGCCTCAGTCTTCTCTGATAAAGAAAACAATGCCCGACCTGAAGAATTTGGAGCAAATGATTCAGCAAAGGAAACACAGCCCAGAATAACTAAGGAGATAGTACAAGAATACTTGGCTAGTTTAGATGTATTCAAGTCTCCAGGGCCAGATGAACTGCATCCAAGAGTATTAAAAGAACTGGCAGATGTGATCTCAGAACCACTGGCAGTCATCTTTGAGAATTCCTGGAGAACAGGCGAAGTCCCGGCAGACTGGAGGAGGGCAAATGTTGTCCCTATTTTCAAAAAGGGGAAAAGAGAGGACCCAAATAATTACCGCCCAGTCAGTCTGACATCAATACCTGGGAAGATTCTGGAGCAGATCATTAAGCAAACAGTCTATGAGCACCTAGAAAGGAATGCTGTGATCACCAATAGTCAGCATGGATTTCTCAAAAATAAGTCATGTCAGACTAACCTGATCTCCTTTTTTGACAGAATTACAAGCCTGGTAGATGAAGGGAACGCAGTGGATGTAGCCTACCTTGATTTCAGCAAGGCATTTGACAAGGTGCCCCATGATATTCTTTTAAAGAAGCTAGTAAAATGCGGTCTTGACTCTGCTACCACTCAGTGGATTTGTAACTGGCTGACTGACCGAACCCAAAGGGTGCTCATCAATGGTTCCTCTTCATCCTGGAGAAGAGTGACTAGTGGGGTGCCACAGGGTTCTGTCTTGGGCCCGGTCTTATTCAACATCTTTATCAACGACTTGGATGATGGACTCAAGGGCATCCTGATCAAATTTGCAGATGACACCAAACTGGGAGGGGTGGCTAACACCCCAGAGGACAGGATCACACTTCAAAACGACCTTGACAGATTAGAGAACTGGGCCAAAACAAACCAGATGAATTTTAACAGGGAGAAATGTAAAGTATTGCACTTGGGCAAAAAAAATGAGAGGCACAAATACAAGATGGGTGACACCTGGCTTGAGAGCAGTACATGTGAAAAGGATCTAGGAGTCTTGGTTGACCACAAACTTGACATGAGCCAACAGTGTGACGCGGCAGCTAAAAAAGCCAATGCAATTCTGGGCTGCATCAATAGGAGTATAGCATCTAGATCAAGGGAAGTAATAGTGCTACTGTATTCTGCTCTGGTCAGACCTCACGGAGTTTTACGTTCTAAGAGATTTTTATGTCTAGTCCATACCTCATACAAGGATTTTCTAATGATGTGGTGCAGAAACCCTCTGTGAACTTTTGTCTTTCCATACCACAGGTAGGCGTGCCACCCGTATCTATTATCGAATCCCTCTAAATCTAGTACCTCCTCATTGTCTAATGCTATCCAATCACGCAACCAACAAAAACAAGATGCTTCATAATAAATTTTTAGATCTGGCTGGGAGAATCCACCTCTTTCTTTTGCATCAGTCAGGATTTTATATTTGATCCTAGGTTTCTTTCCCAGCCAGATATATTTAGAAATAAGTTTTCGTCAGATGTCAAATTGTTTCGTTCCACATATAATAGGAATGGTCTGGAATAAGATTAACAGTTTCGGAAGCATGTTCATTTTAATACCAGCAATTCTGTCCATCAACGATAATTTCATTCTGGTCCAAATTTCCAGGTCTTGTTTAATCTCTGTCCACACCTTTTCGTAATTATCTTTATATAAGTTGATCTTTTTTGTCATTAGCCATACCCCCAAGTATTTTACTTTTTTTTGCAATTGTTAGTCCTGTTTTCATTTGTAACTCTTCTATTTCTTTACTATCCATGTTTTCTGTTAGTCGTTTTGTTTTGCTCTTATTAAATTTAAATCCAGCAAGATGACAATATTCTTCTATTTTTTCCATTGCCTCAATTGAACTATTTATTAGTTGTTCCAACGTCAACACTACATCATCTGCAAAAGCTTTATATTTGTATTCTTTTAAACCAATTTCTATACCTTTTACTCTTTTTGTTTCAGTTATTTTTTTCAGCAGAACATCTAGTGTTGTTATGAATAATAATGGCAATAGCAGGCAGCCCTGCCTTGTCCCCTTCGTTATCTCAATTCTTTCCGTTAAAGTATTGTTAATTGCGTGGACAGGCGGAGTCCCCAGATCCTGCACGGTCCCCCCGTCATGTGAATAACGACTCAAGACAACGTGCTATGGGATTAAATTGGCCACAACTTTATTAAATTTCAAATGTGGGTAGACCTTGGCTCAGGCATTGGGCGTTCTCCCTCCCCGGTCCCCAGCCGGGGACCTAGGGAGCATCAGGGTTATCCAGTGTGGGGGGGGATGGGCCGGCTCTGGAGAACATATGTTCAAGCAGAGATGGCCGCCCCCGTAACGCCGCCGCAGGAGGGAGCAATGACGACCTTTCGGTGTACGGCCAAAGCCTCCCTCCAGAAAACCCCTTTAACGGGGAACCCTGGTATCGCCGCCGCAAGAGGAAGATGGACAAAAGGATTCCGCCCAAGGCCTGATACCGCCACCCGAGACCGCAATTGCGGTCTCGCTGCCAAGACTACCAACATCTGAAAGACGCCTTTGCCATCCTCCACCAATCAATCAGGCCATGCCTGATGTCGCTCAGCCAACGCTCGTTACCCAGGTCCGATAGGTGCACGCCATCGGGCTGAAATAGCTCCTGCATGTAAACTTTAATGTTGGGGTGTTTCATGACCTGACCTCCCATGCGAGTGGTTGCACAGCGCACTGCCCTATTGATTTTTTCCACAGTGTAATTAAGTCTAGTGGGTTTGATGTTGCCACGCCAATGCAAGCGTGGTAGAGGTTCGTACCAGAAAATCGTGATATTGGGGTGAGTGGCGTGCACGCTTTCCAGGTCTGCGATCGCTGTTTTGATCAAAATTATGCTTTTGCGCACGACCAAGTCATTTTCGCAGAGGTGGAGCACAACCGCGCTTGCCGGGTGGCGGAACGCAAGTTCGTGACGAAACCGAGGGAGCAGGGCATCCCACCGTGGAACGCAAGTTCGTGACGCAACCGAGGGAGCAGGGCATCCCACCGTGGAACGCAAGTTCGTGACGCAACCGAGGGAGCAGGGCATCCCACCGTGGAACGCAAGTTCGTGACGCAACCGAGGGAGCTGGGCATCCCACCGTGGAACGCAAGTTCGTGACGCAACCGAGGGAGCAGGGGATCCCAACGCCTTCCCCGTTGTCCGAACCAGGCAATGGAGATCTTTGGCTGCAGACCCAGATGTTCTCCGCCTGGACCAGTGGTGGCATGGATGGCCGCCCAATGCACTATGCTGTGGCCGAAGTTTGGGGGTTGAGCCTGAAAGAAAGGATCTGTCAGTGTCTGCTGGTTGTATCTAATGTAGCCTTTGAAGGCAGCTGAACGCCACCGCCCCATTGCTTTTATGTGTTCTGCCGGGAGGCCGCTTGCAGCTGCCGTGGTTGCTGCACCGATACAAAAGGAATGCCCAAAAAATTGTGCCGGGTCACCTACACAAGCATGGATGGCCTTACGCAATATTGAAACAAATTGGCAACGGGTCATGGGGCGGCCTGATGCATGAATGGGAGGGCCTGGTCCTGGAGGACGTACCTTCAAGAATTTGCGTGTGTCCGCGACCAGGCATGGTCCAGTGTGTGGGGAGGGGGCTAGACTTAGCGTGGTACCCCTACCTAGTTGATCGGTTTTGGAGGCTCGGATTTTGACTTGTAGCATGCGCCTGCCAGGGTTGATATCAGCCACAGACAAGCCCCTGCGATGAGATGACAATGTGCCCCCAACGCACTCTCCGATACGGAGCGCACCAAGGAAGGCCAGGGAGAAGGCCGCCCTGAATAGCCTAATCTCATAGCTGGACCAGCAGATACTGGGGAGCACATCCAATATCAGCCGGAGGATCTCAATGATTACTGTCCTCCTCTTATCTGGAATGGGCGGGTGGGAGTGACGCCACCCTGCAAAGCTTCCTTACGTGGAAATTGTTACAGGGGTCTGGGAGCCAAAAACAGTTGCTGAAGTATGAGAAAGCAGCCTTGTGCAGGCTGATTGTCTTAAGGGGCCATGCCTCTACGCTTTAGGTGAACTATTAGAACATCATACTCCTTAGCTGCACGTCTGCGTCGTAAACCAAACTTATCTCTGAACCCCTCAAATTGGGACCATGCTCCGGTGTAGGATTGCAATGTTGATGGTGCAAGGGGGCTCAGTACCCCTGCTGTCACTTCTCTCGACCGAGTTCCCAAGGTCCTCCGGAAAGGCTTCTGGGAGTTGATCGGCCTCGGGTGCTAGGTCACCAAAACGCTCCATCTGAAAGCGAGACAGGGCATCTGCAATGTCGTTATTGAGGCCCGGGATGAACCGCGCGGAAAAGGTGATGTTACCTTTCAGACATTCCAGCACGAAGAGACGGAGCACGCGAATTACCCTGTTGGATTTTGCAGATTGCTTCGCCATGATTCTTACCACCGCCTGGTTGTCTGACCAGAAGCACACCTTGGTGTCCTTGAGAAGGTCCCCCAAACCCGGAGAGCTACTAGGATTGGAAAGAACTCAAGAAAAGTTAAATCGCGTGTAATGCCCTCCACGTGCCAAGATGTCGGCCAAGGCTGCGCACGCCAGTGACCCCTGAGGTAGACACCGAAGCCAGAGCGACCAGAGGCGTCAGAGTGCACCTGTAGCTGCTCCTTAAGCAGCAGCCAATCTCGCCAAAAGGATACCCCATTGTAACTTTTCAGGAAGGTCAGCCACATTTTGAGGTCCTCCCTTATGGTATGAGTGACCCTGATGTGGTGGTGGGGGGCAACACCGCCAACCGTGAGACGGGCTAGGCGTGCGCAAAAGGCGCGACCGGGCGAGATAACCCTGCCTTCAAAATAGAGGTGTCCTAAGAGTGTCTGGACCTGACGCAACGTAGTCGTTTTCTGGGCCATCGTGGTGGTAACCAATTCCCTCAACGTGGCGAGTTCGGCCAGGGGCAGGCAAGAGGTTTGGCTGACAGAATCCAGTTCAATACCCAGATATGATTTGAAACCTAGCAACCAGAAGTCCCTGGGGTGGACTGGTAACAAACGGAAGGCCGATTCGATGTCACATTTTGCCATGAGCGCGCCCGAGCCGCACTCCCTAACCAGCCTGATTGCCTGATCAAGAGATGCATATTTGACTGAGCATTGTTCTTGAGGATTGGCATCATTTACTGACCCACCCTTTGGGTAAGAAAGGTTGTGTATTAATCGAAACTCGCCTGTGGCCTTCTTAGGCACGATACCTGGTGGAGACACTATGAGGGTGGGAAATGGAGGTTCTGAGAAGGGACCTGCCACTCGCCCCAGCAAACGTTCTTTGGTGATCTTCTTCTCAGCAATGTGTGGCATATCTCAGACAGACTTTTGGTTGGGGGGATTGGTGCATGAAGGGGTGACTACCACTGGGATGTGGAAACCTTCCCTAGAGCCCTCCTAAATGTATTTTGCTGCCTCTTTATTGGGGTACTGGAGTAAAAAGGCAGCATTGCTGATATAGATACGGGTGAGGGGGCTAGGGAAAGGAGAACACTATTTGAGGGCATTGTTTTTGCTTTGCAGTGTGCCAGAGGAGCCTGTAGAGGCTCCGGCCTCTCTTTTGTCTTGAGATGTGCCTGCGCCTGATCCGCGGGAGCCTTGAAAAAACTTCTACCCCCAAAAACATTTTGTGGTGGGGTGAGATCCACTACAGCGCTCGCATTTATGAGCAAATCGGCATTTTTCTCTGAAGCAGGAACCGTTGTTATACTCCCAGCAAGATCTCTTGGGGGCCTTGGATTGGTATTTGGACTGTTTCACATTGTCAGACCCTTTCTTGAAGAATGGGGCAACCAACTCAGACCACACGTCATCATCTTCGATATCCCATCTAGCTGTGTCGTCCCCTGCCGCCCGCTCCCTGAATGCCTGGTCATAGGCAAGTGCCGCCTCCCCCCCCATACATGGCTTCAGCCTTTAGGATGATAAGTAGGTAGTTGGTCAGGTGCCAACCCCTGTCAGGGTAACTAGCGACTATAATACCCATGTAAGTGGTGTATGCAGTGAGCCAATTACGAAAGGTACGCTCAACACTCACTTTTTTATCTTTTTTCCTCTGCTTGGCGGATTTTGATTTTAGGCATGTCGAAGAGGCAGGGGATAGCAGATCAAACAAATCCACAAACTCCCCATTAAGGATGCGTTCCCGCAACTTCTCGCGCAGGCGAAGGCCTGGGGGCTGGTCAGTTCTTTTGAAGTTGGATTTCCTAATGCTACCTCTGGAGTCAATGCCCTCCTCACCACACAGCGCAATAGCACCATGTTCACGCCTGTGCCTCCGGTTGCGGCACCGCCAGACCCAGTGCGGCAGCCCTGGGGCGTGGGGGCCTGTAACCCAATAGCCTTTGATGCTCCCCCCCGTGTACTATCAGTGGAGCTGGACCTACCTGAGGAACTAGATGATCCAGAAGAGTCCCTCTTGGACTTGTGGCTCTCCTCCTGGATTTGCGGTGTTTCCTCCCACGATGACGCGATCTGTGCGACTTAGGGATGATGAGCGTGATGCGCCTTCCTGGACACGGCGGTCAGCGGAGCTGCTACTGCGCCCTTGCCTGCGGCTGTGAGGTGACCCAGAGCGCCCTGTGCGCGAATCCCGCTGCTCCAGGCGGCGCCTCAGCCGGGCAATGGTCCTATCCTTACTGTCTCCACGCACCGGGTGCGAGGGACTGCTACTAAGGCAGGAGCGGGTAGAGGAGGAGCTCTCTGTACATCTCGGCTTGGCAGCCGAGCCCTTGCCGGCACGACTCGCCATGGCTAGTGGGCTTATGGACCCAAAAGACCCTCTAGGTGCTGCTGCCCTCTTGGGCGCGGTCTTCTTGGGCTGCTCCTCCCTGGTCGCACGCGCCTTACGCTGTTCAGTGGCCTGTATCTGGGCAGGCTTGGTGGACAGGCTTACAGTGCCCCTTCTAATGCGGGGCGGAGAAGCAGCCTGACGCTTTGGTGGCATGGTGTGGGGCTAATAGAGTAGGGTATGCTAGGGAATCCGTAGAACAAGGGGGGGGGCAATGATTGGTAGAAAATGCCCGCTATCAATTTGCAAACACACACTAGTGATAAAGGTAAGGGTTCAAATAATGGGAGGGGAGGAGATAAGGCAAGGACTGAGTCGCAGCAGGGATCGCTACTAAAGGCTGCAAAATAAAACAAGCAATAGTTTAGAAAATCACTGCACAGATTTCAGTTGAGGTCCATGGGCAGTCTCCCCTCGTCGATAATGAGCGCGATGCCTGCTGTCCACTGCACCTGCTGGCAAGCTATGATAGTGAGATGCAAAACCAATACTTACCTGATGAGGCCATAGGTGCGCCTAAGGACCACCGAAGCATGACCGCCCCTGCAGCCAGATCCAGGATGGCCGCCGCCATGTAGCCACCGGCGCAATGGCTGCTGCCATGCGATCGCCATTGAAATGGCTGCAGACTTGGGGCCACCACTAAGCAGACCCCACCACGGTTTATGGGGTGGGGTGGGGCAAGCAGAGGCACACACTGTCCCCCGGGGCCATCTGGGGGGGGAGGCGGGTATGCCCACCAGCTGCAGAGGTCCCCCCCGCCGCCGCCCAGGGGAGGTTCCAGGGTCGCCAGAGGCCTGGTGTAGGCCATATGAGGCGGCAGGGCCTCCCTGCAGCCTTAAAGGCTGACCAAAGGTGGGGGAAGGCCATGCGGTGTGGCCCGCGGCCCCCCCACGGAATGGGGGGGTGGCAGGAAGGCCCCCGCCGCCCAGGGGAGGCTCCAAAGCCGCTGTAGGCCCAGCTAGGCCGCACTATTCAGCAGAGCCTTTCCGAGGCCCGGTTACGCCTCCCGGAGCCGGGGATTGTGCGTGTGGCGGGAAGGCCCCCGCCGCCCAGGAGAAGCTCCAGGGCCACCGGAGGCCCGGCTAGGCCGCAAAATGCGGCAAGGCCTCGCCGAGGCCCAGCCAGGCCTCCCTGCGGCCCAGGCAGCCCTCCGGAGCCGGGGGAGGCCGCGTGGCGGAGCCCGGGGCCCCCCCGGCGATCACGGGGGCGGCGGGAAGGCCCCCACCGCCCGGGGGAGGCTCCAGGGCTGGGGGACACGGAGGAGCCCCCCCGAGGCCTAGTAAGGCCTCACGAAACGCCGCGGGCCTCCCTGCGGCCTAGAAAAGGCCATCTGGGGGCCACCAAGGCCCTGGGAGGTGACCGGGGACCCCCCTCCACCACCCGCCGCACCCCAGGGCCGCCAGGCCTGGCGGGGGAAGGGAAGGGGCCGCGCGTGGCATTGCCTCCCCCCCCGCGGCCCACACGCCCCCGCAGGCATGGGGGGCAGCTAGAGGGGCCCCCGTGCCACCACCCAACACCCCGGGGCATCAGGGCCCACCTAAGGAAAAGGATCCCCTTTTGAAGGGGTATCCTGAAGTCCATTACCCCCGTTATCCCTTGGGATCCCTCTAGTGGGGGGGGGCAAAGGCCCCAGGCTTACCTTTTGGAGCGAGGAAGCGACGTCCTTCCTGGAGAAGCTCTGGAGCCAAGTGTGGATTCCTAGGTAAGATCCTCCCTCTATTGTGTGGGCAGGTAATCCCTCCCCTAGTAAAGGGAGATGGGAAAGGTTTCTCCCAATATTTTATTCTGTTGTTCTCAAATATTATCTACACATAGTAAATTCCTGCACTCTGCTAGGATGGCTAAAAATTGCAGTGGCTTGCAAAAGTCTAAAACAGACAGGTCAGGAGGTCGTTTTCTGCCTAACCAGCTACTTGAAACTGCTGATGCTAGCTACAGGTCAGAAGGTCGCTTCCTGCCTAGCCAGAAACTGCTGTTAACCGAAAAACCACTAGCAAGATGTTTCCTGCTTTACTTCTGCTTAGTAATGCAAGAATAAGAAGAGATACGAAGGGAATGCTTAAGCTAGCAAAAGAAGACACGTGTACAAGGAGGTGGGAGGGAGTGCTTGGCTTAGCAGAAAGACAGGAATGTTTAGCAAGCAATAAAATGTGTTTAACAAGCAATATTTGCTAGCCGATTGGGGAAGTCTGGGGGCTATAAGAAAGTCTGTTGAAGTGTCTTGCTTTACAGACAGCCAGTGTATTTTTAGGAACTATCCAGCAGGCTGTCTCTGAGTACAGACCTTGACTCTGTGCTCAGATCTCAATAAACTCTTTTTCTCCAAAGAAGATTTTGCTTTCCTGGTACTTTTGTTCCCTCCGAGGTCCAGGGGATGGCGTGGCTAATGGATCCCTAGGTAAATAAGGCTTCATCTCTCTGGGGGCTCGTCCGGGATAAGCCCCCTCCCCAAATACGGACCGGAGGGCCAGGCTCAACCAAGGTGAACAGCTCCGATCGGCGTTCGCATTTCCGGTGCACACCCTGCCAGTTTGTAGGGGGAAATTGCCACACCGTCCTGGAGTGGAGACATCTGGTTGAGGGAGAACAAGAGGACAGGACGGCGCCGAGGGGACAGGTCCGCAGCGGAAAAAGGTAAGCCCGAAGGAAAGGGCTAGGGGCCCGAGGGAAAGGGCTAGGGGCCCGAGGGAAAGGGCCAGAGGCCTGATCAGCCTCACCTGGTAGTTGGCAGTAGGGTGCCCGGCAGTAAGAATGCCACCAGGAAAGGAATTGGTAAGGTTTGGGAAAGGGAATGGGGAAGAGGGAATTGAGTGTTTTGTTGACATGTTGTGTGTCAGATACTCCAGTGGATGAATTGTTGAATGAGGGCCAAGGCTTAGTGTCCCCTTGGCCGAGCGATTGTAGGGTTGTGCATTTTCTGACAAAATGTAGCATGTGGAGTGTGAGAGAATTTTGAAAACCCGGTTAGGAGGGGAGTATCTGAAAAAAATAGGGTCTGGAGCAAGCCAATGTATTCCTCTGGAATGCTTTTTAAATAACTGGAAAACAGCCACGAAGAGTGATGATTCAAATTGAAAAAACAGAGACTCAAAACTTTATGTGAGGTGGACTTGCCGACCCAGGGAACTGCGTGGCTTTGATTTGCAATTAATCAACCCCCTGTGGCAAATCAACCCCCTGTGGCAAAATATATTAAATGTCCACCCAGACCAGATCCCCTATATCTCTACATGGAAGACCAATGTAAAAAAAAGAATCTACCATGGCTAAAGTCTTGCTGTGACAGCAACACGCAGAACAGGATTTGTACAGTGAAGCCTCTGGTGTTAGAAGACCCAGAAGATGAGGAGGGGAGTGATTAAGCCACCACCTTACACTCCACCAACAGCCCCTCCAACCCCCCCCCCCGGCCAAAATCAAGAAGCACAGGGAGGTGCTGGTGTAGGGGGAGGAGGACCTGCGAAGGAGGATAGTGAGACGGAAGAAGAGGAAGATAACGAGGAGTTTAGGAAGACACTAGATGATATGAATCAAGGAAAGAAAATGTGAACAGAAAAACAGAAAAAGAGACTAAAGGAGTTTGCAAAGCCATTTGAGGGAGAAGTTGGATGTAAGCCCCTTGTTAGTTGAGGCAGCAGAATGCTGCACCCCTGAAAAGAGGAAGAGATGGCAACGTAAGTGGGGACAGGCGGCGAAGAGAGTTATGTCTCACAGACAGTATGAGAAAACCAGGAAGGATCAGGCAACTGGAGAAATGCCCCTTCAGAGGGTTTATGATCCACCAGCCTCTGTCCCAGCTGGACAAACGAAGGCACCACAGACAGCATATACCCTTTTCAAGTGCAGATGTTTGTAGTTGGAGAAATCAGAACCCCTCTTTTGAGGAGAATCCAGCAAAGATCGTAAAATTGTTTGAAGGGATTTTTTTTAAACCTATAATCCCACTTATGATGATGTACAATATCTCCTGGACTCACTACTAACTACAGAAGCATTGCTTGGCCCCTGCATGAGTCAACTAGGGGAATAGAGAAGGATCTTTTTATATGGGGCAGGAAACAGCAGCAGGCTTTTCAGGATCTCAAAGTGACATTACAACAAGCCCCAGTGCTTGGCATCCAAACCCCAAGAAGCCTTTTACCCTGTTCACAGATGAAGACCAGGGGGTAGCCAAGGGAGCCTCATGCCAGAAACTGGAAAATTGGCAGCAACCTGTCGAATACTTGTCAGAGAAGCTAACCCCAACAGAACAGAGGTTGCCCCCCCCCCCCGTATGAGAGTGATTGTGGCAGTGGCCACCCTACTCACAAAGGCAGATAAATTCACGTTTGGACAGGACACCAGCTGTGTGACTCCAAGAGGAAGTGCCAGATGCTGTTATTACATTCACGCCTGAAGTTTCAGGTTACCACAGCCCTTAACCCAGCTACCTTATTACAGGTAGGAGAAGGTGAACAAGGGAGCTGCCCACTCAGTCTTACCTGTGCCTGTAACAAAACCCACAAACCAAGTGGTTAATATAATTGGAGCCACAGGTAAATCACAAAAGGCCCCGTTTTTGCAGTCTGTTACCTGCTGCCTAGGTGGCCAAGTAGTCCAGCACAATTTTTTGTATATACCAGAGTGTCCCATTCCTGTATTGGGCCGAGACTTGTTAACAAAATTACAAGCCCAGATTTCCTTCCAACCAATGGGGGAAGTAATAATGACAACTGGACCAGCAGGAGAGTTTTCTTTAGAAATGCCCCTGAGAGACCATTGGTGCTTGATGATGGTAAAAGAAGAGGAGGGAATCCTCCCTGTTAGCCTGCTTCATAATGTTGGCCCTGGACTATGGGCGGAAGATAAAAACCAATACCCCATCCCACGACAGGCAGCTGAAAGAGTGTGGGTGCATTTGAAGCGATTGATTCAACATGGAATTTTGAAACAATGCCAATCACAGTGAAACACCCCACTGTTGCCAGTGAAGAAGGAAGATGGTGGGTACTGCATATAGGCCCCAAAGTTCTGGAAAATAGGAAAGGATGAACAGGACTTTGAAAAACCATTGACCCAAGAAACAGGGTCTAATTGGGTGTTCATGTTGCCCTTGGCTTTGCTTGGAGTTTGTTACCTCCCATTGAAACGTATTCACTTGTCACCCTTTTGAAGTGATGTTTGGAAGACCGGTTCCTTATGTGTGCATGCTTTCACCTATCCCTGCTCAAGATGTGGAATTGAACAATTATGTACAGTGTCTCTCTCGAGATTTTCTCTCTCAACCCAGGCCCGAACTCCTTGCGTGACCAGTTTGAGCCAGGTGACGAGGTGTGGATAAGACTGGTCCCAGGCACCACTGCCACCGTGCTGGAAGGGCCCATCTGCTCTCCACACCCACAGCTGTGAAGATCGCTGGCACCACCCCTTGGGTCCACCACATTCAAGTGGAGAAAGCTGCTTCAGATTGGACTGTGTCTCGGCATCCTGAAGATCCCCTCCAGTGACGACCGCCTTGCTGATATCTCTACGCACGCTGAATAATTGGATGGGAGGGGCGCCCGCAGGCAGCGCCCCCAACGTAGACATTTGTTCTCCAACCAATTTAGAGGCACCACCAGGACTTTTGATATTGGTACCAGAACTCACTCCAGACGATGTGGAACCACGCTACACCCTTGATGAACAGCAGTGGACCAGCCAAGAAGGAGCAACGCTCCAGGAAGGACCAGACAGCCGTGTTTTTGTGCCCCAACATCTGGCCAGCACAATTGTAAAGAATTACCACGAGTCCACCCATTTGGGAGGCCCAGCTGCTAAAGCACACCTTGGGAGAATATTCTACCTCAACTAACTGCTGCTATATCCCAAAATGTGCCCTGTGCGCCAACCAAGAGACTGAGAACTATCACCCTTTGAACTTCTATATGGCAGGCCAACCCCTTTCGTCCGAGGCATCCCCGCCAGTTTGGGGCAGATGGGAGATCACATCACCCAAGAACAAGTGCAATCCCTGTGTTTGTTGTGTGTGTTTGCTTCCTTTCCAGGTATTCCCTCGAGCGTACACCTGCAGTCCCGTGGCAGTCTCGCTGAGCCGGTTCACCAGTTCCTCTGGGTGACAGCGTCTGGCGACCCCCTCATCCCCAACTGCGGTGAAAGTAGTCGAGGTGATCCCCTGGGTACATCACACGCATCTGAAGAAGGGTGTCTGGACTTGCAAGAGAAATCCTGCTGACCTTCTGAAGTTGATCATCACCTTGTGTCTGACGCTACCAGGAAAAAAAAAAAGCGTTAGGCCACGGGCAACGAGATCCTGCGACTAATCATCACAAGGACAGTTACAAAGACTTTCTCTTTTCTCTCTTATTTTCTTTATTGACTTGCTCTATGTCTTATTGCCCTGACCCTACCGAACCATACCAACCCTATTGGCCTGCTGGCCTCTGCTACGACTGGTTCGTCTTGCCGGTGGTAAGAGATGGCGTGCTCTTTGGCTATTGGAAACTGGGGTTTGATGAGATTACCGTATTGAGACACCCCACTGCCCCGTTGTGGCTCCTCTCCCACACCACTGACCAGCACGCGTGGACAGTGCTCTTACGGGAAGCTGCAGAGACGATCGAAATCTATCTAGTTCTGGACCGCTCTTGCTGTTGTGGGAGGGTAGTCAACTGTTATCTGGAAGGTAGAGCACTGTACCAACCTCATTTGATAGACCAGGTCCTACTCTTAACCCAGGTGATAGATGGGACAGAACCTATCTTAATGCAAGTATTGCAGGGGTGGGAGCCTTAGCCAGGTGTGCATTAAAATTGCTAAGCAAGTGCCAGTAAGAATTGCCACCTCTGGTCACTAGGGAGGCAGCACGAGAGTTCAATCCACCCAACAGGGTTAATAGAAAAATTGACCCACATAGTGGGAGCATCAGCTCACCGGTGGGCTCTCATCCTTGAGGCTCAACAGGTAGTCGGGCACAAATATCAGTGGGCTCTTCAACAATGAGCACACCCCCTGAATATTGGTGGGAGGAACCATGGAGATATTGGGTTTGGTGGGTAGGAGTGATATGTACCGCCCTTGTCATATGGATGCTCTCGTATTTCTGTTGGCATGAACGGTATCGTATTTGTGGGAAGAATAGGCCCAATAATGCTTCTATTGCTTTTCTGCTTCTGTATACCCTGCTTAATGCAATGCTTGCAACATATGATGGGAAAGATGATGTCTCGCATGATGAGACCTCGCGTGATTGCTGTAATGAGAGAATATAGACCCCTACCCCAGAACGAATCTAAGTAATAGATTGTTCAAAAGAAGAGGACGGAGTAAAGGGAGATGGGAAAGGTTTCTCCCAATATTTTATTCTGTTGTTCTCAAATATTATCTACACATAGTAAATTCCTGCACTCTGCTAGGATGGCTAAAAATTGCAGTGGCTTGCAAAAGTCTAAAACAGACAGGTCAGGAGGTCGTTTTCTGCCTAACCAGCTACTTGAAACTGCTGATGCTAGCTACAGGTCAGAAGGTCGCTTCCTGCCTAGCCAGAAACTGCTGTTAACCGAAAAACCACTAGCAAGATGTTTCCTGCTTTACTTCTGCTTAGTAATGCAAGAATAAGAAGAGATACGAAGGGAATGCTTAAGCTAGCAAAAGAAGACACGTGTACAAGGAGGTGGGAGGGAGTGCTTGGCTTAGCAGAAAGACAGGAATGTTTAGCAAGCAATAAAATGTGTTTAACAAGCAATATTTGCTAGCCGATTGGGGAAGTCTGGGGGCTATAAGAAAGTCTGTTGAAGTGTCTTGCTTTACAGACAGCCAGTGTATTTTTAGGAACTATCCAGCAGGCTGTCTCTGAGTACAGACCTTGACTCTGTGCTCAGATCTCAATAAACTCTTTTTCTCCAAAGAAGATTTTGCTTTCCTGGTACTTTTGTTCCCTCCGAGGTCCAGGGGATGGCGTGGCTAATGGATCCCTAGGTAAATAAGGCTTCACTACCTGGCCTGGTCTCCTTGGCAACGCTTCCCCCACGTGGGATTGGACAACTGACTGAGGTAGGTGGAGACCTCCCCCCACCTGAGGGAAGGCAAAGCCAAGCCTATGCTGTTGGAGCCGCTCCAGATCTAGGGGCTGCACGCGTCCACGCAAAGGGCGCCCCCCATTTTAAGCGGGGAGCGGTCATTATTAATCTAGCGAATTGTTCGGAATAGATAGATTTAATTCCATTCAGATATTCTGAGCGAGTATCGAAGCAGCTTCTTATGTATTTTGTAACTTGATGCAAGAACCTTCCCTCTCAGTCTCAGTCACCTCACTGCTATGTTAGGAAAGTGATACTGGCCTACCTTGGAAGACTGTTGTAAGAAAAAAGTAGGTTTTTTAAATTGTACCCATGGTTTTTCAGAACCTATGGCTTGTCTAACTGATGCACTTACCTGAACTCACCTTTTACATGCCTTCTGAGGACATCAATTTTTCTTTTTCTTCCATGCTGCCCCCAGCAAAGGAAATTTTTGTGTTTCATTTGTGTTCCTTTGCATACTTCTGTATCTGTATTTTATTTTGTTGTACTTAGCTTTGGGGAAAAACCCTTAATAGACAAATATACAATGTTTAAATTGTTATATTGAACCAAAAACAGAGGTGCCACACTACTGGCAATTGCAAGTTTGAGAACACTGCTGGAAATTAGCATGTTGAATCCTAAGATCATCTGTCCAGTGGTTGTTGCTTCTGCTCGGATGAATTGGATAAAATGATTCTAGGGTAATTAAATGTTGACCTACATATCCATTTTTCATTTTCATATACAGTGGTACCTCGGGTTAAGAACTTAATTCATTCCGGAGGTCCATTCTTAACCGGAAACTGTTCTTAACCTGAGGCACCACTTTAGCTAAAGGGGCCTCCCACTGCCGCCGTGCAATTTCTGTTCTCATCCTGAAGCAAAGTTCTTAACCCAAGGTACTACTTCCGGGTTAACAGAGTCTGTAACCTGAAGCGTATGTAACCCGAGGTACCACTGTATAGTTATTGTGTTCTATATAATTTTAAGTATAATTCCCCATACAAGTGAATAGTAAAAGAACTCATACAAGTAATGCTGACACAACCCCTCACACACACTACCATATTTTTTGCTCTATAAGACGCACCAGACCATAAAACGCACCTAGTTTTTGGAGGAGGAAACAAGAAAAAAAATATTCTGAATCCCAGAAGCCAGGACAGCAAGCGAGATCGCAGTGATCCCGCTTGCTGTCCTGGCTTCTGGGATAGCCACACGCAGCCCCCGGCAGCGGGATGAAGGCTTCTGTTGCCCGGGAGAACTTGCGCATGGCTAAGGCTCCCCCAAGACCTGTGCTCCCTTTAAAGAGCCTGTGAAGCGCTCTTTCCCTGGGGAAAAGCCAAGAGCCGCACACAAGCTCCACACGGCTAATAAAAGGGAGCACTGAGCAGAGCCTCCCGCCTGCATTCGCTCCATAAGACGCACACACATTTCCCCTTACTTTTTAGGAAGGGTAAAGTGTGTCTTATAGAGCGAAAAATGCGGTAAGTAGAATAAGAGAAGCATAACCACCCGACCCCACCCCTCTCCCTCTTTTTTCTTTTTCTTCTTCTTCTTCTTCCTAATTGTTTAAACCAGTTCATAAACCAAGAACTTATACACTGATCACTAATAATGAAACATATGTTGCAGATATTTTTCCACAATTATTATGCTATTTTTGTGACATACTAATGACATGAGAAAACTTGTATAATGTTATTCTTGTTTATATAAGCCAATAAACACACACACACACACACACACACAATTTTAGTTCTCATTTCCCCTAATTTCTTTCCAAGCAATTTTCCCCAAAATAACACATTTCTGAAGAAGTGTGCATGCACACGAAAGCTCATACCAATGTTACGGCTAAAATCTGGGTGCGGGGTTACTCTGCCACCCAGCTCATCGGACTAAGTCCGTGGGTCCCTGCGGAAGAAAATGAGCTCAGCCGGACACAGGAGCAAACTGCAGAAGGTCCAAGTTTATTGCGCAACAGGTTCAAGGCGAGATTGAACCCAGAGAAAGGGGTGACATGAACTTTTGAAATTTCCCTCCATATCCCAGAATACAGTGCATGAAACGTCACGAATACATTATGGGAAGGTTGGGTTTCACAAGTTACATCATGAATATACTTTACATGTCATAAATACATTATGAAAAGGTGGGATTACATTAATTAGCATTTTCGGATGAGGGAGGGGGGATATGCGGAGCGGGAAATATACATAGATACACATTTATTGAGTACCGGTGGTGGCAAGACAATGGGTCAGAGATATGCATCGTCTGCCACCTAATATTGCCTAGAGGAAAGGTTTGGCGAAACGATCTGACAGGATTAAGAAGTTCCTGCGTACAGGATTAAGAAGTTCCTGCGTACGTGACCTGCTGCTTCGGGGATTATGGAAGTAGGGATAGCATCATGGAGTCCACGGGGAACTGAGCTGAATGACACCAAGAGCGAAGAAATCGGAGTTACGGTTGATTTTATATCAATTTCTAAAGATTTCAATGATTTCAAACCCATTCTGTACTATAGGGCAAAAGCAGAAACAGAATGGATACATTGTAACAGGAGCCCCCCCCCCCTTCCGTTCCGTATCACCAAGAACTAACTTAGTTGGTCTTTAAGGTGCTACTGGAAGGAATTTTTTTATTTTGACTATGGCAGACCAACACGGCTACCTATCTACTACATTTCTGTTTGTTATTGCCACAAATATATGTATTTTTGATGCACACTTTTCCCTAACGTATGTGTCACGGGAAATGGGGTTGCTTGTGTGTAAATCTCCAGCCGTTCCAAACTGCTTAGGTGTGGTTGTGTCTTTTTCTGACTGAGCAGCCCTTTGCGCTGCTGCTCAGTCGCTAGCAGAATCCGTGAGTGAGTGTCTCCTAAATTTCCTCCAGCATAAGAATTCCTTAACGGACAACCTTCGCCTCGCCTCTCTGCGCGGAAGCCTTCTGCGCAGAGTGGGCATGCCGAGTGGTGGTCCTCCACCCTCCTCACTGACTTCACTGGAAGAGTCTCGGAGCCTCACGTCCGAGCTGCTCTCTGCCTCTCCCTTCTTCCTGGTGTCACCTGGACTTCCTTCCCCAGATGACGTTCTCTCTCTTCCCTTACTTGTCCCCTCTCCTGCAGAGTCCGGGAGCCTCGCCTCTCCCCTCTGCTCCGATGTCAGTTCCCTGACAGTATGTCCACATTGTTTTTTGTTGGAGAACCATGTGGCAAAATTCCAAGAAGTGCAAATTTCAAAAGAAAGCTGCGTTTCAGTGTGCCTCTTGTTTAAGGAAGGGTGAATTGGGTCAGTTTCATGTTAAGGGAACTGAATTTCCTCTCCATCCCTCTGTTCATATTGAGAAACATTCTCTTTTGCTTTGAGGTTCATTTTTTTATGCTTTCTGGACTTTTTGTTTCATTTTAACTGGGATGTGGTCATTGTTGCCCAGGCAGCCTGTGCAAACACCCCTCTCTGAGCTCCTGGGAATGGGGGAAGGTTAGAATACAAATGCTGCAAATAAAACGAAAAAATGGAACCAAAAAAATCAATGAATACTATATCATATGAAGGCAAAGGAATGGGGAACATGGTCTTAGCATGGGCATAGCGAGGACTTTTGTTAGCGGGGCAGAAATGACATGATTGGTCAGTTAAGTATTTCTATTGTTTTATTTGATAGGGAGCAGCTGCCCTCTGTCCCCGCCCCCCTTAGCTATGCCCATGGGTCTTATGAAACAAAATGTGGTATTTTGGGCTTGTGGCTCCCCCCCCCCCCCCGGGCTGGTAACTTGCAAGGAAGGAGGACTTGTATTAGCAGCACACAAAGAGAGAGAGAGAGGGGGGGGAGAGAGGGAGGGAGGGAGGGAGAGGGAGAGTATTCTGCCAGAACCATGGTAATATGGAAATAAACAAGTCTGGTTCCACACTTGCATCAGCATCGCCTGGGCAACCTGGGAGTGAATTGCGACATGAGGCATTGTTTATGTTCCAAAAAGGAGGGGGTAGAGGAGGAATTGGAAAGCTGAGTAACATCCCCACTCCTTATTGAAATCTACATCCAGATTTCCATTCCATCCAGAGAAGCAGCATCAGCGGTATGGGTGACTGACACAACCAATTGCTACTTTGATTGGTAACTGAAATCCTAAGACCTTTGTTTGCTGTGTATTAGCATGATTAGGGTTAGGGAGCATAGCAATGCAAAGGCCAGTTGCCACCTCTCTTAGAAACTCCAGAGAATTAGAAAGACACAGAAGAAATTGTTTGTATTCTCCAAATGCTGCCCCACAGACCATGCCACTACAAGGAGATGACAAAAGGCATTGTTTTTGTGCCCTGTATTTAAGTTTTATTCCCCACCCCCTCCAAAGTGCTCAGGGTGAGGGATCAGGCCTGGTCTCATGCTCTGGAGGTGGTGCTCCCTTCATTCTGCTCCTCTGTCCTGAAGGGCTCTGGGATTAGGGTGGACACAGTTGTGGTTCTCCGGGGGGAAGGGTCAGACTTATGCTTGGAATGTCTGGAATCAGTATTTTGGTACCTGGAAAAGGGCAGGCGACAGCTTACTCATGCCAAATATAAAAAGGTAAAGGTACCCCTGCCCGAACGGGCCAGTCTTGACAGACTCTGGGGTTTGTGCGCCCATCTCACATCTATTGGCCGGGGGCCAGCGCTGTCCGGAGACACTTCCGGGTCACGTGGCCAGCGTGACAAAGCTGCATCTGGCGAGCCAGCGCAGCACACGGAACGCCGTTTACCTTCCCGCTGGTAAGCGGTACCTATTTATCTACTTGCACCCGGGGGTGCTTTCGAACTGCTAGGTTGGCAGGCGCTGGGACCGAGCAGCGGGAGCGCACCCCGCCGCGGGGATTCGAACCGCCGACCTTTCGATCGGCAAGTCCTAGGCGCTGAGGCTTTAACCCACAGCGCCACCCGCGTCCCTCATGCCAAATATAAGCAGGATATAAATGTAAGAAAACAACTAGCTAAATAAATACTCCCCCTTCAATGCCATCTAGGTCTTCAGCTGGTGGGTCAGGACTTCCACCAATACTTCCACCATGCAAATATATGGTCAATGATGAAGAAATGGGTCCCCAAATGCATGTTACTGAAAAGGATGGAGATCCCTATCTAGCCTTTCGTCCATCATTGAATCACAGAACTGTAGAGTTGGGAAGGCCCATGAGTGTCATCTAGTCCAACCCCCTGCCATGCAAGAATCTTTTACCCAACATGGTGCTCGAACCCATGACCCTGAGATTAAGAGTCCCATGCTGCACCAACTGAGTTATCCTAGGTTCAACAAGTCTTGTGGCAGCAAATTCCACACATCAATGGTGAGTGTGCTTTGCTGCGAACAAATAAGAACGTAAGAACATAAGAATCTGTTGGATCTGGCCAAAGGGCATCTAGTTCAGCATTCTGTTCTCACAGTGACCAACCAGATGCCTGTGGGAAACCTGCAAGCAGGATCCAAGCACTCTCCTCCCATGTTTCCAGCAGCTGGTATTCAGAAGCAGGACATAGTCATAGAATCATAGAATCATAGAATCATAGAGTTGGAAGAGACCACAAGGGCCATCGAGTCCAACCCCCTGCCAAGCAGGAAACACCATCAGAGCACTCCTGACATATGGTTGTCAAGCCTCTGCTTAAAGACCTCCAAAGAAGGAGACTCCACCACACTCCTTGGCAGCAAATTCCACTGTTGTCCTGACTAGTTGTCATTGATAGCTTTATCCTCCTCTGTGAATTTATCCAGTCCTCTTTAAAAGCCATCCATGTTGGTGGTCAGCACTGCCTCCTGTGGGAGGGAGTTCCATAGTTAAACTAAGCACTGTTTATTGGGGCTTTGCTTAATGCTATCAACACACATGAAACTATTTCCCCAACTCCTGCCTGCTGGTTCCCCTTGCATGTTTCTTTTGGTGTGTTTTCTACATGGCTATTTTGCTATTAATCATTTCTATTGTTTTCCTTCTGCTGTTTGGGATCGTGGTACTGTTGCTTGAGCTGCTTGCAATTATATTTTATGGTTGCAATTTCATTCCATGTTGTTCATTTTAAATTGTTCTGAGCTGCCTTGGGGACCTTGTTGTTGAAAGGCAGGCTGGGGGGGGCAGTAAAATCAGGGGTCGATAAGCTTTTTTTTTTTAGTGCAAGGGCCATATTTGATAACCATCTGAGGGCCATGTACCAGTGTTGAATGGGGTTAGATACAAAAACTGGGTGGAGCAACAGGAGGGACTCTTTGTGCATTAGGCTATAATCCAGCTCCACATACCCTCCAAGTTTCTATACCTACCCCTGCCCCCATCTTCATCCAGGAAAGCAAGAGGCTTTGCTCTCACATTCCAGCCAGGCAAAAGCACTTGAAGAGGGCACAAAGCAGGGGCAGGGAGGCTTGTGACCTGGAGAGAGTGCTAATGGTCAGAGAGAGAGAGAGGTCTGGTTGGTGGCATGTGGCTCCTGGGCTGAGCCTCCCATTCCTGGTTTAAATAAACAAAGGCACACAGACCTCTGGATTCACCCTCATTCCCTTAGCCCTTACAGTGCAGGGGCTGCAAAGGGGCTCTTCTCTGTCTGTTGTTGGACTAAAACTCCCATCATCCCATGGTGACTGGGGCTGATGGGAGTTGGAGTCCAACAAGCTCTTGGGATGTTGGCTACCCTGGCCTAGGTACATGCCGTTAAATCACATAAACAAGCAGCAATCTCCATTCTTTTAGCACTTATGGTCCTTATGTGGCCAAAACAGCACCATCTGTGCAAGACGGAGGGCTCAGCAAGCCTGGAGAAAACGGCAAGGTTTGAAGATAGGATAGGATAGGATAGGATAGGATAGGATAGGATAGGATAGGATAGGATAGGATAGGATAGGATAAGATCCCTCAGAAGAGAACACTCCCCCCTCCCCAAATAGCCCAATGTGAACTTAGCATACTTAGTGGAAATTGAATACTGTTTGGGGTGGGGTAGAACGGAGTAGCTGGAACCCTGAGCTGCAACACTCCATGGTGCAACATTTTATTGCAGGTTGGACTTGCATTCATTCATTTACTTTCATTCCCCAGAACACTGGTGACACATACGACTCCCCACTGCAGTGGGCACACTCCAATGCCGACTTCCAGAGCCAAAGGTGCAGCTCAGCCTGTTAGTTGTCTTTCTGGTATCTCTAAGCATCCAGCCAGAGTGCCGGCCATCAAGAAGCAGTATGCGTCCATCAGTGCCAAGTATAAAGGTGAGCTGTGGGAATAGATGGGGCAAGAGAGAGAAGGAGATCAGGAATACAGAGGTACCCATATCTTTGCCAGTCTGGATGTGTTCAACAGCATTGTTGAAAGACCCTCTGGCATCTGGTTAGCCCCTGTGAGAACAGGATGCTGGACTCGGTGGCTGGCTGGCTTGATCCATCAGGGTTCCTTTTTTGTTCTTGTGGAAACCAAAGAAGGAAACTGATCTACATTTCTCAGTCACCATCAGAACTTTCTTCCAAGAGTACTGCTAGCATGCGAGACAGTGCATATTTCCTTGTTAATAAATAATAATAAATAATAAATTTTATTTATATCCCGCCCTCCCCAGCCGAAGCTGGGCTCAGGGCAGCTAACAACAATAAAATAATACAACATTCTAAAATCATTTCATTATAAAATTTATTCAAATCAAATTGATGGCAACCATTGGGCTAGAGTTCTGTGAAGATTGCCAAAGGAGGGAGTCAGGCTAATAATATTTTTTTTCTTTTGTTTTCCTTTTCCTGTGGCTGGTATGTCACCACTGCTGTTGTCCTACCAGGGTAACGCTTGTTTAAAGGGGATGAAGGAAGGGGGTTGGGAAAGTACAGGCAGAGCATAGGTGGTTGAATAAAATGGGAAATCTTCTCTGGCTTGAATTATAGTCCGAGCCACAGAAGAATTCAGGTGCCTTGTAATGCTCACTTCCTATTGCAATGCAAATATCCTGGCCCAAGGCTAGCGAGATTTTACCAGAGGGAGAAGAAAAGTATGTTGTGGGACTTCCATCAGCCCCAGCCAGTCTGGTTCAATGGTCAGAGATGATGGGAGTTGCAGTGCAGCAACACCTGGAGATCAAACACATCCATTCTTAAGGAAATTAGCCCTGAGTGCTCACTGGAAGGACAGATTGTGAAGCTGAGGCTCCAATACTTTGGCCACCTCATGAGAAGACTCCCTGGAAAAGACCCTGATGTTGGGAAAGATGGAGGGCACAAGGAGAAGGGGACGACGGAGGATGAGATGGTTGGACAGTGTTCTCGAAGCTACAAACATGAGTCTGATCAAACTGCGGGAGGCAGTGGAAGACAGGAGTGCCCAGCATGCTCTGGTCCATGGGGTCACGAAGAGTCGGACACGACTAAACTACTAAACAACAACAACAACACCTAGAGAGCTGTAGATCCAAAACCCAATATATTATTCAATATATTATTCAACACAATATATTATTCCATTTTGCCCTTTTACCCAGTGTGGCAGCTCATAATCTGCAAATGCTAATGGTTCCGGGTTGTCTTCCCATTATTTTATTCCTCCCCCCCTTGTGGTTCTCTTGCAGGGCCAGGACCTGGGAAGTATGGTAGGTAGCCTCTCACTGGCATTAAGGACCATGACTTCACCAAGTATGCTGAGCCAGCCTACACAATGCGTGTGAAATCCAGTGAAAGATGTAAGATGCTGACAAGTTAGGTTCTGTGTTATTTGGGTTTTCCCAACAGCATTAACTGACCCACAGGGTGAAGCTGGCTAAACAACTGTTAAATTTGCTGGCAAAACATTTGAACAGAGATTGACAACCTGTGTTTTTGGGACTCTCTAATTATCGGGGCCACAGTTGATGGGACCTGGGTGATCCATGATCAAGAGCTGGGTGGCTTTCCAAAGTTTCCATTCCAACTGGATCAATGGCACTGCATGTAGGGGGCTAATGTAGTTGTTTCTTGACTACAACTCCCATCAGCCCCAGTCAGCATGGTCAAGAATGATAGGAGTTGTAGTCCAGCAAGGGCTGGAGGGTCTTATACTGCTGATTATTATGGTTGCACAAAAATCAGGGTTCTCAGTTGTACAGCTGTGGACCTTAGTGGGAAGAGGATGATCTACACTTAAGCCATGTTGAAGGATAACAGGAATGGAGGTGCAGGGGGGCGGAGCTTAACATATTCACTGCTATCTAGCTAGTGGGTGCCTTTAATTGATATCGGATAGGAAGTCAGTCATTGCAACCAAGCTAAATAGCTCAGAATCCACACCATGCCTCATGCAGACAATTCTTCTTTCCTTTGCAAGTGATCTCGATCACGGAGAGTCCTGGGCCCTGCTACTATGTGGACCCAAGCATTTCCCATCTAGGGATATGGAGACCAGTTTCATTCCGCATGGTGCAAGAGAGAAAGCGGGCATGTAAGTTGAAAGATGAGAGATACTATGATGGTCAAGATGGGGCTGGAGTGGCATCTGTGCAATTTTGTGATGAAAATGTTTCTTTCTCACCTTGTGCAAAGAAGGCTTGTTGGTCAATCCCTGAACATGAAAGAGAGGGAATGAAAAAGAATGAGTGTTGAGTGAATGAGCAGGTGTGTTATGCATGAAAATGGATGTGTGGGAGCATTATGTGTGGAGCTGTGGTCTTAAACCACTGAGTCTCTTGGGCTTGCTGAGCAGAAGGTTGGTGGTTCGAATCCCTGAGACAGGGTGAGCTCCTGTTGCTCTGTTCCAGCTTCTGCCAATCTCGCAGCTTGAAAGCATACCTGTGCAAGTGGATAAATAGGTACTGCTCCAGGGGGAAGGTAAACGGCATTTCCATGCACTCTGGCTTCTATCACAGTGTCCCGGTGCACCAGAATGCTGGCCACATGACCCAGAAAGCTGTCTGCTCCTTCAGCCTGAAGTGAGATGAGCGCCACACCGCATAGACGCCTTTGACTATGTATGTAAGGTCCTTTACCTTACATTTACCTTTTACCTGCATGCATGTGGATTTGTGTATGAATGACAGAGAGCAGGGGTAGACTTTGGTAATACGGTTTTCTAAGTGAGGACAAAATTTGGCACTTCCCCCAATATATTTTATTTCCACAGTAATTCCTTTTGGTACAGTTGCTTTTTAATGGGGTTTCTCAGTAGGTACCCACATGAATATAAGTATTAATTATTATTATTATTATTACTATTATTATTGCTACTACCAATATTATTATTACTATTATTATTATTTTATGCCCCCTTGGCTCAGCACCCTGAGCAGGGGAACAGCCTGCACTGCCCTAGATCTGGCACTACAGAGAGAAGCATATGAAAAAGAGACAGGTGGCCTCACCCTCTTTTTTTATCAGCCACACTCACTGTTTGTCCCAGCCCCACTGGTTTGCAGGCCCTGGAAGGTTGACTGCATGGGAGTGTTGTCCATAGGCTGTAAAAGTTTATTCACTCTTTGATAAAAAAAATATTTCTGAGTAGGGGGTGTCAAGAACCAGACAGGAAAACCAGCTATGTACAGAGACCTTACCTAAGTGGGCTGTTTGATGTGGGAGATTGTCTGGGGTGATATCAAAGTGTAGTTTAAAAGTGTCTGTGACGCCCATCCATCCCTCCATTCATTCCATGTGTGTGTGTGATCCCTATTGCTTTCCAGCTATTGGCCTTGACCGAGTGGGGCTGCTCTGGATAAAGGGGCATTCAAGGAACTGGGGGAAATATAGTTTTCCTGATTGGTGTTCCACCAAGTCAACTGGGTTGAAAAACACTTTTTACCATTAGGGTGTCTAAGTGTCCTACTTTACAGAGGGCAGTCCTCTAGCCAAAGGGTTCTTCCATGTGCTATATATATCAATAGTAACACCTTGAACCTGGCCTGGTAGCAAATCAGCAGCCAGTGCAGATCTTTGAGCACAGGTGTTATATGCTGACAAGGTCTCACTCCTGCCAGCAATCATGTTGCAGCATTCTGGTCAATCACGCTGGAAGTCTCATCTTCCTGATGCCAAGGGACCATAAGATGTTGAGCATGTGGCTGATGAACGGACAGAAAGGAGAGCCACCAAAAACAGCATAAGGGAAAACAAGAGGGTCATGTTGCTTTAGAGTCATAATCTAGGAAGTAGTCTGGAGGGTACCTATGGAATTAACAGTAAATGACAGTGAATTGCAAGGGAAGATGTCATGGAAGAGATTAATAGCAGTGCACTCTTAACTCCACAGGTGATGAACTTAGTTGGAAAGGCTGCTAGAAGAGGAGATTGGAGGACAATGCCATGATTTTTAAAAGTGGGGGGGATTTTCAGTCAAGGCAAGGAGGATAGTGCCTCTTCCTCCAACATCCTCAAAAGCACAACAGTTTACAAATGATTCAGCTTAAGAACAAATAGAATTCTCAAATTTAGAGAGAGAAAGAGAGAGAGAATATGCAAGGCTTGTCATCTACAAGGAGGAGCAGAGTATTGTAGCAAATACATGGGGAATGCTTTTCCCTTTCGTTTGAGAAACATCAATGGAAGTTTGGGATCTACTAATAGATCAATAAGTGGGGTTTTTTTACTCCTAACATTAGCAAGTAAAACAGCAACTTAAAAAACAAACAAACCCTGCATGGCAGATTGCTCCTTCTCTTTAAGCCTCAATGTTTCTCACCTGTCAGATTTTACATCCATCATTCCTGCCTCCTCCTGTGCTCCTGTAGGATATGATGTATCTGTTACGATATAGAAGCAATGCGGCCGCGAGCTGGTAGCTTGAAAGCAAAACATAATGGGAATGTTGGGACTGTTCCATGGGAAACAGAGGGACAGTCAATTAACAGTGCAGAGAGCACCGGAATTAGCTGAGAGCGTAATATGAGCTGTACAGGAAGTACAGGTGGAGTTTGTCTCTCGGCTGTTGGAGTTTGAAGAGAGCAGTCGTGTTTTTCTGTAACGCTGCAAAGACAGAAATAAAGGCATGTAAATACGTTTCTGTCTATCTCTTTCCCCTGCCTGGGGGGGGGGCAGGAAAGAGGGGGGGTGTTCTTCTCACGCTGAGAAGGATCGCCTATCACGACCTAGCCTGTATCCTGCTGGGGAATGCAGACAGGGAGGTCATCAGGAGATCAAGCCGGGTGCCTAGAGAGTTGCCAGTTTCTCCTAATAAAGGCTTGATTCCCAACATCTGGTAGCAGAGGATGGTTTTGATCCATGAAAGCAACAAGAGAGGTTGATGGAGCGTACTTCATCCTCTGCAAGGAGATAAGGAAGATATGGTAGCGTGCGGATGGAAGCACCGGAGGAGGTGTTTTTGCTGAGCAACGGAACCCCTAAGGTATGCTAATTTTATGGCTGTGAGAGTGAACGCGAATTGAGACATTCTTCGGTTCACTGAGTGTCTGCTTTTGGATGAAACCAGCACTGAAAGAGAGCCACATATTTCGCATACCTGAGTCTTGATAAGCCTAGAATGTCCAGTTGCTAAGCAACGAAACGTCAGTAAAGTGGAAAGTTACCGGCCAACAACGGAAGAGGGGCTGGGACTGTGAGAGGCTGGTAAACAGCGTTTGTTTTGTCTAATATCTCACTGCTCTTGAAAGGACTTTCAAAACAGCCTGTGTTTAACTGCCAAGTGAGGCAGTAAACAGCCAATAGACTCTTGGAATTTTACAGGCTCGAGAGTGAGAGCTGAGGCTTGGATTCAAAATGGATGCCAAGAAGGGAGGAGGCTTACCTTACCCACCTCCACTGACTAATGACAATTATTCCTCATGGTCTGTAAAGATGAAAGCCCTGCTTCAGAATCAGAGGATTTTTGGGGTGATTGAAAACCCCATCCCTGCTGCACCAACGCCAGGTTGGAATTCACAGAATGTGAGAGCCAGGACGGCCATAATTCTGTGTATCTCAGATGATCAACTCATGCATATTCAGAATTTGCAATGCGTGCGTGAGATTTGGCAAACGCTGCTGTCAGGGGTTCAGGAGCAGAGGCACAGGAAAGGGAGGAAACAGAGAGAGAGGGGGAGGAATCCGGAGGTAATATGAGCGATGACAGCGGCCCGAGATCTCCGAGTCTTTCCAGTGAGTCGGAAGATTCACAAAAAGGGGCGCCAGTGGTCAGAGCAAGGGGGCGCCTAGGGGGACACCCCAGGTAGAAGGGACCAGAGGGGACTCAGAGAGCAGCAGTTGGAAATCGGGACCAGCTTCCCCACCAGAGCGCAGTAGGGGGGAGGGGTCCCAGGTATCGGGATCTGGCGGCTCGCCGCAAGCGGGAGGGCAGGAGTTAGGATTGGCCACACCTCCATCGGGGAGCGAGGAAACGGTCAAGAGGAAGGTTGAAGGCTGCGCACGCGCGCCAAGTTCAAATGCACAGGAAGGCGGCACAGTAAGCAGCCCGGGTAGGGAGCCAGGTCCTAAAGCCCGCCGCAAGGAGGGAGAAGAGTCGGGGGGGTCAGCGTCAGAAGAGTCCAGGAAGGAAGAGACCACGGGGGGTAGAGGGACCCAGAGGAGAAAGGAAAGACGGAAGAGGTGGAGTAAGGCTAGAGTATTAAGTTGGTGTACAGGAGGCGGAGACTCAGACGGAGCTTCGCCGGTCTAGCTTCTAAGACGTAGAGCTGCGCGCTGCGGCTTGAAAATGGAAACTGTAGCTCAATAAAGAAGTTTGTACAATACTGCCGGCTAGCGTGGTCCTCTGTGAGCTGGGACCTGGAAGCGGCTCTGACAGCTGCGTAGAATACATCAAAGAGATGCTGGTTCTTCAGCGTTGCTGCATTTTGAAAAGCTGACCAATCTAAGGCTAGTGCCAGATGGAGATGTACAAGCGCATCTGACAGAGATGAAATTCTTACGCCAGCAGATGGCGGAATGCAATTTCCCTCTACAGGAAGACATATTCTGCTTCATGATTATTAACAGCCTTAATCGGACTTATGCTGCTGCATCGTGAGTGTCGGAGAAGGCCTCTCCCTCCTCAGGCTCACTCCATCCGGCCTAAGGGGCGGGGCCCAGGCTCACCTTCGCCACAGCCTTAAGAGGCCTCATTGAGGCCTGGGACATCGCTGCTGCTGCATCGTGAGTGTCGGAGAAGGCCTCTCCCTCCTCAGGCTCACTCCATCCGGCCTAGGGGGCGGGGCCCAGGCTCACCTTCGCCACAGCCTTAAGAGGCCTCATTGGGGTCTGGGACATCGCTGCTGCTGCATCGGAGTGTCGGAGAAGGCCTCTCCCTCCTCAGGCTCACTCCATCCGGCCTAGGGGGCGGGGCCCAGGCTCACCTTCGCCACAGCTTTAAGAGGCCTCATTGGGGTCTGGGACATCGCTGCTGCTGCATCGGAGTGTCGGAGAAGGCCTCTCCCTCCTCAGGCTCACTCCATCCGGCCTAGGGGGCGGGGCCCAGGCTCACCTTCGCCATAGCTTTAAGAGGCCTCATTGGGGTCTGGGACATCGCTGCTGCTGCATCGGAGTGTCGGAGAAGGCCTCTCCCTCCTCAGGCTCACTCCATCCGGCCTAGGGGGCGGGGCCCAGGCTCACCTTCGCCACAGCCTTAAGAGGCCTCATTGAGGCCTGGGACATCGCTGCTGCTGCATCGTGAGTGTCGGAGAAGGCCTCTCCCTCCTCAGGCTCACTCCATCCGGCCTAGGGGGCGGGGCCCAGGCTCACCTTCGCCACAGCTTTAAGAGGCCTCATTGGGGTCTGGGACATCGCTGCTGCTGCATCGGAGTGTCGGAGAAGGCCTCTCCCTCCTCAGGCTCACTCCATCCGGCCTAGGGGGCGGGGCCCAGGCTCACCTTCGCCACAGCTTTAAGAGGCCTCATTGGGGTCTGGGACATCGCTGCTGCTGCATCGGAGTGTCGGAGAAGGCCTCTCCCTCCTCAGGCTCACTCCATCCGGCCTAGGGGGCGGGGCCCAGGCTCACCTTCGCCACAGCTTTAAGAGGCCTCATTGGGGTCTGGGACATCGCTGCTGCTGCATCGGAGTGTCGGAGAAGGCCTCTCCCTCCTCAGGCTCACTCCATCCGGCCTAGGGGGCGGGGCCCAGGCTCACCTTCGCCACAGCCTTAAGAGGCCTCATTGAGGCCTGGGACATCGCTGCTGCTGCATCGTGAGTGTTGGAGAAGGCCTCTCCCTCCTCAGGCTCACTCCATCCGGCCTAGGGGGCGGGGCCCAGGCTCACCTTCGCCACAGCCTTAAGAGGCCTCATTGAGGCCTGGGACATCGCTGCTGCTGCATCGTGAGTGTCGGAGAAGGCCTCTCCCTCCTCAGGCTCACTCCATCCGGCCTAGGGGGCGGGGCCCAGGCTCACCTTCGCCACAGCTTTAAGAGGCCTCATTGAGGCCTGGGACATCGCTGCTGCTGCATCGGAGTGTCGGAGAAGGCCTCTCCCTCCTCAGGCTCACTCCATCCGGCCTAGGGGGCGGGGCCCAGGCTCACCTTCGCCACAGCTTTAAGAGGCCTCATTGGGGTCTGGGACATCGCTGCTGCTGCATCGGAGTGTCGGAGAAGGCCTCTCCCTCCTCAGGCTCACTCCATCCGGCCTAGGGGGCGGGGCCCAGGCTCACCTTCGCCACAGCCTTAAGAGGCCTCATTGAGGCCTGGGACATCGCTGCTGCTGCATCGTGAGTGTTGGAGAAGGCCTCTCCCTCCTCAGGCTCACTCCATCCGGCCTAGGGGGCGGGGCCCAGGCTCACCTTCGCCACAGCTTTAAGAGGCATCATTGGGGCCTGGGACATCGCTGCTGCTGCTGCATTGTGAGTGTCGAAGAAGGCCTCTCCCTCCTCAGGCTCACTCCATCCGGCCTAGGGGGCGGGGCCCAGGCTCACCTTCGCCACAGCTTTAAGAGGCCTCATTGGGGTCTGGGACATCGCTGCTGCTGCATCGGAGTGTCGGAGAAGGCCTCTCCCTCCTCAGGCTCACTCCATCCAGCCTAAGGGGCGGGGCCCAGGCTCACCTTCGCCACAGCCTTAAGAGGCCTCATTGAGGCCTGGGACATCGCTGCTGCTGCATCGTGAGTGTCGGAGAAGGCCTCTCCCTCCTCAGGCTCACTCCATCCGGCCTAGGGGGCGGGGCCCAGGCTCACCTTCACCACAGCCTTAAGAGGCCTCATTGGGGTCTGGGACATCGCTGCTGCTGCATCGGAGTGTCGGAGAAGGCCTCTCCCTCCTCAGGCTCACTCCATCCGGCCTAGGGGGCGGGGCCCAGGCTCACCTTCGCCACAGCCTTAAGAGGCCTCATTGGGGTCTGGGACATCGCTGCTGCTGCATCGGAGTGTCGGAGAAGGCCTCTCCCTCCTCAGGCTCACTCCATCCGGCCTAGGGGGCGGGGCCCAGGCTCACCTTCGCCACAGCTTTAAGAGGCCTCATTGGGGTCTGGGACATCGCTGCTGCTGCATCGGAGTGTCGGAGAAGGCCTCTCCCTCCTCAGGCTCACTCCATCATGCCTAGGGGGCGGGGCCCAGGCTCACCTTCGCCACAGCCTTAAGAGGCCTCATTGAGGCCTGGGACATCGCTGCTGCTGCATCGTGAGTGTTGGAGAAGGCCTCTCCCTCCTCAGGCTCACTCCATCCGGCCTAGGGGGCGGGGCCCAGGCTCACCTTCGCCACAGCCTTAAGAGGCCTCATTGAGGCCTGGGACATCGCTGCTGCTGCATCGTGAGTGTCGGAGAAGGCCTCTCCCTCCTCAGGCTCACTCCATCCGGCCTAGGGGGCGGGGCCCAGGCTCACCTTCGCCACAGCTTTAAGAGGCCTCATTGAGGCCTGGGACATCGCTGCTGCTGCATCGGAGTGTCGGAGAAGGCCTCTCCCTCCTCAGGCTCACTCCATCCGGCCTAGGGGGCGGGGCCCAGGCTCACCTTCGCCACAGCTTTAAGAGGCCTCATTGGGGTCTGGGACATCGCTGCTGCTGCATCGGAGTGTCGGAGAAGGCCTCTCCCTCCTCAGGCTCACTCCATCCGGCCTAGGGGGCGGGGCCCAGGCTCACCTTCGCCACAGCCTTAAGAGGCCTCATTGAGGCCTGGGACATCGCTGCTGCTGCATCGTGAGTGTTGGAGAAGGCCTCTCCCTCCTCAGGCTCACTCCATCCGGCCTAGGGGGCGGGGCCCAGGCTCACCTTCGCCACAGCTTTAAGAGGCATCATTGGGGCCTGGGACATCGCTGCTGCTGCTGCATTGTGAGTGTCGAAGAAGGCCTCTCCCTCCTCAGGCTCACTCCATCCGGCCTAGGGGGCGGGGCCCAGGCTCACCTTCGCCACAGCTTTAAGAGGCCTCATTGGGGTCTGGGACATCGCTGCTGCTGCATCGGAGTGTCGGAGAAGGCCTCTCCCTCCTCAGGCTCACTCCATCCAGCCTAAGGGGCGGGGCCCAGGCTCACCTTCGCCACAGCCTTAAGAGGCCTCATTGAGGCCTGGGACATCGCTGCTGCTGCATCGTGAGTGTCGGAGAAGGCCTCTCCCTCCTCAGGCTCACTCCATCCGGCCTAGGGGGCGGGGCCCAGGCTCACCTTCACCACAGCCTTAAGAGGCCTCATTGGGGTCTGGGACATCGCTGCTGCTGCATCGGAGTGTCGGAGAAGGCCTCTCCCTCCTCAGGCTCACTCCATCCGGCCTAGGGGGCGGGGCCCAGGCTCACCTTCGCCACAGCCTTAAGAGGCCTCATTGGGGTCTGGGACATCGCTGCTGCTGCATCGGAGTGTCGGAGAAGGCCTCTCCCTCCTCAGGCTCACTCCATCCGGCCTAGGGGGCGGGGCCCAGGCTCACCTTCGCCACAGCCTTAAGAGGCCTCATTGGGGTCTGGGACATCGCTGCTGCTGCATCGGAGTGTCGGAGAAGGCCTCTCCCTCCTCAGGCTCACTCCATCCGGCCTAGGGGGCGGGGCCCAGGCTCACCTTCGCCACAGCTTTAAGAGGCCTCATTGGGGTCTGGGACATAGCTGCTGCTGCATCGGAGTGTCGGAGAAGGCCTCTCCCTCCTCAGGCTCACTCCATCCGGCCTAGGGGGCGGGGCCCAGGCTCACCTTTGCCACAGCCTTAAGAGGCCTCATTGGGGTCTGGGGCATCGCTGCTGCTGCATCGGAGTGTCAGAGAAGGCCTCTCCCTCCTCAGGCTCACTCCATCCGGCCTAGGGGGCGGGGCCCAGGCTCACCTTCGCCACAGCTTTAAGAGGCCTCATTGGGGTCTGGGACATCGCTGCTGCTGCATCGGAGTGTCGGAGAAGGCGTCTCCCTCCTCAGGCTCACTCCATCCGGCCTAGGGGGCGGGGCCCAGGCTCACCTTCGCCACAGCTTTAAGAGGCCTCATTGGGGTCTGGGACATCGCTGCTGCTGCATCGGAGTGTCGGAGAAGGCCTCTCCCTCCTCAGGCTCATTCCCATCCGGCCTAGGGGGCAGGGCCCAGGCTCACCTTCGCCACAGCGTTAAGAGGCCTCATTGGGGTCTGGGACATCCCTGCTGCTGCATCGTGAGTGTTGGAGAAGGCCTCTCCCTCCTCAGGCTCACTCCATCCGGCCTAGGGGGCGGGGCCCAGGCTCACCCCCGTAATAGCTTTAAGGACACTGGTGCTGCTGCAGCAAATGTTGAAGATGTTTATATATATTTTAAGGTGTTTTAAAGGTGTTTTTATTGTTTACTTTGTTGTACCACCGTGAATGGTGGTTTTTATCTATGTATTTTTGTTTGTTCCGTCTTGTTTTGTTTTTGGGGTTGGACATCGAGTGGGGTGGGGATTGGTTTTGTTTGGGCATAATTGTTTTGGTTGTTTTGTTTTCTAATTTGTAAATGGAGGTTAGTATGAGGCTTGGGATTGCTACCGTGGAGGGGCGAGGGAGGTATGGAGGTGGGGGCAGATGTTATAGGCGAAGGGGATTGAGATACGGATATGGTCGTACCCCTTCCAATCTGCGCCCCATCCCGAGGGACGAGGGTAGGGTGAGCAAGGATTACTCACCTCCTTCACTGGTGTTGTGCAATGCCAGGTCTATAGGCAACAAAACCGCTACCCTGCGAGATTTCTTTACCTCGCAGGGGGTTGACCTGGCTTGTGTGATGGAGACCTGGGTGCGCGAAGGGGTAACTGTTACCTTACGAGAGATGGCGCCCCCGGGTTTCTCCGTCCTCCACCAGTCACGGACTGTGGGCCGGGGGGGAGGGGTGGCAGTATTAATCCGGGAAGATTGTTCTTTCAGGGCTCTACCATCGCCATTGATCCCTGGCATTGAATGTGTTGGCCTAGTGTGGGGCTCCGAGGAGAGCTTGGCTGTCTGGCTGGTGTACCGGCCACCTAGCGTACCAGCAGCCACCCTGTCAGGCCTGTTGGAGGCGGTGGCCGGCTGGGCCTTGGAGTTCCCTAACCTATTGGTATTGGGAGACTTCAACTTCCACGCTGATGCCACTCCCTCCTCACAGGCTCTGGACCTGGTGTCTTCCATGGCGACACTAGGGCTCTCCCAGTTTGTTTCGGGCCCCACACATCAAGCAGGCCACACGCTGGATTTGATCTTTGGCGCCGGTATAGATGTGATCATGTCTCCTTCGATGAAGGTGCCATGGTCTGATCACTATGCTCTGAAAGCCAGGACTGATGTTCCACCCCCACCCTGCTTAGGTGGCGAGCCGATTTGGGCTCGCCCGCAGAGGCTGATGGACCCTGATAGATTCCGTCAAGCCTTGCGGGACCTTTCTCCCCCTGGCGACTCATTGACTGAGCTTGTTGAGGGCTGGAATACCCAGTTCCTGGCAGCCATCGATGAGATTGCACCTAAGCGCCCTCTACGACCCCGCAGAAACCGGGCTCCCTGGTTTACCGAGGAGCTTCGGAAAATGAAGCGGGACCTCAGACGGCTAGAGCGAGTATGGCGGGGTGCCCGTGACGGAGCCTCAAGAACATCTTATAGGGTTTTTATGAAAACCTATGAGATGGCAGTGAAGGCCGCTAAGACGTCTTACTTCTCGGCTTGCATTGCATCCGCTAGCTCTCGCCCGGCGCAATTATTTAGTATAATTCGGTCTTTAACATCCCTTGAAGGACAGCCAAATTTAAATAACAATCTGACACACAGCTGTGAGGCATTTGCGAGCTTTTTTGCGGAGAAGGTCCTGTTGCTCCGCCATGACCTCCCTGCCAATTTGGATACAATAAAGGAACTGGAGGCCCCTCGACTGTCCTCGGGTCCAGTATTGGACCACTTTGACCGGATATCTCCAGCCGATGTGGACAGATTCCTCCAAGCTGGAAAGCCCACCACCTGTCCTCTTGACCCGTGCCCGTCCTGGCTGATTAGAGCGTGTCCAGACGAGGTGCGGGCCCCCCTGGGGGATATCATCAATTTGTCCCTTGGCACCGGGATATTCCCAGGGGAACTGAAGGAGGCGGTGGTGCGTCCGCTCTTAAAGAAAACATCATTAGATCCCTCAAATCTATCCAATTACCGCCCGGTCTCGAATCTTCCATTCCTGGGTAAGGTGATTGAGAGAGCGGTTGCTGAACAGCTTGGTAGGTTTCTGGATGAAACATCTGCTTTGGATCCATTCCAGTCCGGCTTCCGCGCTGGTCATGGGACCAAGACGGCTCTGGTCGCCCTAACAGATGATCTCCGCAGGCAGCTGGATCGAGGCGGGTCGGGGCTGCTGATTCTTCTAGATCTGTCAGCAGCCTTTGACATGGTCGATCACGAACTCCTGGACCACCGCCTTGCCGACGTGGGGATCCAGGGCACAGTCCTTCAATGGCTGCGCTCGTTTCTCTCTGGTCGGGGACAGAGGGTGGCGCTTGGGGGGGAATTGTCATCGCGCCACTCCTTGGTGTGTGGAGTGCCTCAGGGTGCAATTCTCTCCCCTGAAGCGTCAGGCAAAAGTCGTACCAAGTCCCAGGTGAAACCTGCAAAAGACTTCCGGTCAGCACCAGCGACAAATGGCGGATTCCCTCTGAGCTCCGGAGGGAATCGGCTCCACGGGGACAGGGTCTGACCGCTGCGGCGAAGCGGGACCCGAAGAAATCTCAGGCGGGGAAGCCTGAGAACTTGGAGACTCGGCGGGCTCCGTTTGCGCCCCCCTTTTTAAAGGCTCCGGAACGGAAAGGGGGGGTGTGGCGCGGAGAGCGCTGATTTCTTTCTGGACAATTGGAAGCTAAAGCAACTACCCGTGAGTAGGAGTAAGCAAGTAATTGGAAGAAAAATTTAGTTAATTTGGCACCGAAACGGGAAAGGCACAAACAGGAAGTCTGCCTCTTCCGACTTGTAAATAGATTAAAGTAAAGAGACTGTAAAGCTGTAACCCTGAAAGACGACTTTTAAAGGTCAAATCCAGCACCAAAAAAGACGACTCCCCTCCGGTTTGCAGGAGTGGAGGGGGGAGAACCGAGCATTATTTTACCTGCAAGAAAAGAGGGTGTAAATATATTTCTGCTGTCTCGGAAATCTGGGAACGGACTGCCTATGACAGGGAAGGTCGACCAGTGGGAAGAATTGTCTGCATGTTAAGGGTAAAGAATATTGACACTTTGAGAAAGATACAGTGTTTATAGATCTGCCTTTGACTATAAAGTAACTTTTTAGAGACACTGAAACTTTTCTAAAAGCATTGAAACTCTGGCTTTTGAGGGATATTGGAACTTTTAAGAACTATACTTGTTTTTAACAGTTGCATAGTGAAGTTGGAAGGGTGTCCCCCTAGAGGAGACTACGTTGTAACAACTATTTTGTCATCAAGTTACCAAGCTCTGGAAAATTACTTTGCAAAACAAACTCACCAAGCGTGTGACTGACCTTGGGCTTGTTATGGCAGATGGGAAAGGGAAGATAGAGCTGGTGAGTGGCATACAGGATAAAACTACCAGATCCGGCAGACAATACAAGACTGATATTACTTTTCAGAGAAGGGCCTCAACATCCGGAGCGGCAGGCACAGTAGGAGCTGCTGCTTCGCAAGTAAAATCAAAAGCTATGTCATCTGAAGAGCTATTGGCTCAGGCACTTGGCAAAATTGATGCATCTTTGGAAAAATTAGCCAAACAGGTTGCAGAGACAAATAAACAAGTAGCTGGGGCCTCAGCAAAAATAGATTTGAACACTCCAAGTATTAATGAACTGGGGAACAAGGTGAACTCCAATACACAGTCCATTGAAACACTATTAGAGGAATCGGCCTCGACTCGACAGATTGCAGAGGAAGCTAAGGATATTGCAACTGCTGTTCAAGAGAAGATACCACCGGTATATAAGAAATTAGAGGATCACGACCTGACACTGTCTATGATTGAATTACAAAGAAAGGAGAGAAACCTAAGAATTAGAGCAGTACCTGAAAGTGAGAAAGACAACTTGATAGACTTCCTTACAAAGGAATTCACAGACTTTTGGCAACAAGACCTGGGGAAAGATGAATTCAAATGGTGAGTGCATTTAGACTCAGCAAAAGACAAGGAAAGAACAGAGCAAGAGATTGTTTGATCACCTTAAGAACAAAAGAAGAAAGAGATAAAATCTTGAATCTGCACTACCAAAGAACCTTGGAAATTGAAGACTCATTTGTTGAGTCCTTCAAGGATATACCTAAACACATTTTGGATATAAGGGCTTATTATAAAGATCTTGTCGGCCTACTTAGAAGAAATAAAATACTCTTCAGGTGGGAATTTCCCCAAGGTTTATCTTTTAAATACAAAGGAAGGAAAATAAGAATAAGGGCAGTGAATGATAAAGACAAGTTTCTGAAAGATCACGAGGAGGACTTACAGAAGGAAGTGGAATCAGGAGAGGAGCTGACTGCATCAGGAAAAGGAATTCTAGACATAGCAAACTTGTCATTTGGATTCCCGGGCCCAGGGAAAGACAACAACAACTCGGTGCAGTTGGAGGGAAAGCTAAGTAACTTACCATGGCTCTGCAACTTTTGACCTGGAATTGTAATGGACTGAATTCCCCTCGGAAGAGGAAATCTGTTTTTCATGTATTAAGGAAAGAACAATTGGACTTGATTTGTTTAAAAGAAACACATGTAATAAGGCTACACAGGAAAATGCTTATTAATAAGAGATTGGGACAAGAATTTATTTCGTATGACAAAGTTAAAAAGAGAGGCTTGGTGATATATGCAAAGGAGAAATTGCTACCAAAATTTCATAGAATCATAGAGTTGGAAGAGACCACAAGGGCCATTGAGTCCAACCCCCTGCCAAGCAGGAAACACCATCAGAGCACTCCTGACATATGGTTGTCAAGCCTCTGCTTAAAGACCTCCAAAGTAGGAGACTCCACCACACTCCTTGGCAGCAAATTCCACTGTCGAACAGCTCTTACTGTCAGGAAGTTCTTCCTAATGTTTAGGTGGAATCTTCTTTCTTGTAGTTTGGATCCATCGCTCCGTGTCCGCTTCTCTGGAGCAGCAGAAAACAACCTTTCTCCCTCCTCTATGTGACATCCTTTTATATATTTGAACATGGCTATCATATCACCCCTTAACCTCCTCTTCTCCAGGCTAAACATGCCCAGCTCCCTTAGCCGTTCCTCATAAGGCATCATTTCCAGGCCTTTGACCATTTTGGTTGCCCTCCTCTGGACACGTTCCAGTTTGTCAGTGTCCTTCTTGAACTGTGGTGCCCAGAACTGGACACAGTACTCCAGGTGAGGTCTGACCAGAGCAGAATACAGTGGCACTATTACTTCCCTTGATCTAGATGCTATACTCCTATTGATGCAGCCCAGAATTGCATTGGCTTTTTTAGCTGTCGCGTCACACTGTTGGCTCATGTCAAGTTTGTGGTCAACCAAGACTCCTAGATCCTTTTCACATGTACTGCTCTCAAGCCAGGTGTCCCCCATCTTGTATTTGTGCCTCTCATTTTTTTTTGCCCAAGTGCAATACTTTACATTTCTCCCTGTTAAAGTTCATCTTGTTTGTTTTGGCCCAGTTCTCTAATCTGTCAAGGTCGTTTTGAAGTGTGATCCTGTCCTCTGGGGTGTTAGCCACCCCTCCCAGTTTGGTGTCATCTGCAAATTTGATCAGGATGCCCTTGAGTCCATCATCCAAGTCGTTGATAAAGATGTTGAATAAGACCGGGCCCAAGACAGAACCCTGTGGCACCCCACTAGTCACTCTTCTCCAGGATGAAGAGGAACCACTTATACCGAAAACAGAGACTGAAAAGACTCAACTTAAGAACTACCGTCCCATATCCTTATTAAATGTGGATTACAAAATTTTTGCTGATATTTTGGCTAAGAGGCTGAAAAAAGTACTGATTGAAGAGATTCATAAGGACCAAGCGGGTTTTCTGCCGGGAAGACATTTATCTGATAATCTGAGGAACGTAATTGACATTTTGGAAAAGTTAGAAGTGAATATAAACACTAAAGCAGTTTTGATATTCGTGGGTGCAGAGAAAGCCTTTGATAATATATCTTGGAGTTTTATGAAAAAGAACTTGCAGGGTATGGGGGTAGGCCAAGGTTTTGAAAATGGTATAGGTGCAATATATTCTGAACAAAAGGCTAAATTAATTGTAAATAATGTGGTTACGGAACAATTTAAGATAGAAAAAGGAACACGACAGGGGTGCCCAATTTCCCCATTGCTTTTTATATCGGTCATGGAGGTTCTGCTCAATATGATCAGAAGAGACCGGCAGGTTAAAGGTATACAGGTCGGAGCTAAACAATATAAATTGAGAGCATTTGCAGGTAACCTAGTTTTGACGTTACAGGAGCCAGAGTCTAGTACCAAAAGAGTATTAGAATTAATTCAAGAGTTTGGTCAGGTGGCAGGATTTAAATTGAACAAATTAAAAACTAAGGTTTTGGAGAAAAACTTAACATCATTGGAAAGAGAGAAGTTCCAGAATGAAACAGGTTTGACTGTGGTTAAGAAAGTGAAATACTTGGGGATTAATATGACAGCTAAAAATGGAAATTTGTTTAAAGATAACTATGAAAAATGCTGGACGGAAGTTAAAAAAGATTTAGAAATTTGGTCAAACTTGAAGCTTTCCTTGTTAGGTCGAATTGCTGTTATAAAGATGAATGTATTGCCAAGAATGTTATTTTTGTTTCAATCATTGCAAATTTTGGACAAAATGGACTGTTTCAAGAAGTGGCAGAGAGACATTTCTAGATTTGTCTGGCAGGGCAAGAAGCCCAGAATAAAATTTAAAATATTAACTGATGCAAAGGATAGAGGTGGATTTGCCCTGCCAGACTTTAAACTCTACTATGAATCAGCGGCATTTTGCTGGCTGAAAGAATGGCTGCTTCTTGAGAACACAGACATTTTGGATTTAGAAGGTTTTAATAACGTTTTTGGGTGGCATGCATACTTGTGGTATGACAAGGTTAAAGCACATAAAGCATTTAAAAATCATATTGTCAGAAGAGCATTGTTTAATGTCTGGATAAGATATAAAGATTTACTTGAAAATAAAACCCCAAGGTGGTTGTCACCGATGGAAGCAAAGGCCCAGAAAAAGCTCAATATGGAGGCCAAATGGCCGAAATATTGGGAAATTTCGGAACAAGAAGGAGATAAACTGAAATTACAGAGTTTCGAGAAATTAAAAAGTAAAGTGAGAGATTGGCTCCATTATTATCAGATAATGGAGGCCTACAATTTGGATAAAAAAGTTGGCTTCCAGGTGGGAAATACTAAACTGGAAACAGAACTGTTAGAACCCAAAACCAAGATTTTTGTCAAAAATGTATAACTTGCTGTTGAAATGGAATACTCAGGATGAAACGGTTAAATCTGTCATGATTAAATGGGCACAAGATGTTGGACATAATATTAATTTTGCTGACTGGGAACAGTTGTGGACCACCGGAATGAAATTTACGGCATGTAATGTCTTAAGAGAAAATATTATGAAAATGATTTACAGGTGGTACATGACCCCAGTCAAGCTCGCAAAAATCTATCTATCATTTGCCCGATAACAAATGTTGGAAATGTAAAGAAATGGAAGGTACATTCTTTCACCTTTGGTGGACGTGCCCAAAGATTAAGGCTTTCTGGGAGATGATATATAATAAACTGAAAAAGGTATTTAAGTATACCTTCCTGAAAAAACCAGAGGCCTTTCTCCTGGCCAATTGGTGCCAAAGAAGGACAGAACTTTTTTTATGTATGCAACGACAGCAGCAAGAATACTTATTGCAAAGTATTAGAAGACGCAAGATTTGCCCACTTTGGGAGAATGGCAGATGAAGCTGATTGACTGTATGGGACTGGCAGAAATGGCTGGCAGAATCTGTGACCAGGGAGAAGAGTCGGCAGAGGAAGATTGGGAAAAATTTAAGGACTATTTACAAAAATATTGCAAAATTAAGGAATGTTGAATGATGTTGGATTGAAATTAAGCGGTTTTCAGCTGTAATGGTAAAAGGAATTTGATAAAATGGTTTTCTTTTATTCAAAGTTATAATAATCTAAGAAAATAAGGTTTTTTTTCTTCTTTTTCTTTTTAAGCTGTAATGCTTTGAGATAAGGATTTGCTGTATGAATAATCTGAATTGGATATACAAGAAGGATAGGTATGAGGAGGTCGGGGAAAGATGTTATGAGAAAATAAGCTGTGAAATTTATGCGTTTTGGGTTTTTTTGTTCTTTTTTCTTTTTGTTTGTAAAAATTGGAAACTCTAATAATTTTTTTTTAAAAAAAGAAAGAAACCTGCAAAAGCATTGCTGTCAACAAAAGCCGCATTTTCAACGGAGAACGCTTTTGTTCTTGACACGGGATGCACACAGCACATGACATCGCACAGAGATCTGTTTTCAACATTTAAGAAGCAAAGCTTCACTGTGAAACAGGCCAATGGCCAGGAGCTGAAAGCGACCGGGTTTGGAACTGTGCATCTTGAAAGTCTGAACTTGACTATAAACAATGTGTATTTGGTTCCTGATGTAAAGTTCAATCTGCTGAGTGTTTCGCAGATCACAAAGAAAGGACTGACTTTGTCCTATGATAGAGAAAGCTGCAAAATCTTCAAAGATGGAGAGCTGTATCTTTCTGCCAGAGAGAAAGATGGGCTGTATTTGTTGACTTTTAATCAAAATGATTGCATAAATTGTAATGCATCTGAATCTAACATGATTTCTTTCGCAGGTGTGTAGAATCATAGAATCATAGAATCATAGAGTTGGAAGAGACCACAAGGGCCATCGAGTCCAACCCCCTGCCAAGCAGGAAACACCATCAGAGCACTCCTGACATATGGTTGTCAAGCCTCTGCTTAAAGACCTCCAAAGTAGGAGACTCCACCACACTCCTTGGCAGCAAATTCCACTGTCGAACAGCTCTTACTGTCAGGAAGTTCTTCCTAATGTTTAGGTGGAATCTTCTTTCTTGTAGTTTGGATCCATTGCTCCGTGTCCGCTTCTCTGGAGCAGCAGAAAACAACCTTTCTCCCTCCTCTATGTGACATCCTTTTATATATTTGAACATGGCTATCATATCACCCCTTAACCTCCTCTTCTCCAGGCTAAACATGCCCAGCTCCCTTAGCCGTTCCTCATAAGGCATCGTTTCCAGGCCTTTGACCATTTTGGTTGCCCTCCTCTGGACACGTTCCAGTTTGTCAGTGTCCTTCTTGAATTGTGGTGCCCAGAACTGGACACAGTACTCCAGGTGTGGTCTGACCAGAGCAGAATACAGTGGCACTATTACTTCCCTTGATCTAGATGCTATACTCCTATTGATGCAGCCCAGAATTGCATTGGCTTTTTTAGCTGCCGCGTCACACTGTTGGCTCATGTCAAGTTTGTGGTCAACCAAGACTCCTAGATCCTTTTCACATGTACTGCTCTCAAGCCAGGTGTCACCCATCTTGTATTTGTGCCTCTCATTTTTTCCCCCAAGTGCAATACTTTACATTTCTCCCTGTTAAAATTAATCTTGTTTGTTTTTGCCCAGTTCTCTAATCTGTCGAGGTCGTTTTGAAGTGTGATCCTGTCCTCTGGGGTGTTAGCCACCCCTCCCAGTTTGGTGTCATCTGCAAATTTGATCAGGATGCCCTTGAGTCCATCATCCAAGTCGTTGATAAAGATGTTGAATAAGACCGGGCCCAAGACAGAACCCTGTGGCACCCCACTAGTCACTCTTTTCCAGGATGAAGAGGAACCATTGATGAGCACCCTTTGGGTTCGGTCAGTCAGCCAGTTACATATCCACTGAGTGGTAGCATAGTCAAGACCGCATTTTACCAGCTTCTTTACAAGAATATCATGGGGCACCTTGTCAAATGCCTTGCTGAAATCAAGGTAGGCTACATCCACTGCGTTCCCGTCATCTACCAAGCTTGTAATTCTGTCAAAAAACGAGATCAGGTTAGTCTGACATGACTTATTTTTCAGAAATCCATGCTGACTATTGGTGATCACAGCATTCCTTTCTAGGTGCGCACAGACTGTTTGCTTAATGATCTGCTCCAGAATCTTCCCTGGTATTGATGTCAGACTGACTGGGCGGTAATTATTTGGGTCCTCTCTTTTCCCCTTTTTGAAAATAGGGACAACATTTGCCCTCCTCCAGTCTGCCGGGACTTCGCCTGTTCTCCAGGAATTCTCAAAGATGACTGCCAGTGGTTCTGAGATCACATCTGCTAGTTCTTTTAATACTCTTGGATGCAGTTCATCTGGCCCTGGAGACTTGAATACATCTAAACTAGCCAAGTATTCTTGTACTATCTCCTTAGTTATTCTGGGCTGTGTTTCCTTTGCTGAATCATTTGCTCCAAATTCTTCAGGTCGGGCATTGTTTTCTTTATCGGAGAAGACTGAGGCAAAGAAGGCATTGAGGAGTTCAGCCCTTTCTGTGTCCCCTGTTTGCATTTCACCATCTTCTCCTCTGAGTGACCCCACTGTTTCTTTGTTCTTCCTTTTGCTACGAACATACCCATAAAAGCCTTTTTTGTTGCTTTTAACCTCTGTAGCAAGCCTGAGTTCATTCTGTGCTTTAGCTTTTCTGACTTTGTGTCTACACGTGCTGGCTATTTGTTTGAATTCCTCTTTGGTGGTTTCCCCCCTTTTCCATTTTTTGTACACATGCTTTTTTAATCTTAATTCAGTTAAAAGTTCTTTTGATAGCCACCCTGGCTTCTTTAGGCACCTTCCATGTTTCCGTCTCATTGGTATTGCCTGACGTTGTGCTTTTACTATCTCCCTCTTAACAAACTCCCAGCCATCATGAACTCCCTTTCCTTTTAGTATTGCTGTCCATGAGATCTCACCCAGCACTTCCCTAAGTTTTATGAAGTCGGCTTTCTTAAAGTCAAGAAGTTGAGTCCTAGTATGCTTGGCTGCTCCTTTCCGCTGTATAGTAAACTTCAGAAGAGCATGATCACTCGCGCCTAATGATCCATCCACATCTACCCCACTAACCAGGTCATCAACATTGGTTAGGACCAGATCTAAAATGGCTGTTCCTCTTGTTGCTTCTCCCACTTTCTGGACAATGAAGTTGTCTGCAAGGCCAGTGAGGAATCTGTTTGACTGTATGCTCTTGGCTGAGTTTGACGTCCAACAAATATCCGGGTAATTGAAGTCCCCCATTACTACTATCTCCCTTCCTTTTGCATGCTTGGCCATCTGTTCCAGGAAGGCATTATCTATGTCCTCCGTTTGGCTTGGGGATCTATAGTAAACTCCCACAATGAGGTCTCTGTTATTCTTCTCTCCCTTAATTTTGACCCAAATGCTCTCACTTTGGCTTTGAGGATCTAAATCTTGGATCTCTTCACAGGTATACACATCCCTGACATATAACGCCACTCCTCCTCCTTTCTTGTCTGGTCTGTTTCTCTGAAATAGATTGTATCCCCCCATTATTACATTCCAATCGTGGGACTTCTCCCACCAGGTTTCAGTGATGCCTATTATGTCATATTTAGTTTGCTGTACCAAGAGCTCAAGCTCATCTTGTTTATTTCCCATGCTTTGCGCATTAGTGTACAGACATTGAAGTCCATTAATCATTCCCCCGTGTCTCTTATTTAAGGATTTTTTCCTCCCACCACTAGGTCCACGTGCTGTTTGCTCCATTTGGTCTATGACATTTGGATGATCATCTTCATTCATTGATAGTCTCCTACCTTCAGGAGCACTGTCTCCCTCCCCCACATTAGTCAGTTTAAAGCCCTCCTGATGAGGTTTCTGAGATTTTTGGCAAAAACATTTCTCCCAACCGTTGTGAGGTGCAGCCCATCACTTGCCAGAAGTCCATCTTCAAGAAACTGCAGTCCGTGATCTAAGAATCCAAACCGTTCCTGTTTACACCATTTGCGAAGCCAGCTGTTCACTTCCACTATTTTCCCCTCTCTCCCTGGGCCACGTCGTTCAACTGGGAGGACAGACGAGATGACAATTTGTGCATTTAGTTGCTTCAATTTCCTGCCGAGAGCCTCGTAGTCTCTTTTGATCTTCTGGAGGCTATTGCTTGCAGTGTCATTGGTTCCCACATGAACCAAGAGGAAGGGGTATTTGTCAGTGGGTTTTATGATTCCTTGCAGTCGTTCAGTTACATCTTGGATCTTAGCCCCGGGGAGACAGCACACTTCCCGAGACATCTTGTCAGGCCCACAGATCACTGCTTCTGTTCCCCTCAGTAGGGAATCCCCTATCACCACTACACGCCTCCTCTTGGGTTTGGTCGGGGTTCTTCCGTGAGCTGTCCGTTCCAAGGTCGCCTGTGTTGGGAAACTGCCAGGGAGATAACGTCCATCACGGCCCCCAAGCCGGAGTTCGGAGATTCCATCGGCCTCCTGTAGTCACGCAGATCCAACAGTTAGGGGCACAAAGCCTTTGGAATTCCTAGCCACATTCCAGGGCTTGGTGCACCCTCTTTCAGCAGAAAGCACAGTCAAAAGCTTGCACCGCAGAAGAGCAGAAGAGCATTTTTACAGACTTTATTTAGAACATGAACAGAACAAAAGAAAACACGTCCATTCTCAGTCAGCGTCTCTGACCATCTGACAAAAACGAAAGGAATATCTGAACAAAAACATCCTGTGATCAGGACATGCGCAGACTCTGTGACTCCCCAAAGCCTGCTCCCTTTAAGGTGGAACGGAAATATCCTAACATCCTCCCCCTTTCCGTGTAACCTGTTGTACCTGTGGTTCACCCAATTGCAACCTTTGTACATAAACCTTAAGTTGTTCTCTGTTAACAACCTTAGACAACAGATCAGCAGGAATTTCATTTCCTGCCATGTAGGACACCCGAATCAGTCCTTTCTGAATACACTCTCTTGCACGATGTAGCTTAATCTGCAAGTACTTGGTTCTCTGCTTGCAACTCTCCGAGTTCAGCAAAGCCAAACAAGATCTATTGTCTTGATACACTTGTACAGGACATTTCACAGACACTCTGATGTCCTTAAACAGTTGCATCAACCATTCACAATCCATGAGTGAAAATGACAGAGCATTGAGTTCTGCTTCACAGGAACTTAGGCTCACTGTTGTCTGCTTCCTGCACAACCAGTCAAACAGGCAGTGGTTGTACATGTAGCATACTCCAGAAGTGCTTGTACCATCCGTGGTGTCACTTCCAAAACTTGCATCTGCAAAGATTTCAAGACCTCCAGTCTTCTGACTGGTGAACCTCAGCCTGTAGTGCATAGTCCCTTTCAAATAGCGGGCTATGCGCTTCAGAGCTTTCCAATCCTGAACCGTAGGATTGTTGGCATGTCTGCTAAGCAGATTACAGCTTACAGCTATGTCAGGTCTTGAACATCTGGCAATGAAATTCAGCTTGCCTAGAATGCATCTGTATAGCGTTGTGTCAGAAAACGCTTCAGCAGTACTGTCTACCTGGTAACCTGTCACCATCGGTGTGTCTGCTGGGTTTGCATCAACCAAATTCAACCTGGTTAATACATCAGCAATTTTCTGTGTTTGGTGTACCAGAAAATTACCTGCTTGGTCCTTCTCCACCTGCAGAGAAAGATAGTTGGATACCTCACCAAGATCCTTCATGTCAAAGTGCTCCTTCAGTTGAGCTAGGGTGCTTTGGTAAAATGCCTGATTCTTCCAAAACATCAGAAGATCATCAACAAAACATAAACAATACAGTTTGTTTTGCCCCTCCTCCTTGACAAACACACATGGATCAGCTTTGCTCTGGTGAAAACCTAGAGAAAGCAATGTCTCAGTGACTTTTGTGTTCCAACACCTGGCACTCTGCTTGAGACCATATAAGGATTTCCGCAGTTTACAGACCATTCCCTTCTGTATCTCCATCCCATCAGGTGGAAGCATGAGACCATATAAGGATTTCCGCAGTTTACAGACCATTCCCTTCTGTATCTCCATCCCATCAGGTGGAAGCATGTACAGCTCCTCCCCCAAAACCCCGTACAAAAAAGCTGTATTAATGTCATGATGGGTAACATGCAGTTTCTCCTCCGCAGCGATCTTGAGCATTAGCCGAATGCTCTCATATTTGACTGTGGGAGAGTAGGTCTCGTGGTAATCCTGTCCTGGTACCTGTGAAAAACCTCTGGCAACCAATCTGGCTTTGTGTCTGACTACCTTGCCATTCTGGTCTGTCTTGGCCTTGAAGACCCATTTGCTGCCAACCAGTCTCATTCCTGGGACTACCGGTACCAGTTCCCAAGTTTGGTTCCTGTTCAAGGAATCAACTTCAGCCTTCATGGCATTAAGCCAAGGCTCAGCATCTTTAGAGGTTAACTCCTGAACCTCTTTGAAGCTTGAAGGTTCCCATACCTTCTCTGAGCTACCAAGAACAGCAGTTGCTGTCTTAGCAAACTCATCAGCATACCTCTTTGGAGGTCTGCCCTTGGTCGCCCTTTCAGACCTACGTACTAGACGCAAGTCTTCTGGACTCATCTCCTCTTTCTTAGGAGAAAAGTGACCAATGGTGAACAGTGGTTCTTCCAGTTCATTGTCAGACGCATCAGATGGTCTGACTGAGGCCTTTGCGCTCTGGTAGTCTGCTGTGTCATCACTTTCACTGACATCAGCAGCAGCGCCGCCCACTGAACTGGAATCCGAACTCTGATCATCATCATCATCATCATCTTCATCCTCATCATCATCAGCAGCAGCTTTCTCATCTTTAGCTGCTTGCTTGACATCACCTTCATCCTCCTCTGGGTAACTCTGGAAAATTCCCACATTTTCCCCCCACTTAGGATTGTACTCAACACTCCTTGTGAACTTAATGGACTTAGAGTCAGTCATCCATACCCTGTATGCACCTTTTTCGTACCCCATGAACAAACCATGTGCCCCACGCTTCCCAAGCTTGTTGGTTTGTTGTGTGCGTACCCACATGTCCGAACCAAAGATTTTCATGTGTTTGGTGTTGGGTTTCTTGCCAAACATCTTCTCATAGGGGGTACAACCAATGGGTGATGACAATCTGCGATTAAACGCGTAAACAAAATTCCCCAGAGCCTCCCCCCAAAACTTATCAGGGAGATTGGCATCATGCAACAAGGTTTTTATCCCTTGCAGCAATGTTTGATTTGCTCTCTCCGCAAGACCATTCATCCATGGCGATCTGGGCGTTGACATGTCATGCTGGATTCCCTTCTCAGTCAGGAAAGCTTCAAACTGCTGAGAAGTGAACTCCCCGCCCCGATCAGTAAACAAAGAAGAAATACGTTTACCGTGCACATTCTCCAACCAAGCACAGAATGCCTTAAACTTCGGAAACGCTTGCGATTTCTGTTTGAGCAAATACACATGAATGTACCTGGAAAAAGAATCAATCAGAATCATGAAGTACCTTGCTCCTCCTAAAGAGGGCGCAAGTGGACCAACCAGGTCCGCATGTACTAGCTGGTAGGGTTTGGAAGCCTGCCTGCTAGACTCCTTGCCTTTTGGAGCAACCTTCACCTTGTTCTCTGCACAAGATACACACTTCATGTGAAATTTACAGGGTTTGATGTTCAAACCCTCAACCACCTCTGGCATCTTGGCCAGTGCCTTCCAAGAGAGGTGATCAAATCTTCGATGCGCATCGTGAATGCAACCTGCATGAAGAACTTTGTTAGTTTGTGCAACACAACAAGAATCAGCCTTAGATACAACAGCAGTGTCATCATAAGATATATGGAACAAACCATCCATAAACTTTGCATGCAAATAGTCCTCTTTTCCTTTACTGATGACACAGACGCTCCTCTTGAAGGAAATCTGAAAACCACGCCCAGTAAGCTGTGGGACGCTCAGCAAGTTGCTTGCAGCTCCTGGAACAAAAAGTACATTACTGATGGTAGTGTGCAGACTTGCAAGTTTCACAGTCCCTTCTCCTGCAATTTGCAACGTCCTTCCATCAGCCAGGTGGATCTCACCTTCCTGAGGCTTGAAGGAGATAAAGAGATGGCGATCCTTCGAAATGTGGCGCGTACAGCCTGAATCAACAACAAAGCTGCCTTTGGCTGTTGGAGCAGTCCTTACAGCAAGCAAACCCTTGTTTTCTACTGGTGTGGGCTTTTGCAGCTTGCCCCCCTGCTTCTGGTCAGCAGACGTGGCTTTAGCCTTTGGTGAAGCTGAGCCAGCAAACAACGCTTTGTTTTTCCCTTGCGCGGGCTCTTCACCCTCCCTCTGCTCCTGGCCATCTGCAGGCGGCTGCCTGTGTTTACCTTTGCCTTTCCGGCCTCTGCAAAGGCGATGGCCTTGGTTCTCACGAGAACCAGAGCTCTCAGCTGCCGACTCCTTGGCTCCCCCTGGAGGCTGGAATGCTGCCTGGGATGACGTGACGGTCAGCTCCCCCTGCAGCTTGCAACCGGTGCCCTCAGCATCCCTACATTCATTCGCATTCTGGGAAACAGCTAGGACCTCTGATGCAGTCAAACTCTGGGCTGGGATTATTGGCTTGTGAGCTTTCATCAAAGCAGTCCACATCCCACGTGCAGTGGTGTTGCCAGCCAGCGTCTTAATTTCCTCAAGAGATACGGATAGGACTATTACGTCTATCGCTTTCGAATCATGCGATTTCCATCTCTCTGTCAGAGGAACCGGAGGGGGCTCAGAAACGACATGCCACACCCCAAACTGACGCAGCAAACTCTCACACCATTTTGCCCAGGTTTCATAATTCTGCCCATCCAACTTAGGGCATTCAGCATTTGCCTTTGGGCACTGAGTGGCCTCTGAAGCTTCAAAAGCGTGGAAAAACTCCATTCCAGCTTTTACAATTAGCCGTGAGTCTATTTTAACTCGAGAGACTCCTTATCTTGGCAGCCATTAATCACGAAGCCTTTTTGGCTCAGCTCGCAGGCCAATTAGGCCTTGCCGGAGATCAAAGGCTCCTTGCGAGGTAAAACAGAAAAGCGTCCCTTTCCTTTCGCTTTTCCCCCAACATACCTCAAACGCAGTCTGTTGCAGCTTTACTCTCCTGTAGGTGCTATGAATCTGGGCCCGAAACCTTGTTGTTGGGAAACTGCCAGGGAGATAACGTCCATCACGGCCCCCAAGCCGGAGTTCGGAGATTCCATCGGCCTCCCTTAGTCACGCAGATCCAACAGTTAGGGGCACAAAGCCTTTGGAATTCCTAGCCACATTCCAGGGCTTGGTGCACCCTCTTTCAGCAGAAAGCACAGTCAAAAGCTTGCACCGCAGAAGAGCAGAAGAGCATTTTTACAGACTTTATGCTTTTCTGCTCTTCTGCGGTGCAAGCTTTTGACTGTGCTTTCTGCTGAAAGAGGGTGCACCAGCCTAGGAATGCAGCCTGAATTTCCAAAGGCTTTTGTGCCCCTAACTGTTGGATCTGCGTGACTACGGGAGGCCGATGGACGTCCAGAACTCCGGCTTGGGGGCTCATGATGGACACTAATGGATCCAACAGTTAGGGGCACAAAGCCTTTGGAATTCCTAGCCACATTCCAGGGCGTGGTGCACCCTCTTTCAGCAGAAAGCACAGTCAAAAGCTTGCACCGCAGAAGAGCAGAAGAGCATTTTTACAGACTTTATTTAGAACATGAACAGAACAAAAGAAAACACGTCCATTCTCAGTCAGCGTCTCTGACCATCTGACAAAAACGAAAGGAATATCTGAACAAAAACATCCTGTGATCAGGACATGCGCAGACTCTGTGACTCCCCAAAGCCTGCTCCCTTTAAGGTGGAACGGAAATATCCTAACATCCTGCACATTCTCTGAGGACTGACTTTGCCCCTCGTCTTCATATACCTGATCGACTGTAATGAGGGAGAGATCCTCAAATGGAGTCTGCTCTTCGTCTTCCATGCTAGGGGAGAGGACCTCAAAGTGATTGTGTATTTCTAAACAATCAGAGTGAACCCTGGGCCTCCTACTTCTTTGAGTCACGTTTCTCCATATATCTGGCTCCTGTGTTGGTGAACTAGCCTCCTTCTCAGGGGGAGTCCCCTGTCTCCTCCTTGGTGGAGACGGTGTGCTCTGTTGCTTCCAAGAAGAGCTCCAGCTCTCTAATTCTTTGGAGCGTAGCTACATGTTCCTCCAGTTGCTGGACTTTGTCTTTTAAAAGGGCAATCAACATGCAATTACTGCAGGTAAAGCTGCCTGCAACCTTTGGCAAGATGGCAAACATTGCGCAGGAATTGCAGGCGACTGCAGCTGTTCCCTCCCCTTCCATCTTGAGATCGTGTCGTTGGGGGTGGCTACAGAGGTCCTCCATCATAAAAAGCTTGAAGACAGGACAAATAACTCCCCCCCCCAAAAAAAAAACGTCCAGAAGACGACGCAAGTAATCAAAGCTTTTCAGTGAGTGTATGCTGATGTGATTGGTTCTCTAGCACCATCTAGAGGCAATGCAAGATATTATCTTGTGTGTGTGGATTATTTCTCTCATTATGTGTGGGTATATATATTGCAGAAACCACAAGAAGCCTTAGAAAGGTTTAAAGAATTTTGTGACAAGGTTAAGAATGTTCATAATGCTAACATTGATTGTCTTTTCACAGTTGAAAAGCCAGTTTTTCTTTTACAGGATTTTCAGGATTTCCTGGATAAGAAAGGGATAAGGCACAAGGCACAAGACTGCTGTTTCTGCAGAAGCATGGAACAGAAGTGTCTGTGTGCAAGTGAACAAAGAATTGTAAAATGGCATGAAGGCACAATTGCTGAGTTCACATTTGCCACATGAGTATTGGGCGGAGTCGATATTGTGTTATTGTTAGTCTTGATTGAGAAAGGTTTCAAAAGATTTGGGAAGTTCTCCTTTTGAGAAGCTGTTCCGTAGAAAACCTTGTGTTGCCCATTTTAAGGTTTTTGGGTCTCATGTGAAGACAGAAGCTCCAGGTGGAGTAAAGAATGCTAGAGGCATTTTTGTGGGTTATGAAAAGGGTCTCTACAGAGTAATTTTGTCTGAATCTGGTCAGGTGATTCTCAGAAAATTTCTAGAGAGTGCTCCTGAACAGGAGAGAGTAATTGTTCACACATTTCCCACTGAGGACAATTCAGATGTTGATGAGGATTTTACTGATTACAGTGGTACTCAGAGTGACAGTGATAGCTCAAAGAGCTCAGTTGACACAGTCATTGAGAGGAAATCTCACACAATGGCTAGACCTTCACAAATGAAGGATGAACCACTGTTTACTATTGGAACTGGTTCTCCAAAGAGTCCTGAGACTGAACCAGTGAGCAAAGAGGATCAGCACCTCATACATAGGTCTGAGAGAGTTACAAAGGGTGTACCACCCAAGAGGTATTCAAAAGAGTTTGCTAACTTAGCTGTTGCATGTGTTACTATTGTTGACAAGTCAAGACAGGTTGAAGCTGTGTCTAAGTCAGAGACAAAGACACAACAGGGAGTTGCTAAGTGTAACACTACATTCCCTAGCCAAGGTCATGCAGATGCACTCATTCCTTGGAAGTCAGACTACCAGAGAGGTACACTGGGGAAACCAGTGGCGGGTAGTTCCAAGGGTGGAACTGAAACAACAGGGGAGTGTTATATGTATAACAACTGTTTGTTTTCTTCTCTGGATCACGCTTTGCTCGCAGCGCACATTGATTCATATGGGGGAGTATGTTACGATATAGAAGCAATGCGGCCGCGAGCTGGTAGCTTGAAAGCAAAACATAATGGGAATGTTGGGACTGTTCCATGGGAAACAGAGGGACAGTCAATTCACAGTGCAGAGGGCGCCGGAATTAGCTGAGAGTGTAATATGAGCTGTACAGGAAGTACAGGTGGAGTTTGTCTCTCGGCTGTTGGAGTTTGAAGAGAGCAGTCGTGTTTTTCTGTAACGCTGCAAAGACAGAAATAAAGGCATGTAAATACGTTTCTGTCTATCTCTTTCCCCTGCCGGGGGGGGGGGGCAGGAAAGAGGGGTGTGTTCTTCTCACGCTGAGAAGGATCGCCTATCGCGACCTAGCAATGCAGACAGGGAGGTCATCAGGAGATCAAGCCAGGTGCCTGGAGAGTTGCCAGTTTCTCCTGATAAAGGCTTGATTCCCAACAGTATCCACAGGTTTATCCACATGCTCGACAGTGGGGAGCACCAAGTGAGGGGTGTCACCTCCTATCTTCTCTTGGCTTGCAGTTATATCTTGTACGCCTGCCCCAAATGAGTACTACGTGGAGAAGATACACCCACTTGAAGAGTCGAATGCACCAGCGTACACTATGGGCCTTCGAACGCACTACTGGGTGAGCAGCCCAAACCCAGCACCCAACCAATACACCCTTCCACAGACACTGGGTCCAAAGCTGCCTGTCAAACCTGCAGCTCCCTGCCTCTCAATGGCATCCAGTGCCTCTGTGTGGGGCTATGCTAAAGACCTGGTGAGAGGGCCTGGCCCGGCAATGAATACCATACCTGAACCAGATGTTTACCTGTGCCACCAGCCATCCTACAGCATCTCCCAAAGGTTTGCTTCCTCCAGCAAGAACTATACACCAGGACCCCCTGACTACAATGCGGAGCTGGTCACCACCGACAAACCCAGAGCCCCACAGTTCAGTCTTGGGATTCGTCACTCTGAGTATTCTCATGGCACACCTCCAGTTTGTTTACTCAAAGAGTGAGGGTGGACTCACAGGCCACAGAGGTGACTTGCCCCTTTGGGTAGACCCACCTCCAAATAATTCCATTGTGACACAGTGTCAGGAAGCAGGTGTAAATAGCTTGTTTCAGAGGGAGAGATTCTGATGAACTTTGAACACGTTTGGGCTATGCCAGGGTCAGGTAATTGGGGAGGGGGACTAGATAGCTCTCCTTTGTGAGACAGGGGGTCTGCCTTGGTTCTTGGCAAAATCCTTTCTCTATCCTTCCTCCTTCCAGTGTGCATTACTAGTGAAGTGTTTCTCACCCCACCACTTAATTCGCTTTCTGTTACAGAAGATTATTGGGAAGAAGGCTAAGATGCTCTTTTTGCTCATATAAGAAATAGTTTTATAATTTTATAAGTATTACCTTTTTTTTTTACAAAGCTCCATAAATATTTATTTTCCTTGCTACTATTCTATTTACACTGAGAATGAAATGCAAAATGAGAGAGCTGTTTTTAATATTGTGTTTTACCAGTGTATATTGAAGAGCCTTCCAAAGAGTGAATTTATAGGGCAGTCTATGTAACTTGTTTACATGTTACTTGCTTTGCGTAAGTAAGTAAATAAATAAATCCAATTTAGATCGCAGTTTTGGATTTTGTCAGCTTGGGATGACTAATGTACCTTCTAACATGCCTATCATCAAACCACAATCATTATGCTCTCAATTGATAAATGTAGGCTACATTGATTATGTTTATGAGCTCTGTGCATCCCTTCCCCCTCCATACCCAGGTGATTCAATGTATGAAAGGGAGAGTGAGACTGGGCTGCTTAGGTATCGTTTTCTATCCTAACCTCTTATTTGTTGCATGCAGCACCATTTCTGTTCTGCTACAGTTTGTCTCCTGCCAGCAAATATGTTATTTGTCTTGTCTGCTGGTGGTGAAATTATGGCACTTCACATCAGTCTCAAGGTTGAGGGTGCCTCTTGCCCACAACACATACACAGAATTTCCTCTAAGAGAAATGCTGGTTCTTAGCTCTCTCCTCCTAATCTAGATGAGCACCACAAGCCAAAAACCACTTTCTTGGGAAGAAGACTCACTGAACTCACTCACTTCACAATAAGAATGCGTAAGAACCAGGCTCTAAACTGCCTTTTTTCAATGTATTATTTATCCTGTAACAGGAATGTTTTCCCACTATTCTATTCTTCTATAAACCAGATGGGAACTAAGCTGACCCCCTTTCTCTCATTTGTTTGCTGCTCTTGCTCCATGTATCATTTTTACAGCACTTCCAGCCAACTTATCCAACCTCTTTGCAAGTGCATGAGTGAAATATTATTATTAATATTAATAATTCAATTTTTTTATAATCTTTTAGCAAAAGATTTCAGGGTGGTGTACAACATTAGGAACACATTACAAAACATCAATGAGCAGGGCAGCAGTTGAAGAAGGAGCAAAAAGGGTTTTCTTGTGTGTGTGTGTGTGTGTGTGTGTGTGTGTGTGTGTGTTTCTTTGTGGCTGATTAGCTGTTCTCCCTTTGCAAAGGTCAGAGGGGGCAGGGTTTCTGTTGAGGCAGGGGATTAGCTGTGGGAGGAGCTTATCAGACCTAGCAGGGCAGCAGTTGAAGAAGGAGCAAAAAAGGTTTTCTTGTGTGTGTGTGTTTCTTTGTGGCTGATTAGCTGTTCTCCCTATGCAAAGGTCAGAGGGGGCAGGGTTTCTGTTGAGGAAGGTGATTAGCTGTGGGAGGAGCTTATCAGACCTAGCAGGGCAGCAGTTGAAGAAGGAGCAAAAAGGGTTTTCTTGTGTGTGTGTGTTTCTTTGTGGCTGATTAGCTGTTCTCCCTATGCAAAGGTCAGAGGGGGCAGGGTTTCTGTTGAGGCAGGTGATTAGCTGTGGGAAGAGCTTATCAGAGCTTGCAGGGCAGCAGCGCGCGCAGTTTGATCCATCGTGTAGATTTAGGGGAGCTAGTCTCAAACGTTTGTTGGGGGAGACCTAGGGTTTTTTTGTGGGAGGAGTTATTTGTCCTGTCTTCACGCTTTTTATGATGGAGGACTGCTGTAGCCATCCCCAATGACACATTCTCAAGATGGAGGGTGAGGGAACAGCTGCAGTCGCCTGCGGTTCCTGCGCAATGTTTGCCATCTTGCCAAAGGTTGCAGGCAGCTTTACCTGTAGCAATTGCATGTTGATTGCCCTCTTAAAAGACAAAGTCCAGCAACTGGAGGAACGTGTAGCTACGCTCCAAAGAATTAGAGAGCTGGAGCTCTTCTTGGAAGCAACAGAGCACACCGTCTCCACCAAGGAGGAGACAGGGGACTCCCCTGAGAAGGAGGCTAGTTCACCAACACAGGAGCCAGATATATGGAGAAATGTGACTCAAAGAAGTAGGAGGCCCAGGGTTCGCTCTGATTGTTTAGAAATACACAATCGCTTTGAGGTCCTCTCCCCTAGCATGGAAGACGAAGAGCAGACTCCATTTGAGGATCTCTCCCCTCATTACAGTCGATCAGGTATATGAAGACGAGCAGCAAAGTCAGTCCTCAAGGAATGTGCAGGCGACCTTGGAACGGACAGCTCACGGAAGAACCCCGACCAAACCTAAAAGGAGGCGTGTAGTGGTGATAGGGGATTCCCTACTGAGGGGAACAGAAGCAGTGATCTGTGGGCCTGACAAGATGTCTCGGGAAGTGTGCTGACTCCCCGGGGCTAAGATCCAAGATGTAACTGAACGACTGCAAGGAATCATAAAACCCACTGACAAATACCCCTTCCTCTTGGTTCATGTGGGAACCAATGACACTGCAAGCAATAGCCTCCAGAAGATCAAAAGAGACTACGAGGCCCTCGGCAGGAAATTGAAGCAACTAAATGCACAAATTGTCATCTCATCTGTCCTCCCAGTTGAACGACGTGGCCCAGGGAGAGAGGGAAAAATAGTGGAAGTGAACAGCTGGCTTCGCAAATGGTGTAAACAGGAACGGTTTGGATTCTTAGATCACGGACTGCAGTTTCTTGAAGATGGACTTCTGGCAAGTGATGGGCTGCACCTCACAACGGTTGGGAGAAATGTTTTTGCCAAGAATCTCAGAAACCTCATCAGGAGGGCTTTAAACTGACTAATGTGGGGGAGGGAGACAGTGCTCCTGAAGGTAGGAGTCCATCAATTGATGAAGATGATCATCCAAATGTCATAGACCAAATGGAGCAAACAGCACGCAGACCTAGTGGTGGGAGGAAAAAATCCTTAAATAAGAGACACGGGGGAATGATTAATGGACTTCAATGTCTGTACACTAATGTGCAAAGCATGGGAAATAAACAAGATGAGCTTGAGCTCTTGGTACAACAAACTAAATATGACATAATAGGCATCACTGAAACCTGGTGGGATAAGTCCCACGATTGGAATGTAATAATGGGGGGATACAATCTATTTCAGAGAAACAGACCAGACAAGAAAGGAGGAGGAGTGGCGTTATATGTCAGGGATGTGTATACCTGTGAAGAGATCCAAGATTTAGAACCTCAAAGCCAAAGTGAGAGCATTTGGGTCAAAATTAAGGGAGAGAAGAATAACAGTGACCTCATTGTGGGAGTTTACTATATATATTTTTTTTATAATAATTTTTATTACATATTTTCCAATTACAAATACAACAGAAAAAAGAAAAAACATAGAAAATAGAAAAGAAAAAAGAACAGAAAATTCAAACCATTTCAACAACTTATTTCAAATTTCTATCGGACTTCCCCACATCTCCCGCCCAGTGCATTCTTAACAATAAAATTATCAGCAAGTTATACCCTTGTTTCTTGTGTTTCTTTGTACTTTCAATTGCAATTTTAAGTTTAAATCCCTTATTTTCCATTTACTCTTAAAATATAGCATATTGTCATTTTTACCCATTTAAACTTTGATTCTTTCATGAATATTATCCAATTTCTTATATAATCCACTCTCATTGCTGGGGCTAACCTTCCAAATCATACGGCATCTCACAGTTCATATAACTTATAATACTTTTGCAAATAGTCCTTAACTTTTTTCCAGTCCTCTTCCATTGCTTCTTCTCCCAAATCTCGGATCCTGGCAGTCATCTCAGCTAGTTCCATGTAGTTCATCAATTGCGTCTGCCAGTCCTCCAGTGTGGGCAAATCTTGAGTCTTCCAATACTTGGCGATAAGGATCCTTGCTGCTGTGGTGGCATACATGAAAAAAGTTCTGTCCTTCTTTAACACCTTCTGGCCGACAATGCCCAGGAGGAATGCCTCCGGTTTCTTAGGAAAGGTGTATTTAAACACCTTTTTTAACTCGTTGTAAATCATTTCCCAGAAGGCCTTCACTCTTGGGCAAGTCCACCAGAGATGAAAGAATGTCCCTTCAGCCTCCTTACATTTCCAACATTTATTATCGGACAAATGGTAAATCTTAGCAAGCTTGACTGGGGTCATGTACCACCTGTATACCATTTTCATAATGTTTTCTTTCAAGGCATTACATGCCGTAAACTTCATACCGGTGGTCCATAACCTTTCCCAGTCCTCAGACATGATGTTATAACCAATGTCCTGAGCCCATTTTATCATGGCTGATTTAACTGTCTCATCCTGAGTGTTCCATTTAAGTAGCAAGTTATACATTCTCGATAATAGCTTGGTCTTTGGTTCTAACAATTCTGTCTCAAGTTTCGATTTTTCCACCTGGAATCCTGTTTTTTTATCTAGCTTAAAAACCTCATTAATTTGGGCATAATGAAGCCAGTCTTGCACTTTACCCTTTAATTTTTCAAAGCTCTGCAACCTCCAGTTGTCTCCAATGTTTTCTATTATTTCCCAATATTTCGGCCAACCGGCCTCCATATTAGGTTTTTTCCGAGCCTTGGCCTCTATTGGTGATACCCACCTCGGAGTTTTGCTTTCTAACAAGTCTTTGTATTTTTTCCAGACCATAAATATTGCTTTTCTGACAATATGGTTTTTAAACATTCCATATGTTTTTGCCTTGTCATACCACAAATACGCATGCCAACCTAGCGAATTATTGAAGCCTTCCAGATCTAGGACATCAGTGTTTTCTAACAAAATCCAATCTTTCAACCAGCAGAAGGCCGCAGCTTCATAATATAACCTTAAGTCTGGCAGGGCAAACCCCCCTCTCTCCTTTGCATCAGTTAATATTTTAAACTTTATTCGGGGCTTTTTGCCCTGCCAAACAAATTTAGAAATATCCCTCTGCCACTTTCCAAAACATTCCACTCTGTCCACAATCTGCAAGGCTTGAAACAAAAACAACATTTTTGGCAAAACGTTCATTTTTATAGCTGCAATTCGGCCTAACAAGGATAATTTCAGGCTTGACCAAATTTCTAGGTCTTTTTTAACTTCTGACCAACATTTCTCATAATTATCTTTGAATAGATTCAAGTTCTTGGAAGAGAGATTGACCCCCAGGTATTTCACTTTTTTAACAATATTTAGTTCTGTTTCCTTCTGAAACCCCTCTGTTTCAATAGTTGTCAAATTTTTCCCTAACACCTTAGTTTTTTGTTTGTTCAACTTAAAGCCCGCCACCCGACCAAATTTCTGGATCAATTCCAGAACTCTTTTTGTACTAGATTCTGGCTCCTGTAATGTTAAAACCAAGTCATCTGCAAATGCTTTCAGTTTATATTGTTTCACTCCGACCCGTATTCCTTGTACCTGCCGATCCTTCCTTATCATATTCAGCAAAACCTCCAGGACTGAAATAAACAATAAAGGGGAAAGGGGGCACCCCTGACGTGTTCCTTTTTCAATCTGAAGTTCTTCTGTCACCACATTGTTCACTATCAACTTAGCTTTTTGTTCGGAATAGATTGCTTCTATTCCGTTCTCAAACCCCCTTCCCACTCCCATCCCTTCCAAGTTTTTCTTCATAAATTTCCAAGAAATATTGTCAAAGGCCTTCTCCGCATCAATAAAAATTAACACTGCTTTAGTATTAATATTTGTTTGTAAAAGTTCCAGAATATCGATAATATTCCTAGTGTTATCAAACAAATGTCTACCTGGGAGAAAACCTGCTTGGTCCTTATGAATTACTTCATTTAATACTTTTTTAAATCTGTTTGCCAAAATATCTGCAAATATTTTGTAATCCACGTTTAGGAGTGAGATGGGACGGTAGTTCTTAAGTTGAGTCTTTTCAGTTTCCACTTTAGGTATCAGTGTGATGAATGCTTCTTTCCACGTTTCTGGTGCCCTCCCTCCCCCCATAATCTAGTTACAAACCTCCATTAATGGTTGTATCAAGTAGTCCTTTAACATCCTGTAGTACTTGGAGGTAAGTCCATCAGGGCCTGGAGATTTGCCTAGCTGCATATTCTGGATGGCAACCTCGATTTCCTGTTGTGTTATTTTAGAATTCAAGATTGATCTCTTCTCTTGGGATAGTTCTGGTAGGCCATTGTCTTTCAAGAATTGTTCTATCTCAGTCACTTCCTCGGGCCCTTGGGTGTACAGTTTTTTAAAATATTTCTGGAAGCACTTTCTAATTTCTCCCGGTTTCTGAATATTTTTTCCTTCAACTTCTAAGTTGGTAACATAATTTAGTTTTTGTCTCTTTTTCAACTGCCAAGCTAGCAGTTTCCCACATTTATTCGCAGATTCAAAAGATCTTTGTTTCATTTGTTTGATTTTCCATTCCACTTCTTGGTTGATCAATTTCATATATTGTGACTGATGGAATTTAATTTCTCTTAAAGTCTCTTTTGATTTTGGATTCAATCTTAATTTTTTCTCTCCATCTCTTATCTTCTCTAATATCTTGTCCTTTTTCCCATTCCAAAATTTTTTCTTGATCGTGTTTTGTTGTATCAGAAACCCTCTCATAACAGCTTTACTTGCGTCCCAGATTATTCTTTTTTCCACCGAGGTGTTGAGGTTAATTTCAAAGTAGTCCTTTAAAGCTTTTTGGGCCTTCTTTACAATCTCTTGATCTCTTAGCAGGTTGTCATTCATTTTCCATCTGAAGGAGTCGGCAGTAGTAAATCTCATTTCCATTTTCAGAGCGTTGTGGTCGGAGCAGGTCTTTGGGCAGATTTCTACTCTTGTGGTCTTAGGTGCCAGCCCTCTAGTTGTCCAAATTTGGTCGATTCTTGTCCATGACAGGTGAGCCTCAGAGAAGAAAGTTCCTTCTTTACCTAGGGGGTTTCTCGTCCTCCATAGATCAATCAAATCCATATTGTCAGTTAGTTCGAAAAAAGTTTTTGGTAGTCTTCCATCTTTGGTCAGGTTCTGGTTCTGTGACTTGTCCACCCCATTCATGTCTCCCATCATGATGATGTTAGAATAGTCCAGATAGTCCAGTAATGTCTCATGAAGCTTCTTGTAGAATTCTGATTTCCCCTCATTTGGTGCGTAAATTCCTAAGATCAAAACTTTTTCTCCTTGGATTTGTATTTCAATTGCCAGGATTCTTCCTTGTTCATCTTTAAACAAAAATTTTGGTGATAAATTCTCTTTTGCATAGATCACCACTCCTCTCTTTTTAACTCTGTCTGATGATATAAATTCTTGGCCTAATCTTTTGTTTATTAACACTTTCCTGTGAAGCCTAGTCACATGAGTTTCTTGCAGACAGATTATATCCAAATGTTCCTTCTTCAAAATGTGAAAAATCCTTTTGCGTTTTTCCGGGGAATTTGCGCCATTAATATTCCAGCTATACAGCTGTAGAGACATCCTGTAACAATCTGTTGTTGCTCTTTATGGGGCGTCTTCTTTCTTATCCAAATCCGAGGGTGCTGGCTCTTTTCCAGACTCAGGTGGAGGCCAAGGAACAGCTACTCCCTTCTGCAGGTCTTCTCCGTGGTCGTGTAGAAACTTCTGGCTGTCCTCTTTCGTCTTGATTTTAATCTTCTTTCCTGTGTAGTTGAATGATAGGCCTTGTGGAAACTCCCACCTGTAAGGTATTCCGTTGCTTCTCAGAAGTCCAGCTAGATCAGTATAGTTAGATCTGAGATCTAGTAGTTGTTTAGGAATATCCTTGTAGATTTGTGCTCTTCTGTCCTGGATCTCAAGTGCTTTATTAAAATGTAGGTCAAGTAGTTTGTCTCTCTCCTGCTTGGTCCTTAAGATGATCAAGCAATCTCTAGGCCTGTCTTTCCTGGCAACTCTTCCCAATCTGAATGCAGTTGTTATTTTAAAGTCTGTATCTTCCTCTATACCCCAGAATTTAGAGAATTCTGCTGTCAAAAAGCCGGTCAAATCCTCTTTCTCAATCTCTGGGATAGAGCGTAATCTTAAATTATTTTCCCTGTTTCTCAGTTCCACCATAGACAGGTAGGCCTGCTGGTCGCTGATGTGTTTGTGTAGCGGCCTTACCTCTCCTTTCAATTCATCCACTTTCTGAATTGCTTGACTTGCTTTTTCGTTTGCAGCCTCGGCTAATTTCCGATTCTCAGATGTTGCGTCTTTTAAATTCCCAATTTCTTGTGAATGCTTAGCCACTTGTTCAGATAGTTTAGTAATTGAGGATGTGGCTAAGTCGATTTTTGCTGTTTGGTCATCAACCTTCTTATTCAAAATTGCAAATTGTTGTAGCATTTCATCTAGAAGAGTGCCAGATCCCCCTGCTGCCATATCCTCAGTCGTTGGCTGGTCAGCTGCCTTAGATGGGGCTGTTGTTGGAGGTGCAGCTCCCTGTAGGACAGCAGGGACCGAAGATCTGCGAGACTGGGAGATCAAAGTTGTTTGTACAAATTGGCCTTTCCCTGCTTTCGACGCAGCTCTTGTTTTTGGAGGGCCACTCATTCCCCACCTGTCTTTGGATTCAAGGTCAAACTGTCAAATGTTCCATGGGAAAGACAGGCCTCAAAGTAAATAACCAAACCACAGAGAGTCAAAACAAAGTTAGTTCTCAGGAGTTTGTAAGTCCCAAAATCCACTAGAGGGAGTATTGTTGCAGTTCAGGAAAGAAGGAATAAAGTTTTAGCCGCCATTAAAGTTCCTGCAGCTGAATAAGTTAACAATAGTCTTTAAAAAACTTTTTTCCCCTGGCAGAGCCCTTTCAATGTTACCGCAATATTGTATCCGAAAGTGCAAGATACAGTTGTTTAATTGTATCTTTCCAATGGTGCCTTTATGTATCCATTTCAACTTTATAAAAGTATCCGCAAAGCGACCCTTCTTCCCCCTGCCAGCCCGGGACTGGGTTTTTTTTTTTTTTTTAAGTTTTTAGAATCCACAAAAGGAGAGGATCTCCAAGTTAAATCAAAAAGAAAAAAGAGAGCTTGCCTTTCCCTTCAGTTGCTAACTCCACCAGACGCATGAAACATCCCTTTTTAAAGTCTCTTTCTATTGCTTCCAGCTTGTCTGATCCTTTGCCTTTGATCACTAAGCACTACCGGGAGACGGACTTCCTTTTTCTTGTCTCCCGCTTTCAGCCAAATTTCTAATTTACAGTTCCAGATTAATACTCTTCTTACTCACGAGTAGATGATTTAGGATCCAATGCTTAAGGAAGAAAGGTCGGCGCTCATCGGCAACAGCCGCGCGGCTTCGCTCCCGCAGAAAGAGCGATGTACTCTCAGCACCGCTTCCCCTCCGCGCTTCCGGAGCCCCTTACGGGGTCCCTTCTTCGTTTTGGGGGTCGCTCCAGGTGCCCGCCGAGTCCCACGGCCACGAGCTCACTCTGCTCGTGGTTTATCTTGGTGGATCGTCGCTGTGCCGTAGCGAACGATCCTTTCCTGCGGAGCCCCTCTTCAGAGACTGAAGAGGACCGCCATTGCTCGTTTCGCGCCGCCTCCGGAAGTCATTGTGGGAGTTTACTATAGATCCCCAAGCCAAACGGAGGACATAGATGATGCCTTCCTGGAACAGATGGCCAAGCATGCAAAAGGAAGGGAGATAGTAGTAATGGGGGACTTCAATTACCCACATATTTGTTGGATGTCAAACTCAGCCAAGAGCATAAGGTCAAACAGATTCCTCACTGGCCTTGCAGACAACTTCATTGTCCAGAAAGTGGGAGAAGCAACAAGAGGAACAGCCATTTTAGATCTGGTCAATACCAGGGAAGATTCTGGAGTAGATCAACAGCCATTTTAGATCTGGTCAATACCAGGGAAGATTCTGGAGCAGATCATTAAGCAAACAGTCTGTGAGCACCTAGAAAGGAATGCTGTAATCACCAATAGTCAGCATGGATTTCTGAAAAATAAGTCTGAAAAATAAGTTTGAAAAATAAGTCTGAAAAATAAGTTCCCTTCATCTACCAGGCTTGTAATTCTGTCAAAAAACGAGATCAGGTTAGTCTGACACGACTTATTTTTCAGAAATCCATGCTGATCTGCTCCAGAATCTTCCCTGGTATTGATGTCAGACTGACTGGGCGGTAATTATTTGGGTCCTCTCTTTCCCCCTTTTTGAAAATAGGGACAACATTTGCCCTCCTCCAGTCTGCCGGGACTTCGCCTGTTCTCCAGGAATTCTCAAAGATGACTGCCAGTGGTTCTGAGATCACATCTGCCAGTTCTTTTAATACTCTTGAATGCAGTTCATCTGGCCCTGGAGACTTGAATGCATCTCAACTAGCCAAGTATTCTTGTACTATCTCCTTAGTTATTCTGGGCTGTGTTTCCTTTGCTGAATCATTTGCTCCAAATTCTTTAGGTCGGGCATTGTTTTCTTTATCAGAGAAGACTGAGGCAAAGAAGGCATTGAGGAGTTCAGCCCTTTCTGTGTCCCCTGTTTGCATTTCACCATCTTCTCCTCTGAGTGACCCCACTGTTTCTTTGTTCTTCCTTTTGCTACGAACATACCCATAAAAGCCTTTTTTGTTGCTTTTAACCTCTCTAGCAAGCCTGAGTTCATTCTGTGCTTTAGCTTTTCTGACTTTGTGTCTACACGTGCTGGCTATTTGTTTGAATTCCTCTTTGGTGGTTTCCCCCCTTTTCCATTTTTTGTACACATGCTTTTTTAATCTTAATTCAGTTAAAAGTTCTTTAGATAGCCACCCTGGCTTCTTTAGGCACCTTCCATGTTTCCGTCTCATTGGTATTGCCTGACGTTGTGCTTTTAGTATCTCCCTCTTAACAAACTCCCAGCCATCATGAACTCCCTTTCCTTTTAGTATTACTGTCCATGGGATCTCACCCAGCACTTCCCTAAGTTTTATGAAGTCGGCTTTCTTAAAGTCAAAAAATTGAGTCCTAGTATGCTTGGCTGCTCCTTTCCGCTGTATAGTAAACTTCAGAAGAGCATGATCACTCGCGCCTAATGATCCTTCCACTTCTACCCCACTAACCAGGTCATCAATATTGGTTAGGACCAGATCTAAAATGGCTGTTCCTCTTGTTGCTTCTCCCACTTTCTGGACAATGAAGTTGTCTGCAAGGCCAGTGAGGAATCTGTTTGACTGTATGCTCTTGGCTGAGTTTGACATCCAACAAATATGTGGGTAATTGAAGTCCCCCATTACTACTATCTCCCTTCCTTTTGCATGCTTGGCCATCTGTTCCAGGAAGGCATCATCTATGTCCTCCGTTTGGCTTGGGGATCTATAGTAAACTCCCACAATGAGGTCCCTGTTATTCTTCTCTCCCTTAATTTTGACCCAAATGCTCTCACTTTGGCTTTGAGGTTCTAAATCTTGGATCTCTTCACAGGTATACACATCCCTGACATATAACGCCACTCCTCCTCCTTTCTTGTCTGGTCTGTTTCTCTGAAATAGATTGTATCCCCCCATTATTACATTCCAATCGTGGGACTTATCCCACCAGGTTTCAGTGATGCCTATTATGTCATATTTAGTTTGCTGTACCAAGAGCTCAAGCTCATCTTGTTTATTTCCCATGCTTTGCGCATTAGTGTACAGACATTGAAGTCCATTAATCATTCCCCCGTGTCTCTTATTTAAGGATTTTTTCCTCCCACCACTAGGTCTGCGTGCTGTTTGCTCCATTGGTCTATGACATTTGGATGATCATCTTCATCAATTGATAGACTCCTACCTTCAGGAGCACTGTCTCCCTCCCCCACATTAGTCAGTTTAAAGCCCTCCTGATGAGGTTTCTGAGATTCTTGGCAAAAACATTTCTCCCAACCGTTGTGAGGTGCAGCCCATCACTTGCCAGAAGTCCATCTTCAAGAAACTGCAGTCCGTGATCTAAGAATCCAAACCGTTCCTGTTTACACCATTTGCGAAGCCAGCTGTTCACTTCCACTATTTTTTCCTCTCTCCCTGGGCCACGTCGTTCAACTGGGAGGACAGATGAGATGACAATTTGTGCATTTAGTTGCTTCAATTTCCTGCCGAGGGCCTCGTAGTCTCTTTTGATCTTCTGGAGGCTATTGCTTGCAGTGTCATTGGTTCCCACATGAACCAAGAGGAAGGGGTATTTGTCAGTGGGTTTTATGATTCCTTGCAGTCGTTCAGTTACATCTTGGATCTTAGCCCCGGGGAGTCAGCACACTTCCCGAGACATCTTGTCAGGCCCACAGATCACTGCTTCTGTTCCCCTCAGTAGGGAATCCCCTATCACCACTACACGCCTCCTCTTAGGTTTGGTCGGGGTTCTTCCGTGAGCTGTCCGTTCCAAGGTCGCCTGCACATTCCCTGAGGACTGACTTTGCTGCTCGTCTTCATATACCTGATCGACTGTAATGAGGGAGAGATCCTCAAATGGAGTCTGCTCTTCGTCTTCCATGCTAGGGGAGAGGACCTCAAAGCGATTGTGTATTTCTAAACAATCAGAGCGAACCCTGGGCCTCCTACTTCTTTGAGTCACGTTTCTCCATATATCTGGCTCCTGTGTTGGTGAACTAGCCTCCTTCTTAGGGGAGTCCCCTGTCTCCTCCTTGGTGGAGACGGTGTGCTCTGTTGCTTCCAAGAAGAGCTCCAGCTCTCTAATTCTTTGGAGCGTAGCTACACGTTCTTCCAGTTGCTGGACTTTGTCTTTTAAGAGGGCAATCAACATGCAATTGCTACAGGTAAAGCTGCCTGCAACCTTTGGCAAGATGGCAAACATTGCGCAGGAACCGCAGGCGACTGCAGCTGTTCCCTCCCCCTCCATCTTGAGAATGTGTCATTGGGGGTGGCTACAGCGGTCCTCCATCATAAAAAGCGTGAAGACAGGACAAATAACTCCTCCCACAAAAAAACCCTAGGTCTCCCCCAACGAACGTTTGAGACTAGCTCCCCTAAATCTACACGATGGATCAAACTGTGCGTGCTGCTGCCCTGCAAGCTCTGATAAGCTCTTCCCACAGCTAATCACCTGCCTCAACAGAAACCCTGCCCCCTCTGACCTTTGCACAGGGAGAACAGCTAATCAGCCACAAAGAAACACACACACACAAGAAAACCCTTTTTGCTCTTTCTTCAACTGCTGCCCTGCGAACGGCGATCTGGCACTTCTCCCTCTTTACCTTGAGCGCGGCCTCCTGGAACCTGGTCAGTACGGTGTGGAGGCGCTCGAACAGCTGCTGGTGTGAGTCTGCGGACACCAAGACATCATCAAAATATGGTACCATGCCCGGAAGCCCTTGCAGGAGACGCTCCATAAGGCTTTGGAAGATCCCAGGAGCCACATTTACTCCGAACTACAAACGGCGGCAACAGAATGCCCCTCGGTGGGTGACGATTGTCGGGGCTTCAGCGGTGGCATCATCGACAGGCAGTTGTTGATGGGCTTGGGCAAGGTTCAGCTTAGCAAAGACCTTACCCTCATCCAAGGAACGCAGCAGGTGTTGAACAATAGGAACCGGGTAAGCGTGCTGCTGAAGTGCCTTGTTGATTGTGCACTTGTAGTCGGCACAGATTCTCACCAACCCATCCGGCTTGACAGGCGTGATGATGGGGGTTTCCCACTTGGCGTGGTCAACTGGCTCCAAAACTCCTTGGGCGATCAGCTTGTCCAATTGTTCATCCACCTTAGCCTTGAGAGCAAAGGGAACCCGGCGTGGCTTTAGCTTGATGGGGGCGACTTGTGGATCAAGGCTAAAGGAGATGGGCGTACCTGTATATTGCCCCAAGTGCCGTCAAAAACCTCAGCAAAGTCTTTGACCAGATCCTCAGTCTCTGCGTTAGAGATGCAGTTGATGCTGGTGACTTCCATCAAACCAGTCTAGCCCTAGGAGGCTTGGCCGCTGACCTTCGACCACCACCAGTCAGAGCAGGCCTGAAAAATCCTTGAAGGTGATCTGGAACCGGCCAACGCCTACCACGGGAATGTTGTTTCCCTGGTAGTCTCTCAGGTGTACACGGTGAGAGTCGAGTTGCCTTTTAGACACTCTGGGTACCAGTCTTTTGATGGTGCTCCAAGACACGATGGACAGGGCAGACCCAGTGTCAATCTCCATGTCACATGGAGCTCCTTCAATGAGCACCGTGACGTTTAGCTTGCGTCGCGTAGGCGAGTCGGTTTGGCCAATAGTGGTTCCAGACGGGCAGTGGCAGTTGGTGAGAGCGAAACAGCTTTCCTTGGCGGACTGGAGTGAAGACTTGGACTTGTGAGGCAGTGAAGGGGGGGTGCCGGACGGAGCCAATCGGCAGACCTTAGCAATGTGGCCCCTTCTGGAACACTTCCGACAGATGGCATCTCTAAATCGACACTTGGCACGGGAATGGTTGCCTCCGCAGCCGGCATATTCCGATTGACCTTTGGACTTCTGTTGGAACTTCCTGTGCTCCCGCTTTATCTGGTGCACGTCATCGTCTTCACTGGAGGATGCCTCATCACTGCTGGCCTCTTCATGATGCACTGGAACTGGCTTCCTAGCAAGACGTGGGCTGCTGGCTTGAGGATCAGCAGCTTCCGAGGCCACGGCCTCCTCAATGGCTTTCTGCAGCGTGAGGTCTGGTTTGGCGAGGAGACACCGTTGCAGACAGATGTCCCGGACCCCGCAGGCGAATCGATCCATCAGGGCATCGTCTAAGTCTCAGAACTTGCAGTGCATTGCAGCCTGTCGCAGGGTGGTGGTGTAGTTGTTGATTGACTCCCCCGCTGCCTGGTTCCGGTGGTAAAACGCATGGCGGGCAGCAATCTCGGATGGCTTTGGCGCGTAGTGGTTGCGGAGCTTCTCTTGAATCGTGTCCCACGGAGCTGCCTGGACTGCTTCAGGTGCAAGCTGCTTCAGGTGCAAGCAATGCTCAGGCCATCTCAAACACCTCAGGCCCACAGAGGATTCTTCTTTCTATGTAGATGGAACCCAAAACAACCTGTTTTGCTTTGTTTAGCCTTATTACACTTCGCTTTGCTATTTGTGGGTGAATGAACAATTTGTTCAGGACCTGAGACAGTGGTGGGCAACCCAAATTCCCTTCTAAATTCCCTTCCTGGCAGGAACTACATGGTACAGCGCTGCAGATCTATGCTCTGCATTCTTCAGTCTCCCTCTAGCCCCTGAGAGTCAATTCCTCTTCGCCTTCACCTGGGGACCTAGTTAACTAACCTGGACCAGACTACCCCAGGGTTATGCGGAATCACCCGCTATATTTTCTGCAATATTACACCAGGATTTACAGGATGTACATCTGTCTGGTCTACCTATCTGCTCTATGTAGACAACATTTTAATATGTTCTACCAGCGAGGAGGCGTGTAAATTATTATATTTTTTTATATAATATTTTTTATTGCAATTTTTTCCAGATAAAGACACAGTCAGCTATACAAAGAAACAAGAACAAAGAGAAAAGAAAAAAGAAAAAATCGTCATTTCAGAACTTTTTTCAATCTTCTACCGGACTTCCCCACATCTCCCTCACCATGCATTCTTAACAATAAAAATATCAGCAAATTATAACCTTGTTTCATGCGTTCCTTTTGTACTTTCAGATAGTTGCTTTTTGTGTTTAAATTCCTTATTATCAATTTACTCTAAAAACAAATGTTATTTTAAACATTAGTCCTTTCATTAATATAATTTAGTTTCATAAACCGTCCAATCTCGTTGCTGGAGCTAGCCTTTCAAAATCATGCGAAATCTTATAATTCATATAACTTATAAAGTTTTTGCAGATAGTCCTTAAATTTTTGCCAATCCTCCTCCATTGCTTCTTCTCCCAAATCTCGGATCCTGGCAGTCATCTCAGCCAGCTCCATATAGTCCATCAATTGCGTTTGCCACTCTTCCAGTGTGGGCAGATCTTGAGTCTTCCAATATTTGGCGATAAGAATTCTTGCTGCTGTGGTTGCATACATAAAAAACGTTCTATCCTTCTTTAACACCTTTTGGCCAACAATGCCCAGGAGGAAGGCCTCTGGTTTCTTAGGAAAGGTGTACTTAAACACCTTTTTTAACTCATTGTAGATCATTTCCCAGAAGGCCTTCACTTTTGGACAAGTCCACCAAAGGTGAAAAAATGTCCCTTCAGCCTCCTTGCATTTCCAGCATTTATTATCAGACAAATGGTATATCTTAGCAAGCTTGACTGGGGTCATGTACCACCTGTATATCATTTTCATAATGTTTTCTTTCAAGGCATTACATGCCGTAAACTTCATACCGGTGGTCCATAACCTTTCCCAGTCTTCAAACATAATGTTGTACCCAATGTCTTGAGCCCATTTTATCATGGCTGATTTAACTGTCTCATCCTGAGTGTTCCATTTAAGCAGCAAGTTATACATTCTCGATAATACCTTGGTCCTTGGTTCTAACAGTTCTGTCTCTAGTTTCGATTTTTCCACCTGGAATCCTATTTTTTTATCCAACTTAAAAACCTCTTGAATTTGAGCATAATGGAACCAATCTTGCACCTTATTCTTTAGTTTTTCATAGCTCTGCAACCTCCAATTATCTCCAATTTTTTCTACTATTTCCCAATATTTCAGCCAACCGGCCTCCATATTGGGGTTTTTTCGGGCCTTAGCCTCCACTGGTGATAGCCACCTCGGGGTCTTACTTTCTAGTAAGTCTTTATATTTTGTCCAGACCATAAATATTGCTTTTCTGACAATATGGTTTTTGAACATTTTATGGGTTTTTACCTTGTCATACCACAAATACGCATGCCATCCTAACGAGTTATTAAAACCTTCCAGATCTAGGACATCAGTGTTCTCTAAAAGCAACCAATCTTTCATCCAGCAGAAGGCTGCAGCTTCATAATATAACCTTAAGTCTGGCAGGGCAAACCCCCCTCTTTCTTTTGCATCAGTTAGTATTTTAAATTTTATTCGGGGCTTTTTGCCCTGCCAAACAAACTTTGAGATATCCTTCTGCCACTTTCCAAAACATTCCACTCTGTCCAAGATCTGTAGGGTTTGAAACAAAAACAACATCTTTGGCAATATGTTCATCTTTATAGCTGCGATTTGGCCCAACAAGGAAAGTTTCAGTCTTGACCAAGTTTCTAGGTCTTTTTTAACTTCTGACCAACATTTTTCATAGTTATCTTTAAATAAATTCAAATTTTTGGAAGTCAAGTTAACCCCCAGGTATTTCACTTTTTTAACCACATTTAACTCTGTTTCCCTCTGAAACCCATCTGTTTCTGAAGATGTCAAGTTTTTTCCCAAAACTTTGGTTTTTTGTTTATTCAACTTAAATCCCGCCACCCGACCAAACTCCTGAATCAGTTCTAAAACTCTTTTTGTACTAGATTCTGGCTCCTGTAATGTTAAAACCAAATCATCTGCAAAAGCTTTCAGTTTATATTGTTTCGCTCCGACCCGTACTCCTTGTACCAGCCGGTCCTCCCTAATCATATTCAAGAGCACCTCCAGGACTGAAATAAATAATAGGGGGGAGAGAGGGCACCCCTGCCGTGTTCCTTTTTCAATTTGGAACTCTTCTGTCACCACATTGTTCACTATTAACTTAGCTTTTTGTTCTGAATAAATTGCTTCTAAACCATTTTCAAACCCCCGTCCCACTCCCATCCCTTCCAAGTTTTTCTTCATAAACTTCCAGGAAATGTTGTCAAAGGCCTTCTCCGCATCAATAAAAATTAACACTGCTTTAGTGTTGATGTTAGTTTGTAAAAGTTCCAAAATGTCAATAATATTCCTAGTGTTGTCAAACAAATGTCTGCCTGGGAGAAAGCCTGCCTGGTCCTTGTGAATTACTTCATTTAATACCTTTTTAAATCTACTCGCCAAAATGTCTGCAAATATTTTGTAATCCACATTTAGGTGTGAGATGGGACGGTAGTTCTTAAGCTGATTCTTTTCAGTTTCCACTTTAGGTATCAATGTAATGAAAGCTTCTTTCCACGTTTCCGGTGCCCTCCCTCCCTCCATGATCTGATTACAAACCTCCATTAGTGGTTGTGTCAAATAATTTTTTAATATCTTATAATACTTGGAGGTAAGTCTATCTGGGCCTGGAGATTTGCCCAGCTGCATATTTTGAATGGCATCCTCATTTTCCTGTTGTGTTATTCTATAGTTCAAGATTGATCTCTTCTCCTGAGATAGTTTTGGTAGGCCATTTGCTTTTAAAAATTGATCCATCTCAAACACTTCCTCGGGTCCTTGCGTGTACAGTTTTTTAAAATATTTCTGGAAACACTTTCTAATTTCATCTGGTTTCTGAATGTTTTTCCCTTCAACCTCTAGATTGGTAACATAGTTCAATTTTTGTCTCTTTTTCAACTGCCATGCTAGCAGTTTCCCACATTTATTTGCCGATTCAAAAGATCTTTGTTTCATTTGTTTAATTTTCCATTCCACTTCTTGATTTGTCAATTTCTGGTGGTGGTGGAATTTAATTTCTCTTAGAATCTCTTTTGATTTTGGTTTTAATCTCAATTTTTTCTCTCCGTCTCTTATCTTCTCTAATATCTTATCCTTTTTTCCATTCCAGAGTTTTTTCTTGATCGTATTCTGTTGTATCAGAAACCCTCTCATTACAGCTTTACTTGCGTCCCCGATTGTTCTCTTTTCCACCGAGGTGTTCAAATTGATTTCAAAATAGTCCTTTAAAGTTTTTTGGGCCTTCTTTACAATCTCTTGATCTCTTAGTAGGTTGTCATTCATTTTCCATCTGAAGGAACCGGCTGGAGTAAGTCTCAATTCCATTTTCAAAGCGTTATGGTTGGAGCAAGTCTTTGGGCAGATTTCCACTCTTCTAGTCTTAGGAGCCAGCCCTCTAGTTGTCCAAATTTGGTCGATTCTTGTCCATGACAGGTGGGCCTCAGAAAAGAAGGTTCCTTCTTTACCTAAGGGGTTTCTTGTCCTCCAGATATCAATCAAATCCATATTGTCGGTTAGTTCAAAAAAAGTTTTTGGTAGTCTGCCTTCCTTGGTTAAGTTTTGGTTTTGTGACTTATCCATATAGGTAGAAACCACCCCGTTCATATCTCCCATCATAATGATGTTGGAATAATCCAGATAGTCCAGCAATGTCTCATGTAGCTTCTTGTAAAATTCCGATTTCCCCTCATTTGGTGCATAAATTCCTAATATCAAAACTTTTTCTCCTTGAGTTTGTATCTCAATTGCCAAAATTCTTCCTTGTTCATCTTTAAACAAAAATTTCGGTGACAAGTTCTCCTTAGCATAGATCACCACGCCTCTCTTTTTAACTCTATCTGATGAAATAAATTCTTGGCCTAGTCTTTTGTTGATTAACACTTTCCTGTGGAGTCTAGTCACATGTGTTTCCTGCAGACAAATAATATCCAAGTGTTCTTTTTTCAAGATATGAAAGATCCTTCTTCTTTTTTCCGGGGAATTTGCTCCATGAATATTCCAACTATACAGCTGCAGAGACATCCTGAATCAATCTGTTGTTTCTCTTTATGGGGTGTCCTTCTTTTCGTCCGAACCCGGGGGTGTGGGAGTTGGTACTATACCAGGCTGTGACGGTGGCCAAGGAATTGCTGCTCCCTTCTGCAAGTCCTCTCCGTAGTCGTGCAGGAACTTCTTGTTGTCTTCTATTGTTTTAATTTTAACTTTCTTTCCTTTATAGTTAAAGGATAGGCCTTGGGGAAACTCCCACCTGTAAGGGATCGCGTTGCCTCTCAGGAGTCTTTACCGGTGGTAAAACGCATGGCGGGCAGCAATCTTGGATGGCTTTGGCGCGTAGTGGTTGCGGAGCTTCTCTTGAATCGTGTCCCACGGAGCTGCCTGGACTGCTTCAGGTGCAAGCTGCTTCAGGTGCAAGCAATGCTCAGGCCATCTCAAACACCTCAGGCCCACAGAGGATTCTTCTTTCTATGTAGATGGAACCCAAAACAACCTGTTTTGCTTTGTTTAGCCTTATTACACTTCGCTTTGCTATTTGTGGGTGAATGAACAATTTGTTCAGGACCTGAGACAGTGGTGGGCAACCCAAATTCCCTTCTAAATTCCCTTCCTGGCAGGAACTACATGGTACAGCGCTGCAGATCTATGCTCTGCATTCTTCAGTCTCCCTCTAGCCCCTGAGAGTCAATTCCTCTTCGCCTTCACCTGGGGACCTAGTTAACTAACCTGGACCAGACTACCCCAGGGTTATGCGGAATCACCTGCTATATTTTCTGCAATATTACACCAGGATTTACAGGATGTACATCTGTCTGGTCTACCTATCTGCTCTATGTAGACAACATTTTAATATGTTCTACCAGCGAGGAGGCGTGTAAATTAGACACAAAACACCTCTTTCTCGAGCTAGCATATAAAGGACACAAGGTGTCCCCTAAGAAGCTGCAATACTGCAAGCAGGAAGTAAAATACCTCGGACATATCCTGGGGATAGGCACCCAAAGCCTAGCAACTGACAGAATAGAGGCAGTCACCAAAATCCCCCTCCCCAAAACAAAGAGACAATTGCCAGGCTTCCTTGGTATGGCAGGCTTCTGCCAAGCTTGGATTGCCGGCTACAGCGAAATAACTAAACCCCAGTCCACTATGACCCGCCAAGATCATCCTGATGAACTGGTTTGGGGAGAGGAAGCCTATAACACCTTTGAAAGCCTTAAGAGGGAATTACGATCTGCCCCCGCCTTGGGCCTCCTGGACTATCGCATCCCTTTCAACCTATTCATTCATGAACAAATGGGGGTAGCCTCAGGAGTTCTTACCCAGCCCTTCCGAGATCAAGAAAGGCCAGTGGCATATTACAGTCTATAACTCAATACTGCAAAGGGAGCAGTGAGTTGCTTGAGAGCCATTGCTGCCACTGCACTCCTCCTTCAAAAGGCTCAAGAGACAGTGTTGGGACATAAGATCACAATACATGTTCCCCACGCAGTCTCAACCCTTCTAGCTCTAAGGGGCTGCCACCACTTCTCAAACCCACGTCTAAACCGTTATGAAGCCCTCCTGTTAACTCCATACAATGTCACTATTAAACGGGTCAACTCCCTAAACCCAGCAACCCTACTACCCCTCCTGTTGCGTTCACAAAGTAAAGGAAGGATTGAACTCTGATTAATAAGAATACACACAGAGGCTTGAACCAGCAAGACTCTGGGAAGGGTGCATATAAATCGTCTCTCTCTCTCTCTGTGCCTGTCCATGTGCAGCCCCTGGCCCAGGCCGTTTTATTCACAAAAGAACTTTTTACAGAGTGTTCGTAAGAACCAATCAGATTTCTTCTGAGCATTTCCACAAACCCACGTGGAGACAAGTTAAACTACTAAAACTAATTAAGCACAAATATTTCTGGGGTAAACAAAGAACAGAACTACAAAGAGCATATGGCAACCCCGGAGGTAATAAACAATCAGTACATATGATAAGAAGGATGACCAGGAGGACAGCGGATCATTATCACCTTCATGTGAGATCTGTTTCCTGGCCCTAAGATTAACATCCTAAGATTAATATATAAGAAACTGCTTCAAAGAAACTTGCCCACTATCTTTATGGCCCATGATGCCTGCCTGGTGAAGCAACTGCTGTGTACGTGACATGTGAGGAAGAGAGGAATGGAACAGGGATGCAGGGGTGTAGATTGATCAAGAATCATATCAAAATATGATATGTCAGGAAAAAAGCAGCAATGTGAGAGCGAGCTGCAGGTGGCTGCAAAGCAAAACAGGATGTTGATGTTTGGGACTGTACCATGGGAACGAAGGGGCAGTCTATTCACTGTTCTGAGCACCGGATGTTAGCTCAGAGTGTCATCTGACCTGGACTGGAAGTACAGGGGTGGAGTTTTTTCTCTCTACTGTTGGAGTCTGATGAGTGCAGACGCGTTTCTCTGTACTGCTGCAAAGACAGAAATAAAGCGATGTAAATAGAATTCTGTCTGTCTCTTTCCCCCTCCCTGAGGGAGGCAGGGAGGAGGGAGGAGTGGTGTGTCCCTCTCACGCTGAGTGGGATCGCCGATAGTGACCTAGCCTGTATCCTGCCGGGAGACGCAGACGGGGAGGTCAACAAGGATCTTAAGCCGAGTGCCTGGAGAGTGGCCAGTTTTCCCTCTGATAAGGCTTAAGAATCCAACATAAACCCAGTCAATGCAATGCTTTCATTGCTGACACAGATGGCTTACCCTATATCTGTTATAATTCCTCATAGCAATCCCACCTGATCACTACATCTCTGGATATTTGCACTCCTACACCCTCCCAGATGATGGCACCCTGCACCATGATTGTACAAAGATAGTCCAACAAGCTGAGAAACCCCGAGAAGATTTAGACCACCTCCCTCTAGAAAACCCTGATCTAATACTCTACACAGACGGCAGTTCCAAAGTCATAAACGGGGAAAGGAAGACTGGATATGCCGTAGTCTCTGACTTCAAAGTCTTAGAAGCCAACCCTATAAACCCTCAATATAGTGCCCAGGCGGCAGAGTTAATTGCCCTCATAAGGGCTTGTGAGATTAGCGAAGGAAGAAGGACAACACTGACAGCAAATATTGCTTCGGACTAGTACACGCAACTGGCCAGATATGGCTCCAAAGAGGCTTCCTGACCACAGCTGGTTCTCAGCTCTCCCACGCCGCCCTAGTGGAAAGGTTACTAACAGCCATCCACATGCCCAAAGCAATAGCCATCGTCCATTGCAAAGCACATACAAAGGGGAGGGACTCAGTCTCCAAAGGTAACAGGCAAGCCGACAGGGCAGCCCAAATGGCCTCACTACATCCCCCAGAGGACGAGACTGAGTTCCAAGGTATACAACTCCCTGCCAACATTGACTTCAAACAAATGTACCAATCGGCCACTGAAGAGGAAAAAACAATGTGGGAATCCATGGGCGCCAACAAAACGGGTGGCGTCTGGCTCCTCCCAGACGGCAGAACCGCCATGCCAAAAGCCTGGACTCCAAAATTTGTGAGGGTCCTCCACCAACAGACACATTGGGGAAAGGGAAGACTAATAGACCATGTCCAAAGGTGCTGGTATGCTCCAGGGATAGCGGCTGCAGCCACAGCAGCCTCAAAGAATTGCATAACATGAGAGTTTACAGCTGGATTTCATCGACTTACCCCAGTGTCAGGGGTTCAAACATGCCCTAATCATAGTGGACAAATTCTCCTCCTGTGTGGAGGAATTCCCTTGCAAGAAGGCAACCGCTTCAGTACTCGCCAGGGCCCTTTTACAAGATATCATTCCCCGGTATGGAGTACCCCGTCGACTGGACAGTGACTGCAGAGGCAGTCCAACAGGAGGCCCAAGCTCTTCGAATAAAGTGGGAATTCCATACACCCTACCACCCAGCCTCATCAGGACAAGTAGAGAGCATGAATCAAGAGGTAAAGGTACAGCTAGGGAAACTTTGTAGTACCACCGGACTAAAATGGGTAAATGCACTCCCACTAGTTCTCCATAATATTCGGAGTGCCCCCACTGGACCGTTAAAACTGTCCCCCTTTGAACTTCTGTTTGGGAGACCCCCTCCCTCTGTTTATAACACTTTATTTCCCCTCTTGGAACTTGAGGTGGGGGAAGCAGAACTTACTAATTATGTCATTCAGCTCCAAAAACAGCTACAACATCTCCACAAGTATGCTGCCATAGAGGGACAGAATCTACCAATCAACGTCCCAGCACACTCCTTCCACCTGGGGGACTGGATCCTGGTTAAAGTGTACCAGAAGCTGCCCCTTCAACCTGCCTGGGAGGGCCCGTACCAAGTACTTCTAACCTCGCCTACTGCTGTGAAGGTGGGAGAAAAGAACGCCGAACTACATCACACTAGGTGCAAGGCAGCACCACTGCCCCAGGAGGCGCAGGAGAGCCAGGGAGAGGACTACACCTTTGATGCCCCGCCTCCTGCCGCAACCTCCTACATCAACGAGGACGAGGCCCAACAGACCGGACCAGATCGGGGTCAGGATCGGGCCCAACAGACCGGACCAGATCAGAGTCAGGATTGGGCCCAACAGACTGGACCAGATACCACCTCTGAGCCCATCTGGACCTCCGAAGTTGTCCTGGACACAACCGCCATCAAACTACACCTCAAACATGTTTGACAGCTCAACTGACAGCTCCACTGACAGCTCATTGCTTCGTCGCTTTCCTTCAGCGCTCCGTTTGACAGCTCAACCGACAGCTCCACTGACAGCTCACCACTTCATAGCCCAACTCCTCTTTTCCGAGCGCCAACCCAGCCCTCCGTTCATCCTGTTTACCACCCCGCTGCTGAACATGGAATATTGCCCACCCTTTTTATCCTCTCCTCCCTGACCAGGATCTCCGCTTTCGCGTCGAGCCACTGCACTGGATTACAAACAAACTACCATTTCTTGGACTTTCACAGTATCGAATCTGGGGGGAAATCCAACCCTGACTGAATGGGGGACTTGGACTTCTGTCTCTCTGTGTCACTGACTCTGTTGCACCATTCATTAGTACCCAGACTTACCAATAACCAGTACTGGGAACTCTTTATACGAGACCAAAATCTCCAACGTATAGGGTCAGCCGTCCTCACTCTCAACCATCAGTATTGGTACTGATATGTACCATGGGGACATATTCACCCAGTGCTTTTCAAGCTGCACTGGCTCCCGGTGGAATACAGGGTCAGATTTAAGGTGCTGCTTTTGACCTTTAAAGCCCTTCACGGCCTAGGACCCTCGTACCTATGGGACCGCCTCTCCCGGTATGCCCCACGGTCCATAAATAGTAACACTCTAGTGGTCCTGGGCCCTAAGGAAGTTAGATTGGCTTCAACCAGTGCCAGGGCCTTTTCAACTCTGGCTGGTGGAACGCTCTGCCTCATGAGACCAGGGCCCTGCAGGATCTGATTTCTTTCCGCAGGGCCTGTAAGACAGAGTTGTTCCACCTGGCCATTGGCTTGGAGCCAATTTGATTCCCTCCCTCTCTTTCTTTTTTCTTTTCCTTCTCCTCCTGCGAGGAGACTACATTTTAATATTTTAATGTTTCAATATTTTATTGTTGTATTTTTAATTTTGTTTTTAAGTTGTAATAATTCAACTTGTTTTTATTATTGCTTGTAAGCCGCCCTGAGCCTGGCCTTGGCTGGGGAGGGTGGGGTATAAATAAAAAATATTATTATTATTATTATTATTATTATTATTATTATTATTATTATTATTATTATTATTATTATTATTATTATTATTACTGCCTGAGATGCAACAATGGGACTTACCTACTTTATGGCCAGGGAGAGATCTCTAGAAATCTGAACTGGACCGAAATCGAAGCCGGAGGGGCTACACACGTGTACACAGACTCACACCACCCTTCCGAAAATTTGATCTTTGGTTTCCAATGCCTTTTTATGACCCCTGAGCCATGAAAACCCTAACTGCAAGGACTCCGCCTAAGGCAATTCTGTTGCCTATGGAGCCTTGGACTCACTCATGACTGGAGAGGGGCAGAGTACCTGGAGGGTTGGCACCATCCTATACACCCCTCCCACACCCCTGTGTGGGACAACGCCGGTCCTTTGAGATGTGGCGGGATTGCTAAGGACAGGCGGCTCCTGAATACCACTGACCCACTATACCCAGTTGGCATCGCGCCCCGGCAGCTTGGCACAGACCTCTCCTTCCCGGGAGAAGATCTCCTTTTGTCCTGGGAGCAGAACTCTTACATCAAACTTCTTAGCCAGGTGGCTAAAGAAAGTCCCTACTTCAACTGTTGGATCTGTGCCCACGCACCCAGCCACCTCCAGCAAAGTCTTCCACTAGTTCCAGTAGCCATAACACTGGAACAATACCGTTCCGGAGATGTTGCCTCCTTATAGGAAAGCATTATATAATGTCTGGACTAGATATAAAGATTTGTTGGAAAATAAAACTCCAAGATGGCTGTCGCCAATGGAGGCTAAAGCTGTGAAAAAACTCAAGATGGAGGCTAAATGGCCAAAATATTGGGAAATTTTGGAACAACAGGGTGACAAACTGAAACTTCAGAGCCATGAGAAATTGAAGACCAAAGTACGAGATTGGCTCCATTATTACCAAATAATGGAAGTGTATAAACAGGACAGGAAAATTGGCTTCCAGGTGGAGAAATCAAAATTAGAAACAGAATTGCTAGAACCCAATGCTAAGAATTTGTCAAGAATGTATAACTTGTTGCTGAAATGGAATACACAAGATGAAACAGTTAAATCAGCTATGATTAAGTGGGCACAGGACATTGGTCATAACATCATGTTTGCTGACTGGGAACAGTTGTGGACCACCGGTTTGAAATTTACGGCATGTAATGCCTTAAAGGAAAATATTATGAAAATGATCTATAGGTGGTACATGACCCCAGTCAAGCTAGCAAAAATCTACCATTTGCCTGATAATAAGTGTTGGAAATGTAAAGAAACTGAAGGTACTTTTTATCACCTTTGGTGGATGTGCCCGAAGATTAAGGCTTTCTGGGAAATGATATATAATGAATTGAAAAAGGTACTTAAATGTACTTTCCCTAAGAAACCAGAGGCCTTTCTCTTGGGCATTGTCGGCCAATTGGTGCCAAAGAAAGACAGAACTTTCTTTATGTATGCGACCACAGCAGCAAGAGTACTCATCGCAAAGCATTGGAAGACTCAAGATCTACCCACTCTGGAAGAATGGCAGATGAAGGTGATAGACTATATGGGACTGGCTGAAATGACCGGCAGAATCCGTGATCAGGGGAAAGAGACGGCGGATGAAGATTGGAAGAAATTTAAAATTTATCTTAAGAAATATTATAAAATTAATGAATGCTAAAATATCGAGGTTCTAGAAAAAAAGGCGATTACAGCTGTAAAAGATTAAGTAAAAGAAAAGAATAAGGGAAAAATTTGACAAAACTAAAAGTTAGGATTTGCTGAAATAAGTTTGGGAATTGGGATGCAGAAAGGGGAGGTATGAGGAAGTCGGCGAAGTAAGGTTTAAGAAAAAGGGATATGAAATTATACATGTTTGTTTGTGTACTTGTTTGTTTGTAGTGTGTATTGTTTGTGTTTATAAAAACTGTGAAAAACCAATAAAAATGTTATAAAAAAAAAGAGATGTTGCCTCCTTACCCACAAATATCTGTACCTCACAGGTCCCACCAAGGGACCCCTCTGTCGCCGCTTCACCGGAGAAGGGACCTCTATCGGAACTAGCACCTGCAATGTCAACCTCAAGACACTGAGATCCAGCGCCGAGGGTCTTCTGGCGGTTCCCTCATTGCGAGAAGTGAGGCTACAGGGAACCAGACAGAGGGCCTTCTCGGCAGTGGCGCCCGCCCTGTGGAACACCCTCCCATCAGATGTCAAAGAGATAAATAATTACCTGAGATTCAGAAGACATCTTAAGGCAGCCTTGTTCAGGGAAGTTTTTTTTTTTTAAAATAAATTTCTTTATTTGAGATAAATGCAGTTTACAATCTAAAATACATATACGTATACATATACATATATATCCATCAGGAAAGAAAAAAAAAACGAAAGAAAAAAGAAAAACAAACAAACAAACAAAAACAATAAAAAAGAAAAAAGAAAAGCACAGAAATACTAACAAAAAATAAACTTCCTTTCATCTCGGTCTTGGAATACATATCCTTACATTACTTCTGCAGTGATATTGTCATAAACATTGTACGTCGAGGGCTTTAATTATTGTCTACTGATAAGTTGTTAATTCCCATGTTTTTCTCAAAGTAATTTAAAAATTTAATCCATTCATCTTTATGTTTAACTGTATTATTTTGCCTTATTTTTTGTGTTAGTCTAGCTAGCTCGATATATTGATATAACCTCAGTTGCCACTCGCCAATCGTGGGGACGTCAGGGGATTTCCATTTTTGCGCTATTAAAATCCTCGCTGCGGCCATAGCGTATTGTACAAAAGTTTGATCTAATTTTTTAATTTCCTCACTAATCATCCCTAAAAGAAACAACTCAGGAGTTTTGGGAAAATTATACTTTAAAATTTTCTTCAATTCCTCATAAATTTGACCCCAAAAGTCCTTCACTACATCACAGGTCCACCAGATATGGATAAAGGTCCCAACTTTGTCTTTGCATCTCCAACAGCTGTTGTCTACAGATTTATACATTTTTCCTAACTTTGCTGGGGTCAGGTACCAGCGGTACATCATTTTCTCTAGATTTTCACGAAGAGTTGCACACGCTGTAAATTTCATACCTTTCCTCCAGAGTATCTGCCATTTATTATATTCAATATTATGTCCGAGGTCTCTATCCCATTTTATCATTACTCCCTTCACCAAATCCTCTTTAGTATCCCATTCTAGTAATTGTTTATACATTTTGGAGAGGAGTTTGTCATTACTCTCTAAGATTTCCAACTGGAATCTCGATTTTTTTTCATTCATCCCCAGTTTCTTATGTTCACCCCACAGTGCATTAATCTGGTGAAAGTGTAACCATTCTTTTATTTTTCCTTTCAACTCTTCGTAGGGCTTTACTTTCCACCCTTCCTCTGTCTTTACTAAAAGATCCTCGTACGTCCATCTTTCACCTATCATATTTATTTTTTTTATTTTGATAATATCAACTGGGGAGAGCCACCACGGGATACCTTTTTCAACCACTTTTTTATACCTATTCCACACTTCCAATAATGAGCCTCTGACTATATGGTTGGTAAAACCTCTATGAACTTCCCTTTTCTCCTGCCATAGGTAGGCATGCCACCCAAACCTTATATCAAAGCCCTCCAAATCTAATAGGTCTGTGTTCCTAAGGGTGGCCCAGTCCTTTATCCAGCATATACAAGCTGCCTCGTAGTAAAGCCTTATATTTGGGACTGCAAAGCCGCCCCTCTCTCTTGAGTCTGTTAAGTATTTAAATTTTATTCTGGCTCTCTTCCCCTGCCAGATAAACTTGGTCAGGGTTTTTTGCCAGTTCCTAAAACAGGAGGTGCCTTTTATTATCGGGATATTTTGGAACAGGAACAATAGTCTCGGCAGAATGCACATCTTAATTGCTGCCATCCTTCCCGTCCATGAAAGTTTCAGCCTATGCCAGGTGTCCAAATCTTTTTTTATTTCATGCCATACCTTATTATAATTATCTTCAACCAAATTTATATTTTTCGGTGATAACCAAATTCCCAGATATTTTACTTTATTCACAATTTTAATGCCGATCTTTGTTTCCAACTGGTTTTTTTCCTGATCATCCAGATTCTTTACTAAGATTTTTGTTTTCTTCCTGTTCAATCTAAATCCTGACAATCTACCAAATTCCTCCAGTAATTCTACCACCCTACCAGCACTCTCCACTGGATTCTCCAAGGACAGGACCAGATCATCGGCATACGCCTTCAGCTTGAATTCTTTCTTCCCAATTCTTATTCCCCTCACGTCATCTGCCTCTCTTATTCTATTTGCGATCACCTCTAATACCACTATAAATAACAAGGGGGACAGTGGGCAGCCCTGCCTTGTACCTTTCATAATCTTAAAAGGTTTGGTCAGATTGTTATTTATAATCAGCCTGGCCTGTTGTTCTGAATATATTGCCTTGATGCCTTTCATATAGGGGCCTTCTATACCTGCCTTATCCAAACATTGTGATAAAAATTCCCAGGAAACATTATCAAAAGCTTTTTCAGCGTCTATAAAGATTAGTGTAGCTGGGATATCTATTCTCATATCTAGATATTCAATGATGTTTAATATATGGCGAACGTTATCTTTCTGATGTCTGTTAGGAAGGAACCCCGCTTGATCTTTATGTATGTATCTCATTAGTAGCTTCTTAAGTCTACTAGCCATAATATCAGCGAAAATCTTATAATCACTATTAAGCAATGAGATTGGTCTATAATTTTTTATATCTGTTTTTTCAGTTTCTGTTTTTGGAATCAAGGTTATATATGCCTCTTTCCAGGAACCAGGAATCTTCCCTCCCTGGAGGATGTTATTTATGACATCTCTAAGCACCGGCGCTATATATTCCCCTAGCGTTTTATAATATTTTGAGGGCAGACCATCCGGCCCAGGGGCCTTTCCATTCTTCATCCTGCTAATAGCCTCTGTAACCTCATTTACTGAAACCTCCTTATTCAGTTGTACTCTATCCTCTTCTGTTATATATTTCCTTCCGCTATGATCCAAATAATTTTTAATTTCTACGCTATCTTCCTCCCCTCTTTTATACAGCTTTTCGAAAAATTGAATGAACTTTTTTCTATTTCATCTGGGTCTTCAATGATGTTCTCCTCCACTATTATTTTATTTATCACGTTTTGTTTCTTTCTTTTTCTTAACTGCCACGCAAGTAGCTTCCCCATTTTATTCGCGGATTCGAAATACCTCTGCTTCATAAATTTAATTGTCCATTCTATATCTTGATTTAAAATCGCTGAATATTGAGACTGCAGCACTTTAGAGGCTCGAATGGTCTCATCATCTGTCGGATTTATAGTCAGTTTTCTCTCACAGGCTCTCAATTTAGTGAGGATGTCCTCTTTTTTTTGTTCCCTTAATTTCCTCCTATAATTGTTTTGTTGTATTAAGAGTCCCCTTAAGACCGCCTTACTGGCGTCCCACACAATATCAATGGTGGCTTCCTTATTCAGATTTAAATCCAAGTATTCTTTCATAGTATTTTTAACTTTTTCTTTCACCTCATCGTTTTCGAGTAGACTCTCGTTCATCCTCCACCTGTACTGTCCCCTTACTTCATTTTTTATTTCCATAGCCAGGGCACAGTGATCGGAAAGTGTCCTAGGTTGAATTTCACATCTCTTTACTCTCAACGAAAGCACTCTTGTCATCCAGATCTGGTCGATTCTGCCCCAACTCTGGTGGGGTTCAGAATAATGAGTAAACTGCTTAACAGTGGGGTGTTTATGCCTCCAAATGTCAATTAAATCTAAATTTTCCTCCATATCATTGAAAGATTTCGGCAATTTCCCCCTATTCAATTTCCCCTTCTTTTCACTCCTGTCCAGATCCGGTACTGGAACTCCATTCATATCCCCAAGCAGGATTAATTTCTGAGCATCTAGTTCTAATAAAATACGTTCAAGTTTCTCGAAAAATTCTGCTCTGTTTGTATTCGGTGCATAAACGGTCACAACATTAATTTTTCCCCCCCGGAAGTTTAATTGAACCCCTAGGATTCTTCCTTCCTCATCTTTACATATCTGTACAGGCTCCCACTTCTCTTTAACATATATCACTACTCCTTTTTTTTTATTTACCTCCGAATTAATAAACTCTACTCCCAGTTTTTTATTCACCAGGATATGTTTATGTTTCTTGGCAATGTGGGTTTCCTGAAAGCAGATTACGTCATAGTTCTTATTTTTCAAAACTTTCTCAATTTTATTCCTTTTCACTTTCTCATTCAACCCATTCACATTCCATGACAAAAACTTTAATGCGTGTGTTATTGTTTTCCTTTATCAGTTACTGTACCTCTAACTGGGGTCCCAAACTATAGTCTACCGCCTTTGTTTCCTGAGAGTTCCCCCTCCTCTGCCGTCTCCGCTCCCACTACGGCCTCGTCATCTTCCTCGTCTGTTTCTACTACCCTCTCCTCCTTCTCCCCCACCCCCTCCCGTCCGCTCCCTGCCTCCCCCTCCACCCCCTCCTCTCTAGTCCCGTATCTGTTCTCTGCCTTTCCTAAATCTTTTTCATATCTTCTCAAGAACTTCTCCACCTCTTGTATGTCCATCAATCTGAATTTTTTATCTTTGTAAAAAAAGGCGATCCCTTCTGGGAACTCCCATCTAAATTGAATCCCATTTCTCTTCAAAACGGCCACCACTTGTTTATATCCCTCTCTTTTACGTAATAACCTGACCGGTATTTCTTTGTATATAATAATAGGTCTTCCATCAATTTTTAATCTATTATGGTAGCTCTTTTTTAAAATTAAATTTTTCATTTCCAAAGAATTAAAGATTACCAAGCAATCCCCCAGGAATTTATTAGATTTTAAATATTTGGGCCTTGTCATCCTAAATACATTTTCTATGGTAAGTGCCATCTCTTCCTCTTTTAAACCAAGCCAATTGGAGAGTTCTTTAATCAATTTCCCTCTTATATCTTCATTTTTTTCCTCTACTACTCCCCTAAATTTTAAATGCAGCTGTTTTTGCCGCATTTCTGCCATGGCTAAATTGTCCCAAATCCTATCTTGTGAATTGCTTAGCTCTCTTAATTCTTCTTTTACCTTCATTGTCTCTTTTTTTTGTTCCCTCATCTCTTTCTGCATCCTTTTGTTGGATTCTTCAATCAATTTGGACTTAACAGAGAGATCTTGAATTTTAATTGAGAGTTCTCCAACTGCTCCTTCTATCTTTTTATCAATCCTCTCCTGCACCTCCCCTAATTTACTTTCCATATATAATACATTTTGCTTAAATTCCTCCTTTATTTTGGCCCATAAATTATCTAGGTCTTTAATTTCCTCCTGACGGGACAGCTTCCTTTCCCCTGGCGTCCCACCCCCTTTCTTCCAGTCCTTTCCATCCTTTCCCGTCATCTTCAAATCTCTCCCCTTCCCAGGCTCCCTTCCCCACAGAATTCCTTCCCCTTTAAAACCCCCAATTATCAACAATTATATGCAAAGAAGGGCGAGTTTCCAACCAGGTTTAACCACTCCTTTCGTAATGGTATCCAAACGTAATCCCCAAACACCCCAAAACGAAAGTTTCTATGGTAAATCCAAGATAAAGTACCAACACGGGGATGCGGGAAAACCCCACCAAATATCTTGACGTTCTCTCTCACTTCACTCTCGCTGGACCAGTTACCTCTGCCAATCTTGAGTCCCAGGAGCAAAGAAATTTAGCTGCCCGTAATCAGGCCTTAATAGTGTGTTGTCCAATTTAGTCCAATTTAATCCAATTAGAGGTTTCTTTTCTACATACTACAGTCAGGATCCAAGTCGTGGTGGTATGCACAGTTCTTTCTAAACTGCGTCGAGCTGATCAAAGAGCCACGCAGCCTCGTCTACTTTAATTCCCCTTGGTCCGAATCCAACCACCGGGGGAGTCCTCTCACGAAGGAAAAGGGACAGCGGGAGAAGAGCAGGGAGGGGCGGCAAAGGAGAAGTCTTTAGGGTCCCCTCACTTTAATCCTTTCTCTCTCTTCTTGGCTGCAAGTTTTACAAGTTTTGCAAGTTTGGTCACCACCTCAACACACCTTCCACACTCCCTTCGGAGGAGGCAGAGGGGCACCAGAAGTCTTAATTATAAACTATAAAAAACAAGGGGTAGCCTGTATAGCATAGAAACGTGGAGCTGCTTAAGCCGCGTAGAGACCGCTGCGGCTTGGTCAACATAGACTACACAAGGAAAAAAAAAACAACAACAGGAAAATCTCTATGAAACTCACCAAGTTTCAATTAGTCCTTAATATCCACTAATGTTATATAAATTCTTGAATCATTATAGTCACGTTATTCTCAGTCCTCGGTCTGAGTTGCACTCACTCAGGCAGACTTTCCAGAACTTCCTCAAGCCATCGACTTTCCCTCTGCGCCGTCATAAATCCGCCACCGAGTGAACTCCCAAACACAAATCAAAAACAGCTAGGCACCTCCCAGCTTCACCACCAACTTTGCACTTTTAAAAATGCGTTTTATAAAAACGTTAAAAAAGGAAACGCTGAGGGTCCTGTTCTTGTCTTAAGGAGGCCCATCGCTTTTCCCAGCTGAAGCTCGAGGCGTCACCCTGCGGAGTCGGTGCTTTCCCAAATCGCGCTGGCGGCCCTTCGTCTTCTCGTCTTCTCGCCCTGCCGGCTCCGAGAGACGGCACAGCCGCTTCCACGCTGCTGGGGACCTATCCCCTAAGGGTACCCCCCTTAAGGTTTTTGGGGTGCGCTACGCCCTAGCGTCTCCCCCCAAGCCTCCGCAGAGCCCAGAGAACCGGGAGCGAATTCTCCGCGCTTCCTAACTGGTTGCGACCGGAACCGGAAGTCCCGCGTTCAGGGAAGTTTTTAATATGTAACGCTGTACTGTTTTTAACACTGATTGTGAGCCGCCCAGAGTGGCTGGGGAAACTCAGCCAGATGGGCGGGGTATAAATAATAAATTATTATTATTATTATTATTATTATTATTATTATTATTATTATTATTATTATTATTATATAAGATTCTAGCCACAGGACAAGTGACTGTCACCAACCCGACGCGTTCCCAGACCTTTCCAAACCTCACCCTCGCCTGGGCCAACGCAGTCGGCCACCCACCCACTTGGAAGCCACAACACTCAGACCTTATGCTATTGCAGACCTTTGCATCTGGCAGAATGGAATCGTTCCTCAGTGGCTTGTTCTGGGTGTGCAGACACCGGGCATACACCTGGATAAGCCCACACATGTCTGGGTCTTGCTTTGTCGGATACATTGTCCCTGGGATTAGGGTCACCCCACATCTACCACCCGGGAGACAGGGGAATGAAAGGGAACAAAAGGACCTGTCAGATCTCTCTGACATCGCTGCCAATGGAGAGACTGTGAGTCGGGCACTGTTCCCTGCTTACGGAGCTGGATCTAACCACGTCAACATTCTCAGACTCACCGACATCCTCCTGAAGTTCATGCAAGAAGCCACTCAGATAACAGACTCTTTGGTATCTGAATTCTCTGAGGTAGGTTACAAACGAGGATTGCTACAGACGTTTTTTTGTCAAGTCAAGGGGGGACCTGTGCTTTGATAGGCGCCGAATGTTGCACATATGTGACTGACCAATCCTTGAACATCACCGGACACTTAAATAACATACACGAATTGGCAGGGAGGCTCAGTGACATTAGAATCATAGAATCATAGAATCATAGAATCATAGAGTTGGAAGAGACCACAAGGGCCATCGAGTCCAACCCCCTGCCAAGCAGGAAACACCATCAGAGCACTCCTGACATATGGTTGTCAAGCCTCTGCTTAAAGACCTCCAAAGTAGGAGACTCCACCACACTCCTTGGCAGCAAATTCCACTGTCAAAAAGCTCTTACTGTCAGGAAGTTCTTCCTAATGTTTAAGTGGAATCTTCTTTCTTGTAGTTTGGATCCATTGCTCCGTGTCCGCTTCTCTGGAGCAGCAGAAAACAACCTTTCTCCCTCCTCTATGTGACATCCTTTTATATATTTGAACATGGCTATCATATCACCCCTTAACCTCCTCTTCTCCAGGCTAAACATGCCCAGCTCCCTTAACCGTTCCTCATAAGGCATCGTTTCCAGGCCTTTGACCATTTTGGTTGCCCTCCTCTGGACACGTTCCAGTTTGTCAGTGTCCTTCTTGAATTGTGGTGCCCAGAACTGGACACAGTACTCCAGGTGAGGTCTGACCAGAGCAGAATACAGTGGCATTAATACTTCCCTTGATCTAGATGCTATACTCCTATTGATGCAGCCCAGAATTGCATTGGCTTTTTTAGCTGCCGCGTCACACTGTTGGCTCATGTCAAGTTTGTGGTCAACCAAGACTCCTAGATCCTTTTCACATGTACTGCTCTCAAGCCAGGTGTCCCCCATCTTGTATTTGTGCCTCTCATTTTTTTTGCCCAAGTGCAATACTTTACATTTCTCCCTGTTAAAATTCATCTTGTTTGTTTTGGCCCAGTTCTCTAATCTGTCAAGGTCGTTTTGAAGTGTGACCCTGTCCTCTGGGGTGTTAGCCACCCCTCCCAGTTTGGTGTCATCCGCAAATTTGATCAGGATGCCCTTGAGTCCATCATCCAAGTCATTAATAAAGATGTTGAATAAGACCGGGCCCAAGACAGAACCCTGTGGCACCCCACTAGTCACTCTTCTCCAGGATGAAGAGGAACCATTGATGAGCACTCTTTGGGTTCGGTCAGTCAGCCAGTTACAAATCCACTGAGTGGTAGCGTAGTCCACACCGCATTTTACCAGTTTCTTTACAAGAATATCATGGGGCACCTTGTCAAATGCCTTGCTGAAATCAAGGTAGGCTACATCCACTGCGTTCCCTTCATCTACCAGGCTTGTAATTCTGTCAAAAAATGAGATCAGGTTAGTCTGACATGACTTGTTTTTCAGAAATCCATGCTGACTATTGGTGATCACAGCATTCCTTTCTAGGTGCGCACAGACTGTTTGCTTAATGATCTGCTCCAGAATCTTCCCTGGTATTGATGTCAGACTGACTGGGCGGTAATTATTTGGGTCCTCTCTTTTCCCCTTTTTGAAAATAGGGACAACATTTGCCCTCCTCCAGTCTGCCGGGACTTCGCCTGTTCTCCAGGAATTCTCAAAGATGACTGCCAGTGGTTCTGAGATCACATCTGCCAGTTCTTTTAATACTCTTGGATGCAGTTCATCTGGCCCTGGAGACTTGAATACATCTAAACTAGCCAAGTATTCTTGTATTATCTCCTTAGTTATTCTGGGCTGTGTTTCCTTTGCTGAATCATTTGCTTCAAATTGTTCAGGTTGGGCATTGTTTTCTTTATCGGAGAAGACTGAGGCAAAGAAGGCATTGAGGAGTTCAGCGCTTTCTGTGTCCCCTGTTTGCATTTCACCATCTTCTCCTCTGAGTGACCCCACTGTTTCTTTGTTCTTCCTTTTGCTACGAACATACCCATAAAAGCCTTTTTTGTTGCTTTTAACCTCTCTAGCAAGCCTGAGTTCATTCTGTGCTTTAGCTTTTCTGACTTTGTGTCTACACGTGCTGGCTATTTGTTTGAATTCCTCTTTGGTGGTTTCCCCCCTTTTCCATTTTTTGTACACATCCTTTTTAAATCTTAACTCAGTTAAAAGTTCTTTAGATAGCCACCCTGGCTTCTTTAGGCACCTTCCATGTTTCCGTTTCATTGGTATTGCCTGACGTTGTGCTTTTAGTATCTCCCTCTTAACAAACTCCCAGCCATCATGAACTCCCTTTCCTTTTAGTATTACTGTCCATGGGATCTCACCCAGCACTTCCGTAAGTTTTATGAAGTCGGCTTTCTTAAAGTCAAGAAATTGAGTCCTAGTATGCTTGGCTGCTCCTTTCCGCTGTATAGTAAACTTCAGAAGAGCATGATCACTCGCGCCTAATGATCCTTCCACTTCTACCCCACTAACCAGATCATCAACATTGGTTAGGACCAGATCTAAAATGGCTGTTCCTCTTGTTGCTTCTCCCACTTTCTGGACAATGAAATTGTCTGCAAGGCCAGTGAGGAATCTGTTTGACCTTATGCTCTTGGCTGAGTTTGACATCCAACAAATATCCGGGTAATTGAAGTCCCCCATTACTACTATCTCCCTTCCTTTTGCATGCTTGGCCATCTGTTCCAGGAAGGCATCATCTATGTCCTCAGTTTGGCTTGGGGATCTATAGTAAACTCCCACAATGAGGTCCCTGTTATTCTTCTCTCCCTTAATTTTGACCCAAATGCTCTCACTTTGGCATTGAGGTTCTAAATCTTGGATCTCTTCACAGGTATACACATCCCTGACATATAACGCCACTCCTCCTCCTTTCTTGTCTGGTCTGTTTCTCTGAAATAGATTGTATCCCCCCATTATTACATTCCAATTGTGGGACTTATCCCACCAGGTTTCAGTGATGCCTATTATGTCATATTTAGTTTGCTGTACCAAGAGCTCAAGCTCATCTTGTTTATTTCCCATGCTTTGCGCATTAGTGTACAGACATTGAAGTCCATTAATCATTCCCCTGTATCTCTTATTTAAGGATTTTTTCCTCCCACCACTAGGTCCGCGTGCTGTTTGCTCCATTTGGTCTATGACATTTGGATGATCATCTTCATCAATTGATAGGCTCCTGCCTTCAGGAGCACTGTCTCCCTCCCCCACATTAGTCAGTTTAAAGCCCTCCTGATGAGGTTTCTGTGATTTTTGGCAAAAACATTTCTCCCAACCGTTGTGAGGTGCAGCCCATCGCTTGCCAGAAGTCCATCTTCAAGAAACTGTAGTCCGTGATCTAAGAATCCAAACCGTTCCTGTTTACACCATCTGCGAAGCCAGCTGTTCACATTCAACATGAAGGACTGTCAGACTTTGATCTTTGGGGTTGGCTACTCAAATTAGCCAACCCCAAAGATTGTCGAAGGCTGGCTTCGACAACTACTCAAAGGGATCGTTTTGACCCTAGGCACCTAGGGTTTTAGACCCCCCCCCAACTGTCAATCACTGTGCTCTGCAGGAAAAGGCCTCCTGCAGATACCCTCTTATTAAGAGGTGTGTTCTGCAAAATACAGGAGTCGCACCTTTAGTTTTGTGGCACCTGGCCTTTGGAATGCCCTTCCCTTGAATATTACATTTAGCAGGAGCTTGGACTAGACGACTCTACAATTTTGTGATTCTATGACTGGAGAGGTGCCACCTCTTTTTGGTACCAGTTGAAGACCTTCCTCTTCCAACAAGCCTTTTAAGATTAAATATTTCCCAGTCTGCATCTCTACTGGAATGGTATGTTTTTAAGAGGTTTTTATCATTTTATCACGTTTGCTGCCTTGGGCAACTTTGGGATAGAAGTTTAATAAACAAAAAAAACCAACCAAACAAACAAATACATTAATAAAAAAAGTCCCTGACAAGAATACCACTGAATGCAGGAAGAGCAGAGGACTGGAGTTATAGGAACTAATTCATCTTTTTCTCTCTTAGTCCACTTCTATTTTACTTTGATCCATTTTTAAATCTGTGAGTCCTTTGATTCCCTTTGGCAACAGAATCGATTTTTGGAGCAAAGGGTGAGCTGCTGAAAGGAGAGCTATTTATTTTTCCACTCCCAAACCCCTGAAAAATGTCAGATTTTGTGCAGACATGTGGATGCCCTGTAAAGTGATTGAATGAAGCAGGATGTGCCTCACTAAATAGCTGGTCTTGAAGCAGCCTGGTATTCAGTTCTTCCAAACAGGCCAAAATTTTGCCTAGCCCAGATCTCATGGAGACCTCCTATATGAAAGAGGCAAGAAACCCCACAGAGAACAAATGAGGACCTGAAAGAACCTTCAGAAGCCCCACAAGGCAACCTGAACCGCCTTGGCTGTTCTTACCACCACCGAAAACCACCCTGACCACATTCTGAGCCCTCTTTTGATCCCTGATGCTCCCTCTCCGGACCTCAGGAGATGGCAGTGGACCCTGATGGGAAGCTCAGAGCTGCAACACAGGTACTTGCTTGGCTGCCAGAAGGCACAATCACAAGGAATCTTTTGGGGAGCAAAGGTCTACTCAGCTCCTGTGCCCACGGCATACACTTATAAAGCACTATGACACCACTCCAGACAGTCATGGCTTCCTGGGAGCTGTAGTTTGTTGAGGATGCTGAGAGCTGTCAGGAGATTCGTAGCCCCCTCACAGAACTTCATTAGTTTGCAGAGACAACACCCTTCCGTTGCCCGCAATATGGTGAAGATATAAACTAGGAAGTATCTGGCCTAGTCAAGCTACTTTCGTGAGAACCAAACTTTTCCTGATGTGACCTTGCTGGAAAAGATTATAACAGAGATGAACTCACCTACGTATGTCTGAAACTTCCTCCCCTACCCTCCCAGAGCTACAGTTCCCAGAGTAGCTATACAATCAATCCCTCTTCCCAGGAAACTCTGAGAACTGTAGTTCTGGGAGGGGTATAGGGGGCTCCTAACAATGCTCAGCACCCTTAACAGACTACAGCTCCCATAATCCTTTGGGGAAAACATGACTGTTTAAAGAGGTATCATAGTGCTTTAAAGGTATGACTTGAATGTGGCCTAAGCATTGGCCATGGACAGAATGGGCAGGTTGCCACTGATAAGACTTTTGTTGTAAAGAGCTGTGTGCAATGAGCTGGAGAAGAAGCAGAAGCCGCAGTAGCAACCACCACCTTAGTAATAACCCATGAACTTTAGTGGTAATTTTACTATTGGAAACCAAGCTCCAACTATTCAAAATGCAAGGGAAATCTCCATGCAGTGTGTCACCCATAATCACCAAACTATCATGTGACAATTGCAGCAATAAAAAAGCAGGAACATGGGGATGCAATCACACTCTTTGCAATTCCCAAGTAATCTTCAAAAATCTGGAATGAAGCATTACAGGGCAATGAAGTGATCCTCTGTTTAGAAATCAACAAGCCACTGCTGTCAAAAGGGAGGGATGTTGCCTTAGACAGGGTATCAAAGGCTTGATTCCAGAACTGAACCCAGAGCCTCACTAAAATTCCTGGATATTTCATACTATCTACAGGAAACTCTGGTATTAAGCATTTGGCAGGTGAAGGACATCATCCTAAGCAGTGAACTTTCCAAATTTTAAATTAATTATAGTTGATTAATGGTGCTGTGACATGCTACAGAGATGAAGATTCTTCTTGCTATAATTCAGACACAGCAACACCAAATCATAATCAGAAGAAAATAAAATACAGTTGCAAAGCCAGGCAGTGTTGATGGCACCTGGGAGACTGATGGGTAGGAGCTGATAGAGGAGCCAGCAGTATCAGACTCAACTCTGTTCATTACCATAATAAAATGGTAATGAAGGCTGAGGGTGCAAATTCAAAATGGAGCCAGATGGATAAACAAGTGCATAGGCACAGTGGCAGAGCTTCATGCTCCGGCACTGAGGGCAGAGAGCAGGCGGGGGCAGGGCTGGCACGCGTCCTGGGGGCGCGGTATGCCGCCTGTGGGGGTGGGGCGCCCAGTGTGGGCGGGGGGGGGGCAACCACGATGGAACCCCACTGGGATTGCTCTGCCGGGGGTGGTGCGCTCCGCCCGTCCCCTCTTCCTCCACCAGTGCATAGGCAGCACATGTCAGTTCAAGAAGGACACTGACAAACTGGAACGTGTCCAGAGGAGGGCAACCAAAATGGTCAAAGGCCTGGAAAGGATGCCTTATGAGGAACGGTTAAGGGAGCTGGGCATGTTTAGCCTGGAGAAGAGGAGGTTAAGGGGTGATATGATAGCAATGTTCAAATATATAAAAGGATGTCACATAGAGGAGGGAGAAAGGTTGTTTTCTGCTGCTCCAGAGAAGCGGACACGGAGCAATGGATCCAAACTACAAGAAAGAAGATTCCACCTAAACATTAGGAAGAACTTCCTGACAGTAAGAGCTGTTTGACAGTGGAATTTGCTGCCAGGGAGTGTGGTGGAGTCTCCTACTTTGGAGGTCTTTAAGCAGAGGCTTGACAACCATATGTCAGGAGTGCTCTGATGGTGTTTCCTGCTTGGCAGGGGGTTGGACTCGATGGCCCTTGTGGTCTATAACAACTCTATGATTCTATGATTCTATGATTCTATGATTCTATGACTCTGGAACAGAAGCATTGCTTGTAGCCATCTCTGATAATACACTTTCATGATCCTTGTATGATTTTGCTATCCTCTTGGACTACTGTTGTGCTGAACATTTAGTCCACATTTTAATTTTAAGGGAGCCAAGGGGTGGCTGTGAGAGTCCCTTCTCTCATTCTAAAATTATCACCCCAGGGATTTGCATTCTGCAGCTTTCCTAGGCAACCACTCTTCAAAGCCCAGGGAACGCCACAATAAGGCAACTCCTACTAGGAGGCATATTCAGATCAGGACGTGTGAGCAGCCCGGGAGGCTGAGGGGTGTTGAGGAAATCATAGCATTGTAAAGTTGGAAGGGCCTCCCCAAGGGTCATCTAGTCCAACCCCCTGCAATGCAGGAATCTCAACTGAAGTATCCATGCCAGATGACCATCCAACCTCTGCTTAAAAGCCTCCAAGGAGTCTGTTCCACCGTTAAATGGCTCTTATCTTCAGAACGTTCTTCCCAGTTTAATCAGAATCTCCTCTTTTGTTATTTGAATCTGTTGGTTTGGGTACCACTCTCTGGAGCAGCAAAAAACAGGCTTGTTTCCATGAGGCAGCCCTCTACAATTCTATGGTTCTTTTTTTTTTTAATAATTTTTTTATTGCTTTTTTTCCAAGGTAAGATACATCTTCAATAACACAACAAAAGCGGTTTTACAGAAAAAAGAAAAGATTATAAAAGAAAATTCACTTTTCCAAATTAATGTTCATAATCAACTGGACTTCCCCAAATCTTCCATCCCCTGCTTTCTTTTCAATAAAAATAAACAGCAATTTGATACCTTATTTTATGTGTTTTTGTGTTTTCATTTAGTTGTATAGTCTATGATTTATACTTTTTAAATTCATAACTTAGTTTCCCTCCTTTACCAATCTCAATACTGAAGCATGTTTTTCCCAAAAACTTAGCAAATTCTCAACATTCATATAACTTATAATGTTTTTGTAAATAGTCCTTAAATTTTTTCCAGTCCTCTTCCACTGTCTCTTCTCCCAGATCTCGGATTCTGCCGGTCATTTCGGCTAATTCCATGTAGTCCATCAGCTGCGAATGCCATTCTTCCAGCGTGGGTAACTCCTGTGCCTTCCAATATTTGGCTATAAGAATTCTTGCTGCTGTAGTTGCATATAAAAAGAAAGTTCTATCTTTTTTTGACACTCTCTGGCCCACAATGCCCAGGAGAAAGGCCTCTGGTTTCTTCTGAAAGGTGTACTTAAACACCTTTTTCAACTCATTATAAATCATTTCCCAAAAAGCCTTCACCCTCGGGCATGTCCACCAGAGGTGAAAAAATGTTCCTTCAGCCTCCTTACATTTCCAACATTTATTGTCAGACAGATGGTATATCTTTGCAAGTTTGACTGGGGTCATGTACCACCTGTATACCATTTTCATAATGTTTTCTTTTAAGGCACTACATGCCGTGAATTTCATACCGGTGGTCCATAACCTTTCCCAGTCTTCAGACATAATGTTGTACCCAATGTCTTGTGCCCATTTTATCATAGCTGATTTAACTGTCTCGTCTTGAGTATTCCATTTCAGCAACAGGTTATACATTCTTGAAAGCACTTTCGTCTTAGGTTCAAGTAATTCTGTCTCTAATTTTGATTTTTCCACCTGGAAACCAATTTTTTTGTCCTTTTTAAAGATCTCTGAAATTTGGGCATAGTGAAACCAGTCTCGCACCTTTCCTTTCAATTTTTCAAAACTCTGCAACCTCCAAGTATCACCAACTCTTTCTATTATCTCACAGTATTTTACCCAGCCGCTCTCCATGTTACGTAGTTTTATGGCCTTAGCCTCCGTCGGTGATAACCACCTCGGGGTCTTACTTTCGAGTAAGTCCTTGTATTTAGTCCAGACAGTAAATAGAGCTTTCCTGACAATATGGTTTTTAAACAATTTATGAAACTTTATCTTGTCGTACCACAGGTATGCATGCCACCCAAAAGCATTGTTAAACCCTTCCAGATCTAGGACATCAGTGTTTTCTAACAAGAACCAATCCTTCATCCAGCAGAAGGATGCAGCTTCATAATACAATCTTAAGTCCGGCAGGGCAAACCCCCCTCTTTCCTTTGCATCTGTTAGTATCTTAAATTTTATTCGGGGCTTTTTGCCCTGCCAGACAAACTTCGCAATGTCCTTCTGCCACTTTCCAAAACATTCCACTCTGTCCACGATCTGAAGGGTTTGAAACAGAAACAACATTCTTGGCAATACATTCATCTTAACTGCTGCAATTCTTCCCAACAAGGAAAGTTTCAATCTTGACCAAATTTCTAAATCCTTTTTAATTTCCGACCAACATTTTTCGTAATTATCTTTAAACAAATTCAAATTTCTCCCAGTCAAATTGACCCCCAGGTATTTCACCTTTGTTACCACATTTAATTCTGTTTCCTTCTGAAACCCATCTATTTCTGAAGGTGTCAAGTTTTTTGCCAGAACCTTAGTTTTATGTTTGTTCAACTTGAATCCCGCCACCCGACCAAATTCAGAAATTAATTCTAAAGCTCTTTTTGTGCTAGCTTCTGGCTCCTGTAATGTCAAAACCAAGTCATCTGCAAAAGCCTTCAGTTTATATTGTTTTTCTCCGACCTGTATTCCTTCCACCTGCTGGTCCTTCCTAATCAAATTCAGCAACACCTCCAGGACAGAAATAAATAACAAGGGTGATAGGGGGCATCCCTGCCGTGTCCCTTTTTCAATTTTAAACTCCTCTGTCACCACATTGTTTACTATCAATTTAGCTTTTTGCTCTGAGTAAATTGCTTCAATACCATTTTGGAACGCCCTTCCCACTCCCATCCCTTCCAAATTTTTCTTCATAAATTTCCAAGATATATTATCAAAGGCTTTCTCGGCGTCTATAAAAATCAAAACTGCTTTCGTGTTCAAATTTGTCTGTAGTAACTCCAAAACATCGACAATGTTCCTGGTGTTATCAGACAAATGCCTGCCAGGAAGAAAGCCTGCTTGGTCTTTATGGATTATTTCATTTAAAACTTTTTTCAGTCTGTTTGCTAGAATGTCAGCAAAAATTTTGTAATCCACATTTAGGAGTGAGATGGGACGGTAGTTCCTTAGTTGAGTCTTTTCAGATTCCAGTTTTGGTATCAAAGTGATGAATGCCTCTTTCCACGATTCGGGTGCCCCCTTCCCTTCCATAATTTGGTTGCATACCTCCAATAATGGCTGGGCCAAATATTCCTTCAGTGTCTTATAGTATTTGGAGGTAAGTCCATCTGGACCTGGGGATTTGCCTAATTGCATATTCTGAATGGCACTTTCAATTTCCTGTTGTGTTATTTTGTAATTCAGGGCTGTCTGTTTATCTTGTGTTAATTTTTGCAGGCCATAGCTTTTTAGAAATTTATTTATCTCAGTCTCTACTTGGGGTCCTTGAGTAAACAGTTTTTTAAAATATCTCTGGAAACACTTTCTGATATCTTCTGGTTTCTGAATACATTCTCCTTCTACCTCCAGATTGGTAACAAAGTTCAATTTCTGTCTCTTTTTCAGCTGCCATGCCAGCAGCTTCCCACATTTATTTGCAGATTCAAATGATCTTTGTTTCATCTGTTTAATTTTCCATTCGACTTCTTGATTTATCAATTTCGCATATTGTGCTTGATGGAATTTTATTTCTCTTAAAACTTCTTTTGATTTTGGGTTTAGTCTCAACTTTTTCTCTCCGTCTCTTATCTTCTCCAAGATCTTATCCTTTTTACCATTCCAGAGTTTTTTCTTAATAGTATTCTGTTGTATCAGAAACCCTCTCATAACAGCTTTACTCGCGTCCCAGATTGTTTTCTTTTCCACCGAAGTATTCAAATTTATTTCGAAATAATCTTTCAGCGTTTTTTGGGCCTTCTTCACAATCTCCTGATCTCTAAGCAGGTAGTCATTCATTCTCCATCTGAAGGATCCAGCTGGTGTAAGTCTCAGGTCTATTTTCAAGGCGTTATGGTCGGAGCAGGTTTTAGGGCAGATCTCAACTTTTTTTGTCTTAGGTGCCAGTCCTCTAGATGTCCAAATTTGGTCGATTCTTGTCCACGATAGATGGGCCTCAGAAAAGAATGTTCCTTCTTTACCTAGAGGGTTCTTTGTCCTCCAAATATCAATCAAATCCATATTGTCTGTAAGTTCAAAGAAAGTCTTTGGAAGCCTGCCGTCTTTGGTCAAATTCTGATTTTGTGACTTATCCATGTATGTAGAGACAACTCCATTCATATCACCCATCAAAATGATGTTAGTATAGTCAATATAGTCCAACATTATCTCATGCAGCTTCTTGTAAAATTCCGATTTTCCATCGTTTGGTGCGTAGATTCCTACTATCAAAAATTTTTCTCCTTGTGATTGTATTTCAATCGCCAAAATTCTTCCTTGTTCATCTTTAAAGACCAACTTTGGTGCTAGGCTCTCCTTTGCGTAAATCACTACTCCTCTTTTTTTAACCTTGTCTGATGAAATAAATTCTTGGCCTAGTCTCTTGTTAATTAACACTCTCCTGTGGAGCCTAGTCACATGTGTTTCTTGAAGGCAAATAACATCTAATTGTTCTTTTCTCAATATATGAAAAATCTTTTTCCTTTTCTCGGGAGAATTTGCGCCATGAATGTTCCAACTAAGGAGCTGCAGAGACATCTCGGGCTAATTTATTGGCCTGTAGGGGTGTCTCTTTTGTCGTTTTTGTCTGGAGGTGGAACCGGATTGAAACCAAACGAAGGAGGTGGCCAGGCTCCTGCTACTCCCTTCCAAAGGTCCTCCCCGTGGTCGTTTAGGAACTTTTCTTGCTCCTCTGCTGTTCTGATTCTTACCTTCTTCCCTTTCAAGGTAAAAGATAGTCCTTGAGGAAATTCCCACCTGTAAGGGATTGTGTTGCTTCTCAGTAAACTTGCCAAGTCTTTATATGTAGCTCTTAAATCCAGTAACTGTTTAGGTATGTCTCTGAAGATTTCTGCCGTCTTTCCCTGAATCACCAGTGAATTTTTAAAGTGCAGGCCGAGTATGTTATCTTTTTCTTGCTTAGAACTCAAAATGATCAAGCAATCTCTTGGTTTATCCTTCTTGGCCACTCTTCCCAATCTGAAGGCGGTGACTATTTTAAAGTCTTTCTCTTCAGCCAAACCCCAGAACTTGGATATTTCTGTTGTCAAAAAACTGATCAGGTCTTCTTTTTCTGTTTCTGGGATATTTCTAAGCCTGAGATTGCATTCCCTGTTTTTCAATTCCGCCATGGACAGGAACGCTTGCTGTTCAATAACCTGTCTACTCAGTGGCCTTACTTCTCCTCTTAATTCCTCTATCTTCTCTTTATTTTGGTCTGCTTTTGTATTTGCTTCCTGTGCTAATTTTCGATTTTCTGTTGTAATCTTTTCAATATTGCCAACTGCCTGTGTATTTTGAGCGACTTGATCTGTCAGTTTATTAATTGTAGCTGTCACCTGGTCAAATTTAGCCGCTTGTTCCTCAAATTTAGCTGCTTGTTCGTCAGCTTTCTTATTTAATGCTGCCAGCTGGTCCAATATTTCTTTAGAGACAGGGTCTAGCCCTCCTGCAGCCATATCCCCAAAAGCTGGCTGCTTGGGTTGTCCTTCTTGCAGACCTGTCACAATAGGGACAGACGATCTTCGTGGCTGCACAGGCAAAGTTAATTGCAAAAGTTCAGTTTGTTTTGCTTTCTTAGCAGCCCTTGTTTTTGGTGCGCCACTCATTCCACAGCTGTCCAAGCGTCAAGGTCAAATTGTAAATCCCATGGGAAAAGCAATCCAGGAAAAGTAAACATCCAGTCAAAAAAAAAAAAGTTCCAAGGCAGCCAGCAGTTCCCAGAGACTAATAATTCCACAATCCAGCAGGGGGAGCTCCCCAAAAATTAAGGAGAAGAAGAGAAAGTTTCCACCATAAAGTTCCCACAAAAAAGTTAGATAAAATCCAAAACAGTGGGGGAGCCCTCTAAATTCAGTTTTAACTGCAGAGAATAAAAGTTCTTTACAAAGGTGCATGCAACAGTTTCTTTTTACAGCTTACAAAGTAGCCCAATGTGACATTTAACTTTTTGTATACAGTTGCCGCAGTCTGGTGTTACCTTGTATCCAGGCAGCCCGAGAGCAGGGTGTCTTAACTTTGTAATCCACAAAGGATAGAAAGAGGATTCACAGTCTCTGTCCACTTATAACAGTTTTAACCTTTCCTTAACTTTTAATCAAACAAATCCGAATTTGCAGGATATATTCCAACTTCTTTAAGCTCCTTTCAACGCTTCCGCTTTAAAGAGTCTTTGCTAGGTACTTTAAACAGAGCCGGAAGACTGACTTCCTTTTTAGCGTCTCCCGCTTTCAGCCAAAATTCACCAAATTAGGTCCAAATAAAGCCTCAGATTTCTTACTCACGAGTATGTTGTTTCAATTCAATTGTTCAAAGAAGAAAGGTCAGCGCCGATCAGCAGCAGCCGCGCGGCTTCACTTCTGCGGAAAGAGCGATGGATTCACAGCACCGCTACCCCCTCCACGTTCCGAAACCCCTTACGGGGTCTCTTCTGCGTTTCCGAGGTCGCTCCTGGTGCCCGCCGAATCCCACGGCCCCGGGCTCACTCTACCCGTGGTTTTTCTGCGTGGGTCGTCGCTGTGCCGCAGCGCACGACCCTTTCCCGCGGAGCCCCTCTTCAGCAGCTGAAGAGGACCGCCATTGCTGAACGCGCCGCCTCCGGAAGTCCTACAATTCTATGGTTCTATGTAAGATAGCAAGTGGCTTAACATTTTGCCAACTCTGCAGTGGGTGGCACACTCTGCTTGCTGGCTCAGACAGAACACATATTGGAGGGTCTTGCACTTTCTCTGGCTCTCCTCCCACTCCAGGGATCTCCAAGAGCAGGCCTTGTGCAAGACCAGCATTATATGAAAACAGCAGCCTCTCAAGCAGAGAGGCTGAACTGAGATCCATTGACTTTCTGTAATGCTCCTAGAAGGATAGGCTAAAAGGGGGCAGGGAATTCAGACAAATGAGCCCAAGCAGATGGCTTGATTTTCTGAAATGCTGCACCATGCAGCCTGCAAAGCAGGGACATCTCCATCATCTCCTTTCTCAGGCTGCAGCAGATGGATCCAGCACAGCAGTCTCCTTGTAGAACCACCCAGCCCAAAATGCCACCTTTGCCAGCCGTTAGTCTTACCTTTGCAAGCCCCTGCAGCACCCAGGTGGCAGATGGCGGCCAAAACTCGCCAGATGGCCTTCTGCTCCTCCACCACAATTCCCAGGATCTCCATGGCAGTGTGGAGCTGAGCAAATGCAGCTGAGGCCTTCTGCTTCTCTTCAGCCTGCAAGGAGAGAAAGGAACAGCCAGGTCTATGGCATGAGGGCATGGGTTGGGACCAGAGATACCAAGGTGCCTTCAGAAAGAATGGCAGCATACAAAGCACCCTTATAAAGAACCCGATAGGGCCAGAACCTCTCCAAAATACATCACCTACATTGATTATTCTTAAACCAGCATGTGAACATAGGAAACTAAGAAAAACCTGCTGGGTCAGGCCAATGGCCCATCTAATTCAGGATCCTGCTCCCACAGTGAATGCCCCAAAGGGAAACCCATAAGCAGGACCCAAGCTCAAGAGCCCTCTCCTCCCCTCCTGCAGCTTCCAGCCCCAGGTTGGCGAAGGTTCCAGTAGAAGGAACCCCCAAGCTACAGAACTGAATGAGAGATAGTGCCTAGGTTACTTCCCTTGTAAGGACGGTAGAATCTTTCAGTTTCAGTTTCTTAAGTCACAGGCAAAAATACACCATAAATAAGACATTGTGGGGGCCAGGCTTCTGCTGAGGGGGAGCAGAACCTCAGATAATTGAGTACTTTCAATGCTTTTCAATAATATTTTTGGATCTGCCCCTCCTTGGCTATACCCATGTCTTAAGTTTAGCTCTCCTCATTTCCATGTCACCTTAAAAATATTTTGCCACATTCCCACATCAGTTTGCAATTAAAAGAAAAAATCACCAGCATTTTTAGTGCAAATTTCTCATAACATGCACATAGTTTGTATGTATAACTTGCCTAATGTATTTTTGTAAAACAATTTAAATTAATGTAATACATTTCTGTATGTTATTTCCCTAATACATGCATTTCTGGACACATGGCTTGACTGGAGGACAACCTTGCAAAATTCAGCAAGTGTGGATTTCAAACAATGGCTGCACTTCAGTACTCATTTTGTTTTGGGAAGTGCAAATTAAGTAGGTTTGCCTTTAAATGCAAATTGAATCACATTTCTCCTCCATCCCTAGTCCCTTGTTGTGTTTGAGTGTGATCAACAGACAGAATTCAGTATGGCTGGGCTAAGCAATTGGGAGGAGGTGCAATTCCTTATTCCTCCTCCCAATAAAAACATTACAAGTGGCAAGACTACCGGTATTTGGGGAGACAAAATATTCTCATTACTAAATACGCTAGCTTTGTGTTCTCCTGGGGAGGTGGTGGTGGTGTCAAAGGCTGCCCCTGTCAGGAGCAACCATGACTCTTCTGCACATGGTTGTGTGGAGGCAAACATGACCCCTCCAAGGCACCTACAATATATGGGTCTCCTCTTTTGCCTTATCCACTTTCCTGAAAAAAGGCTTTTACAAAGGGGGAGCCATTGGGGGCCACTAGGTGGCGCATCGGAAGATGGCTGACAATAACATCTCTCCGACCCACACGAGGTAATTTGGAGGCTATGATGGGGGTAATTAGCCTCCATAACCCCCCCAGGATTGTGGGGGGGACGGCCCTTGCCTGCTGTGCCCTATACCACCCCCGAATTTATGGGGGTGGGGGCACTAGGCACAAAGCCCTCCTGTGGGATTTCCGGCTCTCCTGGACGCCGTTCCTGATTCGCGCCGCTAGTTGCAAATGATCTTTAAAAGAAACAATTTGGACAAGATTAATTGCACATGCTTCAAGGAAAAAGGGGAGTAAAGACTGCTGACAGAAGAGATCTCTGATAACAAGACAAGAATAAAATATGAGAAGATACGTCAAGATATGGTATGACAAATGTGGGAGGGGGGAGAAAACCTGCCTTCCTTTTTTTATGTGATTTAACAAGAATCCCCTCCCCTAATGAGTCAGAAACTAAGGACTTAAGTTGTGGATTTAAGGCTGTGTGGAGATAAACTTTCGATCCAAAGCAATGTTTCAAGATGAAGCTGGAAAGCTAAGAGTTCTGGAATGACGCAGTTAAAAATGCCGTCGCCATTTTGGGAGGCATTGTTGGAGCTCTTGGGTCTGGGAGGAGAAAGAGAGAAATAGAGTTGTTTACATATCGTGGATCAACTCCTCGGTGGGACTTAAGAGCGACAAATGCCAAAATTTACGATGGAAAGAACGAGGTTATCTACTAAGGAGATATATGGAAACCATCTGGACTTAGTGGAGGAACGGGAAATCCACACAGGATTATTATACTTGCTATCGGCTTAAGGAGACCAACAGAAGAGATCGTAAAGGAAAAAGAGAAATTATATGAATAAGATATGATGTGGAAACACCAAGATAAGACTGGATAGAATTATGAACTTTGTTTGGACTGATTGGGACTGATTTGGACATTAACGCAGTAAAGAAGATGATCTGAATCCCCCTTTGGATCTTGAAGTATGGGTTCCCCCAACAAAATTTAAAAATTTGGCTTTGTAATTTGGAATTTATATGATGTGATTTAATTTGATGTGATTAGCCAGTTAATAAAAATTATTTTAAAAAAAAATACAAAGGGGGAGCCATTAAGATTCCAAACAGAAAACTGGATAAAATAAAGGAACCAGTGAGCTAAAACCTGGCATCATTCATACAAGAGAAAAGGTTTGTGCATTTTCAGAAGATGTACATAAAAGTTGAAAACCTGGAGGCAGAGATGACCCTACTTCAGAGCAGTAGATGGAAGTAGGGCTTCCATTTGATGAGCACCTACAGCTCTTGACCACAGAGAAAGTTGCTGAAAGAGCACAGGGTGGTTAATCCTGCCATGTCTCTCCCACACTGGACATGACTGGGGTCATTCCCCAGCACTGGGCAGCTTTTTCTAATTTCAGAAAATGTTCTCCGTTGCATCTCTGCATGATTGATTGTTGTTGAATTCCATACTTCTAAGCAGTCTCTGCTAGGATGATTAATTCTAACTCTGGCAATTCTCTGCGTTGTGATTACTGACTCAGATACATGGCCAGAATCACCAGTCCTCCTCCAGTGAGGTTGCCTGACGCCTCTCTGTATGTCATAGCTCTGTGCTTCTTTCTACCCATTCAGAATGGATGAGTGACTGACAGGTGAGTGACAGAGACCCAAGGAAGGGGCTTCTCCAAGGCTGAGTAATTCCTACTTAAATGTATTTGAAAAGTAAACCTTTTCAATAGTGTTTCCAATTCTAATTAAGCCATGCTCTTGGCTACCAAACATTTGAGACTTGAGATCTTGAAACTTTCAAAGGGGAGTGTGTTTGGCTCAAAGCAACTTTCTGAAACACTACAGCTGGAATAGACAGAAGGGCTGAGCATCCGCTGAGGACGGCAGAAAATCCCATTAACCAGCAAGTCCCAGAACTCTTTCAGACATCTAAGGGCCCCTCCCCATTCAACTTCAACAGACAGCATGTGTCACCAGATCAGAGAACACACAGCAAAGCTCCAAACTGTCACAGTCCTCCTCAGTGCTTCCTTGGAGTAGAGCCTCTGGCTGTGAGGCAGACCATTTCATTGGGAATCCTGTTTTGCTAAGGGTTTTTTTTGTGTATTTATTTTTTTGAGCCGTTCTTTGAAGTGTTGCTTTTAAAGCAGGGTGAAAACAATCACTTGAGAGGATTGTTCTGATCATGAAACAAACTTCAGAACATGGTTTGAAAAGAAGCATGATTCCTGGCTTGGCACTCACTCCAGCTACTTTCAGTGACACACCAACCTTTTGACTTTAAAATCTTGAAAGAGCTGCAATTGTCAGTAAGGACAAATGGACTTCAAGCCCCATTTACACAGGCTCTTTTGGAAGCCACATTAGCCCAGCTTTTGGTTCCAGATGACATCAAGCTTTTGGCACGTACAGTGTTACCCCAATCAGCAGGTGTTTTGTTTGCCCACGAATGGGAAACTGCCTGCCGTGCTTATGCTCCAGCTTTGTTTCAACAAATCAGGGGAAATAATCCAAATATTACCCTTGCAGACGTCATAGATGCCATGATGGGGCGTGGTCCTTTCACTCAAGCTTCAGTGCAAGCCACACTGCTGCAAATCTTATTGAGGGACACTGCTCTTGCTGCTAAACAAGCAATGAGAAAAATCCCAGAACCCACCAGTATTCAATCAAGGTGGGGTTCAATCAGGCAAGAGGCAAGAGAATCATATTCTTCCTTTATGGACAGGCTGCTTACAGCAGTGAGTCGTCAAATTGAAAATCCTGAAGCCAAACAAATAATTATCAAACAATTGGCCTTTGAAAATGCCAATGAGGATTGTAAGGTTGCGTTACAACCGATGATACACAATCCTGCCACAGACACAGCAGCCATGCTTCGCATTTGTCAGTCTGTTGGTACAGCCACCCACAAGGCTCATCTGCTGGCAGCAGCGCTAAATGAAAACCAGCCTGTAGCCACCGATACAACTTGTTTCCAGTGTGGCAAACCAGGATCACTGATACCCCAGTGGGGGTAGAACAGTGGCCTCTACCAAAAGAAAAATCAGCAGCAGCGGCACCAGCTATTTCTGAACAGCTTATTTCTGAACAATTGACTTTCGGCCACATTGAACCATCTTCATCCCACTGGCTCCAGCAGACAGGGAACGGTTTGCTTTTACATTGCCAGTATATAACAATTCGCAGCCCACCCAGTGATATCAGTGGGTTGTCCTGCCTCAAGGCATGCGGAACTCCCCTACACTTTGTCAACATTTTGTGGGTGAAGCATTGAAACCTTTCCGCATGCACCACCTAGAGGTGCTGCACACAAGCTGCATCTGGCAGTGTTTGCTACACCATTGTTGCCAACAGGAATTTATATGCTCAGACAGAAAAGAAGAAGACAATCTGCATTATAGAATGGCTACATTTACCACACACCCCACCTAAAAACATTTATTCCGTTGTTGAATCCACATCAGACATTGTTATCAAAGGACGTTCACGTGCTATAGCTTTGAGCGGTTCTGATGTTGCATCAATATATCTGCCCTTCTCACAGACTGAACAGCAGCATTTATTCATAACAAATGCTGCCATGCAAATTGCCTTGGCTGATTTTATAGGTGTCATCACTTTAAAAAAAAAATCATATTTATTAAAGTTTCCAAAAAATATAGAAATACAAAGATAAAATACACTTAAAGCCTTACTTTCAATACCAACTTTCTGGGACTCCCCCTTCCCCCTCCCAGCTGTATTCCCCTTTCATGAATTTAGTTCTACAATCTCTCACTCCCCATTTAAAACTTAATTTGTTTAACCCACTATCCAATTTAAATTACACAATCTTACCTCCCTCCCATATCATTTACAAAAATAGAAAAAAAAGATTTTTCCCCCAGATCCACCCCAGTTTCCTTCCACGAATTCCCTTTTTAAAAAAAAAACATGTCCAATCAAAATGAAATGATATACAAGAGTTATATAAAGATATAAAAGATAAAAGATATAAAAAGATTCAAAAAATAGTTGCACAGCCTTTGGATTCCAAATCTCCCCCCCCCCTTCCCCGGTTTAGATTCCCTATGTCCATCAGTCTGTATGTTGTCAGCCTGGAGGTCTCGAAATCCATGGCCAGATTTCTCCCCAGTTCCACCTTGCCGGTTTTCTTTTAATTTATTTATTTTAATAATGTTTAACTTCAAACGTCCAATCTAAAAAAGGCCTTTAATTTCCTTGGTCTTTACCGCTCCTCCCTTTTTTCTTTCCATGTCGTAATCAGTCCTTTGTTCTTTTTATTCCTCACTTTCTCAGGTTTCTTGTCCTGTTCAGCTGCGAAAACGTTCTAATTCGGAAATCTGGTATCTCTACAGAGGTTTGTTGTTCAGGAACAAAAACTTACGTCCAGTCCCTTCCTTCTTTTTTTTTTAATTTAAATTCATCATTAATACACATATACAAGCATACAAACATACATTTCTTACAATCCTTAAAAATGTTCAAACATACTTACACTCAATCCCACAAATAGTTCCTTTCCCCATCACCATCCACCAACCCTTCACCCCACCTTTGTGTTTGACTTCCAATCTACTCAATTACAATTTCTTTCCACTTCTATTACTTTCTTTCACACACCTTTACCCTAATTTCATACTTCTTTTTCTATTACACATTGTTTTCCATCTTATTTGATATATCAGTATTTGAAACGGAACTTGTTTATTCTAATAGGAGTTCTGATTTTTCGATATGATTTTGCAAGTATCTTTTAAACACCTTCCAGTCCCTATCTATCTTTTCTTTTGAAATCCTTCCAATTTCTTCCATTGTTTTGGATATATTGTAATACTCCAATAATTTGGCAAGCCACTCTGTTTTTGTCGGTATTATACCACTTTTCCAGTTTTTCGCAATCAATAGCCTTGCTGCTACTGTTGCGTATAAATATAAGGTCTTACCTTCTTCCCTTAGGCTTCCTGGTACAATTCCCAATAGAAAACCTTCTGGCGTTTTCCTAAATGAGTATCTAAACATTTTTTTCATTTCATTATATATTATTTCCCAAAATTGTTTGATGTTTAAACAATTCCACCATATATGTATCATGGTACCTTTTCCCGTGTTACATCGCCAGCAGATATCGCTACAGTTTTTATTTATTTTTGCTATTCTTTCAGGTGTTAAATACCATCTATGTTGCATTTTAAGGTAATTTTCTTTCAGTATATAACACATGGTGAATTTCATATCTTCTTTCCACAATTTTTCCCATTGTTCAAACATAATATTTTTCCCAATATCTTGTGCCCATTTAATCATTGATGCTTTAACCAATTCATCCTTTGTTTCCCACTCTAAAATCAGATTATACAATTTAGATATATTTTTTGATTTTTCTTGTATTAAATATTTATCGAATTTTGATATTTCTTTTTCAAATCCTAACTTTTTGTCTTTTGCTAATCTATACTTAATTTGAATATATTGGAACCAATCACTAATATGAGCTTTAATCTCTGTGTAGTCCTTTAATTCCAATTCTCCGTTTTCTTCCTTTAATACAGTTTTATAGGTAGCCCAATTTTCTTTCATATTTAATTTTTTCACTGCGACAATTTCTGCTGGCGATGCCCACCAGGGAGTTTTCAGTTCTAAGAGTCTCTTATATTTCTCCCATATTTTATATATAGATTTTCTGATTATATGCCCTAGGAAGCCTTTATGTACTCTCACTTTTTCATCTATTAAATAGGCATGCCATCCAAATCTTGTCTCTACTCCCTCTAAATCCAATACATCCGAGTCATCTAATTTGATCCATTCCTTTAGCCAGGTCAGACCCACCGCATCGTGATATAACTCCATATCTGGGAGACCAAATCCTCCTCTCTCCTTCTTATCTATCATTATTTTGTGTTTTATTCTTGGCTTTTTCCCTGACCATATGAATTTAGCCAAATCTCTTTTCCAGTTATTAAAACATTTATCTCCTCCTAGTATTGGGATACTTTGAAATAAAAACATCATCCTTGGTAATATGTTCATCTTTATTACCAACATTTTCCCTAGTAAGGAAAGATTTAATTTTCCCCATACTTGCAAGTCATTTTTTATTTCATTCCATGTTTTCCCATAGTTCTCATTACTTAAGTCTATAGTATTTGTTGTTAAATTTATTCCAAGATACCTTATTTTCTTTTTAATTTCCAATCCTAGCTAGCCCCTGGTTTGACGATGAATGTTTCCAGCTAAAAAGAAAACTGCGTCAAACATTTAAAAATAATCGCATTAAACTAGAGCCCTCTTATCTCAATGAAAAAAGAAAATATCATTACATTCTGGCCGAAAAGAAACAGAAATATGCAACCCAAAAATGGCTACAACTATTTGACTCAATTCAGAGTAAAAACAACAAAGCGTTCTGGAACCTAGTGTACGGAGGACTGAAAGCCGAAAATCAACTAACCCAACCACCAATTGCAGAATCCAAATGGTCCCAATACTTTACATCTGTATTTAACAATCTACACAGTGAACTTAAAGGAAATGAGACCGCTATAAATAAAATCAATAAACTCCAGGAGTGGCCAAGGGTAGAAGAAGTGGAAATTAGAGAGATAGTTAAAAATTTCAAATCGGGGAAATCGCCTGGGCCAGACGGTCTACCAATAGAATTATTTAAGACCTATATAGATTGGTGGGCAGAACCCCTAGCTCAATTGTTTACTCTCATAGACAAAGATGGGATCATACCGGAGATATGGTTAAGATCAATAATTATCCCAATCTTTAAAAATGGCGACCCAAAAGAACCAAAGAATTACAGACCGATAAGCTTACTATCAGTGATAGGGAAAATCTACGCTAAGCACCTCCTATCCAAACTCCTTATATGGATGAAAAATTTAAATTTACCAGGGAAAGAACAAATAGGTTTCTCTAAAGGTTGCTCTACATTAGACCACTGCCTTATACTTATGCATTTGGTTGAAAAATATAGATCTCAAAGGCAATCTAAGATATATGCTGCTTTTGTAGATTTTCGTGGTGCATTCGACTCAATTGACCGCCCAAAGCTGTGGAGGAAACTCGCAGAACTAAAAATTGATCAGCGCTTATTGATTCTAATACAAAATCTATACTCTTCCAATGTCTGTCAAGTCAAACTTAACACCATAGGTCATCTTTCATCAGACATCCCAATCTCGAAAGGGGTAAAACAAGGATGTATTCTTGCCCCCTTTCTATTTAACTTATTCTTATCAGACTTGCCAGATCACCTTCAAAAAATAGAATCACATGCCCCTAAACTTAATCAGAAACCAGTTCCTCTCTTATTATTATACGCAGACGATGCAGTCCTACTATCATTAACGAGCTTGGGTCTGAAACGTCTTATATCTTCTCTGACCCTTTACTGCGAATGTAATAAACTCTCTATAAATTACGAGAAGACAAAAATTTTGGTCTTCTCAAATGGTTGGAAACTAGAGAAATGGAAAATAAGAGGGCAAGAAATCCAACAAGTAAAAATCTATAGGTATCTGGGAATCTTATTCCAGAGCAATCTAGGGTGGGCAAGTCATCGCACAAATGCCATAAAACAGGCAAAGTGCACCTCATCAGCAGTTGCCCGTTTTTATTATCAGAAAGGTAATCAATTTATTCCTGCGGCCAATCAGATTTTTCAAACAAAAGTGCAAGCCCAGATATTCTATGGAATCCCGCTATGGATTCAAGCATATAACAGTGATTTAAATAAGATTCACTCCAGCTTTCTGAGACGTATTCTTGGACTCCCAGCTGCGATCAAATATGAAACAATGTGTGCAGAAATAGGCATACACACAATGGAATACTGGGCCTGGTCCACCTCAATAAAGTACTGGTTACGCTGCCATTTTCGCTGCTCTCCATCAAGCCTGCTCGCTGATCTGCTCAAAGACTCCTATAAATCAAGATGGTATCAGTACCTCGAAAAAAAGATTGAATCTTTAGGCATCGAGCTGGAGCCCCTGTATAATTCTAATGAGCAATACATTTTCCATAATATCCTAGCTAGACTAAAGGATGTGGAGAGACAAAATATTATGGCAGCTGTAAACAAAACTTGCTCCCCCATATTCTATGATTTAAATATCTTAGATAGCAGAGTCAATTACGTCACCTTTCTATTTAACTTATTCTTATCAGACTTGCCAGATCACCTAACAAAACACATAACAAAAACATATATAGATTCAGCAGATCCTCGTTTCATAACCTTGTTCCCTGACTTCCCCCCACCCCCCCTCATGCATCCCAATTCCCAAAATTATATTAGCAAGTTGGTATTTCTCCTCTTAGCCATTTTGTTCGTCTTATTACCTCTTTTATAATTGAAATTAATATTCCTAAGTTGGACATAAGTTCTCTTCCATCGATTTTTCATTTTGTCTTAATTATAAGTCATATTTACCAATCCCAAAAGTCTTAAGAGTTTCTGAGAGTCTCCTCTTCCCTCCCTCCCATCCCCGGTTTTTGTCCCTTCCCAATTAAAGTCCAGAGTCGAGATTCTCAGCCTGGGTTCCTCACGTCCGAGACTTTCAAGTCTCTTTCAGTCCCTCTCCGCCGGTCTTGTTGGTAGTCCTTTATATCAGTCGTCGAGTCTGGAAAAAGTTCTTTCACCATCCAAATGTATTCTCTTCCCACAAGGAGATTTGTAATCAACTGCGGAAAGATTTCCACAAAGCCTGTATCCTCAGAACCAAAGTCCAAACGTAGGCCCCAGTCCTGTCTCATTGTTTTAAGTTCCTGTATTCCATGTTGTCCCAGGACCTGCTCCTTCTTCTTCTGCATCTTTCGCAGACTTGTGGTGAATGTGTTCCCAAAGTCTCCTTGTTTGTATTCCACAGATGTCAGCTTTTGGGTGCTGCTTCCCAAAGTTACTTTCTCTTTTTCTTGTTTAGTCTCTTCCACCTCTGCAGATGTTGTTTCCCCTTCAGCTGTGGATTCTTTCTCATTGACCTCAACACAAACAGCAGAGTTGCCTGTTCCCAAGGTCATAGACATAAGTTGTTTATTCATGGCCAAGCTCTGCTCTTGTAAGGTTCCCACCAATTGAAACATCCTTTCGATTTCCGCTAGTAACTTTCCATCCACAGCCATTGTATCCATTGTAGTTTCACAGAATTCCCCCTAGGGGGAATCTGGTTACTTATTAGTCTTTTTACTCAACAACCCTTTAACTTCTTATTATTACTTTGTTTCCAACAATTTTAACTCAATTGTAGCTCGTCTTAGTCCAAGGGGATCTTAAATAACAATTTTTCCACTTTATGTTGCCCGTTTGACAGCTTTGACAGCTGTCAAACTCCGCGGCTCTTACACAGGCACAAAGGCAGGACGTTCCCGAGCCCGGGAGGGGGGGTTGTTTAAAACACAAAGAAGGCTTCCGAAACTCCACTCTCCAGCACAAAATTTCCCTTAGCCAAATCTTGAAAGTTAATGTCCTTTTTAACTCACCCCACCAAGGGTAGGCTCTCCAGCTTAGCTCTTATATCGTTGCTTAGATCTTCTGCAAGGGGGGGGGTGCGGACTTCCTTTTAGCACACCCCCGGTCGTCTCTAATTCAGGATAAAATTTTTAGAGTCCCAATCCGTCTTACTCACGGGTAGTTCTTTCAGTCCAGATTTTCAAGGAAGGAAGTCAGCGCTCTCTGGTCATGGCTCGCGGCTTCGCTCCACCGAGGTAGCGATCGACTCTCAGTGCCACGCCACCCCCGTATCCCCTCCGCAGCCTTTAAAAAGGCTCTTTGCGAATCAGGGGGGGCGCTTAAGGCACCCGCCGAGTCTTCAGTCCGCAGGCATCTGCGCCTGCGGTTTTTAAGGGTCCCCGCGTCGCCGGCGCGGCAAAGACCCGTCCTCAGTGAAGCCGATTCCCTCCGCAGCTCGGAGGGAATCCGCCATTCCCAGATCGCGTCAACCCGGAAGTCCCACACTAATAAATCTACAATATATTCCATTAATAATGATCTTACTTTAACATAGAATTCTGATTTTCTTCTATTTGGTCCATAGACTCCCGCTACTACAATTGGTTCCCCCTCTATTGATATTTTGACTATTATAATCCTCCCCTCTTTGTCTTCATATATCAATTCCGGTTCATATTTGCTTTTAACATACATTACAACCCCCCTCTTTTTTCTTACATCAGATGCGATGAATTCTTCCCCTAACTTTGGTTTTACCAATAGTCTTTTATGCTTAGTATTGATGTGGGTTTCTTGTAAGCAAGCAAGGTCCCACTTCTGCCTCTCTAAGATACGTTCTATTTTCTGCCTCTTCCTCCTATTATTTAGACCATTCACGTTCCATGATAACAATTTAAATTTCATTATTTATTAGTTAAAAAATTCTAAAGTTAATGGAAAGAGTTTACGTTATCTGCAGTGGTAAAGGAGAGGGGTTTTGTAATAGTTATTGGTCTGATTGCCAATATCAAACCACTGGCGTAGTTCTTTATCCTTCCACCCTTTGCTGAGCTTTTTCTTCTTCTTCCGCCTCATCCGATAGCTCTCCCTTTCTTCCTTCCTCATTTCTTACTTCACTTTTCCCACCTCCTAATTCTCCTCGATACTTCCTCCAAAACATATCTGCTTCCTCAAATGTCTCAAATTGTCTTCTTTTTCCTTTGAAGTTGAAGGAAATCCCCACTGGGTATTCCCATCTGAAAGATATTGCTTTGGCCTTTAATGCTTTTGTTAGAAATTGGAATTGCTGTCTCTTTTTTATCAGCCTAGGTGGGACTTCTCGTAAAATTATTATTTCCTTTCCATCTATGGTTAATTTGTTCTTACTCTTTAGTTGGAGGATCTTATCTCTCATCCAATTCGATGTGAATACAATGATGCAGTCTGCCGGCCATTTGTTCATTTTTGCTTTTCTTGAGTTCACTCTGAAGATTTTCTCTGTCTGTTCTATTATGTCTTTTTCCTGTAAATGTAGCCACTTTGCTAAAGTTTCAATCATCTTCTTCCAAATATCCTCCTTCTCCTCTTCTGGAACATTTCTGAATCTCAAAGTCTTCTCTTTAATCTGCATCTGTATCATTGCTAGCGCGTCCCTTCCTTTCTTCAATAGAAAATTCTATTGTCTCCTTTAATGTAAACACCTCTGTAGACAAAATACTATTTCAGTTTTGCAGCTTTCCCAGAAGATAACAAGTCCTGTACGAATCCAAGAGTATTTTTCCACTTACGACCGTTTTTGTAATGTCCCGAAACCCCTCTAGGGGAATTGTAATAACTTTGTATCCTCTAATCCAAAAGTCAAATTGTTGTTCCTTATTTTCCGACAGTTTATATCCATATTGTATCAAATTGTAACAAAATTAACCAGCAAAGTCCTCCTAACAAAGTCCTCTTTATATTCTCCAACTTTGACAGCTACTTTGACAGCTGTCAAAGTCTCCGTCTCTCTTCGCCAGGCTCTGCGAATCGCCCCGGTTCCCAGGGGGGGTTACATTTTCCTTCTCACCCTCCACTCTTCTCCTCCAGCACAGTTCTTGTAATTTCCCATCGTGGAATTAATGATTTTTGTCAAGAGTATGCTTCTCTTTCGACCTTGGTTACCCAGTCCTTGTTTTAGAATGTTTACAGTAGGGGGGGGACTGACTTCCTTTTTAGATCACCCCCGCTCGTGCCGAATCCGAAAAAAAATTCTTTTTTTCTCCTTTTGAACCCGGTTTCCCAATTACTCACGGGTTGTTGTTAATAGTCCGAATTTCCAATGGAAGAAGTCAGCGCTCTCCGTCGAATGGCATGCGGCTTCGTGTGCTGTTTTATCAGCCGTGACCCCCGCTAATTGATTTACAAACCTCGATTAGCGGTTTATTGCTGCCCGGCACGCTTCCACTCCAGCTCCTCACCGTCACGGCCAGCAGAGCTTCGCACAGCGGTGTAAAACTGTCACCTGCTTATTCAGCTCCCAGACAAACACGCAGAGTCCCGTTTGTCTATTATACAGCATTTATTTCCAACATTTCTCAGGTATTTCCAGGGCTAGTTGCAGCCATCACTGCCCTGCGTCTGTTCCCCACAGCTCACATAGTGGGACTGACAAACTTTGCCTGAAGCTCCTCCCCAGCTTCTAAAATTGACGTCAGAATGGTGAGGCATCATGGGAACAACTTAACCTCTTAAGTTCCAACTCCAACACCCCCCCTTGCATCACATTCTGACCACACCTTTTTGAGTTCAACACCTTCCCCTTTGCCTTGTGCTCTTTCCCAGCATCTTTCCCAGGCACCTGTTGAACCCCTTCAACACTCCCAGAATCACACTGTGCGACACTTTTCCACGCACCTGTGACCTGATACCCTACTGACCCATTAGGGCCAGCAGTTGTGTCTTCTCCGTCAGACGTTTCCCCCTCTGACTTGACAACCCGTCCGTGAGCTTTCTCCATCACGTTTACCGGAGATGAAGCCTCACACCTGGACATTCCCTTCACAACCCCGGAGATGCCCAAACCTTCCCTGACCCCTGACCCTGGACATGGTCCCCATCACCGGGATCTGAACCCTGATTCTGGACCTTGTCCCCGTCACTGGGTTCAGCCACAGCCTCCCTTCTCCCTTGAGAAGACTTTGCACCCGTCACCTCGTGACGTATTTCCTTTTCCTTGAAAAACTTCTCCAGAGCAGACCCAGTAAACTGTGACCCTAGGTCGCTCTTGAACCCTTGCACCCTGGTGGAGAACCTCAGTTCCACCTCCACAACCCATTCCTGGATCAGTTGCGTCACCTCCCCCTCTGATTTGAGAGAGAAACTCCAGCCAACCTGGCTGTGGTCACCTGTCAGCGACAGCACATACCTGGCCCCACCCAGACTCTCAGACCTCTTGGGTCCTGACGGATCTGTGAGAACCAGCTCAAAGGGCTCTTTGGTTACCCTCCCAAACCCGGGAAAACCAAGCACCTTTGCACCTGTGCATGCCCTGCACCCTTGGGACCTCCTCCCACCTTGTGTGATTTTACACCCTTCTGTGCACCTGTGCAATTTTTGCACATGACTGGGAACCTTAGCACACTGCACCTGTGCTTTACCAGCATTCCCACAACCCTCCAGAGGTGTCTCCAGAACAAAGAGATTGTTCTCCCTCTGCACGTTGACCCGTTGTCTCCCTCCTCTGAAAATGGAACAGGTGTCATTTTCAAAACGAGCATTGTATCCCTGCTTCTTTAGAGCTGATACATATAAAAGACAACACTTCAGTCCCGGCACAACGTAGAACTTTTGCTCCTCCTGTGAAGTAGAGAAAAACACGTTAGCCATCACACCACAGACTGATTTTTGTGTTCCGTCTGTGAACCTAACAGTCATCCCTGTCAAAACAGCCCTGCATTTCCGCAGCTTCCCAGCAGATGTCTCTGGAATCAAATCGCAATTAGCAGCAGAGCCAATAACAACACTCTGCTCTGGCCTTGTCCCACGAGTCTCTTGCTGGCACCTGGCACGTCCACCAGCCTCAGTCTCACGCCTGGTTGTTTTTTCCAAACCAGTTGCCATGGAAACCCGACTGGTTCCCATGAGAATTCAACAGTTTGACCTTGGCAACATCCTGTCTTGTCTCTCTGCTCCGGTGGGGGCAATCTCGACGCAGACGTTGAACTCCAGTGGAAAAACACTGCCTGGGGCTCCTCCCAGCTGGCCTGGCCCTCCTTCTTCCGGAAAAGCACCTCTTGCCAGATCTGCCCCCCCCTGAACTGCCGCTTCATCCCAGCAGGTTCAGTGGAAAACTTTTCAAACTTGCCTTTGGAACTTTCCGCCCCCCCCTTCCTGCTCACTAGCACTCCTTGAGGCTAAAGCATCAGGAACAGGGGCTCCAGCCGTCTTTAGGCTTCTGTATTCCTTCTCCAGGGCTCTGGCCTCCTGCTGAAGCTTCACAGCAAACACAGCAGGATATTTCCAAGTGCCAATAGTCCCTTTGCCCCCCTCTGGGGCCCCACAGCCTTTCCCAGCTGTGCACTGGCTTCCACGGAGGTGGTCAGCGCCATCTTGTCTTTCTGTTCTGTAGCAGCCATCTCCCGGCCCTTGCTTTCCGCCTCCAGCTTCACAAACACCCTGGAGCGCTGAACGGCCTCTGGCTTCCTGGCACCCAGAACAGTAGACTTTAGATCAGCAGCCAGGTTGCCCAACTTCTTAAAGTGAGCCTCCCACAGTCCTCCAAGACCTGGCAGCCTGCCATCCTCTTCCGTTCTCCCAAGGGGCCCCAAGCTGTACTTACAAACGCACCAGCTCCTCCGGCTCCTCAGCTCCGTGGAGAAACGACACCTCAGCTGCTCTCAGCTCCTCTGGCTTTTCACGCAACACAGGCACTCTCTGCGGTATGCAGCCAGCTGCTTTCAAACTCCGCAGCTGCTCCTTTGCCTCTTAACACCAGGCACAAAGTCCTTCCGCCTCCTGCCGGCCCCCTGCTCGACATCGCAGATCAAAGCTCCCGACAGTTTCACAAGCGGTAATTTATGGACCCATAACCTGTGCTGTTTTATCAGCCGTGACCCCCGCTAATTGATTTACAAACCTCGATTAGCGGTTTATTGCTGCCCGGCACGCTTCCACTCCAGCTCCTCACCGTCACGGCCAGCAGAGCTTCGCACAGCGGTGTAAAACTGTCACCTGCTTATTCAGCTCCCAGACAAACACGCAGAGTCCCGTTTGTCTATTATACAGCATTTATTTCCAACATTTCTCAGGTATTTCCAGGGCTAGTTGCAGCCATCACTGCCCTGCGTCTGTTCCCCACAGCTCACATAGTGGGACTGACAAACTTTGCCTGAAGCTCCTCCCCAGCTTCTAAAATTGACATCAGAATGGTGAGGCATCATGGGAACAACTTAACCTCTTAAGTTCCAACTCCAACACGCTCGGCAGGGAAAGCAGAGGACTCAAAGCACCACGCCGCTCCCCAGCACCCGATCCGAAGTCTTTAAAAAGGCTCCTTCACGAGTCGGGAGGGCGCTAACGGTGCCAGCCGAGTCACCCATGTCCACGGGCTCCGTGCCCGTGGTTTTTAAGGGTCCCCGCGTCGCCGGCGCGGTAGGACCCAGCCCCTGCCGAGCAGACCCCCTCCGGAGCTCGGAGGGAGTCTGCCATGCGGCGATGGCGACAACCCGGAAGTCTATAGGTGTCATCATTTTTAACGCTCCAAAGGATGACGGTTTGACATTTCTGACACAGGTCACCTATGTTTTGGCTACCCCCTTGTCTCTCACACCTCTCCCCTCTGCATTGACCCTTTTCGCAGATGGAACAAGAAGTAGAGGGGGTAGTGACATGGGAGGAGGGAGGACAATGGAAATGTTTATTTACCCCCCCCCCACAGTCTTCTGCTCAGCAAGCTGAGCTAGCGGCTGTGATTCTTGCATTTCAATCCTTTCCTACTCAACCTTTCAATCTTATTGTGGATACTCAGTATGTATATCACCTTTTTGCTATTTTACCAATATCTTATATAACTCCTTCCTTGGATTCTGACTTGTTTTCCTTGTTTCTTGCCCTGCAGGCCTTACTTCAGCACAGAGAGTTCCCTTATTATGTTGCACATCTTCGCTCCCACACATCGCACCCATGGTATTTAGCAGAGGGCAATGCAAGAGCAGATGCGGCTTTGGGGGACATTTCTGCCTTTTCTCTCTTTTCTGATCCTATACTATGTCATAACACCTTTCACCTTCCTGCGAAAGCATTGGCAAAGCAGTTTTCTATTCCCTTGGCCCAAGCAAGGGATATAGTTTCCCAATGTGCTTCTTGTTCTAAATCTCAGCTGGCCATTCATAGAATCATAGAATCATAGAGTTGGAAGAGACCACAAAGGCCATCGAGTCCAACCCCCTGCCAAGCAGGAAACACCATCAGAGCACTCCTGACATATGGTTGTCAAGCCTCTGCTTAAAGACCTCCAAAGAAGGAGACTCCACCACACTCCTTGGCAGCAAATTCCACTGTTGAACAGCTCTTACTGTCATTCCTTTTGATGCTGTCTGGGGGCTGCAGCAGGTTGCTCCGCCACTCACTGTGGGTGAGGACCAGGTCCAAGATAGATGATTCCCTTGTTGCTTCTTCCAACTTCTGGGAAATGAAATTGTCAGCTAGATAATGGAGGAATACAGTGGTGCCTCGCAAGACGAAAATAATCCGTTCTGCGAGTCTCTTCGTCTAGTGGTTTTTTCGTCTTGCGAAGCAACCCGCTTAGCGGATTAGCGCTATTAGCGGTTTAGCGGCTATTAAAGGCTTAGCGGCTTAGCGGCTAAAAGGCTATTAGCGGCTTAGCGGCTTAGAAAAAGGGGGGGAGTGAAAAAAATTGCAAGACTCGCAAGACGTTTTCGTCTTGCGAAGCAAGCCCATAGGGAAATTCGTCTTGCGAAGCGCATTGAAAAACAGAAAACCCTTTCGTCTAGCGGGTTTTTCGTCTTGCGAGGCATTCGTCTTGCGGGGCACCACTGTATGTTGGACCTTACATGAAACCCATCTGCAATCCATTTTCCCCAAGCTCACAAACTTCAAATGCAGAAAACAACACCTTAAACTTTTTCAGACCTGGAACCCATGCTTATTTCTTTATAAGAATATTTTTAAACTACCAACTCATTTTTAGAAATTGATGTGGTATAGCTTCCATTCAAACATGAATTTGTGGACTCTCCTCTTAGCTGGTCCCAGGACAGTTGTTGTGAGCCACCTTCTGTCAGCTGTGGCCGCAGACCCACCCACTGAAGATCCAAGCTTTGGCCCAAGTCTTCTGGAAAGCCATTTCCGAGCTAGAGAGGAGAGGGGGTTGCGGGCTAACCCCTCCCACACACTCCACTCGCGGGGGCTGGCCTTCTTCCCCCACGAGAGCAGGGGAATCCCCGGGCGTGCCGGCAACCCTGCCCGCCAATCGGCGGGGCTGGGGGGGGCATGGCCTAGCCCATTTAAGGCCAGGCACGTCCGGGGACCGCCCTCTTTTGCCCCATTCAGCTGAAGGTATTGGCGGCGAGCTTTGCTCAAGTGGCGGTTAGGCATTGGCAGGGGTTATTGTTAGGCAAATGAATGGGGGGGGGGGAAGGGAGCGCCATCACCTTCCCCCAATGAAAATGGGTAGTCCGGTAGAGGACTCCGGGGGGCATTGCCTTGTCCGAAACCTAGGGAGGTAAGGGCCTCCGGCACGCCCCCGAGCAGTGACACCCGTGGGATCCTAGTTGGCGTACTCCAACAGGACCCCCCCATGGCTTGTGGTTAACCCTTCCCAGTCTCCATGCCGGGTAGTCGATAGGAGCCAATGCCTAAGGCCAATACCTTCCAATTCTGTAATCAATACAGTTGTGGCCTTTTTATGCCCATTAACCTTAAATAATGTGTCACGTGTCTTTATTTCAATTGGGGGAGGGGACTTGCCACGCAAAGCCATTTCCGAGCTAGAGAGGAGAGGGGGTTGCGGGCTAACCCCTCCCACACACTCCACTCGCGGGGGCTGGCCCCATTTAAGGCCAGGCACGTCCGGGGACCGCCCTCTTTTGCCCCGTTCAGCTGACCGGTTTTCCCACCCCACCCACCCTTTAGGTTTAGGTAGGTTTGACCTTGCTATGGACTTCGGTTGGTCGCCACAAGGGGCCAGGTAGGAATTTTTCCAACTTGGTGCACTTCCAGCCTTTTGGTTTTTTCGCCTACCTCATAGCAAACGTCACAACTTCTCGGTTTTGGCGGTTAGGCATTGGCAGGGGTTATTGTTAGGCAAATGAATGGGGGGGGAGGGAGCGCCATCACCTTCCCCCAATGAAAATGGGTAGTCCGGTAGAGGACTCCGGTGTTGTAATTGCAGAGTCTTGTACACAGCGGAATGATGAGCAGTACGTGCCACATGCTTAACTTTGCTTTATTTTCATTTCAATGTTGAGAGATTACAAACATGCAATCATCCTTTTCCTCGGAACAAAGAACACCAAGAGAAACAGTGAAAAACAGGAAACCAGTGTACATCACATCCAGTCTCCCATTCCCGTGGGAAACCCAACAGTACTCTGACCGTGGAATGCAAAACATTGTCCCGTGACTAGCACTTCGCTGCACAGTGAAGAAAGCAGAAACCAACATCCTCCCCCTTTCTGTGAACATCACTGGGCAGCGTGTTCGTACAATATCAGTACAAACCCAACTTCTGTACATAGGTACAGTGTTGATCCCTTGATACAATCTTGGACAATACATCAGCAGGAATTTCATTACCTGGCATATAGGACACCGTTACGAGTCCCTTCTGAATATGTTCCCTAGCATGTTGCAACTTCAATTGCAAGTGCTTCGTGCTTTGCTTACAACCTTCCGAATTCAGCAAAGCCAAACATGCTTTGTTGTCCTGGTAAACCTGGATTGGACATTTGACAGGAATTCTCATGTCTTTGCACAATTGTAACAACCATTCACAATCCTTAAGTGAATAAGACAGTGCATTCAGTTCAGCTTCACAAGTACTTAAGCTAATTGTTGTTTGCTTCTTGCATGACCAATCAAATAGACCCTGATTGTACATGTAGCAAACTCCAGACGTACTTTTCCTGTCTGTTGTGTCACTTCCCAAACTTGCATCTGCAAAAATCTCAAAACCACCAGACTTCTGATTGTTAAATCTCAGTCTGTAATGCATAGTGCCTTTCAAATAGCGTGCTATGCATTTCAGAGCTTTCCAATCCTTAACATATGGTTGTCAAGCCTCTGCTTAAAGACTGCTTGGTTGGATTCTATGATTCTATGATTCAACCATATGTCAGGAGTGCTCTGATGGTGTTTCCTGCTTGGCAGGGGGTTGGACTCGATGGCCCTTGTGGTCTCTTCCAACTCTATGATTCTATGATTCTATGATTCTAGTTCCAGGAATGAAACTGCTTGGAAGCAAATGGGTCTTCAAAGTGAAGACTGATCAAAATGGCAAGATAGTCAGACACAAAGCCAGATTGGTAGCCAGAGGTTTTGCACAGGTACCAGGTGAAGACTATCACCAGACCTACTCACCCACAGTGAGATATGAGAGCATTAGGCTTATGCTCAAGCTAGCTGCAGAGGAGAATCTACACGTTAGTCACCACGATGTGAATACAGCATTTTTGTACGGATCTCTAGGTGAATCACTTTATATGCTTCCACCTGATGGTGTACAGGTAAAACAGGGATTTGTTTGTGCTCTAAAGAAGTCCCTTTATGGTCTCAAACAAAGTGCACGGTGTTGGCACACAAAACTCACTGAGACATTGTTTTCTCTAGGTTTTCAGCAAGGGAAAGCTGATCCATGTGTATTTGTCAAAGAGGAGGGGCAAAAGAAGCTGTATTGTTTGTTTTATGTTGATGATATTTTATTCTTTTGGAAAGATGTCACAATGTACAATAACGCCCTAGCTCAACTGAAAGAGCACTTTGACATGAAAGATCTTGGTGAGGTAAACAACTACCTATCTCTGGAAATAGAGAGAGATCAAAGTGGTAACATTCTAGTACACCAGTCACGAAAAATTGCTGATGTGTTAAGCAAACTAAACCTGATGGATGCTAACCCTGTAGACACACCGATGACAACAGGTTATCAGGTAGAAGACACTGAAGAAGCATTTTCTGACACTACACTGTACAGAAGTGTGCTAGGCAAGCTAAACTTCATTGCCAGATGTTCAAGACCTGACATTGCTGTTAGCTGTAATTTGCTAAGCAGACAAGTTAACAATCCCACCGTTAAGGATTGGAAAGCTCTGAAATGCATAGCACGCTATTTGAAAGGCACTATGCATTACAGACTGAGATTTAACAATCAGAAGTCTGGTGGTTTTGAGATTTTTGCAGATGCAAGTTTGGGAAGTGACACAACAGACAGGAAAAGTACGTCTGGAGTTTGCTACATGTACAATCAGGGTCTATTTGATTGGTCATGCAAGAAGCAAACAACAATTAGCTTAAGTACTTGTGAAGCTGAACTGAATGCACTGTCTTATTCACTTAAGGATTGTGAATGGTTGTTACAATTGTGCAAAGACATGAGAATTCCTGTCAAATGTCCAATCCAGGTTTACCAGGACAACAAAGCATGTTTGGCTTTGCTGAATTCGGAAGGTTGTAAGCAAAGCACGAAGCACTTGCAATTGAAGTTGCAACATGCTAGGGAACATATTCAGAAGGGACTCGTAACGGTGTCCTATATGCCAGGTAATGAAATTCCTGCTGATGTATTGTCCAAGATTGTATCAAGGGATCAACACTGTACCTATGTACAGAAGTTGGGTTTGTACTGATATTGTACGAACACGCTGCCCAGTGATGTTCACAGAAAGGGGGAGGATGTTGGTTTCTGCTTTCTTCACTGTGCAGCGAAGTGCTAGTCACGGGACAATGTTTTGCATTCCACGGTCAGAGTACTGTTGGGTTTCCCACGGGAATGGGAGACTGGATGTGATGTACACTGGTTTCCTGTTTTTCACTGTTTCTCTTGGTGTTCTTTGTTCCGAGGAAAAGGATGATTGCATGTTTGTAATCTCTCAACATTGAAATGAAAATAAAGCAAAGTTAAGCATGTGGCACGTACTGCTCATCATTCCGCTGTGTACAAGACTCTGCAATTACAACACCGGAGTCCTCTACCGGACTACCCATTTTCATTGGGGGAAGGTGATGGCGCTCCCTCCCCCCCCATTCATTTGCCTAACAATAACCCCTGCCAATGCCTAACCGCCAAAACCGAGAAGTTGTGACGTTTGCTATGAGGTAGGCGAAAAAACCAAAAGGCTGGAAGTGCACCAAGTTGGAAAAATTCCTACCTGGCCCCTTGTGGCGACCAACCGAAGTCCATAGCAAGGTCAAACCTACCTAAACCTAAAGGGTGGGTGGGGTGGGAAAACCGGTCAGCTGAACGGGGCAAAAGAGGGCGGTCCCCGGACGTGCCTGGCCTTAAATGGGGCCAGCCCCCGCGAGTGGAGTGTGTGGGAGGGGTTAGCCCGCAACCCCCTCTCCTCTCTAGCTCGGAAATGGCTTTGCGTGGCAAGTCCCCTCCCCCAATTGAAATAAAGACACGTGACACATTATTTAAGGTTAATGGGCATAAAAAGGCCACAACTGTATTGATTACAGAATTGGAAGGTATTGGCCTTAGGCATTGGCTCCTATCGACTACCCGGCATGGAGACTGGGAAGGGTTAACCACAAGCCATGGGGGGGTCCTGTTGGAGTACGCCAACTAGGATCCCACGGGTGTCACTGCTCGGGGGCGTGCCGGAGGCCCTTACCTCCCTAGGTTTCGGACAAGGCAATGCCCCCCGGAGTCCTCTACCGGACTACCCATTTTCATTGGGGGAAGGTGATGGCGCTCCCTTCCCCCCCCCCCATTCATTTGCCTAACAATAACCCCTGCCAATGCCTAACCGCCACTTGAGCAAAGCTCGCCGCCAATACCTTCAGCTGAATGGGGCAAAAGAGGGCGGTCCCCGGACGTGCCTGGCCTTAAATGGGCTAGGCCATGCCCCCCCCAGCCCCGCCGATTGGCGGGCAGGGTTGCCGGCACGCCCGGGGATTCCCCTGCTCTCGTGGGGGAAGAAGGCCAGCCCCCGCGAGTGGAGTGTGTGGGAGGGGTTAGCCCGCAACCCCCTCTCCTCTCTAGCTCGGAAATGGCTTTCCAGAAGACTTGGGCCAAAGCTTGGATCTTCAGTGGGTGGGTCTGCGGCCACAGCTGACAGAAGGTGGCTCACAACAACTGTCCTGGGACCAGCTAAGAGGAGAGTCCACAAATTCATGTTTGAATGGAAGCTATACCACATCAATTTCTAAAAATGAGTTGGTAGTTTAAAAATATTCTTATAAAGAAATAAGCATGGGTTCCAGGTCTGAAAAAGTTTAAGGTGTTGTTTTCTGCATTTGAAGTTTGTGAGCTTGGGGAAAATGGATTGCAGATGGGTTTCATGTAAGGTCCAACATACAGTGGTGCCCCGCAAGACGAATGCCTCGCAAGACGAAAAACCCGCTAGACGAAAGGGTTTTCTGTTTTTCAATGCGCTTCGCAAGACGAATTTCCCTATGGGCTTGCTTCGCAAGACGAAAACGTCTTGCGAGTCTTGCAATTTTTTTCACTCCCCCCCTTTTTCTAAGCCGCTAAGCCGCTAATAGCCTTTTAGCCGCTAAGCCGCTAAGCCTTTAATAGCCGCTAAACCGCTAATAGCGCTAATCCGCTAAGCGGGTTGCTTCGCAAGACGAAAAAACCACTAGACGAAGAGACTCGCAGAACGGATTATTTTCGTCTTGCGAGGCACCACTGTATTCCTCCATTATCTAGCTGACAATTTCATTTCCCAGAAGTTGGAAGAAGCAACAAGGGAATCATCTATCTTGGACCTGGTCCTCACCCACAGTGAGTGGCGGAGCAACCTGCTGCAGCCCCCAGACAGCATCAAAAGGAATGACAGTAAGAGCTGTTCAACAGTGGAATTTGCTGCCAAGGAGTGTGGTGGAGTCTCCTTCTTTGGAGGTCTTTAAGCAGAGGCTTGACAACCATATGTCAGGAGTGCTCTGATGGTGTTTCCTGCTTGGCAGGGGGTTGGACTCGATGGCCTTTGTGGTCTCTTCCAACTCTATGATTCTATGATTCTATGAATGGCCAGCTGAGATTTAGAACAAGAAGCACATTGGGAAACTATATCCCTTGCTTGGGCCAAGGGAATAGAAAACTGCTTTGCCAATGCTTTCGCAGGAAGGTGAAAGGTGTTATGACATAGTATAGGATCAGAAAAGAGAGAAAAGGCAGAAATGTCCCCCAAAGCCGCATCTGCTCTTGCATTGCCCTCTGCTAAATACCATGGGTGCGATGTGTGGGAGCGAAGATGTGCAACATAATAAGGGAACTCTCTGTGCTGAAGTAAGGCCTGCAGGGCAAGAAACAAGGAAAACAAGTCAGAATCCAAGGAAGGAGTTATATAAGATATTGGTAAAATAGCAAAAAGGTGATATACATACTGAGTATCCACAATAAGATTGAAAGGTTGAGTAGGAAAGGATTGAAATGCAAGAATCACAGCCGCTAGCTCAGCTTGCTGAGCAGAAGACTGTGGGGGGGGGGTAAATAAACATTTCCATTGTCCTCCCTCCTCCCATGTCACTACCCCCTCTACTTCTTGTTCCATCTGCGAAAAGGGTCAATGCAGAGGGGAGAGGTGTGAGAGACAAGGGGGTAGCCAAAACATAGGTGACCTGTGTCAGAAATGTCAAACCGTCATCCTTTGGAGCGTTAAAAATGATGACACCTATAGACTTCCGGGTTGTCGCATGGCGGACTCCCTCCGAGCTCCGGAGGGGGTCTGCTCGGCAGGGGCTGGGTCCTACCGCGCCGGCGACGCGGGGACCCTTAAAAACCACGGGCACGGAGCCCGTGGACATGGGTGACTCGGCTGGCACCGTTAGCGCCCTCCCGACTCGTGAAGGAGCCTTTTTAAAGGCTTCGGATCGGGTGCCGGGGAGCGGCGTGGTGCTTTGAGTCCTCTGCTTTCCCTGCCGAGCGAAGCCGCATGCCATTCGACGGAGAGCGCTGACTTCTTCCATTGGAAATTCGGACTATTAACAACAACCCGTGAGTAATTGGGAAACCGGGTTCAAAAGGAGAAAAAAAGAATTTTTTTTCGGATTCGGCACGAGCGGGGGTGATCTAAAAAGGAAGTCAGTCCCCCCCCTACTGTAAACATTCTAAAACAAGGACTGGGTAACCAAGGTCGAAAGAGAAGCATACTCTTGACAAAAATCATTAATTCCACGATGGGAAATTACAAGAACTGTGCTGGAGGAGAAGAGTGGAGGGTGAGAAGGAAAATGTAACCCCCCCTGGGAACCGGGGCGATTCGCAGAGCCTGGCGAAGAGAGACGGAGACTTTGACAGCTGTCAAAGTAGCTGTCAAAGTTGGAGAATATAAAGAGGACTTTGTTAGGAGGACTTTGCTGGTTAATTTTGTTACAATTTGATACAATATGGATATAAACTGTCGGAAAATAAGGAACAACAATTTGACTTTTGGATTAGAGGATACAAAGTTATTACAATTCCCCTAGAGGGGTTTCGGGACATTACAAAAACGGTCGTAAGTGGAAAAATACTCTTGGATTCGTACAGGACTTGTTATCTTCTGGGAAAGCTGCAAAACTGAAATAGTATTTTGTCTACAGAGGTGTTTACATTAAAGGAGACAATAGAATTTTCTATTGAAGAAAGGAAGGGACGCGCTAGCAATGATACAGATGCAGATTAAAGAGAAGACTTTGAGATTCAGAAATGTTCCAGAAGAGGAGAAGGAGGATATTTGGAAGAAGATGATTGAAACTTTAGCAAAGTGGCTACATTTACAGGAAAAAGACATAATAGAACAGACAGAGAAAATCTTCAGAGTGAACTCAAGAAAAGCAAAAATGAACAAATGGCCGGCAGACTGCATCATTGTATTCACATCGAATTGGATGAGAGATAAGATCCTCCAACTAAAGAGCAAGAACAAATTAACCATAGATGGAAAGGAAATAATAATTTTACGAGAAGTCCCACCTAGGCTGAAAAAAAAGAGACAGCAATTCCAATTTCTAACAAAAGCATTAAAGGCCAAAGCAATATCTTTCAGATGGGAATACCCAGTGGGGATTTCCTTCAACTTCAAAGGAAAAAGAAGACGATTTGAGACATTTGAGGAAGCAGATATGTTTTGGAGGAAGTATCGAGGAGAATTAGGAGGTGGGAAAAGTGAAGTAAGAAATGAGGAAGGAAGAAAGGGAGAGCTATCGGATGAGGCGGAAGAAGAAGAAAAAGCTCAGCAAAGGGTGGAAGGATAAAGAACTACGCCAGTGGTTTGATATTGGCAATCAGACCAATAACTATTACAAAACCCCTCTCCTTTACCACTGCAGATAACGTAAACTCTTTCCATTAACTTTAGAATTTTTTAACTAATAAATAATGAAATTTAAATTGTTATCATGGAACGTGAATGGTCTAAATAATAGGAGGAAGAGGCAGAAAATAGAACGTATCTTAGAGAGGCAGAAGTGGGACCTTGCTTGCTTACAAGAAACCCACATCAATACTAAGCATAAAAGACTATTGGTAAAACCAAAGTTAGGGGAAGAATTCATCGCATCTGATGTAAGAAAAAAGAGGGGGGTTGTAATGTATGTTAAAAGCAAATATGAACCGGAATTGATATATGAAGACAAAGAGGGGAGGATTATAATAGTCAAAATGTTGAAATCAAACCTTTATTAGGCATTATGCAAATAAAAACCGTAAGAAAGAAAATAACATGTAAAAGCCTTGAAATATATATAAAAAGGCAGCAGTTGGTTACAATCATATATATATATATATATACATATAAAATCAGTGGTTTTCCTTGTTAACCTGCTCCTTGGAGGACTGCAGCCAAAAACTCGGCTACCCCCGCCGTTACCCTTTGGTCAACGTCGGATAGGCAGAATCCCGCACATTCACCTTGCTGGGGTTCCAGACCACCCAAAAGAGGGGACAGCACGCGTTGACGGAGCGTACTGTACAATGGGCAATGAAAGAGAATATGCTCTACAGTGTCCGGGACATTCATAGAGCATCTGCAGAATCTCTTGTTTCTAGGGATGTTTTGATATCTTCCCCAGACAAATGCTGAGGGAAAGACGTTCAACCGGGCCAGCATAAAAGCCCTACGTTGGGCTGGGATTATTAATTTAGTGACGTAATTGACTCTGCTATCTAAGATATTTAAATCATAGAATATGGGGGAGCAAGTTTTGTTTACAGCTGCCATAATATTTTGTCTCTCCACATCCTTTAGTCTAGCTAGGATATTATGGAAAATGTATTGCTCATTAGAATTATACAGGGGCTCCAGCTCGATGCCTAAAGATTCAATCTTTTTTTCGAGGTACTGATACCATCTTGATTTATAGGAGTCTTTGAGCAGATCAGCGAGCAGGCTTGATGGAGAGCAGCGAAAATGGCAGCGTAACCAGTACTTTATTGAGGTGGACCAGGCCCAGTATTCCATTGTGTGTATGCCTATTTCTGCACACATTGTTTCATATTTGATCGCAGCTGGGAGTCCAAGAATACGTCTCAGAAAGCTGGAGTGAATCTTATTTAAATCACTGTTATATGCTTGAATCCATAGCGGGATTCCATAGAATATCTGGGCTTGCACTTTTGTTTGAAAAATCTGATTGGCCGCAGGAATAAATTGATTACCTTTCTGATAATAAAAACGGGCAACTGCTGATGAGGTGCACTTTGCCTGTTTTATGGCATTTGTGCGATGACTTGCCCACCCTAGATTGCTCTGGAATAAGATTCCCAGATACCTATAGATTTTTACTTGTTGGATTTCTTGCCCTCTTATTTTCCATTTCTCTAGTTTCCAACCATTTGAGAAGACCAAAATTTTTGTCTTCTCGTAATTTATAGAGAGTTTATTACATTCGCAGTAAAGGGTCAGAGAAGATATAAGACGTTTCAGACCCAAGCTCGTTAATGATAGTAGGACTGCATCGTCTGCGTATAATAATAAGAGAGGAACTGGTTTCTGATTAAGTTTAGGGGCATGTGATTCTATTTTTTGAAGGTGATCTGGCAAGTCTGATAAGAATAAGTTAAATAGAAAGGGGGCAAGAATACATCCTTGTTTTACCCCTTTCGAGATTGGGATGTCTGATGAAAGATGACCTATGGTGTTAAGTTTGACTTGACAGACATTGGAAGAGTATAGATTTTGTATTAGAATCAATAAGCGCTGATCAATTTTTAGTTCTGCGAGTTTCCTCCACAGCTTTGGGCGGTCAATTGAGTCGAATGCACCACGAAAATCTACAAAAGCAGCATATATCTTAGATTGCCTTTGAGATCTATATTTTTCAACCAAATGCATAAGTATAAGGCAGTGGTCTAATGTAGAGCAACCTTTAGAGAAACCTATTTGTTCTTTCCCTGGTAAATTTAAATTTTTCATCCATATAAGGAGTTTGGATAGGAGGTGCTTAGCGTAGATTTTCCCTATCACTGATAGTAAGCTTATCGGTCTGTAATTCTTTGGTTCTTTTGGGTCGCCATTTTTAAAGATTGGGATAATTATTGATCTTAACCATATCTCCGGTATGATCCCATCTTTGTCTATGAGAGTAAACAATTGAGCTAGGGGTTCTGCCCACCAATCTATATAGGTCTTAAATAATTCTATTGGTAGACCGTCTGGCCCAGGCGATTTCCCCGATTTGAAATTTTTAACTATCTCTCTAATTTCCACTTCTTCTACCCTTGGCCACTCCTGGAGTTTATTGATTTTATTTATAGCGGTCTCATTTCCTTTAAGTTCACTGTGTAGATTGTTAAATACAGATGTAAAGTATTGGGACCATTTGGATTCTGCAATTGGTGGTTGGGTTAGTTGATTTTCGGCTTTCAGTCCTCCGTACACTAGGTTCCAGAACGCTTTGTTGTTTTTACTCTGAATTGAGTCAAATAGTTGTAGCCATTTTTGGGTTGCATATTTCTGTTTCTTTTCGGCCAGAATGTAATGATATTTTCTTTTTTCATTGAGATAAGAGGGCTCTAGTTTAATGCGATTATTTTTAAATGTTTGACGCAGTTTTCTTTTTAGCTGGAAACATTCATCGTCAAACCAGGGGCTAGCGCTATGTTTAAGTATCCAACCTTTAAGTGGAGTACTAAGCTCTACAAACATTTGGAAGATTTCATTATAAGTTTTCAGAATATCACTGCAGGGATTAGTGGTCTTTAAATTGGATAATACTTGTTTTCTCAGGTTGGCTGTGAGTTTTTGCCCCACTGCTGCACTCATTTCCTGAGACCATTTTAATTGAGTCATTTGTTTGTATTGAGAAGGTTCTATGATATTGTACTTAGTTATTTTGGTTTCGTTCTTTAAGTTTATAGACAGCGATAGTGGCTGATGGTCGCTTTCAGTACGCGTTCCAATTTTGAGGTCCATGATCGAATTTATAATATTATAAGGGGCAAGAATATAGTCAATGACACTGCATCCTCGGGGGGAGAAGTATGTAAACTCCCCGCTTCTATCGCCTTCTGTTGAGCCGTTCACAATCTGCAAATTAAAGTTGTTACATAATTCGAGTAGGCGTAAGCCTTCGTTGTTTACAACCCTATCTCTGGAGAAACGTCCTATTTTCAGGGCATGTGCGATATCATTATCAGTATTCCAATTTAATTTGCTACATAGTTGTTCATTGTTGGTTCCCACTCTTGCATTAAAATCACCTGCTATTATCAGTGAAGCATTTGGGTATTTATCGGTCAAATTTTCTATATAGAAGGTTAGCTGTGACCAATTTTCACTGCTGCTGTTGTTTTTGGTTGGGGGGATGTAGACGTTTACAAGTAGCAAGGTATCATCTTTTTGTGTTAAAAGTAGAGCTTGTGCAAGTGGAAAGCATTTTTCTAGCTGCTTGATCTCAAACCCTGAGTTGTCTTTGATCATACAACAGAACCCTGCTTTCGGCCGGCCCTTCGTGTTTGTTTTCAAAGCGGGTTTCGTATAGGAGGTGAATCCATTAATTTTAATATCTCTAGTTGACCATGTTTCTTGTAGAAGTATTAATTCAAAATCTTTGAAGAAGTTCATTAGGTCTGGGTCTCCGCCTTTGTTTCCCCACCCTGCAATATTCCAGGACAGTAAGCGTAGAATCCGTTTTTGAGTTGGTGGCTGGTTAACAGCATTTAGTCATTCTAGTTCTGTTATTGAGTCCAGCGAGGAATTTTGTCTTTTGCAAATACAGCCATTTGTCGCTGCTTTCGGTGGGGAGGGTAATGGTGGGTCTTTTAGGGGGGGGGAATGAAGGGAAGCTGCCAAAAAGCTTTATGGAAATGGTAAAGATTTTTGATTTAGTGGATATATGGAGATATAAACATCCTGTTGAAAAGGAGTTCACATATTTCTCAGAACCAAAAAACTCGTATAGTCGAATCGACAGTATATGGATTACTAAGGATATGACAATTGAAGCAGAGAATGCCGAAATATTGCCAAAAACACTTACAGATCACAATCCAGTATCATTAACTCTTAAAGGAAAAGAGGAGAAAGGGGAAAAAATGTGGAGAATGAATGTTTTCTTATTAAAAAACGAAAAAGTAATACAAGGAGCCAGGAAGTTGATGAAGGAATATTTTGAAAACAATTGGAGGAAAGGGACAGATGTTAAAACAGTGTGGGATGCTGGGAAGGCGGTTGTTAGGGGATATTTCATACAACCAAACTCAATAGCATATAAGAATAAAGAAAAAAAGAAAAGGGGGCTTTTAGAAGAAATTAAAAGGAAGGAAAAATTGGCCTATGCAAGCAAAAATAAAGAGAGATTAAATCAAGAAATTAAATTACTGAGAGTAGAATATAATAAAATTATAGAACAGGAGGTAGAACAAGAAATCAAATTTTGGAAATATAAAAATTTTGAATGGGCAAATAAGCCAGGCAAGATCCTTGCCTGGCAGCTAAAGAAACAAAGAAATGAAAAATTAATAAATAAAATAAAAGTAGAAGAGAGGACAATAAGGGATATGACAGAAATTAAAAAAGAATTTGAAAAATATTACAAAAAATTATATCAAAAAGATGAAGTGCCAATAGAAGAAATAGAGGAATATATAAAGAAAAATAAATTAATAGAGATAGCAGAAGAAGACCATAAATTATTAAATGAACCAATATCAACCGTAGAAATTAAGGAATCAATTCAAAAATTAAAAATAGGGAAATCCCCAGGTCCAGATGGCATACCAGCAGAATATTACAAAGAAATGTTAAATGAATTAATTGACCCACTAAAAGAAGTAATAGAGGAAGCAGTAGAGAAGGGGAATATTCCAGACTCTTGGACTCAAGGGTATATAACGCTCCTGCCAAAACAAGGTACGGATTTGGAATCGGTCTCAAATTATAGACCCATTTCATTGTTAAATTCCGATTATAAAATTTACGCAGGATTATTGGCTAATAGGTTGAAAAAAATTATAGGAAAAATAGTACATAAAAATCAGGCTGGATTTGTGGAAGGTAGACAAATAAAGGATAATATCAGAAATATAATAGACATAATGGAATATCTACAAGTAAGAAGAGACAAACAAGCAGCCCTGATTTCAATCGATGCGGAGAAGGCTTTCGACAAAATCTCATGGGAATTTATGAAAAAACTATTAAAAGAATTGTGTCTAGGTGAAAAATTCCCAAAAGGTATAAATGCAATATATAACCAACAGAAAGCAAAAATTATTATTAATGGAGAGTTTGGAGAAGAAATCAACATCTTTAAAGGTACAAGACAAGGATGCCCCCTATCCCCAATGTTATTTATAATAGTATTAGAGGTTCTATTAAAGAAAATAAGGCAGGACAACCAAATAAGAGGAATAGCAGTTGGTGAAAAAAGATATAAGTTAAGAGCCTTTGCAGACGATGTTATGATCACAACAGAAAATCCCCTACAATGTACACCTAGAATATTGGAATGCATAAACGAATATGGCAGATTAGCAGGATTCAAATTAAACTATGGGAAAACCAAAATACTAGTGAAAAATATGGAAGAAAAGGATAAAGTGAAATTACAAGAAATTACAGGATTGGAAATTAAAAAGAAAATAAGGTATCTTGGAATAAATTTAACAACAAATACTATAGACTTAAGTAATGAGAACTATGGGAAAACATGGAATGAAATAAAAAATGACTTGCAAGTGCAAGTATGGGGAAAATTAAATCTTTCCTTACTAGGGAAAATGTTGGTAATAAAGATGAACATATTACCAAGGATGATGTTTTTATTTCAAAGTATCCCAATACTAGGAGGAGATAAATGTTTTAATAACTGGAAAAGAGATTTGGCTAAATTCATATGGTCAGGGAAAAAGCCAAGAATAAAACACAAAATAATGATAGATAAGAAGGAGAGAGGAGGATTTGGTCTCCCAGATATGGAGTTATATCACGATGCGGTGGGTCTGACCTGGCTAAAGGAATGGATCAAATTAGATGACTCGGATGTATTGGATTTAGAGGGAGTAGAGACAAGATTTGGATGGCATGCCTATTTAATAGATGAAAAAGTGAGAGTACATAAAGGCTTCCTAGGGCATATAATCAGAAAATCTATATATAAAATATGGGAGAAATATAAGAGACTCTTAGAACTGAAAACTCCCTGGTGGGCATCGCCAGCAGAAATTGTCGCAGTGAAAAAATTAAATATGAAAGAAAATTGGGCTACCTATAAAACTGTATTAAAGGAAGAAAACGGAGAATTGGAATTAAAGGACTACACAGAGATTAAAGCTCATATTAGTGATTGGTTCCAATATATTCAAATTAAGTATAGATTAGCAAAAGACAAAAAGTTAGGATTTGAAAAAGAAATATCAAAATTCGATAAATATTTAATACAAGAAAAATCAAAAAATATATCTAAATTGTATAATCTGATTTTAGAGTGGGAAACAAAGGATGAATTGGTTAAAGCATCAATGATTAAATGGGCACAAGATATTGGGAAAAATATTATGTTTGAACAATGGGAAAAATTGTGGAAAGAAGATATGAAATTCACCATGTGTTATATACTGAAAGAAAATTACCTTAAAATGCAACATAGATGGTATTTAACACCTGAAAGAATAGCAAAAATAAATAAAAACTGTAGCGATATCTGCTGGCGATGTAACACGGGAAAAGGTACCATGATACATATATGGTGGAATTGTTTAAACATCAAACAATTTTGGGAAATAATATATAATGAAATGAAAAAAATGTTTAGATACTCATTTAGGAAAACGCCAGAAGGTTTTCTATTGGGAATTGTACCAGGAAGCCTAAGGGAAGAAGGTAAGACCTTATATTTATACGCAACAGTAGCAGCAAGGCTATTGATTGCGAAAAACTGGAAAAGTGGTATAATACCGACAAAAACAGAGTGGCTTGCCAAATTATTGGAGTATTACAATATATCCAAAACAATGGAAGAAATTGGAAGGATTTCAAAAGAAAAGATAGATAGGGACTGGAAGGTGTTTAAAAGATACTTGCAAAATCATATCGAAAAATCAGAACTCCTATTAGAATAAACAAGTTCCGTTTCAAATACTGATATATCAAATAAGATGGAAAACAATGTGTAATAGAAAAAGAAGTATGAAATTAGGGTAAAGGTGTGTGAAAGAAAGTAATAGCAGTGGAAAGAAATTGTAATTGAGTAGATTGGAAGTCAAACACAAAGGTGGGGTGAAGGGTTGGTGGATGGTGATGGGGAAAGGAACTATTTGTGGGATTGAGTGTAAGTATGTTTGAACATTTTTAAGGATTGTAAGAAATGTATGTTTGTATGCTTGTATATGTGTATTAATGATGAATTTAAATTAAAAAAAAAAGAAGGAAGGGACTGGACGTAAGTTTTTGTTCCTGAACAACAAACCTCTGTAGAGATACCAGATTTCCGAATTAGAACGTTTTCGCAGCTGAACAGGACAAGAAACCTGAGAAAGTGAGGAATAAAAAGAACAAAGGACTGATTACGACATGGAAAGAAAAAAGGGAGGAGCGGTAAAGACCAAGGAAATTAAAGGCCTTTTTTAGATTGGACGTTTGAAGTTAAACATTATTAAAATAAATAAATTAAAAGAAAACCGGCAAGGTGGAACTGGGGAGAAATCTGGCCATGGATTTCGAGACCTCCAGGCTGACAACATACAGACTGATGGACATAGGGAATCTAAACCGGGGAAGGGGGGGGGGAGATTTGGAATCCAAAGGCTGTGCAACTATTTTTTGAATCTTTTTATATCTTTTATCTTTTATATCTTTATATAACTCTTGTATATCATTTCATTTTGATTGGACATGTTTTTTTTTAAAAAAGGGAATTCGTGGAAGGAAACTGGGGTGGATCTGGGGGAAAAATCTTTTTTTTCTATTTTTGTAAATGATATGGGAGGGAGGTAAGATTGTGTAATTTAAATTGGATAGTGGGTTAAACAAATTAAGTTTTAAATGGGGAGTGAGAGATTGTAGAACTAAATTCATGAAAGGGGAATACAGCTGGGAGGGGGAAGGGGGAGTCCCAGAAAGTTGGTATTGAAAGTAAGGCTTTAAGTGTATTTTATCTTTGTATTTCTATATTTTTTGGAAACTTTAATAAATATGATTTTTTTTTTAAAGTGATGACACCTATAAAATCAGCCAAGGCAATTTGCATGGCAGCATTTGTTATGAATAAATGCTGCTGTTCAGTCTGTGAGAAGGGCAGATATATTGATGCAACATCAGAACCGCTCAAAGCTATAGCACGTGAACGTCCTTTGATAACAATGTCTGATGTGGATTCAACAACGGAATAAATGTTTTTAGGTGGGGTGTGTGGTAAATGTAGCCATTCTATAATGCAGATTGTCTTCTTCTTTTCTGTCTGAGCATATAAATTCCTGTTGGCAACAATGGTGTAGCAAACACTGCCAGATGCAGCTTGTGTGCAGCACCTCTAGGTGGTGCATGCGGAAAGGTTTCAATGCTTCACCCACAAAATGTTGACAAAGTGTAGGGGAGTTCCGCATGCCTTGAGGCAGGACAACCCACTGATATCACTGGGTGGGCTGCGAATTGTTATATACTGGCAATGTAAAAGCAAACCGTTCCCTGTCTGCTGGAGCCAGTGGGATGAAGATGGTTCAATGTGGCCGAAAGTCAATTGTTCAGAAATAAGCTGTTCAGAAATAGCTGGTGCCGCTGCTGCTGATTTTTCTTTTGGTAGAGGCCACTGTTCTACCCCCACTGGGGTATCAGTGATCCTGGTTTGCCACACTGGAAACAAGTTGTATCGGTGGCTACAGGCTGGTTTTCATTTAGCGCTGCTGCCAGCAGATGAGCCTTGTGGGTGGCTGTACCAACAGACTGACAAATGCGAAGCATGGCTGCTGTGTCTGTGGCAGGATTGTGTATCATCGGTTGTAACGCAACCTTACAATCCTCATTGGCATTTTCAAAGGCCAATTGTTTGATAATTATTTGTTTGGCTTCAGGATTTTCAATTTGACGACTCACTGCTGTAAGCAGCCTGTCCATAAAGGAAGAATATGATTCTCTTGCCTCTTGCCTGATTGAACCCCACCTTGATTGAATACTGGTGGGTTCTGGGATTTTTCTCATTGCTTGTTTAGCAGCAAGAGCAGTGTCCCTCAATAAGATTTGCAGCAGTGTGGCTTGCACTGAAGCTTGAGTGAAAGGACCACGCCCCATCATGGCATCTATGACGTCTGCAAGGGTAATATTTGGATTATTTCCCCTGATTTGTTGAAACAAAGCTGGAGCATAAGCACGGCAGGCAGTTTCCCATTCGTGGGCAAACAAAACACCTGCTGATTGGGGTAACACTGTACGTGCCAAAAGCTTGATGTCATCTGGAACCAAAAGCTGGGCTAATGTGGCTTCCAAAAGAGCCTGTGTAAATGGGGCTTGAAGTCCATTTGTCCTTACTGACAATTGCAGCTCTTTCAAGATTTTAAAGTCAAAAGGTTGGTGTGTCACTGAAAGTAGCTGGAGTGAGTGCCAAGCCAGGAATCATGCTTCTTTTCAAACCATGTTCTGAAGTTTGTTTCATGATCAGAACAATCCTCTCAAGTGATTGTTTTCACCCTGCTTTAAAAGCAACACTTCAAAGAACGGCTCAAAAAAATAAATACACAAAAAAAACCCTTAGCAAAACAGGATTCCCAATGAAATGGTCTGCCTCACAGCCAGAGGCTCTACTCCAAGGAAGCACTGAGGAGGACTGTGACAGTTTGGAGCTTTGCTGTGTGTTCTCTGATCTGGTGACACATGCTGTCTGTTGAAGTTGAATGGGGAGGGGCCCTTAGATGTCTGAAAGAGTTCTGGGACTTGCTGGTTAATGGGATTTTCTGCCGTCCTCAGCGGATGCTCAGCCCTTCTGTCTATTCCAGCTGTAGTGTTTCAGAAAGTTGCTTTGAGCCAAACACACTCCCCTTTGAAAGTTTCAAGATCTCAAGTCTCAAATGTTTGGTAGCCAAGAGCATGGCTTAATTAGAATTGGAAACACTATTGAAAAGGTTTACTTTTCAAATACATTTAAGTAGGAATTACTCAGCCTTGGAGAAGCCCCTTCCTTGGGTCTCTGTCACTCACCTGTCAGTCACTCATCCATTCTGAATGGGTAGAAAGAAGCACAGAGCTATGACATACAGAGAGGCGTCAGGCAACCTCACTGGAGGAGGACTGGTGATTCTGGCCATGTATCTGAGTCAGTAATCACAACGCAGAGAATTGCCAGAGTTAGAATTAATCATCCTAGCAGAGACTGCTTAGAAGTATGGAATTCAACAACAATCAATCATGCAGAGATGCAACGGAGAACATTTTCTGAAATTAGAAAAAGCTGCCCAGTGCTGGGGAATGACCCCAGTCATGTCCAGTGTGGGAGAGACATGGCAGGATTAACCACCCTGTGCTCTTTCAGCAACTTTCTCTGTGGTCAAGAGCTGTAGGTGCTCATCAAATGGAAGCCCTACTTCCATCTACTGCTCTGAAGTAGGGTCATCTCTGCCTCCAGGTTTTCAACTTTTATGTACATCTTCTGAAAATGCACAAACCTTTTCTCTTGTATGAATGATGCCAGGTTTTAGCTCACTGGTTCCTTTATTTTATCCAGTTTTCTGTTTGGAATCTTAATGGCTCCCCCTTTGTATTTTTTTTTAAAATAATTTTTATTAACTGGCTAATCACATCAAATTAAATCACATCATATAAATTCCAAATTACAAAGCCAAATTTTTAAATTTTGTTGGGGGAACCCATACTTCAAGATCCAAAGGGGGATTCAGATCATCTTCTTTACTGCGTTAATGTCCAAATCAGTCCCAATCAGTCCAAACAAAGTTCATAATTCTATCCAGTCTTATCTTGGTGTTTCCACATCATATCTTATTCATATAATTTCTCTTTTTCCTTTACGATCTCTTCTGTTGGTCTCCTTAAGCCGATAGCAAGTATAATAATCCTGTGTGGATTTCCCGTTCCTCCACTAAGTCCAGATGGTTTCCATATATCTCCTTAGTAGATAACCTCGTTCTTTCCATCGTAAATTTTGGCATTTGTCGCTCTTAAGTCCCACCGAGGAGTTGATCCACGATATGTAAACAACTCTATTTCTCTCTTTCTCCTCCCAGACCCAAGAGCTCCAACAATGCCTCCCAAAATGGCGACGGCATTTTTAACTGCGTCATTCCAGAACTCTTAGCTTTCCAGCTTCATCTTGAAACATTGCTTTGGATCGAAAGTTTATCTCCACACAGCCTTAAATCCACAACTTAAGTCCTTAGTTTCTGACTCATTAGGGGAGGGGATTCTTGTTAAATCACATAAAAAAAGGAAGGCAGGTTTTCTCCCCCCTCCCACATTTGTCATACCATATCTTGACGTATCTTCTCATATTTTATTCTTGTCTTGTTATCAGAGATCTCTTCTGTCAGCAGTCTTTACTCCCCTTTTTCCTTGAAGCATGTGCAATTAATCTTGTCCAAATTGTTTCTTTTAAAGATCATTTGCAACTAGCGGCGCGAATCAGGAACGGCGTCCAGGAGAGCCGGAAATCCCACAGGAGGGCTTTGTGCCTAGTGCCCCCACCCCCATAAATTCGGGGGTGGTATAGGGCACAGCAGGCAAGGGCCGTCCCCCCCACAATCCTGGGGGGGTTATGGAGGCTAATTACCCCCATCATAGCCTCCAAATTACCTCGTGTGGGTCGGAGAGATGTTATTGTCAGCCATCTTCCGATGCGCCACCTAGTGGCCCCCAATGGCTCCCCCTTTGTAAAAGCCTTTTTTCAGGAAAGTGGATAAGGCAAAAGAGGAGACCCATATATTGTAGGTGCCTTGGAGGGGTCATGTTTGCCTCCACACAACCATGTGCAGAAGAGTCATGGTTGCTCCTGACAGGGGCAGCCTTTGACACCACCACCACCTCCCCAGGAGAACACAAAGCTAGCGTATTTAGTAATGAGAATATTTTGTCTCCCCAAATACCGGTAGTCTTGCCACTTGTAATGTTTTTATTGGGAGGAGGAATAAGGAATTGCACCTCCTCCCAATTGCTTAGCCCAGCCATACTGAATTCTGTCTGTTGATCACACTCAAACACAACAAGGGACTAGGGATGGAGGAGAAATGTGATTCAATTTGCATTTAAAGGCAAACCTACTTAATTTGCACTTCCCAAAACAAAATGAGTACTGAAGTGCAGCCATTGTTTGAAATCCACACTTGCTGAATTTTGCAAGGTTGTCCTCCAGTCAAGCCATGTGTCCAGAAATGCATGTATTAGGGAAATAACATACAGAAATGTATTACATTAATTTAAATTGTTTTACAAAAATACATTAGGCAAGTTATACATACAAACTATGTGCATGTTATGAGAAATTTGCACTAAAAATGCTGGTGATTTTTTCTTTTAATTGCAAACTGATGTGGGAATGTGGCAAAATATTTTTAAGGTGACATGGAAATGAGGAGAGCTAAACTTAAGACATGGGTATAGCCAAGGAGGGGCAGATCCAAAAATATTATTGAAAAGCATTGAAAGTACTCAATTATCTGAGGTTCTGCTCCCCCTCAGCAGAAGCCTGGCCCCCACAATGTCTTATTTATGGTGTATTTTTGCCTGTGACTTAAGAAACTGAAACTGAAAGATTCTACCGTCCTTACAAGGGAAGTAACCTAGGCACTATCTCTCATTCAGTTCTGTAGCTTGGGGGTTCCTTCTACTGGAACCTTCGCCAACCTGGGGCTGGAAGCTGCAGGAGGGGAGGAGAGGGCTCTTGAGCTTGGGTCCTGCTTATGGGTTTCCCTTTGGGGCATTCACTGTGGGAGCAGGATCCTGAATTAGATGGGCCATTGGCCTGACCCAGCAGGTTTTTCTTAGTTTCCTATGTTCACATGCTGGTTTAAGAATAATCAATGTAGGTGATGTATTTTGGAGAGGTTCTGGCCCTATCGGGTTCTTTATAAGGGTGCTTTGTATGCTGCCATTCTTTCTGAAGGCACCTTGGTATCTCTGGTCCCAGCCCATGCCCTCATGCCATAGACCTGGCTGTTCCTTTCTCTCCTTGCAGGCTGAAGAGAAGCAGAAGGCCTCAGCTGCATTTGCTCAGCTCCACACTGCCATGGAGATCCTGGGAATTGTGGTGGAGGAGCAGAAGGCCATCTGGCGAGTTTTGGCCGCCATCTGCCACCTGGGTGCTGCAGGGGCTTGCAAAGGTAAGACTAACGGCTGGCAAAGGTGGCATTTTGGGCTGGGTGGTTCTACAAGGAGACTGCTGTGCTGGATCCATCTGCTGCAGCCTGAGAAAGGAGATGATGGAGATGTCCCTGCTTTGCAGGCTGCATGGTGCAGCATTTCAGAAAATCAAGCCATCTGCTTGGGCTCATTTGTCTGAATTCCCTGCCCCCTTTTAGCCTATCCTTCTAGGAGCATTACAGAAAGTCAATGGATCTCAGTTCAGCCTCTCTGCTTGAGAGGCTGCTGTTTTCATATAATGCTGGTCTTGCACAAGGCCTGCTCTTGGAGATCCCTGGAGTGGGAGGAGAGCCAGAGAAAGTGCAAGACCCTCCAATATGTGTTCTGTCTGAGCCAGCAAGCAGAGTGTGCCACCCACTGCAGAGTTGGCAAAATGTTAAGCCACTTGCTATCTTACATAGAACCATAGAATTGTAGGACTTCCGGAGGCGGCGCGTTCAGCAATGGCGGTCCTCTTCAGCTGCTGAAGAGGGGCTCCGCGGGAAAGGGTCGTGCGCTGCGGCACAGCGACGACCCACGCAGAAAAACCACGGGTAGAGTGAGCCCGGGGCCGTGGGATTCGGCGGGCACCAGGAGCGACCTCGGAAACGCAGAAGAGACCCCGTAAGGGGTTTCGGAACGTGGAGGGGGTAGCGGTGCTGTGAATCCATCGCTCTTTCCGCAGAAGTGAAGCCGCGCGGCTGCTGCTGATCGGCGCTGACCTTTCTTCTTTGAACAATTGAATTGAAACAACATACTCGTGAGTAAGAAATCTGAGGCTTTATTTGGACCTAATTTGGTGAATTTTGGCTGAAAGCGGGAGACGCTAAAAAGGAAGTCAGTCTTCCGGCTCTGTTTAAAGTACCTAGCAAAGACTCTTTAAAGCGGAAGCGTTGAAAGGAGCTTAAAGAAGTTGGAATATATCCTGCAAATTCGGATTTGTTTGATTAAAAGTTAAGGAAAGGTTAAAACTGTTATAAGTGGACAGAGACTGTGAATCCTCTTTCTATCCTTTGTGGATTACAAAGTTAAGACACCCTGCTCTCGGGCTGCCTGGATACAAGGTAACACCAGACTGCGGCAACTGTATACAAAAAGTTAAATGTCACATTGGGCTACTTTGTAAGCTGTAAAAAGAAACTGTTGCATGCACCTTTGTAAAGAACTTTTATTCTCTGCAGTTAAAACTGAATTTAGAGGGCTCCCCCACTGTTTTGGATTTTATCTAACTTTTTTGTGGGAACTTTATGGTGGAAACTTTCTCTTCTTCTCCTTAATTTTTGGGGAGCTCCCCCTGCTGGATTGTGGAATTATTAGTCTCTGGGAACTGCTGGCTGCCTTGGAACTTTTTTTTTTTTGACTGGATGTTTACTTTTCCTGGATTGCTTTTCCCATGGGATTTACAATTTGACCTTGACGCTTGGACAGCTGTGGAATGAGTGGCGCACCAAAAACAAGGGCTGCTAAGAAAGCAAAACAAACTGAACTTTTGCAATTAACTTTGCCTGTGCAGCCACGAAGATCGTCTGTCCCTATTGTGACAGGTCTGCAAGAAGGACAACCCAAGCAGCCAGCTTTTGGGGATATGGCTGCAGGAGGGCTAGACCCTGTCTCTAAAGAAATATTGGACCAGCTGGCAGCATTAAATAAGAAAGCTGACGAACAAGCAGCTAAATTTGAGGAACAAGCGGCTAAATTTGACCAGGTGACAGCTACAATTAATAAACTGACAGATCAAGTCGCTCAAAATACACAGGCAGTTGGCAATATTGAAAAGATTACAACAGAAAATCGAAAATTAGCACAGGAAGCAAATACAAAAGCAGACCAAAATAAAGAGAAGATAGAGGAATTAAGAGGAGAAGTAAGGCCACTGAGTAGACAGGTTATTGAACAGCAAGCGTTCCTGTCCATGGCGGAATTGAAAAACAGGGAATGCAATCTCAGGCTTAGAAATATCCCAGAAACAGAAAAAGAAGACCTGATCAGTTTTTTGACAACAGAAATATCCAAGTTCTGGGGTTTGGCTGAAGAGAAAGACTTTAAAATAGTCACCGCCTTCAGATTGGGAAGAGTGGCCAAGAAGGATAAACCAAGAGATTGCTTGATCATTTTGAGTTCTAAGCAAGAAAAAGATAACATACTCGGCCTGCACTTTAAAAATTCACTGGTGATTCAGGGAAAGACGGCAGAAATCTTCAGAGACATACCTAAACAGTTACTGGATTTAAGAGCTACATATAAAGACTTGGCAAGTTTACTGAGAAGCAACACAATCCCTTACAGGTGGGAATTTCCTCAAGGACTATCTTTTACCTTGAAAGGGAAGAAGGTAAGAATCAGAACAGCAGAGGAGCAAGAAAAGTTCCTAAACGACCACGGGGAGGACCTTTGGAAGGGAGTAGCAGGAGCCTGGCCACCTCCTTCGTTTGGTTTCAATCCGGTTCCACCTCCAGACAAAAACGACAAAAGAGACACCCCTACAGGCCAATAAATTAGCCCGAGATGTCTCTGCAGCTCCTTAGTTGGAACATTCATGGCGCAAATTCTCCCGAGAAAAGGAAAAAGATTTTTCATATATTGAGAAAAGAACAATTAGATGTTATTTGCCTTCAAGAAACACATGTGACTAGGCTCCACAGGAGAGTGTTAATTAACAAGAGACTAGGCCAAGAATTTATTTCATCAGACAAGGTTAAAAAAAGAGGAGTAGTGATTTACGCAAAGGAGAGCCTAGCACCAAAGTTGGTCTTTAAAGATGAACAAGGAAGAATTTTGGCGATTGAAATACAATCACAAGGAGAAAAATTTTTGATAGTAGGAATCTACGCACCAAACGATGGAAAATCGGAATTTTACAAGAAGCTGCATGAGATAATGTTGGACTATATTGACTATACTAACATCATTTTGATGGGTGATATGAATGGAGTTGTCTCTACATACATGGATAAGTCACAAAATCAGAATTTGACCAAAGACGGCAGGCTTCCAAAGACTTTCTTTGAACTTACAGACAATATGGATTTGATTGATATTTGGAGGACAAAGAACCCTCTAGGTAAAGAAGGAACATTCTTTTCTGAGGCCCATCTATCGTGGACAAGAATCGACCAAATTTGGACATCTAGAGGACTGGCACCTAAGACAAAAAAAGTTGAGATCTGCCCTAAAACCTGCTCCGACCATAACGCCTTGAAAATAGACCTGAGACTTACACCAGCTGGATCCTTCAGATGGAGAATGAATGACTACCTGCTTAGAGATCAGGAGATTGTGAAGAAGGCCCAAAAAACGCTGAAAGATTATTTCGAAATAAATTTGAATACTTCGGTGGAAAAGAAAACAATCTGGGACGCGAGTAAAGCTGTTATGAGAGGGTTTCTGATACAACAGAATACTATTAAGAAAAAACTCTGGAATGGTAAAAAGGATAAGATCTTGGAGAAGATAAGAGACGGAGAGAAAAAGTTGAGACTAAACCCAAAATCAAAAGAAGTTTTAAGAGAAATAAAATTCCATCAAGCACAATATGCGAAATTGATAAATCAAGAAGTCGAATGGAAAATTAAACAGATGAAACAAAGATCATTTGAATCTGCAAATAAATGTGGGAAGCTGCTGGCATGGCAGCTGAAAAAGAGACAGAAATTGAACTTTGTTACCAATCTGGAGGTAGAAGGAGAATGTATTCAGAAACCAGAAGATATCAGAAAGTGTTTCCAGAGATATTTTAAAAAACTGTTTACTCAAGGACCCCAAGTAGAGACTGAGATAAATAAATTTCTAAAAAGCTATGGCCTGCAAAAATTAACACAAGATAAACAGACAGCCCTGAATTACAAAATAACACAACAGGAAATTGAAAGTGCCATTCAGAATATGCAATTAGGCAAATCCCCAGGTCCAGATGGACTTACCTCCAAATACTATAAGACACTGAAGGAATATTTGGCCCAGCCATTATTGGAGGTATGCAACCAAATTATGGAAGGGAAGGGGGCACCCGAATCGTGGAAAGAGGCATTCATCACTTTGATACCAAAACTGGAATCTGAAAAGACTCAACTAAGGAACTACCGTCCCATCTCACTCCTAAATGTGGATTACAAAATTTTTGCTGACATTCTAGCAAACAGACTGAAAAAAGTTTTAAATGAAATAATCCATAAAGACCAAGCAGGCTTTCTTCCTGGCAGGCATTTGTCTGATAACACCAGGAACATTGTCGATGTTTTGGAGTTACTACAGACAAATTTGAACACGAAAGCAGTTTTGATTTTTATAGACGCCGAGAAAGCCTTTGATAATATATCTTGGAAATTTATGAAGAAAAATTTGGAAGGGATGGGAGTGGGAAGGGCGTTCCAAAATGGTATTGAAGCAATTTACTCAGAGTAAAAAGCTAAATTGATAGTAAACAATGTGGTGACAGAGGAGTTTAAAATTGAAAAAGGGACACGGCAGGGATGCCCCCTATCACCCTTGTTATTTATTTCTGTCCTGGAGGTGTTGCTGAATTTGATTAGGAAGGACCAGCAGGTGGAAGGAATACAGGTCGGAGAAAAACAATATAAACTGAAGGCTTTTGCAGATGACTTGGTTTTGACATTACAGGAGCCAGAAGCTAGCACAAAAAGAGCTTTAGAATTAATTTCTGAATTTGGTCGGGTGGCGGGATTCAAGTTGAACAAACATAAAACTAAGGTTCTGGCAAAAAACTTGACACCTTCAGAAATAGATGGGTTTCAGAAGGAAACAGAATTAAATGTGGTAACAAAGGTGAAATACCTGGGGGTCAATTTGACTGGGAGAAATTTGAATTTGTTTAAAGATAATTACGAAAAATGTTGGTCGGAAATTAAAAAGGATTTAGAAATTTGGTCAAGATTGAAACTTTCCTTGTTGGGAAGAATTGCAGCAGTTAAGATGAATGTATTGCCAAGAATGTTGTTTCTGTTTCAAACCCTTCAGTTCGTGGACAGAGTGGAATGTTTTGGAAAGTGGCAGAAGGACATTGCGAAGTTTGTCTGGCAGGGCAAAAAGCCCCGAATAAAATTTAAGATACTAACAGATGCAAAGGAAAGAGGGGGGTTTGCCCTGCCGGACTTAAGATTGTATTATGAAGCTGCATCCTTCTGCTGGATGAAGGATTGGTTCTTGTTAGAAAACACTGATGTCCTAGATCTGGAAGGGTTTAACAATGCTTTTGGGTGGCATGCATACCTGTGGTACGACAAGATAAAGTTTCATAAATTGTTTAAAAACCATATTGTCAGGAAAGCTCTATTTACTGTCTGGACTAAATACAAGGACTTACTCGAAAGTAAGACCCCGAGGTGGTTATCACCGACGGAGGCTAAGGCCATAAAACTACGTAACATGGAGAGCGGCTGGGTAAAATACTGTGAGATAATAGAAAGAGTTGGTGATACTTGGAGGTTGCAGAGTTTTGAAAAATTGAAAGGAAAGGTGCGAGACTGGTTTCACTATGCCCAAATTTCAGAGATCTTTAAAAAGGACAAAAAAATTGGTTTCCAGGTGGAAAAATCAAAATTAGAGACAGAATTACTTGAACCTAAGACGAAAGTGCTTTCAAGAATGTATAACCTGTTGCTGAAATGGAATACTCAAGACGAGACAGTTAAATCAGCTATGATAAAATGGGCACAAGACATTGGGTACAACATTATGTCTGAAGACTGGGAAAGGTTATGGACCACCGGTATGAAATTCACGGCATGTAGTGCCTTAAAAGAAAACATTATGAAAATGGTATACAGGTGGTACATGACCCCAGTCAAACTTGCAAAGATATACCATCTGTCTGACAATAAATGTTGGAAATGTAAGGAGGCTGAAGGAACATTTTTTCACCTCTGGTGGACATGCCCGAGGGTGAAGGCTTTTTGGGAAATGATTTATAATGAGTTGAAAAAGGTGTTTAAGTACACCTTTCAGAAGAAACCAGAGGCCTTTCTCCTGGGCATTGTGGGCCAGAGAGTGTCAAAAAAAGATAGAACTTTCTTTTTATATGCAACTACAGCAGCAAGAATTCTTATAGCCAAATATTGGAAGGCACAGGAGTTACCCACGCTGGAAGAATGGCATTCGCAGCTGATGGACTACATGGAATTAGCCGAAATGACCGGCAGAATCCGAGATCTGGGAGAAGAGACAGTGGAAGAGGACTGGAAAAAATTTAAGGACTATTTACAAAAACATTATAAGTTATATGAATGTTGAGAATTTGCTAAGTTTTTGGGAAAAACATGCTTCAGTATTGAGATTGGTAAAGGAGGGAAACTAAGTTATGAATTTAAAAAGTATAAATCATAGACTATACAACTAAATGAAAACACAAAAACACATAAAATAAGGTATCAAATTGCTGTTTATTTTTATTGAAAAGAAAGCAGGGGATGGAAGATTTGGGGAAGTCCAGTTGATTATGAACATTAATTTGGAAAAGTGAATTTTCTTTTATAATCTTTTCTTTTTTCTGTAAAACCGCTTTTGTTGTGTTATTGAAGATGTATCTTACCTTGGAAAAAAAGCAATAAAAAAATTATTAAAAAAAAAAAGAACCATAGAATTGTAGAGGGCTGCCTCATGGAAACAAGCCTGTTTTTTGCTGCTCCAGAGAGTGGTACCCAAACCAACAGATTCAAATAACAAAAGAGGAGATTCTGATTAAACTGGGAAGAACGTTCTGAAGATAAGAGCCATTTAACGGTGGAACAGACTCCTTGGAGGCTTTTAAGCAGAGGTTGGATGGTCATCTGGCATGGATACTTCAGTTGAGATTCCTGCATTGCAGGGGGTTGGACTAGATGACCCTTGGGGAGGCCCTTCCAACTTTACAATGCTATGATTTCCTCAACACCCCTCAGCCTCCCGGGCTGCTCACACGTCCTGATCTGAATATGCCTCCTAGTAGGAGTTGCCTTATTGTGGCGTTCCCTGGGCTTTGAAGAGTGGTTGCCTAGGAAAGCTGCAGAATGCAAATCCCTGGGGTGATAATTTTAGAATGAGAGAAGGGACTCTCACAGCCACCCCTTGGCTCCCTTAAAATTAAAATGTGGACTAAATGTTCAGCACAACAGTAGTCCAAGAGGATAGCAAAATCATACAAGGATCATGAAAGTGTATTATCAGAGATGGCTACAAGCAATGCTTCTGTTCCAGAGTCATAGAATCATAGAATCATAGAATCATAGAATCATAGAGTTGTTATAGACCACAAGGGCCATCGAGTCCAACCCCCTGCCAAGCAGGAAACACCATCAGAGCACTCCTGACATATGGTTGTCAAGCCTCTGCTTAAAGACCTCCAAAGTAGGAGACTCCACCACACTCCCTGGCAGCAAATTCCACTGTCAAACAGCTCTTACTGTCAGGAAGTTCTTCCTAATGTTTAGGTGGAATCTTCTTTCTTGTAGTTTGGATCCATTGCTCCGTGTCCGCTTCTCTGGAGCAGCAGAAAACAACCTTTCTCCCTTCTCTATGTGACATCCTTTTATATATTTGAACATTGCTATCATATCACCCCTTAACCTCCTCTTCTCCAGGCTAAACATGCCCAGCTCCCTTAACCGTTCCTCATAAGGCATCCTTTCCAGGCCTTTGACCATTTTGGTTGCCCTCCTCTGGACACGTTCCAGTTTGTCAGTGTCCTTCTTGAACTGACATGTGCTGCCTATGCACTGGTGGAGGAAGAGGGGACGGGCGGAGCGCACCACCCCCGGCAGAGCAATCCCAGTGGGGTTCCATCGTGGTTGCCCCCCCCCCCCGCCCACACTGGGCGCCCCACCCCCACAGGCGGCATACCGCGCCCCCAGGACGCGTGCCAGCCCTGCCCCCGCCTGCTCTCTGCCCTCAGTGCCGGAGCATGAAGCTCTGCCACTGTGCCTATGCACTTGTTTATCCATCTGGCTCCATTTTGAATTTGCACCCTCAGCCTTCATTACCATTTTATTATGGTAATGAACAGAGTTGAGTCTGATACTGCTGGCTCCTCTATCAGCTCCTACCCATCAGTCTCCCAGGTGCCATCAACACTGCCTGGCTTTGCAACTGTATTTTATTTTCTTCTGATTATGATTTGGTGTTGCTGTGTCTGAATTATAGCAAGAAGAATCTTCATCTCTGTAGCATGTCACAGCACCATTAATCAACTATAATTAATTTAAAATTTGGAAAGTTCACTGCTTAGGATGATGTCCTTCACCTGCCAAATGCTTAATACCAGAGTTTCCTGTAGATAGTATGAAATATCCAGGAATTTTAGTGAGGCTCTGGGTTCAGTTCTGGAATCAAGCCTTTGATACCCTGTCTAAGGCAACATCCCTCCCTTTTGACAGCAGTGGCTTGTTGATTTCTAAACAGAGGATCACTTCATTGCCCTGTAATGCTTCATTCCAGATTTTTGAAGATTACTTGGGAATTGCAAAGAGTGTGATTGCATCCCCATGTTCCTGCTTTTTTATTGCTGCAATTGTCACATGATAGTTTGGTGATTATGGGTGACACACTGCATGGAGATTTCCCTTGCATTTTGAATAGTTGGAGCTTGGTTTCCAATAGTAAAATTACCACTAAAGTTCATGGGTTATTACTAAGGTGGTGGTTGCTACTGCGGCTTCTGCTTCTTCTCCAGCTCATTGCACACAGCTCTTTACAACAAAAGTCTTATCAGTGGCAACCTGCCCATTCTGTCCATGGCCAATGCTTAGGCCACATTCAAGTCATACCTTTAAAGCACTATGATACCTCTTTAAACAGTCATGTTTTCCCCAAAGGATTATGGGAGCTGTAGTCTGTTAAGGGTGCTGAGCATTGTTAGGAGCCCCCTATACCCCTCCCAGAACTACAGTTCTCAGAGTTTCCTGGGAAGAGGGATTGATTGTATAGCTACTCTGGGAACTGTAGCTCTGGGAGGGTAGGGGAGGAAGTTTCAGACATACGTAGGTGAGTTCATCTCTGTTATAATCTTTTCCAGCAAGGTCACATCAGGAAAAGTTTGGTTCTCACGAAAGTAGCTTGACTAGGCCAGATACTTCCTAGTTTATATCTTCACCATATTGCGGGCAACGGAAGGGTGTTGTCTCTGCAAACTAATGAAGTTCTGTGAGGGGGCTACGAATCTCCTGACAGCTCTCAGCATCCTCAACAAACTACAGCTCCCAGGAAGCCATGACTGTCTGGAGTGGTGTCATAGTGCTTTATAAGTGTATGCCGTGGGCACAGGAGCTGAGTAGACCTTTGCTCCCCAAAAGATTCCTTGTGATTGTGCCTTCTGGCAGCCAAGCAAGTACCTGTGTTGCAGCTCTGAGCTTCCCATCAGGGTCCACTGCCATCTCCTGAGGTCCGGAGAGGGAGCATCAGGGATCAAAAGAGGGCTCAGAATGTGGTCAGGGTGGTTTTCGGTGGTGGTAAGAACAGCCAAGGCGGTTCAGGTTGCCTTGTGGGGCTTCTGAAGGTTCTTCCAGGTCCTCATTTGTTCTCTGTGGGGTTTCTTGCCTCTTTCATATAGGAGGTCTCCATGAGATCTGGGCTAGGCAAAATTTTGGCCTGTTTGGAAGAACTGAATACCAGGCTGCTTCAAGACCAGCTATTTAGTGAGGCACATCCTGCTTCATTCAATCACTTTACAGGGCATCCACATGTCTGCACAAAATCTGACATTTTTCAGGGGTTTGGGAGTGGAAAAATAAATAGCTCTCCTTTCAGCAGCTCACCCTTTGCTCCAAAAATCGATTCTGTTGCCAAAGGGAATCAAAGGACTCACAGATTTAAAAATGGATCAAAGTAAAATAGAAGTGGACTAAGAGAGAAAAAGATGAATTAGTTCCTATAACTCCAGTCCTCTGCTCTTCCTGCATTCAGTGGTATTCTTGTCAGGGACTTTTTTTATTAATGTATTTGTTTGTTTGGTTGGTTTTTTTTGTTTATTAAACTTCTATCCCAAAGTTGCCCAAGGCAGCAAACGTGATAAAATGATAAAAACCTCTTAAAAACATACCATTCCAGTAGAGATGCAGACTGGGAAATATTTAATCTTAAAAGGCTTGTTGGAAGAGGAAGGTCTTCAACTGGTACCAAAAAGAGGTGGCACCTCTCCAGTCATAGAATCACAAAATTGTAGAGTCGTCTAGTCCAAGCTCCTGCTAAATGTAATATTCAAGGGAAGGGCATTCCAAAGGCCAGGTGCCACAAAACTAAAGGTGCGACTCCTGTATTTTGCAGAACACACCTCTTAATAAGAGGGTATCTGCAGGAGGCCTTTTCCTGCAGAGCACAGTGATTGACAGTTGGGGGGGGGTCTAAAACCCTAGGTGCCTAGGGTCAAAACGATCCCTTTGAGTAGTTGTCGAAGCCAGCCTTCGACAATCTTTGGGGTTGGCTAATTTGAGTAGCCAACCCCAAAGATCAAAGTCTGACAGTCCTTCATGTTGAATGTGAACAGCTGGCTCCGCAGATGGTGTAAACAGGAACGGTTTGGATTCTTAGATCACGGACTACAGTTTCTTGAAGATGGACTTCTGGCAAGCGATGGGCTGCACCTCACAACGGTTGGGAGAAATGTTTTTGCCAAAAATCTCAGAAACCTCATCAGGAGGGCTTTAAACTGACTAATGTGGGGGAGGGAGACAGTGCTCCTGAAGGCAGGAGCCTATCAATTGATGAAGATGATCATCCAAATGTCATAGACCAAATGGAGCAAACAGCACGCGGACCTAGTGGTGGGAGGAAAAAATCCTTAAATAAGAGATACGGGGGAATGATTAATGGACTTCAATGTCTGTACACTAATGCGCAAAGCATGGGAAATAAACAAGATGAGCTTGAGCTCTTGGTACAGCAAACTAAATATGACATAATAGGCATCACTGAAACCTGGTGGGATAAGTCCCACAAATGGAATGTAATAATGGGGGGATACAATCTATTTCAGAGAAACAGACCAGACAAGAAAGGAGGAGGAGTGGCGTTATATGTCAGGGATGTGTATACCTGTGAAGAGATCCAAGATTTAGAACCTCAATGCCAAAGTGAGAGCATTTGGGTCAAAATTAAGGGAGAGAAGAATAACAGGGACCTCATTGTGGGAGTTTACTATAGACCCCCAAGCCAAACGGAGGACATAGATGATGCCTTCCTGGAACAGATGGCCAAGCATGCAAAAGGAAGGGAGATAGTAGTAATGGGGGACTTCAATTACCCGGATATTTGTTGGATGTCAAACTCAGCCAAGAGCATAAGGTCAAACAGATTCCTCACTGGCCTTGCAGACAACTTCATTGTCCAGAAAGTGGGAGAAGCAACAAGAGGAACAGCCATTTTAGATCTGGTCCTAACCAATGTTGATGATCTGGTTAGTGGGGTAGAAGTGGAAGGATCATTAGGCGCGAGTGATCATGCTCTTCTGAAGTATACTATACAGCGGAAAGGAGCAGCCAAGCATACTAGGACTCAATTTCTTGACTTTAAGAAAGCCGACTTCATAAAACTTAGGAAAGTGCTGGGTGAGATCCCATGGACAGTAATACTAAAAGGAAAGGGAGTTCATGATGGCTGGGAGTTTGTTAAGAGGGAGATACTAAAAGCACAACGTCAGGCAATACCAATGAAACGGAAACATGGAAGGTGCCTAAAGAAGCCAGGGTGGCTATCTAAAGAACTTTTAACTGAGTTAAGATTAAAAAAGGATGTGTACAAAAAATGGAAAAGGGGATAAAGAGGACTTCCGGGATAGCGCGAACGGGTAATGGCGGATTTCCTCCGAGCTCCGGAGGGAATCGGCTCCGTCGAGGACGGGTCTTGCCGTGCCGGCGACACGGGGACCCTTAAAAACCGCAGGCGCGGAAGCCTGCGGACTTCGTGACTCGGTGGGCACCTTAAGCGCCCCCCCGACCCGCGAAGAGCCTTTTTAAAGGCTGCGGAGTGGACTGGGGGGTGGCGTTGTGCTGAGAGTCCATCGCTACCTCGGCGGAGCGAAGCCGCGAGCCAGGACCGAAGAGCGCTATCTTTCTTCCTGAAATTGGATTGGAAAATGAAACCCGTGAGTAGAAGGAAATTTCGGCACTAAAAGACTTTATTTTTGAATTTAAGTACGATCGGGGGGACGTGTTAAAAAGGAAGTCCACACTCCCCCCCCCCACTAAAAGATCTAAAGCAAAGAGAGATCACTAGGTCGGAAAAGACGCTGGTGTTTAAATAGATAACTTTCATAAATTGGACTAAGAAGTATTTGCGCTGGAGAGGAAGAGAGAGGAATTTCAGAGGTCTTCTTTTTGGGTCGACCCCCCCCCCTAGACCCGGGAAGTGCCCTGTGTGTGAGCCCGAGAAAAAGAACAAGGAGTTTGACAGCTGTCAAAAGAGCTATCAAACGGGAGACTAAAGATTGGAACTGTGTTAACAATATCTTTTTGGATTAAAAGTGCTACATTAAAAGTGAACTGATTGGAAACAAGGTGACTGTGAACAACAAAGTAACGGACTGTTGGAAAGGAATTGATGGAAATCCCCCTGGAGGGAACTAAAGACATTGCAATGGCTGCAGAAGGAAAAGTATGGGCGGAGATAGAAAGAATGCTTTGCCTTGTGGGAATTCTACAAGAGTACAGTACTCTTATGAGCGAACAATTGATGACCTTCAATCTTGAACTAAACAACTCTGTCGATGACACAAAGGGGATGGAAAAAAACTCTGCAGCTGCAGAAGAAAAGATAACCTTGGAGCTGGGGGAAAAAGAAGAAGAGAGAGGAGAGGAAAAGCAAGTGGAAAAAACCAACCAAGAGCCTGCAACCTTTGGAAACAAGGGAAGTAAAGAAGATGACCAGTGGATTACAAATCTGCAGAAGGAGAGAAAGATAAAGGAAGAAGCCCCTGGAATAATTCGAATATTGGATTATAAAAAAACAGACATTTATGATCGGGACTTCTTCTTCAGGTTGGAGTTTGGGAGATTGATTGATCTTGGCCAGAAATTGCTCTTGGTTGACCTGGAAAGAGGGAAATATGAGGGGTGGATGGTAGAACCCCCTCGAGAAGAGAAGGTCAACAAAATGGACTGCCAACAAAACTGGTGGAGAGAGACCAACTGGGGCTTAAGGGCCTCGGATGTGAGAAATCCGGGCTAAAATGGTTTCTTTTCTTTAAGGACATTGGTTTGGGAAGGGACGGAAACCGGGGAAGGGGGGAGGGGAGAGTAGAGTAGTGAAAATCTGAGATTTAGAATGGGAATATATGATTTTTGGTTTAACATTTTAAGGAGGGAATTTGTGGGAGAGAATTTAGGCCGACTCTAGAGAAAGTACTTAATGTATAAAGCTGGATAAGCAAAATTGGGCCAAGAAAAAGTAATAAACTTTAAGAAAAGACAAGAATAATATTTAAGAGACGGGAGAAAATAATTTGCTGAGACAATTAAGGAAATTGGAAGGTGGAAAGGGGGGTGTGGGGAAGTCAAGGAAAGAAGGGAATGAAAGTAAATGTATGAAATTATACGTGTTTTATTGTGTCTTTCTATGTTTGTATGTCTATTAAAATGTGAAAACCCAATAAAAATTTTATAAAAAAAAAAAAAAAACAGTCTTCTCCGATAAAGAAAACAATGCCCAACCTGAAGAATTTGAAGCAAATGATTCAGCAAAGGAAACACAGCCCAGAATAACTAAGGAGATAATACAAGAATACTTGGCTAGTTTAGATGTATTCAAGTCTCCAGGGCCAGATGAACTGCATCCAAGAGTATTAAAATACTGGCAGATGTGATCTCAGAACCACTGGCAGTCATCTTTGAGAATTCCTGGAGAACAGGCGAAGTCCCGGCAGACTGGAGGAGGGCAAATGTTGTCCCTATTTTCAAAAAGGGGAAAAGAGAGGACCCAAATAATTACCGCCCAGTCAGTCTGACATCAATACCAGGGAAGATTCTGGAGCAGATCATTAAGCAAACAGTCTGTGAGCACCTAGAAAGGAATGCTGTGATCACCAATAGTCAGCATGGATTTCTGAAAAACAAGTCATGTCAGACTAACCTGATCTCGTTTTTTGACAGAATTACAAGCCTGGTAGATGAAGGGAACGCAGTGGATGTAGCCTACCTTGATTTCAGCAAGGCATTTGACAAGGTGCCCCATGATATTCTTGTAAAGAAACTGGTAAAATGCAGTCTTGACTATGCTACCACTCAGTGGATTTGTAACTGGCTGACTGACCGAACCCAAAGGGTGCTCATCAATAGTTCCTCTTCATCCTGGAGAAGAGTGACTAGTGGGGTGCCACAGGGTTCTGTCTTGGGCCCGGTCTTATTCAACATCTTTATCAACGACTTGGATGATGGACTCAAGGGCATCCTGATCAAATTTGCGGATGACACCAAACTGGGAGGGGTGGCTAACACCCCAGAGGACAGGGTCACACTTCAAAACGACCTTGACAGATTAGAGAACTGGGCCAAAACAAACAAGATGAATTTTAACAGGGAGAAATGTAAAGTATTGCACTTGGGCAAAAAAATTGAGAGGCACAAATACAAGATGGGTGACACCTGGCTTGAGAGCAGTACATGTGAAAAGGATCTAGGAGTCTTGGTTGACCACAAACTTGACATGAGCCAACAGTGTGACACGGCAGCTAAAAAAGCCAATGCAATTCTGGGCTGCATCAATAGGAGTATAGCATCTAGATCAAGGGAAGTAATAATGCCACTGTATTCTGCTCTGGTCAGACCACACCTGGAGTACTGTGTCCAGTTCTGGGCACCACAATTCAAGAAGGACACTGACAAACTGGAACGTGTCCAGAGGAGGGCAACCAAAATGGTCAAAGGCCTGGAAACGATGCCTTATGAGGAACGGTTAAGGGAGCTGGGCATGTTTAGCCTGGAGAAGAGGAGGTTAAGGGGTGATATGATAGCCATGTTCAAATATATAAAAGGATGTCACATAGAGGAGGGAGAAAGGTTGTTTTCTGCTGCTCCAGAGAAGCGGACACGGAGCAATGGATCCAAACTACAAGAAAGAATATTCCACTTAAACATTAGGAAGAACTTCCTGACAGTAAGAGCTTTTTGACAGTGGAATTTGCTGCCAAGGAGTGTGGTGGAGTCTCCTACTTTGGAGTTCTTTAAGCAGAGGCTTGACAACCATATGTCAGGAGTGCTCTGATGGTGTTTCCTGCTTGGCAGGGGGTTGGACTCGATGGCCCTTGTGGTCTCTTCTAACTCTATGATTCTATGATTCTATGATTCTAATGTCACTGAGCCTCCCTGCCAATTCGTGTATGTTATTTAAGTGTCCGGTGATGTTCAAGGATTGGTCAGTCACATATGTGCAACATTCGGCGCCTATCAAAGCACAGGTCCCCCCTTGACTTGACAAAAAAAAGTCTGTAGCAATCCTCGTTTGTAACCTACCTCAGAGAAGTCAGATACCAAAGAGTCTGTTATCTGAGTGGCTTCTTGCATGAACTTCAGGAGGATGTCTGTGAGTCTGAGAATGTTGACGTGGTTAGATCCAGCTCCGTTAGCAGGGAACAGTGCCCGACTCACAGTCTCTCCATTGGCAGCGATGTCAGAGAGATCTGACAGGTCCTTTTGTTTCCTTTTATTCCCCTAGCTCCCGGGTGGTAGATGCGGGGTGACCCTAATCCCAGGGACAATGTATCCGACAAAGCAGGACCCAGACATGTGTGGGCTTATCCAGGTGTATGCCCGGTGTCTGCACACCCAGAACAAGCCACTGAGGAACGATTCCATTCTGCCAGATGCAAAGGTCTGCAATAGCATAAGGTCTGAGTGTTGTGGCTTCCAAGTGGGTGGGTGGCCGATTGCGTTGGCCCAGGCGAGGGTGAGGTTTGGAAAGGTCTGGGAACGCGTCGGGTTGGTGACAGTCACTTCTCCTGTGGCTAGAATCTTATATAATAATAATAATAATAATAATAATAATAATAATAATAATAATAATAATAATAATTAATAATAATTTATTATTTATACCCCGCCCATCTGGCTGAGTTTCCCCAGCCACTCTGGGCGGCTCACAATCAGTGTTAAAAACAGTACAGTGTTACATATTAAAAACTTCCCTGAACAAGGCTGCCTTAAGATGTCTTCTGAATCTCAGGTAATTATTTATCTCTTTGACATCTGATGGGAGGGTGTTCCACAGGGCGGGCGCCACTGCCGAGAAGGCCCTCTGTCTGGTTCCCTGTAGCCTCACTTCTCGCAATGAGGGAACCGCCAGAAGACCCTCGGCGCTGGATCTCAGTGTCTTGAGGTTGACATTGCAGGTGCTAGTTCCGATAGAGGTCCCTTCTCCGGTGAAGCGGCGACAGAGGGGTCCCTTGGTGGGACCTGTGAGGTACAGATATTTGTGGGTAAGGAGGCAACATCTCTTTTTTTTTATAACATTTTTATTGGTTTTTCACAGTTTTTATAAACACAAACAATACACACTACAAACAAACAAGTACACAAACAAACATGCATAATTTCATATCCCTTTTTCTTAAACCTTACTTCGCCGACTTCCTCATACCTCCCCTTTCTGCATCCCAATTCCCAAACTTATTTCAGCAAATCCTAACTTTTAGTTTTGTCAAATTTTTCCCTTATTCTTTTCTTTTACTTAATCTTTTACAGCTGTAATCGCCTTTTTTTCTAGAACCTCGATATTTTAGCATTCATTAATTTTATAATATTTCTTAAGATAAATTTTAAATTTCTTCCAATCTTCACCCGCCGTCTCTTTCCCCTGATCACGGATTCTGCCGGTCATTTCAGCCAGTCCCATATAGTCTATCACCTTCATCTGCCATTCTTCCAGAGTGGGTAGATCTTGAGTCTTCCAATGCTTTGCGATGAGTACTCTTGCTGCTGTGGTCGCATACATAAAGAAAGTTCTGTCTTTCTTTGGCACCAATTGGCCGACAATGCCCAAGAGAAAGGCCTCTGGTTTCTTAGGGAAAGTACATTTAAGTACCTTTTTCAATTCATTATATATCATTTCCCAGAAAGCCTTAATCTTCGGGCACATCCACCAAAGGTGATAAAAAGTACCTTCAGTTTCTTTACATTTCCAACACTTATTATCAGGCAAATGGTAGATTTTTGCTAGCTTGACTGGGGTCATGTACCACCTATAGATCATTTTCATAATATTTTCCTTTAAGGCATTACATGCCGTAAATTTCAAACCGGTGGTCCACAACTGTTCCCAGTCAGCAAACATGATGTTATGACCAATGTCCTGTGCCCACTTAATCATAGCTGATTTAACTGTTTCATCTTGTGTATTCCATTTCAGCAACAAGTTATACATTCTTGACAAATTCTTAGCATTGGGTTCTAGCAATTCTGTTTCTAATTTTGATTTCTCCACCTGGAAGCCAATTTTCCTGTCCTGTTTATACACTTCCATTATTTGGTAATAATGGAGCCAATCTCGTACTTTGGTCTTCAATTTCTCATGGCTCTGAAGTTTCAGTTTGTCACCCTGTTGTTCCAAAATTTCCCAATATTTTGGCCATTTAGCCTCCATCTTGAGTTTTTTCACAGCTTTAGCCTCCATTGGCGACAGCCATCTTGGAGTTTTATTTTCCAACAAATCTTTATATCTAGTCCAGACATTATATAATGCTTTCCTATAAGGAGGCAACATCTCCGGAACGGTATTGTTCCAGTGTTATGGCTACTGGAACTAGTGGAAGACTTTGCTGGAGGTGGCTGGGTGCGTGGGCACAGATCCAACAGTTGAAGTAGGGACTTTCTTTAGCCACCTGGCTAAGAAGTTTGATGTAAGAGTTCTGCTCCCAGGACAAAAGGAGATCTTCTCCCGGGAAGGAGAGGTCTGTGCCAAGCTGCCGGGGCGCGATGCCAACTGGGTATAGTGGGTCAGTGGTATTCAGGAGCTGCCTGTCCTTAGCAATCCCGCCACATCTCAAAGGACCGGCGTTGTCCCACACAGGGGTGTGGGAGGGGTGTATAGGATGGTGCCAACCCTCCAGGTACTCTGCCCCTCTCCAGTCATGAGTGAGTCCAAGGCTCCATAGGCAACAGAATTGCCTTAGGCGGAGTCCTTGCAGTTAGGGTTTTCATGGCTCAGGGGTCATAAAAAGGCATTGGAAACCAAAGATCAAATTTTCGGAAGGGTGGTGTGAGTCTGTGTACACGTGTGTAGCCCCTCCGGCTTCGATTTCGGTCCAGTTCAGATTTCTAGAGATCTCTCCCTGGCCATAAAGTAGGTAAGTCCCATTGTTGCATCTCAGGCAGTAGTAGTAGTAGTAGTAGTAGTAATAATAATAATAATAATAATAATAATAATAATAATAATAATAGGACTTCCGGTCGGCGCCAGCGCTAATGGCGGTCCTTTTTCCGAGCTCCGGAGAAGGACTGCCCTGCGAGTTCGGGTCTGCCCCGCTACGGCAAGCGGGGGACCCCTAAAATCACAGGCGCGGAAGCCTGTGAACGAGGAGATTCGGTGGGCACCAAAAGCGCCCCCCCTTTACCGCAGAAAGAGCCTTTTTAAAGGCTCTGGAACGACATCGGGGGAGCGCGGTGCTGAGAATCGCTACCCAGCCCGCAGGGTGAAGCCGCGTCGCTATTAGTGGAGAGCGCCGATTCCTTCCTGTAAATTACGGACAGAAAAAACCCGTGAGTAAAACGGAACTTTTATTTGGATCTAAAATTTGGAGATTTGGTTGAAAGCGGGGAGGTTAAAATCAAGGAAGTCTGCCTCCCCCCGACTGCATGAAAGTGAAAGCAACGGAACTTTAAAGCTGCATCCGTTAAAGACTTTGTTTTTATTTAATCAAACCTGACATTTGGACTTTAGATCTCCCCTCTAGCTAGCAGGGCAGAGGGGAGGCGAAAGAGACTTTGGCAACTGCAGGACTTAATCAAAAGAAAAATCCTCTGCTGCCTCAGCTGTTTAAGTGCATGAAACGGTCTGCCTTTTAGGGCAACAGGACACTGAACTGACTTTTTCCTGTGAAAGTTACACTTTGATACAAAGTTTCTGCATTGACTGGCTACAGTACATCAGAATAAGCTGAAATAGTATCTACTGGGAAATTGTGGCAATCTGCAGTTACAAGCCTCCAGCCACACTTGCTTTAATTTTTCTCTTTCTCCCTTTCCTACGTATTTGGATAATCTCTTTGCCTTTGTATTTGGACATTTTATATTTGGCCATTTTGATTTGCTCCCCCTAGAGGGTAAAGTAAAGGTTGGCACGGCCTAAGACAGTGGAATTTTCCAGTGGGAAACAGCTCCCGTGGGAAACGACCTTGACATGAGTGGCTCACAAGAAGAGATAGTCACAAGAGCCAAGACCAAGCAACAACAACAGCAACAGCTGCAGCAACAACAGCCAAAGAAAAGAGGATCAATTACAGGCGTAACTGCTGGACTTGCAGGAACAACAGGACAAGAAAAAGTGACAGCTGTCTCTATGGAAGCCGTGACAGAAGCCCTGCTTAAGATAAATCAATCCCTGGAGTCTCTCACAAAACAGACCTCAGAAAATACACAAAAGTTAACAGAAATATCAGCAAGATTAGACCAGAACACAGAATCTATAAACAAATTGGTTGAGGAAAATGATACTACACGTAAAATTGCTGAAGAAGCGAAAGCTATTGCTGGAGAGACACAAGAGAATTTAGAACCGATTGCCAAGAAGGTCCATGAGCATGACGCTACTTTGGCTCTGTGGGAATTACAGAGAAAAGAGAGAAATTTGAAATTGAGACTGATCCCAGAGAATGAAAGAGACAATCTTGCGGAGTACTTAACACAGGAGTTTGTTGACTGCTGGGATCTGGAGGAAGACGAATTCAAAATTACAACAGCTTTTAGACTGGGCAAAAAGCAGGACAGAAAGACCCCGAGAGACTGTCTGATTACATTCAGATCTAAGGAAGAAAGAGACAAAATACTAGGATTACACTTTGAAAAGGCCTTGCAAATTGGAAACTCAGCTGTACAGATTTTTAAAGACATCCCAAAATATATCTTGGATTTAAGAAACTTCTACAAGGATTTAGCTCTTCTGTTAAAGAAAAACTCCATCCGCTTCAGGTGGGAATTCCCACAGGGACTGTCTTTTGATTACAAGGGAAAGAAGGTGAAAATAAAGACAATTCAAGATAAAGACAAATTTTTGGGAAGAAATCAAGAGGACTTGCAGAAGGGGACTGTGGACCCGATTGCAGAACAGAGGAGAGCATTAGACATTCTGAATCTCTCGCTTGGACAAAAACCACCACCATCAGAGGAAGAGCAACAACTTGGAGCTGTTGGAGGAGTGTCAGAAAAATAACAAGATGGCTCTGCAATTCCTTAGTTGGAATTGTAATGGACTCAATGGGCCTTTGAAGAGAAGACAAGTATTTCACATTTTAAATAGAGAACAATTGGATCTGATATGTTTACAAGAAACTCATATAACCAGAGCTCATAGGAGATTACTTACAAACAAAAGACTAGGACAAGAATTCATCTCATCAGACAAAGTTAAAAAAAGAGGAGTTGTGATATATGTAAAAGAGAAATGGGCCCCAAAAATGATGTTTAAAGACGAGCAGGGGAGATATCTGGCAGTAGAGATACAAGTACAAGGAGAAAAACTTTTGATTGTTGGAATCTACGCACCAAACGAAGGCAAATCTGACTTCTTCAAGAGACTTCATGAAACTCTGACGGACTATTTGGACTACAATATGATAATTATGGGAGACATGAATGGCGTGGTCTCCACTAACATGGACAAGGCACAAAGGCTAACAGTTTCTAAGGAAGGGAGACTTCCTAAGACCTTTTTTGAAATGACGGAAAATATGGACTTGATAGATATATGGAGAACAAGGAACCCTCTGGAGAGAGAGGGAACCTTTTTCTCCCAAGCAATGATGACCTGGACCAGAATTGATCAAATTTGGATTACTAGTGGCATGGCTCCAAAGATTAAGAAGGTAGAAATCTGCCCAAAAACTTGCTCCGACCATAACGCTGTGAAGATGGAAATGAAACTTACAACAACTGGTCAATTTAGATGGAGAATGAATGACTCCCTCTTTCGAGATAAGGAGATCCTTATGAAGGCCCAAAAAACCTTAAAAGACTATTTTGAAATAAATTTGAGGACTGATGTGAAAAAAAGAGTGATCTGGGACGCAAGCAAAGCGGTGATGCGAGGCTTTCTGATTCAACAAAACTCAATAAAGAGGAAAAAACAAAATGAGAAAAAAGAAAAGATTTTGGAAAAGATAAAAGAAGGAGAGAAAAAATTAAGAGTAAAACCAAAGTCCCAGGAGATTTTAAGAGAGATTAAGTTATATCAAACACAATACATGGAATTGATGAATCAAGAGATTGAATGGAAGATAAAGCAAATGAAACAAAAGACATTCGAATCAGCAAATAAATGTGGCAAACTTCTGGCATGGCAATTGAAGAAAAGGCAGAAATTAAATACAGTTACAAGTCTAGAAGTGGACGGAAAGAATATATCTAAACCTAATGAAATCAGAAATTGCTTTTTGAGTTATTTTAAAAAACTTTATACTCAAGGCCCGCAAAATGAAGAAGATATAGACAAATTCCTTGATAAATATGGATTACAAAAAATCTCTCATCAAAATAAGACGGATCTGAACCAGAGAATAACAGAACAAGAGATAGAGGCTGCCATTCAGAATACGCAATTGGGCAAATCTCCAGGACCAGATGGACTGACTTCCAGATACTACAAATCGTTGAAGGAATGGCTGATTCAACCATTAAAAGAAGTCTGCAATGAGATCCTTGAGGGAGAAAAGGCACCTGAATCGTGGAAAGAAGCATATATTTCACTCATACCAAAGACAGAGACTGAAAAGACTCAACTGAAGAACTACCGCCCAATATCACTACTCAATGTGGATTACAAAATTTTTGCAGACATTTTGGGAAAAAGATTTAAAAAAGTGCTGATGGAAAAGATTCACAAGAATCAAGCAGGCTTTCTCCCAAAAAGACACCTAGCAGACAATGTAAGGAATATAATAGATATTTTGGAAAAGTTAGAGGTGAATATAAACACTAAAGCAGTACTGATTTTTGTGGACGCGGAGAAAGCCTTTGACAATATTTCTTGGAGTTTTATGACAAAGAATCTTCATGGGATGGGGGTAGGCCAAGGTTTTGAGAATGGTATGGCTGCAATATATTCTGAACAAAAGGCCAAATTGATTGTAAACAATGTAATAACTGAGGAACTTAAGATAGAAAAAGGAACACGACAGGGATGCCCAATCTCCCCATTACTCTTCATTTCAGTTCTGGAGGTGTTGCTGAATATGATTAGGAATGACCAGCAGGTTAAGGGAGTGCAGGTCGGAGCTAAACATTATAAGTTAAGAGCTTTTGCAGATGACCTAGTTTTGACTTTGCAAGAGCCAAACACTAGTACGAAAAAGGTTCTAGAAATAATCCAACAGTTTGGCCAGGTAGCTGGATTTAAGTTGAATAAACAAAAAACCAAAGTTTTAGGAAAAAATTTAACAGATACCGAAAAGGAGAAATTCCAAGAGGAGACAGGGTTGACAGTGGTCAAGAAGGTGAAATACTTAGGGGTTTATTTGACATCTAAAAATGTGAATTTGTATAAGGATAATTATGAAAAATGTTGGTCAGAGATCAAAAAAGATCTAGAAATATGGTCAAATTTGAAATTGTCAATGTTAGGCCGAATTGCAGTGATCAAAATGAATGTATTGCCTAGAATGTTATTTTTGTTTCAGACATTGCAGATTATTGACAAGATGGAATGTTTTAAGAGGTGGCAGAAAGATATTTCGAAATTTGTCTGGCAGGGCAAAAAGCCCAGAATTAAATTTAAAATATTGACAGACGCTAAAGAAAGAGGGGGTTTCGCCCTGCCCGACTTAAAATTGTACTATGAGGCAGCAGCTTTTTGCTGGCTGAAAGAATGGATGCTCCTCGAGAACACAGACATTTTGGATCTGGAAGGTTTCAATAATGCTTTCGGTTGGCATGCATATCTATGGTATGATAAAATCAGGCTGCATAGTGCCTTTAAAAATCACATTGTTAGAAAAGCATTGTTCAATGTTTGGATAAGATACAAAGATCTGTTGGAAAACAAAACCCCTAGATGGTTGTCACCAGTGGAGGCTAAGGCAGTGAAGAAACTCAATATGGAGGTCGGATGGCCGAAGTATTGGGAAATTTTAGAACAGGATGGAGATAAGTTAAAATTACAAAGTCATGAGAAATTGAAACATAAAGTACAAAATTGGTTTCAATATCACCAAATAATGGAGTTTTTCAAACAGGACAGGAAAATTGGCTTCCAGGTGGAAAAATCAAAACTAGAGACTGAACTGTTAGAACCCAACACTAAGAATTTATCAAGAATGTATAACTTGCTGCTGAAATGGAATACACAGGATGAAACAGTCAAATCGGTTATGATTAAGTGGGCACAGGATGTTGGTCATAACATTATGTCAGCTGACTGGGAATGGTTATGGAACACCGGTATCAAATTTACGGCATGTAATGCCGTAAAGGAAAACATTATGAAAATGGTCTATAGGTGGTACATGACCCCAGTCAAGCTGGCAAAAATTTACCATTTGCCCGATAACAAATGTTGGAAATGTAAAGAGACTGAAGGTACCTTCTACCACCTTTGGTGGACATGCCCGAAGATCAAGGCTTTCTGGGAAATGATCTATAATGAAATGAAAAAGGTACTTAAATGTACTTTCTCTAAAAAACCAGAGGCCTTTCTCTTGGGCATTGTTGGCCAGTTGGTGTCAAAGAGGGATAGATAGAACTTTCTTTATGTATGCTACAACAGCAGCAAGAATACTTATCGCAAAGTATTGGAAGACACAAGATCTACCCACTCTGGAAGAATGGCAGATGAAGGTGATGGACTACATGACATTGGCCGAGATGACAGGCAGAATCCGTGACCAAGGAAAAGCGACAGTGGAAGAAGAATGGAGAAAATTTAAAAGCTACCTTAAGGACTATTATAAACTTGATGAATGTTAGAGTGTTGTGGTTTTTAGGAACAAGGGGATGCAGTGATAGAAGGTCAGATCATAGAGATATCTAAGATGACAGAGGTTGGAAAGTAACAATTGGGAGTTGCTACCAAATTATGGACATTGGGATGCAGAAAGGGGGGGTATGGGGGAGTCCCAGAAAAGAGGAGTATGAAAAAATGTTATTAAATTATACGTGTTTGTATGTCTTTTAGTGTTTGTTTGTTTTTAAAAATTCTGTAAAACTAATAAATTTTTTTTAATAATAATAATAATAATAATAATAATAATAATAATAATAATAATAATAATAATTTTTATTTATACCCCACCCTCCCCAGCCAAGGCCAGGCTCAGGGCGGCTTACAAGCAATAATAAAAACAAGTTGAATTATTACAACTTAAAAACAAAATTAAAAATACAACAATAAAATATTGAAACATTAAAATATTAAAATGTAGTCTCCTCGCAGGAGGAGAAGGAAAAGAAAAAAGAAAGAGAGGGAGGGAATCAAATTGGCTCCAAGCCAATGGCCAGGTGGAACAACTCTGTCTTACAGGCCCTGCGGAAAGAAATCAGATCCTGCAGGGCCCTGGTCTCATGAGGCAGAGCGTTCCACCAGCCAGAGTTGAAAAGGCCCTGGCACTGGTTGAAGCCAATCTAACTTCCTTAGGGCCCAGGACCACTAGAGTGTTACTATTTATGGACCGTGGGGCATACCGGGAGAGGCGGTCCCATAGGTACGAGGGTCCTAGGCCGTGAAGGGCTTTAAAGGTCAAAAGCAGCACCTTAAATCTGACCCTGTATTCCACCGGGAGCCAGTGCAGCTTGAAAAGCACTGGGTGAATATGTCCCCATGATACATATCAGTACCAATACTGATGGTTGAGAGTGAGGATGGCTGACCCTATACGTTGGAGATTTTGGTCTCGTATAAAGAGTTCCCAGTACTGGTTATTGGTAAGTCTGGGTACTAATGAATGGTGCAACAGAGTCAGTGACACAGAGAGACAGAAGTCCAAGTCCCCCATTCAGTCAGGGTTGGATTTCCCCCCAGATTCGATACTGTGAAAGTCCAAGAAATGGTAGTTTGTTTGTAATCCAGTGCAGTGGCTCGACGCGAAAGCGGAGATCCTGGTCAGGGAGGAGAGGATAAAAAGGGTGGGCAATATTCCATGTTCAGCAGCGGGGTGGTAAACAGGATGAACGGAGGGCTGGGTTGGCGCTCGGAAAAGAGGAGTTGGGCTATGAAGTGGTGAGCTGTCAGTGGAGCTGTCGGTTGAGCTGTCAAACGGAGCGCTGAAGGAAAGCGACGAAGCAATGAGCTGTCAGTGGAGCTGTCAGTTGAGCTGTCAAACATGTTTGAGGTGTAGTTTGATGGCGGTTGTGTCCAGGACAACTTCGGAGGTCCAGATGGGCTCAGAGGTAGTATCTGGTCCAGTCTGTTGGGCCCAATCCTGACTCTGATCTGGTCCGGTCTGTTGGGCCCGATCCTGACCCCGATCTGGTCCGGTCTGTTGGGCCTCGTCCTCGTTGATGTAGGAGGTTGCGGCAGGAGGCGGGGCATCAAAGGTGTAGTCCTCTCCCTGGCTCTCCTGCGCCTCCTGGGGCAGTGGTGCTGCCTTGCACCTAGTGTGATGTAGTCAGGCGTTCTTTTCTCCCACCTTCACAGCAGTAGGCGAGGTTAGAAGTACTTGGTACGGGCCCTCCCAGGCAGGTTGAAGGGGCAGCTTCTGGTACACTTTAACCAGGATCCAGTCCCCCAGGTGGAAGGAGTGTGCTGGGACGTTGATTGGTAGATTCTGTCCCTCTATGGCAGCATACTTGTGGAGATGTTGTAGCTGTTTTTGGAGCTGAATGACATAATTAGTAAGTTCTGCTTCCCCCACCTCAAGTTCCAAGAGGGGAAATAAAGTGTTATAAACAGAGGGAGGGGGTCTCCCAAACAGAAGTTCAAAGGGGGACAGTTTTAACGGTCCAGTGGGGGCACTCCGAATATTATGGAGAACTAGTGGGAGTGCATTTACCCATTTTAGTCCGGTGGTACTACAAAGTTTCCCTAGCTGTACCTTTACCTCTTGATTCATGCTCTCTACTTGTCCTGATGAGGCTGGGTCTTAGGGTGTATGGAATTCCCACTTTATTCGAAGAGCTTGGGCCTCCTGTTGGACTGCCTCTGCAGTCACTGTCCAGTCGACGGGGTACTCCATACCGGGGAATGATATCTTGTAAAAGGGCCCTGGCGAGTACTGAAGCGGTTGCCTTCTTGCAAGGGAATTCCTCCACACAGGAGGAGAATTTGTCCACTATGATTAGGGCATGTTTGAACCCCTGACACTGGGGTAAGTCGATGAAATCCAGCTGTAAACTCTCATGTTATGCATGTTATGCAATTCTTTGAGGCTGCTGTGGCTGCAGCCGCTATCCCTGGAGCATACCAGCACCTTTGGACATGGTCTATTAGTCTTCCCTTTCCCCAATGTGTCTGTTGGTGGAGGACCCTCACAAATTTTGGAGTCCAGGCTTTTGGCATGACGGTTCTGCCGTCTGGGAGGAGCCAGACGCCACCCGTTTTGTTGGCGCCCATGGATTCCCACATTGTTTATTCCTCTTCAGTGGCCGATTGGTACATTTGTTTGAAGTCAATGTTGGCAAGGAGTTGTATACCTTGGAACTTAGTCTCGTCCTCTGGGGGATGTAGTGAGGCCATTTGGGCTGCCCTGTCGGCTTGCCTGTTACCTTTGGAGACTGAGTCCCTCCCCTTTGTATGTGCTTTGCAATGGACGATGGCTATTGCTTTGGGCATGTGGATGGCTGTTAGTAACCTTTCCACTAGGGCGGCGTGGGAGAGCTGAGAACCAGCTGCGGTCAGGAAGCCTCTTTGGAGCCATATCTGGCCAGTTGTGTGTACTAGCCCGAAGCAATATTTGCTGTCAGTGTTGTCCTTCTTCCTTCGCTAATCTCACAAGCCCTTATGAGGGCAATTAACTCTGCCGCCTGGGCACTATATTGAGGGTTTATAGGGTTGGCTTCTGGAATGGACTTCCGGAGGCGGCGCGAAACGAGCAATGGCGGTCCTCTTCAGTCTCTGAAGAGGGGCTCCGCAGGAAAGGATCGTTCGCTACGGCACAGCGACGATCCATCAAGATAAACCACGAGCAGAGTGAGCTCGTGGCCGTGGGACTCGGCGGGCACCTGGAGCGACCCCCAAAACGAAGAAGGGACCCCGTAAGGGGCTCCGGAAGTGCGGAGGGGAAGCGGTGCTGAGAGTACATCGCTCTTTCTGCGGGAGCGAAGCCGCGCGGCTGTTGTCGATGAGCGCCGACCTTTCTTCCTTAAGCATTGGATCCTAAATCATCTACTCGTGAGTAAGAAGAGTATTAATTTGGAACTGTAAATTAGAAATTTGGCTGAAAGCGGGAGACGAGAAAAAGGAAGTCCGTCTCCCGGTAGTGCTTATGATCAAAGGCAAAGGATCAGACAAGCTGGAAGCAATAGAAAGAGACTTTAAAACGGGATGTTTCATGCGTCTGGTGGAATTAGCAACTGAAGGGAAAGGCAAGCTCTCTTTTTTCTTTTTGATTTAACTTGGAGATCCTCTCCTTTTGTGGATTCTAAAAACTTTAAGAAAAAAAAAAAAAACCCAGTCCCGGGCTGGCAGGGGGAAAAGGGTCGCTTTGCGGATACTTTTATAAAGTTGAAATGGACACATAAAGGCACCATTGGAAAGATACAATTAAACAACTGTATCTTGCACTTTTGGATACAATATTGTGGTAACATTGAAAGGGCTCTGCCAGGGAAAAAAGTTTTTTTAAAGACTATTGTTAACTTATTCAGCTGCAGGAACTTTAATGGCGGCTAAAACTTTATTCCTTCTTTCCTGAACTGCAACAATACTCCCTCTAGTGGATTTTGGGACTTACAAATTCCTGAGAACTAACTTTGTTTTGACTCTCTGTGGTTTGGTTATTTACTTTGAGGCCTGTCTTTCCCATGGAACATTTGACAGTTTGACCTTGAATCCAAAGACAGGTGGGGAATGAGCGGCCCTCCAAAAACAAGAGCTGCGTCGAAAGCAGGGAAAGGCCAATTTGTACAAACAACTTTGATTTCCCAGTCTCGCAGATCTTCGGTCCCTGCTGTTCTACAGGGAGCTGCACCTCCAACAACAGCCCCATCTAAGGCAGCTGACCAGCCAACGACTGAGGATATGGCAGCAGGGGGATCTGGCACTCTTCTAGATCAAATGCTACAACAATTTGCAATTTTGAATAAGAAGGTTGATGACCAAACAGCAAAAATCGACTTAGCCACATCCTCAATTACTAAACTATCTGAACAAGTGGCTAAGCATTCACAAGAAATTGGGAATTTAAAAGACGCAACATCTGAGAACCGGAAATTGGCCGAGGCTGCAAACGAAAAAGCAAGTCAAGCAATTCAGAAAGTGGATGAATTGAAAGGAGAGGTAAGGCCGCTACACAAACACATCAGCGACCAGCAGGCCTACCTGTCTATGGTGGAACTGAGAAACAGGGAAAATAATTTAAGATTACGCTCTATCCCAGAGATTGAGAAAGAGGATTTGACCGGCTTTTTGACAGCAGAATTCTCTAAATTCTGGGGTATAGAGGAAGATACAGACTTTAAAATAACAACTGCATTCAGATTGGGAAGAGTTGTCAAGAAAGACAGGCCTAGAGATTGCTTGATCATCTTAAGGACCAAGCAGGAGAGAGACAAACTACTTGACCTACATTTTAATAAAGCACTTGAGATCCAGGACAGAAGAGCACAAATCTACAAGGATATTCCTAAACAACTACTAGATCTCAGATCTAACTATACTGATCTAGCTGGACTTCTGAGAAGCAACGGAATACCTTACAGGTGGGAGTTTCCACAAGGCCTATCATTCAACTACACAGGAAAGAAGATTAAAATCAGGACGAAAGAGGACAGCCAGAAGTTTCTACACGACCACGGAGAAGACCTGCAGAAAGGAGTAGCTGCTCCTTGGCCTCCACCTGAGTCTGGAAAAGAGCCAGCACCCTCGGATTTGGACAAGAAAGAAGACGCCCCATAAAGAGCAACAACAGATTGTTACAGGATGTCTCTGCAGCTGTATAATTGGAATATTAATGGCGCAAATTCCCCGGAAAAACGCAAAAGGATTTTTCATATTTTGAAGAAGGAACATTTGGATATAATCTGTCTGCAAGAAACTCATGTGACTAGGCTTCACAGGAAAGTGTTAATAAACAAAAGACTAGGCCAAGAATTTATCTCATCAGACAGAGTTAAAAAGAGAGGAGTGGTGATTTATGCAAAAGAGAATTTATCACCAAAATTTCTGTTTAAAGATGAACAAGGAAGAATCCTGGCAATTGAAATACAAATCCAAGGAGAAAAAGTTTTGATCTTAGGAATTTACGCACCAAATGAGGGGAAATCAGAATTCTACAAGAAGCTTCATGAGACATTACTGGACTATCTGGACTATTCTAACATCATCATGATGGGAGACATGAATGGGGTGGTCTCTACCTATATGGACAAGTCACAGAACCAGAACCTGACCAAAGATGGAAGACTACCAAAAACTTTTTTCGAACTAACTGACAATATGGATTTGATTGATCTATGGAGGACGAGAAACCCCCTAGGTAAAGAAGGAACTTTCTTCTCTGAGGCTCACCTGTCATGGACAAGAATTGACCAAATTTGGACAACTAGAGGGCTGGCACCTAAGACCACAAGAGTAGAAATCTGCCCAAAGACCTGCTCCGACCACAACGCTCTGAAAATGGAAATGAGATTTACTACTGCCGACTCCTTCAGATGGAAAATGAATGACAACCTGCTAAGAGATCAAGAGATTGTAAAGAAGGCCCAAAAAGCTTTAAAGGACTACTTTGAAATTAACCTCAACACCTCGGTGGAAAAAAGAATAATCTGGGACGCAAGTAAAGCTGTTATGAGAGGGTTTCTGATACAACAAAACACGATCAAGAAAAAATTTTGGAATGGGAAAAAGGACAAGATATTAGAGAAGATAAGAGATGGAGAGAAAAAATTAAGATTGAATCCAAAATCAAAAGAGACTCTAAGAGAAATTAAATTCCATCAGTCACAATATATGAAATTGATCAACCAAGAAGTGGAATGGAAAATCAAACAAATGAAACAAAGATCTTTTGAATCTGCGAATAAATGTGGGAAACTGCTAGCTTGGCAGTTGAAAAAGAGACAAAAACTAAATTATGTTACCAACTTAGAAGTTGAAGGAAAAAGTATTCAGAAACCGGGAGAAATTAGAAAGTGCTTCCAGAAATATTTTAAAAAACTGTACACCCAAGGGCCCGAGGAACTGACTGAGATAGAACAATTCTTGAAAGACAATGGCCTACCAGAACTATCCCAAGAGAAGAGATCAATCTTGAATTGTAAAATAACACAACAGGAAATTGAGGTTGCCATCCAGAATATGCAGCTAGGCAAATCTCCAGGCCCTGATGGACTTACCTCCAAGTACTACAGGATGTTAAAGGACTACTTGATACAACCATTACTGGAGGTTTGTAACCAGATTATGGGGGGAGGGAGGGCACCAGAAACGTGGAAAGAAGCATTCATCACATTGATACCCAAAGTGGAAACTGAAAAGACTCAACTTAAGAACTACCGTCCCATCTCACTCCTAAACGTGGATTACAAAATATTTGCAGATATTTTGGCAAACAGATTTAAAAAAGTATTAAATGAAGTAATTCATAAGGACCAAGCAGGTTTTCTCCCAGGTAGACATTTGTTTGATAACACTAGGAATATTATCGATATTCTGGAACTTTTACAAACAAATATCAACACTAAAGCAGTGTTAATTTTTATTGATGCGGAGAAGGCCTTTGACAATATTTCTTGGAAATTTATGAAGAAAAACTTGGAAGGGATGGGAGTGGGAAGGGGGTTTGAGAACGGAATAGAAGCAATCTATTCTGAACAAAAAGCTAAGTTGATAGTGAACAATGTGGTGACAGAAGAACTTCAGATTGAAAAAGGAACACGCCAGGGGTGCCCCCTCTCCCCTTTATTGTTTATTTCAGTCCTGGAGGTTTTGCTGAATATGATAAGGAAGGATCGGCAGGTACAAGGAATACGGGTCGGAGTGAAACAATATAAACTGAAAGCATTTGCAGATGATTTGGTTTTAACATTACAGGAGCCAGAATCTAGTACAAAAAGAGTTCTGGAATTGATCCAGAAATTTGGTCGGGTGGCGGGCTTTAAGTTGAACAAACAAAAAACTAAGGTGTTAGGGAAAAACTTGACAACTATTGAAACAGAGGGGTTTCAGAAGGAAACAGAACTAAATATTGTTAAAAAAGTGAAATACCTGGGGGTCAATCTCTCTTCCAAGAACTTGAATTTATTCAAAGATAATTATGAGAAATGTTGGTCAGAAGTTAAAAAAGATCTAGAAATTTGGTCAAGACTGAAATTATCCTTGTTAGGCCGAATTGCAGCTATAAAAATGAACGTTTTGCCAAAAAATGTTGTTTTTGTTTCAAGCCTTGCAGATTGTGGACAGAGTGGAATGTTTTGGAAAGTGGCAGAGGGATATTTCTAAATTTGTTTGGCAGGGCAAAAAGCCCCGAATAAAGTTTAAAATATTAACTGATGCAAAGGAGAGAGGGGGGTTTGCCCTGCCAGACTTAAGGTTATATTATGAAGCTGCGGCCTTCTGCTGGTTGAAAGATTGGATTTTGTTAGAAAACACTGATGTCCTAGATCTGGAAGGCTTCAATAATTCGCTAGGTTGGCATGCGTATTTGTGGTATGACAAGGCAAAAACATATGGAATGTTTAAAAACCATATTGTCAGAAAAGCAATATTTATGGTCTGGAAAAAATACAAAGACTTGTTAGAAAGCAAAACTCCGAGGTGGGTATCACCAATAGAGGCCAAGGCTCGGAAAAAACCTAATATGGAGGCCGGTTGGCCGAAATATTGGGAAATAATAGAAAACATTGGAGACAACTGGAGGTTGCAGAGCTTTGAAAAATTAAAGGGTAAAGTGCAAGACTGGCTTCATTATGCCCAAATTAATGAGGTTTTTAAGCTAGATAAAAAAACAGGATTCCAGGTGGAAAAATCGAAACTTGAGACAGAATTGTTAGAACCAAAGACCAAGTTATTATCGAGAATGTATAACTTGCTACTTAAATGGAACACTCAGGATGAGACAGTTAAATCAGCCATGATAAAATGGGCTCAGGACATTGGTTACAACATCATGTCTGAGGACTGGGAAAGGTTATGGACCACCGGTATGAAGTTTACGGCATGTAATGCCTTGAAAGAAAACATTATGAAAATGGTATACAGGTGGTACATGACCCCAGTCAAGCTTGCTAAGATTTACCATTTGTCCGATAATAAATGTTGGAAATGTAAGGAGGCTGAAGGGACATTCTTTCATCTCTGGTGGACTTGCCCAAGAGTGAAGGCCTTCTGGGAAATGATTTACAACGAGTTAAAAAAGGTGTTTAAATACACCTTTCCTAAGAAACCAGAGGCATTCCTCCTGGGCATTGTCGGCCAGAAGGTGTTAAAGAAGGACAGAACTTTTTTCATGTATGCCACCACAGCAGCAAGGATCCTTATCGCCAAATATTGGAAGACTCAAGATTTGCCCACACTGGAGGATTGGCAGACGCAATTGATGAACTACATGGAACTAGCTGAGATGACTGCCAGGATCCGAGATTTGGGAGAAGAAGCAATGGAAGAGGACTGGAAAAAATTTAAGGACTATTTGCAAAAGTATTATAAGTTATATGAACTGTGAGATGCCGTATGATTTGGAAGGTCAGCCCCAGCAATGAGAGTGGATTATATAAGAAATTGGATAATATTCATGAAAGAATCAAAGTTTAAATGGGTAAAAACGATAATATGCTATATTTTTAGAGTAAATGGAAAATAAGGGATTTAAACTTAAAATTGCAATTGAAAGTACAAAGAAACACAAGAAACAAGGGTATAACTTGCTGATAATTTTTATTGTTAAGAATGCACTGGGCGGGAGATGTGGGGAAGTCCGATGGAAATTTGAAATAAGTTGTTGAAATGGTTTGACCTTTCTGTTCTTTTTTCTTTCTATTTTCTATGTTCTTTCTTTTTTCTGTTGTAAAAAAATGTAATAAAAATTATTATAAAAAAAATATATATATAGGGTTGTCTTCTAAGACTTTGAAGTCAGAGACTACGGCATATCCAGTCTTCCTTTCCCCGTTTATGACTTTGGAACTGCCGTCTGTGTAGAGTATTAGATCAGGGTTTTCTAGAGGGAGGTGGTCTAAATCTTCTCGGGGTTTCTCAGCTTGTTGGACTATCTTTGTACAATCATGGTGCAGGGTGCCATCATCTGGGAGGGTGTAGGAGTGCAAATATCCAGAGATGTAGTGATCAGGTGGGATTGCTATGAGGAATTATAACAGATATAGGGTAAGCCATCTGTGTCAGCAATGAAAGCATTGCGTTGACTGGGTTTATGTTGGATTCTTAAGCCTTATCAGAGGGAAAACTGGCCACTCTCCAGGCACTCGGCTTAAGATCCTTGTTGACCTCCCCGTCTGCGTCTCCCGGCAGGATACAGGCTAGGTCACTATCGGCGATCCCACTCAGCGTGAGAGGGACACACCACTCCTCCCTCCTCCCTGCCTCCCTCAGGGAGGGGGAAAGAGACAGACAGAATTCTATTTACATCGCTTTATTTCTGTCTTTGCAGCAGTACAGAGAAACGCGTCTGCACTCATCAGACTCCAACAGTAGAGAGAAAAAACTCCACCCCTGTACTTCCAGTCCAGGTCAGATGACACTCTGAGCTAACATCCGGTGCTCAGAACAGTGAATAGACTGCCCCTTCGTTCCCATGGTACAGTCCCAAACATCAACATCCTGTTTTGCTTTGCAGCCACCTGCAGCTCGCTCTCACATTGCTGCTTTTTTCCTGACATATCATATTTTGATATGATTCTTGATCAATCTACACCCCTGCATCCCTGTTCCATTCCTCTCTTCCTCACATGTCACGTACACAGCAGTTGCTTCACCAGGCAGGCATCATGGGCCATAAAGATAGTGGGCAAGTTTCTTTGAAGCAGTTTCTTATATATTAATCTTAGGATGTTAATCTTAGGGCCAGGAAACAGATCTCACATGAAGGTGATAATGATCCGCTGTCCTCCTGGTCATCCTTCTTATCATATGTACTGATTGTTTATTACCTCCGGGGTTGCCATATGCTCTTTGTAGTTCTGTTCTTTGTTTACCCCAGAAATATTTGTGCTTAATTAGTTTTAGTAGTTTAACTTGTCCCCACGTGGGTTTGTGGAAATGCTCAGAAGAAATCTGATTGGTTCTTACGAACACTCTGTAAAAAGTTCTTTTGTGAATAAAACGGCCTGGGCCAGGGGCTGCACATGGACAGGCACAGAGAGAGAGAGAGACGATTTATATGCACCCTTCCCAGAGTCTTGCTGGTTCAAGCCTCTGTGTGTATTCTTATTAATCAGAGTTCAATCCTTCCTTTACTTTGCGAACGCAACAGGAGGGGTAGTAGGGTTGCTGGGTTTAGGGAGTTGACCCGTTTAATAGTGACATTGTATGGAGTTAACAGGAGGGCTTCATAACGGTTTAGACGTGGGTTTGAGAAGTGGTGGCAGCCCCTTAGAGCTAGAAGGGTTGAGACTGCGTGGGGAACGTGTATTGTGATCTTATGTCCCAACACTGTCTCTTGAGCCTTTTGAAGGAGGAGTGCAGTGGCAGCAATGGCTCTCAAGCAACTCACTGCTCCCTTTGCAGTATTGAGTTATAGACTGTAATATGCCACTGGCCTTTCTTGATCTCGGAAGGGCTGGGTAAGAACTCCTGAGGCTACCCCCATTTGTTCATGAATGAATAGGTTGAAAGGGATGCGATAGTCCAGGAGGCCCAAGGCGGGGGCAGATCGTAATTCCCTCTTAAGGCTTTCAAAGGTGTTATAGGCTTCCTCTCCCCAAATCAGTTCATCAGGATGATCTTGGCGGGTCATAGTGGACTGGGGTTTAGTTATTTCGCTGTAGCCGGCAATCCAAGCTTGGCAGAAGCCTGCCATACCAAGGAAGCCTGGCAATTGTCTCTTTGTTTTGGGGAGGGGGATTTTGGTGACTGCCTCTATTCTGTCAGTTGCTAGGCTTTGGGTGCCTATCCCCAGGATATGTCCGAGGTATTTTACTTCCTGCTTGCAGTATTGCAGCTTCTTAGGCAAAATAAAAAAATTCCTTCCAGTAGCACCTTAAAGACCAACTAAGTTAGTTCTTGGTATGAGCTTTCGTGTGCATGCACACTTCTTCAGATACACAGTCACGGTGCTCATTGAAGGAGCTTCTTAGGGGACACCTTGTGTCCTTTATATGCTAGCTCGAGAAGGAGGTGTTTTGTGTCTAATTTACACGCCTCCTCGCTGGTAGAACATATTAAAATGTTATCTACATAGAGCAGATAGGTAGACCAGACAGATGTACATCCTGTAAATCCTGGTGTAATATTGCAGAAAATATAGCGGGTGATTCCGCATAACCCTGGGGTAGTCTGGTCCAGGTTAGTTAACTAGGTCCCCAGGTGAAGGCGAAGAGGAATTGACTCTCAGGGGCTAGAGGGAGACTGAAGAATGCATAGCATAGATCTGCAGCGCTGTACCATGTAGTTCCTGCCAGGAAGGGAATTTAGAAGGGAATTTGGGTTGCCCACCACTGTCTCAGGTCCTGAACAAATTGTTCATTCACCCACAAATAGCAAAGCGAAGTGTAATAAGGCTAAACAAAGCAAAACAGGTTGTTTTGGGTTCCATCTACATAGAAAGAAGAATCCTCTGTGGGCCTGAGGTGTTTGAGATGGCCTGAGCATTGCTTGCACCTGAAGCAGCTTGCACCTGAAGCAGTCCAGGCAGCTCCGTGGGACACGATTCAAGAGAAGCTCCGCAACCACTACGCGCCAAAGCCATCCAAGATTGCTGCCCGCCATGCGTTTTACCACCGGAACCAGGCAGCGGGGGAGTCAATCAACAACTACACCACCACCCTGCGACAGGCTGCAATGCACTGCAAGTTCTGAGACTTAGACGATGCCCTGATGGATCGATTCGCCTGCGGGGTCCGGGACATCTGTCTGCAACGGTGTCTCCTCACCAAACCAGACCTCACGCTGCAGAAAGCCATTGAGGAGGCCGTGGCCTCGGAAGCTGCTGATCCTCAAGCCAGCAGCCCACGTCTTGCTAGGAAGCCAGTTCCAGTGCATCATGAAGAGGCCAGCAGTGATGAGGCATCCTCCAGTGAAGACGATGACATGCACCAGATAAAGCGGGAGCGCAGGAAGTTCCAACAGAAGTCCAAAGGTCAATCGGAATATGCCGGCTGCGCAGGCAACCATTCCCATGCCAAGTGTCGATTCAGAGATGCCATCTGTCGGAAGTGTTCCAGAAGGGGCCACATTGCTAAGGTCTGCCGATTGGCTCCGTCCGGCACCCCCCCTTCACTGCCTCACAAGTCCAAGTCTTCACTCCAGTCCGCCAAGGAAAGCTGTTTCGCTCTCACCAACTGCCACTGCCCGTCTGGAACCACTATTAGCCAAACCGACTCGCCTACGCGACGCAAGCTAAACGTCACGGTGCTCATTGAAGGAGCTCCATGTGACATGGAGATTGACACTGGGTCTGCCCTGTCCATCGTGTCTTGGAGCACCATCAAAAGACTGGTACCCAGAGTGTCTAAAAGGCAACTCGACTCTCACCGTGTACACCTGAGAGACTACCAGGGAAACAACATTCCCGTGGTAGGCGTTGGCCGGTTCCAGATCACCTTCAAGGATTTTTCAGGCCTGCTCTGACTGGTGGTGGTCGAAGGTCAGCGGCCAAGCCTCCTAGGGCTAGACTGGTTTGATGGAAGTCACCAGCATCAACCGCATCTCTAACGCAGAGACTGAGGATCTGGTCAAAGACTTTGCTGAGGTTTTTGACAGCACTTGGGGCAATATACAGGTACGCCCATCTCCTTTAGCCTTGATCCACAAGTTGCCCCCATCAAGCTAAAGCCACGCCGGGTTCCCTTTGCTCTCAAGGCTAAGGTGGATGAACAATTGGACAAGCTGATCGCCCAAGGAGTTTTGGAGCCAGTTGACCACGCCAAGTGGGAAACCCCCATCATCACGCCTGTCAAGCCGGATGGGTTGGTGAGAATCTGTGCCGACTACAAGTGCACAATCAACAAGGCACTTCAGCAGCACGCTTACCCGGTTCCTATTGTTCAACACCTGCTGCGTTCCTTGGATGAGGGTAAGGTCTTTGCTAAGCTGAACCTTGCCCAAGCCCATCAACAACTGCCCGTCGATGATGCCACCGCTGAAGCCCCGACAATCGTCACCCACCGAGGGGCATTCTGTTGCCGCCGTTTGTAGTTCGGAGTAAATGTGGCTCCTGGGATCTTCCAAAGCCTTATGGAGCGTCTCCTGCAAGGGCTTCCGGGCATGGTACCATATTTTGATGATGTCTTGGTGTCCGCAGACTCACACCAGCAGCTGTTCGAGCGCCTCCACACCGTACTGACCAGGTTCCAGGAGGCCGCGCTCAAGGTAAAGAGGGAGAAGTGCCAGATCGCCGTTCGCAGGGCAGCAGTTGAAGAAAGAGCAAAAAGGGTTTTCTTGTGTGTGTGTGTTTCTTTGTGGCTGATTAGCTGTTCTCCCTGTGCAAAGGTCAGAGGGGGCAGGGTTTCTGTTGAGGCAGGTGATTAGCTGTGGGAAGAGCTTATCAGAGCTTGCAGGGCAGCAGCGCGCGCAGTTTGATCCATCGTGTAGATTTAGGGGAGCTAGTCTCAAACGTTCGTTGGGGGAGACCTAGGGTTTTTTTTGTGGGAGGAGTTATTTGTCCTGTCTTCACGCTTTTTATGATGGAGGACCGCTGTAGCCACCCCCAATGACACATTCTCAAGATGGAGGGGGAGGGAACAGCTGCAGTCGCCTGCGGTTCCTGCGCAATGTTTGCCATCTTGCCAAAGGTTGCAGGCAGCTTTACCTGTAGCAATTGCATGTTGATTGCCCTCTTAAAAGACAAAGTCCAGCAACTGGAAGAACGTGTAGCTACGCTCCAAAGAATTAGAGAGCTGGAGCTCTTCTTGGAAGCAACAGAGCACACCGTCTCCACCAAGGAGGAGACAGGGGACTCCCCTGAGAAGGAGGCTAGTTCACCAACACAGGAGCCAGATATATGGAGAAACGTGACTCAAAGAAGTAGGAGGCCCAGGGTTCGCTCTGATTGTTTAGAAATACACAATCGCTTTGAGGTCCTCTCCCCTAGCATGGAAGACGAAGAGCAGACTCCATTTGAGGATCTCTCCCTCATTACAGTCGATCAGGTATATGAAGACGAGCAGCAAAGTCAGTCCTCAGGGAATGTGCAGGCGACCTTGGAACGGACAGCTCACGGAAGAACCCCGACCAAACCTAAGAGGAGGCGTGTAGTGGTGATAGGGGATTCCCTACTGAGGGGAACAGAAGCAGTGATCTGTAGGCCTGACAAGATGTCTCGGGAAGTGTGCTGACTCCCCGGGGCTAAGATCCAAGATGTAACTGAACGACTGCAAGGAATCATAAAACCCACTGACAAATACCCCTTCCTCTTGGTTCATGTGGGAACCAATGACACTGCAAGCAATAGCCTCCAGAAGATCAAAAGAGACTACGAGGCCCTCGGCAGGAAATTGAAGCAACTAAATGCACAAATTGTCATCTCATCTGTCCTCCCTGTTGAACGACGTGGCCCAGGGAGAGAGGGGAAAATAGTGGAAGTGAACAGCTGGCTTCGCAAATTGTGTAAACAGGAACGGTTTGGATTCTTAGATCACGGACTGCAGTTTCTTGAAGATTGACTTCTGGCAAGTGATGGGCTGCACCTCACAACGGTTGGGAGAAATGTTTTTGCCAAGAATCTCAGAAACCTCATCAGGAGGGCTTTAAACTGACTAATGTGGGGGAGGGAGACAGTGCTCCTGAAGGTAGGAGTCTATCAATTGATGAAGATGATCATCCAAATGTCATAGACCAAATGGAGCAAACAGCACGCAGACCTAGTGGTGGGAGGAAAAAATCCTTAAATAAGAGACACGGGGGAATGATTAATGGACTTCAATGTCTGTACACTAATGCGCAAAGCATGGGAAATAAACAAGATGAGCTTGAGCTCTTGGTACAGCAAACTAAATATGACATAATAGGCACCACTGAAACCTGGTGGGATAAGTCCCACGATTGGAATGTAATAATGGGGGGATACAATCTATTTCAGAGAAACAGACCAGACAAGAAAGGAGGAGGAGTGGCGTTATATGTCAGGGATGTGTATACCTGTGAAGAGATCCAAGATTTAGAACCTCAAAGCCAAAGTGAGAGCATTTGGGTCAAAATTAAGGGAGAGAAGAATAACAGAGACCTCATTGTGGGAGTTTACTATAGATCCCCAAGCCAAACGGAGGACATAGATGATGCCTTCCTGGAACAGATGGCCAAGCATGCAAAAGGAAGGGAGATAGTAGTAATGGGGGACTTCAATTACCCACATATTTGTTGGATGACAAATAACATATTTGCTGGCAGGAGACAAACTGTAGCAGAACAGAAATGGTGCTGCATGCAACAAATAAGAGGTTAGGATAGAAAACGATACCTAAGCAGCCCAGTCTCACTCTCCCTTTCATACATTGAATCACCTGGGTATGGAGGGGGAAGGGATGCACAGAGCTCATAAACATAATCAATGTAGCCTACATTTATCAATTGAGAGCATAATGAATGTGGTTTGATGGCATGTTAGAAGGTACATTAGTCATCCCAAGCTGACAAAATCCAAAACTGCGATCTAAATTGGATTTATTTATTTACTTACTTACGCAAAGCAAGTAACATGTAAACAAGTTACATAGACTGCCCTATAAATTCACTCTTTGGAAGGCTCTTCAATATACACTGGTAAAACACAATATTAAAAACAGCTCTCTCATTTTGCATTTCATTCTCAGTGTAAATAGAATAGTAGCAAGGAAAATAAATATTTATGGAGCTTTGTAAAAAAAAAAAAGGTAATACTTATAAAATTATAAAACTATTTCTTATATGAGCAAAAAGAGCATCTTAGCCTTCTTCCCAATAATCTTCTGTAACAGAAAGCGAATTAAGTGGTGGGGTGAGAAACACTTCACTAGTAATGCACACTGGAAGGAGGAAGGATAGAGAAAGGATTTTGCCAAGAACCAAGGCAGACCCCCTGTCTCACAAAGGAGGGCTATCTAGTCCCCCTCCCCAATTACCTGACCCTGGCATAGCCCAAACGTGTTCAAAGTTCATCAGAATCTCTCCCTCTGAAACAAGCTATTTACACCTGCTTCCTGACACTGTGTCACAATGGAATTATTTGGAGGTGGGTCTACCCAAAGGGGCAAGTCACCTCTGTGGCCTGTGAGTCCACCCTCACTCTTTGAGTAAACAAACTGGAGGTGTGCCATGAGAATACTCAGAGTGACGAATCCCAAGACTGAACTGTGGGGCTCTGGGTTTGTCGGTGGTGACCAGCTCCGCATTGTAGTCAGGGGGTCCTGGTGTATAGTTCTTGCTGGAGGAAGCAAACCTTTGGGAGATGCTGTAGGATGGCTGGTGGCACAGGTAAACATCTGGTTCAGGTATGGTATTCATTGCCGGGCCAGGCCCTCTCACCAGGTCTTTAGCATAGCCCCACACAGAGGCACTGGATGCCATTGAGAGGCAGGGAGCTGCAGGTTTGACAGGCAGCTTTGGACCCAGTGTCTGTGGAAGGGTGTATTGGTTGGGTGCTGGGTTTGGGCTGCTCACCCAGTAGTGCGTTCAAAGGCCCATAGTGTACGCTGGTGCATTCGACTCTTCAAGTGGGTGTATCTTCTCCACGTAGTACTCATTTGGGGCAGGCGTACAAGATATAACTGCAAGCCAAGAGCAGATAGGAGGTGACACCCCTCACTTGGTGCTCCCCACTGTCGAGCATGTGGATAAACCTGTGGATACTGTTGGGAATCAAGCCTTTATCAGGAGAAACTGGCAACTCTCCAGGCACCTGGCTTGATCTCCTGATGACCTCCCTGTCTGCATTGCTAGGTCGCGATAGGCGATCCTTCTCAGCGTGAGAAGAACACACCCCTCTTTCCTGCCCCCCCCCGGCAGGGGAAAGAGATAGACAGAAACGTATTTACATGCCTTTATTTCTGTCTTTGCAGCGTTACAGAAAAACACGACTGCTCTCTTCAAACTCCAACAGCCGAGAGACAAACTCCACCTGTACTTCCTGTACAGCTCATATTACACTCTCAGCTAATTCCGGCGCCCTCTGCACTGTGAATTGACTGTCCCTCTGTTTCCCATGGAACAGTCCCAACATTCCCATTATGTTTTGCTTTCAAGCTACCAGCTCGCGGCCGCATTGCTTCTATATCGTAACATACTCCCCCATATGAATCAATGTGCGCTGCGAGCAAAGCGTGATCCAGAGAAGAAAACAAACAGTTGTTATACATATAACACTCCCCTGTTGTTTCAGTTCCACCCTTGGAACTACCCGCCACTGGTTTCCCCAGTGTACCTCTCTGGTAGTCTGACTTCCAAGGAATGAGTGCATCTGCATTACCTTGGCTAGGGAATGTAGTGTTACACTTAGCAACTCCCTGTTGTGTCTTTGTCTCTGACTTAGACACAGCTTCAACCTGTCTTGACTTGTCAACAATAGTAACACATGCAACAGCTAAGTTAGCAAACTCTTTTGAATACCTCTTGGGTGGTACACCCTTTGTAACTCTCTCAGACCTACGTATGAGGTGCTGATCCTCTTTGCTCACTGGTTCAGTCTCAGGACTCTTTGGAGAACCAGTTCCAATAGTAAACAGTGGTTCATCCTTCATTTGTGAAGGTCTAGCCATTGTGTGAGATTTCCTCTCAATGACTGTGTCAACTGAGCTCTTTGAGCTATCACTGTCACTCTGAGTACCACTGTAATCAGTAAAATCATCATCAACATCTGAATTGTCCTCAGTGGGAAATGTGTGAACAATTACTCTCTCCTGTTCAGGAGCACTCTCTAGAAATTTTCTGAGAATCACCTGACCAGATTCAGACAAAATTACTCTGTAGAGACCCTTTTCATAACCCACAAAAATGCCTCTAGCATTCTTTAATCCACCTGGAGCTTCTGTCTTCACATGAGACCCAAAAACCTTAAAATGGGCAACACAAGGTTTTCTACGGAACAGCTTCTCAAAAGGAGAACTTCCCAAATCTTTTGAAACCTTTCTCAATCAAGACTAACAATAACACAATATCGACTCCGCCCAATACTCATGTGGCAAATGTGAACTCAGCAATTGTGCCTTCATGCCATTTTACAATTCTTTGTTCACTTGCACACAGACACTTCTGTTCCATGCTTCTGCAGAAACAGCAGTCTTGTGTCTTGTGCCTTATCCCTTTCTTATCCAGGAAATCCTGAAAATCCTGTAAAAGAAAAACTGGCTTTTCATCTGTGAAAAGACAATCAATGTTAGCATTATGAACATTCTTAACCTTGTCACAAAATTCTTTAAACCTTTCTAAGGCTTCTTGTGGTTTCTGCAATATATATACCCACACATAATGAGAGAAATAATCCACACACACAAGATAATATCTTGCATTGCCTCTAGATCAGTGTTTCCCAAACGTTTTTGGGCAACGGCACACCTGTGTACTAAAAAAAAATCTCGCGGCACACCACCATTAAAGCCCCGCCCTGTGACGTCAGCGCGCAGCGTCACGCCGGGAGGGACGCACAAAAGTGAACGTTTTTTCCCTCGGCAGCTCCTCTCAGCTGCGCTCAATCCGCCTCGGAGCGCAGGAGCGATGCCTCTCTCTGGCTCTCCCTCCGCGCAGGCTGAGGGAGGGAGGGAGGGGCGCGTGTGACCCGTCTCTGCTGGGAGACCAAACCCAGCGAGACAGAGTCGCGCGGAGGCGCCCAGGCAGCGCTGCCGGCTGCGAGGAGGAGCGCCAGGCAGCAGCAGGAGGCGCGGCCTCTCCTCGCCGCCGCCGCCCCGCCTCTCGCCGCCCGACTCGCCCGCCTCCCTCCAGGCATCTCGCGGCACACCAGCCGGTGTCTCACGGCACACTCGTGTGCCGGGGAACACCGGTTGGGAAACACTGCTCTAGATGGTGCTAGAGGACCAATCACATCAGCATACACTCGCTGAAAAGCTTTGATTACTTGCGTCGTCTTCTGGACGTTTTTTTTTTGGGGGGGGGAGTTATTTGTCCTGTCTTCAAGCTTTTTATGATGGAGGACCTCTGTAGCCACCCCCAACGACACGATCTCAAGATGGAAGGGGAGGGAACAGCTGCAGTCGCCTGCAATTCCTGCACAATGTTTGCCATCTTGCCAAAGGTTGCAGGCAGCTTTACCTGCAGTAATTGCATGTTGATTGCCCTTTTAAAAGACAAAGTCCAGCAACTGGAGGAACATGTAGCTACGCTCCAAAGAATTAGAGAGCTGGAGCTCTTCTTGGAAGCAACAGAGCACACCGTCTCCACCAAGGAGGAGACAGGGGACTCCCCTGAGAAGGAGGCTAGTTCACCAACACAGGAGCCAGATATATGGAGAAACGTGACTCAAAGAAGTAGGAGGCCCAGGGTTCACTCTGATTGTTTAGAAATACACAATCACTTTGAGGTCCTCTCCCCTAGCATGGAAGACGAAGAGCAGACTCCATTTGAGGATCTCTCCCTCATTACAGTCGATCAGGTATATGAAGACGAGGAGCAAAGTCAGTCCTCAGAGAATGTGCAGGATGTTAGGATATTTCCGTTCCACCTTAAAGGGAGCAGGCTTTGGGGAGTCACAGAGTCTGCGCATGTCCTGATCACAGGATGTTTTTGTTCAGATATTCCTTTCGTTTTTGTCAGATGGTCAGAGACGCTGACTGAGAATGGACGTGTTTTCTTTTGTTCTGTTCATGTTCTAAATAAAGTCTGTAAAAATGCTCTTCTGCTCTTCTGCGGTGCAAGCTTTTGACTGTGCTTTCTGCTGAAAGAGGGTGCACCAAGCCCTGGAATGTGGCTAGGAATTCCAAAGGCTTTGTGCCCCTAACTGTTGGATCCATTAGTGTCCATCATGAGCCCCCAAGCCGGAGTTCTGGACGTCCATCGGCCTCCCGTAGTCACGCAGATCCAACAGTTAGGGGCACAAAGCCTTTGGAAATTCAGGCTGCATTCCTAGGCTGGTGCACCCTCTTTCAGCAGAAAGCACAGTCAAAAGCTTGCACCGCAGAAGAGCAGAAAAGCATAAAGTCTGTAAAAATGCTCTTCTGCTCTTCTGCGGTGCAAGCTTTTGACTGTGCTTTCTGCTGAAAGAGGGTGCACCAAGCCCTGGAATGTGGCTAGGAATTCCAAAGGCTTTGTGCCCCTAACTGTTGGATCTGCGTGACTACGGGAGGCCGATGGAATCTCCGAACTCCGGCTTGGGGGCCGTGATGGACGTTATCTCCCTGGCAGTTTCCCAACAACAAGGTTTCGGGCCCAGATTCATAGCACCTACAGGAGAGTAAAGCTGCAACAGACTGCGTTTGAGGTATGTTGGGGGAAAAGCGAAAGGAAAGGGACGCTTTTCTGTTTTACCTCGCAAGGAGCCTTTGATCTCCGGCAAGGCCTAATTGGCCTGCGAGCTGAGCCAAAAAGGCTTCGTGATTAATGGCTGCCAAGATAAGGAGTCTCTCGAGTTAAAATAGACTCACGGCTAATTGTAAAAGCTGGAATGGAGTTTTTCCACGCTTTTGAAGCTTCAGAGGCCACTCAGTGCCCAAAGGCAAATGCTGAATGCCCTAAGTTGGATGGGCAGAATTATGAAACCTGGGCAAAATGGTGTGAGAGTTTGCTGCGTCAGTTTGGGGTGTGGCATGTCGTTTCTGAGCCCCCTCCGGTTCCTCTGACAGAGAGATGGAAATCGCATGATTCGAAAGCGATAGACGTAATAGTCCTATCCGTATCTCTTGAGGAAATTAAGACGCTGGCTGGCAACACCACTGCACGTGGGATGTGGACTGCTTTGATGAAAGCTCACAAGCCAATAATCCCAGCCCAGAGTTTGACTGCATCGGAGGTCCTAGCTGTTTCCCAGAATGCGAATGAATGTAGGGATGCTGAGGGCACCGGTTGCAAGCTGCAGGGGGAGCTGACCGTCACGTCATCCCAGGCAGCATTCCAGCCTCCAGGGGGAGCCAAGGAGTCGGCAGATGAGAGCTCTGGTTCTCGTGAGAACCAAGGCCATCGCCTTTGCAGAGGCCGGAAAGGCAAAGGTAAACACAGGCAGCCGCCTGCAGATGGCCAGGAGCAGAGGGAGGGTGAAGAGCCCGCGCAAGGGAAAAACAAAGCGTTGTTTGCTGGCTCAGCTTCACCAAAGGCTAAAGGCACGTCTGCTGACCAGAAGCAGGGGGGCAAGCTGCAAAAGCTCACACCAGTAGAAAACAAGGGTTTGCTTGCTGTAAGGACTGCTCCAACAGCCAAAGGCAGCTTTGTTGTTGATTCAGGCTGTACGCGCCACATTTCGAAGGATCGCCATCTCTTTATCTCCTTCAAGCCTCAGGAAGGTGAGATCCACCTGGCTGATGGAAGGACGTTGCAAATTGCAGGAGAAGGGACTGTGAAACTTGCAAGTCTGCACACTACCATCAGTAATGTACTTTTTGTTCCAGGAGCTGCAAGCAACTTGCTGAGCGTCCCACAGCTTACTGGGCGTGGTTTTCAGATTTCCTTCAAGAGGAGCGTCTGTGTCATCAGTAAAGGAAAAGAGGACTATTTGCATGCAAAGTTTATGGATGGTTTGTTCCATATATCTTATGATGACACTGCTGTTGTATCTAAGGCTGATTCTTGTTGTGTTGCACAAACTAACAAAGTTCTTCATGCAGGTTGCATTCACGATGCGCATCGAAGATTTGGTCACCTCTCTTGGAAGGCACTGGCCAAGATGCCAGAGGTGGTTGAGGGTTTGAACATCAAACCCTGTAAATTTCACATGAAGTGTGTATCTTGTGCAGAGAACAAGGTGAAGGTTGCTCCAAAAGGCAAGGAGTCTAGCAGGCAGGCTTCCAAACCCTACCAGCTAGTACATGCGGACCTGGTTGGTCCACTTGCGCCCTCTTTAGGAGGAGCAAGGTACTTCATGATTCTGATTGATTCTTTTTCCAGGTACATTCATGTGTATTTGCTCAAACAGAAATCGCAAGCGTTTCCGAAGTTTAAGGCATTCTGTGCTTGGTTGGAGAATGTGCACGGTAAACGTATTTCTTCTTTGTTTACTGATCGGGGCGGGGAGTTCACTTCTCAGCAGTTTGAAGCTTTCCTGACTGAGAAGGGAATCCAGCATGACATGTCAACGCCCAGATCGCCATGGATGAATGGTCTTGCGGAGAGAGCAAATCAAACATTGCTGCAAGGGATAAAAACCTTGTTGCATGATGCCAATCTCCCTGATAAGTTTTGGGGGAGGCTCTGGGGAATTTTGTTTACGCGTTTAATCGCAGATTGTCATCACCCATTGGTTGTACCCCCTATGAGAAGATGTTTGGCAAGAAACCCAACACCAAACACATGAAAATCTTTGGTTCGGACATGTGGGTACGCACACAACAAACCAACAAGCTTGGGAAGCGTGGGGCACATGGTTTGTTCATGGGGTACGAAAAAGGTGCATACAGGGTATGGATGACTGACTCTAAGTCCATTAAGTTCACAAGGAGTGTTGAGTACAATCCTAAGTGGGGGGAAAATGTGGGAATTTTCCAGAGTTACCCAGAGGAGGATGAAGGTGATGTCAAGCAAGCAGCTAAAGATGAGAAAGCTGCTGCTGATGAGGATGAGGATGAAGATGATGATGATGATCAGAGTTCGGATTCCAGTTCAGTGGGCGGCGCTGCTGCTGATGTCAGTGAAAGTGATGACACAGCAGACTACCAGAGCGCAAAGGCCTCAGTCAGACCATCTGATGCGTCTGACAATGAACTGGAAGAACCACTGTTCACCATTGGTCACTTTTCTCCTAAGAAAGAGGAGATGAGTCCAGAAGACTTGCATCTAGTACGTAGGTCTGAAAGGGCGACCAAGGGCAGACCTCCAAAGAGGTATGCTGATGAGTTTGCTAAGACAGCAACTGCTGTTCTTGGTAGCTCAGAGAAGGTATGGGAACCTTCAAGCTTCAAAGAGGTTCAGGAGTTAACCTCTAAAGATGCTGAGCCTTGGCTTAATGCCATGAAGGCTGAAGTTGATTCCTTGAACAGGAACCAAACTTGGGAACTGGTACCGGTAGTCCCAGGAATGAGACTGGTTGGCAGCAAATGGGTCTTCAAGGCCAAGACAGACCAGAATGGCAAGGTAGTCAGACACAAAGCCAGATTGGTTGCCAGAGGTTTTTCACAGGTACCAGGACAGGATTACCACGAGACCTACTCTCCCACAGTCAAATATGAGAGCATTCGGCTAATGCTCAAGATCGCTGCGGAGGAGAAACTGCATGTTACCCATCATGACATTAATACAGCTTTTTTGTACGGGGTTTTGGGGGAGGAGCTGTACATGCTTCCACCTGATGGGATGGAGATACAGAAGGGAATGGTCTGTAAACTGCGGAAATCCTTATATGGTCTCATGCTTCCACCTGATGGGATGGAGATACAGAAGGGAATGGTCTGTAAACTGCGGAAATCCTTATATGGTCTCAAGCAGAGTGCCAGGTGTTGGAACACAAAACTCACTGAGACATTGCTTTCTCTAGGTTTTCACCAGGGCAAAGCTGATCCATGTGTGTTTGTCAAGGAGGAGGGGCAAAACAAACTGTATTGTTTATGTTTTGTTGATGATCTTCTGATGTTTTGGAAGAATCAGGCATTTTACCAAAGCACCCTAGCTCAACTGAAGGAGCACTTTGACATGAAGGATCTTGGTGAGGTATCCAACTATCTTTCTCTGCAGGTGGAGAAGGACCAAGCAGGTAATTTTCTGGTACACCAAACACAGAAAATTGCTGATGTCTTAACCAGGTTGAATTTGGTTGATGCAAACCCAGCAGACACACCGATGGTGACAGGTTACCAGGTAGACAGTACTGCTGAAGCGTTTTCTGACACAACGCTATACAGATGCATTCTAGGCAAGCTAAATTTCATTGCCAGATGTTCAAGACCTGACATAGCTGTAATCTGCTTAGCAGACATGCCAACAATCCTACGGTTCAGGATTGGAAAGCTCTGAAGCGCATAGCCCGCTATTTGAAAGGGACTATGCACTACAGGCTGAGGTTCACCAGTCAGAAGACTGGAGGTCTTGAAATCTTTGCAGATGCAAGTTTTGGAAGTGACACCACGGATGGTACAAGCACTTCTGGAGTATGCTACATGTACAACCACTGCCTGTTTGACTGGTTGTGCAGGAAGCAGACAACAGTGAGCCTAAGTTCCTGTGAAGCAGAACTCAATGCTCTGTCATTTTCACTCATGGATTGTGAATGGTTGATGCAACTGTTTAAGGACATCAGAGTGTCTGTGAAATGTCCTGTACAAGTGTATCAAGACAATAGATCTTGTTTGGCTTTGCTGAACTCGGAGAGTTGCAAGCAGAGAACCAAGTACTTGCAGATTAAGCTACATCGTGCAAGAGAGTGTATTCAGAAAGGACTGATTCGGGTGTCCTACATGGCAGGAAATGAAATTCCTGCTGATCTGTTGTCTAAGGTTGTTAACAAAGAACAACTTAAGGTTTATGTACAAAGGTTGCAATTGGGTGAACCACAGGTACAACAGGTTACACGGAAAGGGGGAGGATGTTAGGATATTTCCGTTCCACCTTAAAGGGAGCAGGCTTTGGGGAGTCACAGAGTCTGCGCATGTCCTGATCACAGGATGTTTTTGTTCAGATATTCCTTTCGTTTTTGTCAGATGGTCAGAGACGCTGACTGAGAATGGACGTGTTTTCTTTTGTTCTGTTCATGTTCTAAATAAAGTCTGTAAAAATGCTCTTCTGCTCTTCTGCGGTGCAAGCTTTTGACTGTGCTTTCTGCTGAAAGAGGGTGCACCAAGCCCTGGAATGTGGCTAGGAATTCCAAAGGCTTTGTGCCCCTAACTGTTGGATCTGCGTGACTACGGGAGGCCGATGGAATCTCCGAACTCCGGCTTGGGGGCCGTGATGGACGTTATCTCCCTGGCAGTTTCCCAACACAGGCGACCTTGGAACGGACAGCTCACGGAAGAACCCCGACCAAACCCAAGAGGAGGCGTGTAGTGGTGATAGGGGATTCCCTACTGAGGGGAACAGAAGCAGTGATCTGTGGGCCTGACAAGATGTCTCGGGAAGTGTGCTGTCTCCCCGGGGCTAAGATCCAAGATGTAACTGAACGACTGCAAGGAATCATAAAACCCACTGACAAATACCCCTTCTTCTTGGTTCATGTGGGAACCAATGACACTGCAAGCAATAGCCTCCAGAAGATCAAAAGAGACTACGAGGCTCTCGGCAGGAAATTGAAGCAACTAAATGCACAAATTGTCATCTCGTCTGTCCTCCCAGTTGAACGACGTGGCCCAGGGAGAGAGGGGAAAATAGTGGAAGTGAACAGCTGGCTTCGCAAATGGTGTAAACAGGAACGGTTTGGATTCTTAGATCACGGACTGCAGTTTCTTGAAGATGGACTTCTGGCAAGTGATGGGCTGCACCTCACAACGGTTGGGAGAAATGTTTTTGCCAAAAATCTCAGAAACCTCATCAGGGGGGCTTTAAACTGACTAATGTGGGGGAGGGAGACAGTGCTCCTGAAGGTAGGAGACTATCAATGAATGAAGATGATCATCCAAATGTCATAGACCAAATGGAGCAAACAGCACGTGGACCTAGTGGTGGGAGGAAAAAATCCTTAAATAAGAGACACGGGGGAATGATTAATGGACTTCAATGTCTGTACACTAATGCGCAAAGCATGGGAAATAAACAAGATGAGCTTGAGCTCTTGGTACAGCAAACTAAATATGACATAATAGGCATCACTGAAACCTGGTGGGATAAGTCCCACGATTGGAATGTAATAATGGGGGGATACAATCTATTTCAGAGAAACAGACCAGACAAGAAAGGAGGAGGAGTGGCGTTATATGTCAGGGATGTGTATACCTGTGAAGAGATCCAAGATTTAGATCCTCAAAGCCAAAGTGAGAGCATTTGGGTCAAAATTAAGGGAGAGAAGAATAACAGAGACCTCATTGTGGGAGTTTACTATAGATCCCCAAGCCAAACGGAGGACATAGATGATGCCTTCCTGGAACAGATGGCCAAGCATGCAAAAGGAAGGGAGATAGTAGTAATGGGGGACTTCAATTACCCGGATATTTGTTGGACGTCAAACTCAGCCAAGAGCATAAGGTCAAACAGATTCCTCACTGGCCTTGCAGACAACTTCATTGTCCAGAAAGTGGGAGAAGCAACAAGAGGAACAGCCATTTTAGATCTGGTCCTAACCAATGTTGATGACCTGGTTAGTGGGGTAGATGTGGATGGATCATTAGGCGCGAGTGATCATGCTCTTCTGAAGTTTACTATACAGCGGAAAGGAGCAGCCAAGCATACTAGGACTCAATTTCTTGACTTTAAGAAAGCCGACTTCATAAAACTTAGGGAAGTGCTGGGTGAGATCTCATGGACAGCAATACTAAAAGGAAAGGGAGTTCATGATGGCTGGGAGTTTGTTAAGAGGGAGATAGTAAAAGCACAACGTCAGGCAATACCAATGAGACGGAAACATGGAAGGTGCCTAAAGAAGCCAGGGTGGCTATCAAAAGAACTTTTAACTGAATTAAGATTAAAAAAGCATGTGTACAAAAAATGGAAAAGGGGGGAAACCACCAAAGAGGAATTCAAACAAATAGCCAGCACGTGTAGACACAAAGTCAGAAAAGCTAAAGCACAGAATGAACTCAGGCTTGCTAGAGAGGTTAAAAACAACAAAAAAGGCTTTTATGGGTATGTTCGTAGCAAAAGGAAGAACAAAGAAACAGTGGGGTCACTCAGAGGAGAAGATGGTGAAATGCAAACAGGGGACACAGAAAGGGCTGAACTCCTCAATGCCTTCTTTGCCTCAGTCTTCTCCGATAAAGAAAACAATGCCCGACCTGAAGAATTTGGAGCAAATGATTCAGCAAAGGAAACACAGCCCAGAATAACTAAGGAGATAGTACAAGAATACTTGGCTAGTTTAGATGTATTCAAGTCTCCAGGGCCAGATGAACTGCATCCAAGAGTATTAAAAGAACTAGCAGATGTGATCTCAGAACCACTGGCAGTCATCTTTGAGAATTCCTGGAGAACAGGCGAAGTCCCGGCAGACTGGAGGAGGGCAAATGTTGTCCCTATTTTCAAAAAGGGGGAAAGAGAGGACCCAAATAATTACCGCCCAGTCAGTCTGACATCAATAGCAGGGAAGATTCTGGAGCAGATCATTAAGCAAACAGTCTGTGAGCACCTAGAAAGGAATGCTGTGATCACCAATAGTCAGCATGGATTTCTGAAAAATAAGTCATGTCAGACTAACCTGATCTCGTTTTTTGACAGAATTACAAGCCTGGTAGATGAAGGGAACGCAGTGGATGTAGCCTACCTTGATTTCAGCAAGGCATTTGACAAGGTGCCCCATGATATTCTTGTAAAGAAGCTGGTAAAATGCGGTCTTGACTATGCTACCACTCAGTGGATATGTAACTGGCTGACTGACCGAACCCAAAGGGTGCTCATCAATGGTTCCTCTTCATCCTGGAGAAGAGTGACTAGTGGGGTGCCACAGGGTTCTGTCTTGGGCCCGGTCTTATTCAACATCTTTATCAACGACTTGGATGATGGACTCAAGGGCATCCTGATCAAATTTGCAGATGACACCAAACTGGGAGGGGTGGCTAACACCCCAGAGGACAGGATCACACTTCAAAACGACCTCGACAGATTAGAGAACTGGGCAAAAACAAACAAGATGAATTTTAACAGGGAGAAATGTAAAGTATTGCACTTGGGCAAAAAAAATGAGAGGCACAAATACAAGATGGGTGACACCTGGCTTGAGAGCAGTACATGTGAAAAGGATCTAGGAGTCTTGGTTGACCACAAACTTGACATGAGCCAACAGTGTGACGCGGCAGCTAAAAAAGCCAATGCAATTCTGGGCTGCATCAATAGGAGTATAGCATCTAGATCAAGGGAAGTAATAGTGCCACTGTATTCTGCTCTGGTCAGACCACACCTGGAGTACTGTGTCCAGTTCTGGGCACCACAATTCAAGAAGGACACTGACAAACTGGAACGTGTCCAGAGGAGGGCAACCAAAATGGTCAAAGGCCTGGAAACGATGCCTTATGAGGAACGGCTAAGGGAGCTGGGCATGTTTAGCCTGGAGAAGAGGAGGTTAAGGGGTGATATGATAGCCATGTTCAAATATATAAAAGGATGTCACATAGAGGAGGGAGAAAGGTTGTTTTCTGCTGCTCCAGAGAAGCGGACACGGAGCAATGGATCCAAACTACAAGAAAGAAGATTCCACCTAAACATTAGGAAGAACTTCCTGACAGTAAGAGCTTTTTGACAGTGGAATTTGCTGCCAAGGAGTGTGGTGGAGTCTCCTTCTTTGGAGGTCTTTAAGCAGAGGCTTGACAACCATATGTCAGGAGTGCTCTGATGGTGTTTCCTGCTTGGCAGGGGGTTGGACTCGATGGCCCTTGTGGTCTCTTCCAACTCTATGATTCTATGATTCTATGATTCTATGATTCTACACACCTGCGAAAGAAATCATGTTAGATTCAGATGCATTACAATTTATGCAATCATTTTGATTAAAAGTCAACAAATACAGCCCATCTTTCTCTCTGGCAGAAAGATACAGCTCTCCATCTTTGAAGATTTTGCAGCTTTCTCTATCATAGGACAAAGTCAGTCCTTTCTTTGTGATCTGCGAAACACTCAGCAGATTGAACTTTACATCAGGAACCAAATACACATTGTTTATAGTCAAGTTCAGACTTTCAAGATGCACAGTTCCAAACCCGGTCGCTTTCAGCTCCTGGCCATTGGCCTGTTTCACAGTGAAGCTTTGCTTCTTAAATGTTGAAAACAGATCTCTGTGCGATGTCATGTGCTGTGTGCATCCCGTGTCAAGAACAAAAGCGTTCTCCGTTGAAAATGCGGCTTTTGTTGACAGCAATGCTTTTGCAGGTTTCTTTCTTTTTTTAAAAAAAAAATTATTAGAGTTTCCAATTTTTACAAACAAAAAGAAAAAAGAACAAAAAAACCCAAAACACATAAATTTCACAGCTTATTTTCTCATAACATCTTTCCCCGACCTCCTCATACCTCCCCTTCTTGTATATCCAATTCAGATTATTCATACAGCAAATCCTTATCTCAAAGCATTACAGCTTAAAAAGAAAAAGAAGAAAAAAAACCTTATTTTCTTAGATTATTATAACTTTGAATAATAGAAAACCATTTTATCAAATTCCTTTTACCATTACAGCTGAAAACCGCTTAATTTCAATCCAACATCATTCAACATTCCTTAATTTTGCAATATTTTTGTAAATAGTCCTTAAATTTTTCCCAATCTTCCTCTGCCGACTCTTCTCCCTGGTCACGGATTCTGCCAGCCATTTCTGCCAGTCCCATACAGTCAATCAGCTTCATCTGCCATTCTCCCAAAGTGGGCAAATCTTGCGTCTTCTAATACTTTGCAATAAGTATTCTTGCTGCTGTCGTTGCATACATAAAAAAAGTTCTGTCCTTCTTTGGCACCAATTGGCCAGGAGAAAGGCCTCTGTTTTTTTCAGGAAGGTATACTTAAATACCTTTTTCAGTTCATTATATATCATCTCCCAGAAAGCCTTAATCTTTGGGCACGTCCACCAAAGGTGAAAGAATGTACCTTCCATTTCTTTACATTTCCAACATTTGTTATCGGGCAAATGATAGATAGATTTTTGCGAGCTTGACTGGGGTCATGTACCACCTGTAAATCATTTTCATAATATTTTCTCTTAAGACATTACATGCCGTAAATTTCATTCTGGTGGTCCACAACTGTTCCCAGTCAGCAAAATTAATATTATGTCCAACATCTTGTGCCCATTTAATCATGACAGATTTAACCGTTTCATCCTGAGTATTCCATTTCAACAGCAAGTTATACATTTTTGACAAAATCTTGGTTTTGGGTTCTAACAGTTCTGTTTCCAGTTTAGTATTTTCCACCTGGAAGCCAACTTTTTTATCCAAATTGTAGGCCTCCATTATCTGATAATAATGGAGCCAATCTCTCACTTTACTTTTTAATTTCTCGAAACTCTGTAATTTCAGTTTATCTCCTTCTTGTTCCGAAATTTCCCAATATTTCGGCCATTTGGCCTCCATATTGAGCTTTTTCTGGGCCTTTGCTTCCATCGGTGACAACCACCTTGGGGTTTTATTTTCAAGTAAATCTTTATATCTTATCCAGACATTAAACAATGCTCTTCTGACAATATGATTTTTAAATGCTTTATGTGCTTTAACCTTGTCATACCACAAGTATGCATGCCACCCAAAAACGTTATTAAAACCTTCTAAATCCAAAATGTCTGTGTTCTCAAGAAGCAGCCATTCTTTCAGCCAGCAAAATGCCGCTGATTCATAGTAGAGTTTAAAGTCTGGCAGGGCAAATCCACCTCTATCCTTTGCATCAGTTAATATTTTAAATTTTATTCTGGGCTTCTTGCCCTGCCAGACAAATCTAGAAATGTCTCTCTGCCACTTCTTGAAACAGTCCATTTTGTCCAAAATTTGCAATGATTGAAACAAAAATAACATTCTTGGCAATACATTCATCTTTATAACAGCAATTCGACCTAACAAGGAAAGCTTCAAGTTTGACCAAATTTCTAAATCTTTTTTAACTTCCGTCCAGCATTTTTCATAGTTATCTTTAAACAAATTTCCATTTTTAGCTGTCATATTAATCCCCAAGTATTTCACTTTCTTAACCACAGTCAAACCTGTTTCATTCTGGAACTTCTCTCTTTCCAATGATGTTAAGTTTTTCTCCAAAACCTTAGTTTTTAATTTGTTCAATTTAAATCCTGCCACCTGACCAAACTCTTGAATTAATTCTAATACTCTTTTGGTACTAGACTCTGGCTCCTGTAACGTCAAAACTAGGTTACCTGCAAATGCTCTCAATTTATATTGTTTAGCTCCGACCTGTATACCTTTAACCTGCCGGTCTCTTCTGATCATATTGAGCAGAACCTCCAGGACCGATATAAAAAGCAATGGGGAAATTGGGCACCCCTGTCGTGTTCCTTTTTCTATCTTAAATTGTTCCGTAACCACATTATTTACAATTAATTTAGCCTTTTGTTCAGAATATATTGCACCTATACCATTTTCAAAACCTTGGCCTACCCCCATACCCTGCAAGTTCTTTTTCATAAAACTCCAAGATATATTATCAAAGGCTTTCTCTGCATCCACGAATATCAAAACTGCTTTAGTGTTTATATTCACTTCTAACTTTTCCAAAATGTCAATTACGTTCCTCAGATTATCAGATAAATGTCTTCCCGGCAGAAAACCCGCTTGGTCCTTATGAAATGGTGTAAAGAAAATAATCTCATGCTTAACACCAAAAAAACCAAAGAACTCATAATTGACTTTAGGAGAAAGAAAAGTGTATTTTTACCATTGCACATAAATGGCGAGGAAGTGGAGAGGGTTGGTAGTTTTAAATACCTGGGCATTTATATCTCGGAGGACCTCTCATGGACTGCAAATATTAATATGGTTGTGAGGAAGGTGCAGGGGAGGTTGTATTTCCTGAGAATGCTCAGGGGACTGAATCTATCCCAGCACCTACTTCTGTCCTATTATCATAGTACCATTGAGAGTGTCTTAACCTATAGTATATTATCGTGGTATGGGAGCAGCTCTGAAACGGATAAAAAAGCTTTACAGAGAACAATTAAAATTGCCCAGAATGTTATTGGGCTCCGACTACCAACCCTGGATGAGATCTTCACGTCTCGCATTTTGAAGAAGTCACATAATATCCTGAGAGATCCCACCCACCCTGCTCACAACTTCTTTGAACTATTGCCTTCGGGCAGAAGATATAGGACAATGAAAACACGAACCACACGCCTTCTGAATAGTTTCTATCCAAGAGCTCTGACTGCACTAAATAATGATCTCAGGGCCAGCTGCAAGGTTTAGCAAGCAGAGAGTAGGAAGGAATGAGATAGGTTTTAGGTTATGTTTTAGGTTATGTTATGCCTTAATAGGTCATGTTATATTCTGGATTTTATGTTTTTATAGATTATGTTTGAATAGGATGAGAGTGTCGGAGATACGTGCAAATGTATATGTGAACCCGGTCTTTGGGTGGGTGTTTGATTTTCGTTGTTGTGTATACTGTGTATATACGGACAATGACAATAAATTTATCTAAATCTCTTCAATCAGTACTTTTTTCAGCCTCTTAGCCAAAATATCAGCAAAAATTTTGTAATCCACATTTAATAAGGATATGGGACGGTAGTTCTTAAGTTGAGTCTTTTCAGTCTCTGTTTTCGGTATAAGTGGTTCCTCTTCATCCTGGAGAAGAGTGACTAGTGGGGTGCCACAGGGTTCTGTCTTGGGCCCGGTCTTATTCAACATCTTTATCAACGACTTGGATGATGGACTCAAGGGCATCCTGATCAAATTTGCAGATGACACCAAACTGGGAGGGGTGGCTAACACCCCAGAGGACAGGATCACACTTCAAAATGACCTTGACAGATTAGAGAACTGGGCCAAAACAAACAAGATGAACTTTAACAGGGAGAAATGTAAAGTATTGCACTTGGGCAAAAAAAAAATGAGAGGCACAAATACAAGATGGGTGACACCTGGCTTGAGAGCAGTACATGTGAAAAGGATCTAGGAGTCTTGGTTGACCACAAACTTGACATGAGCCAACAGTGTGACGCGACAGCTAAAAAAGCCAATGCAATTCTGGGCTGCATCAATAGGAGTATGGCATCTAGATCAAGGGAAGTAATAGTGCCACTGTATTCTGCTCTGGTCAGACCACACCTGGAGTACTGTGTCCAGTTCTGGGCACCACAATTCAAGAAGGACACTGACAAACTGGAACGTGTCCAGAGGAGGGCAACCAAAATGGTCAAAGGCCTGGAAACGATGCCTTATGAGGAACGGCTAAGGGAGCTGGGCATGTTTAGCCTGGCGAAGAGGAGGTTAAGGGGTGATATGATAGCCATGTTCAAATATATAAAAGGATGTCACATAGAGGAGGGAGAAAGGTTGTTTTCTGCTGCTCCAGAGAAGCGGACACGGGGCAATGGATCCAAACTACAAGAAAGAAGATTCCACCTAAACATTAGGAAGAACTTCCTGACAGTAAGAGCTGTTCGACAGTGGAATTTGCTGCCAAGGAGTGTGGTGGAGTCTCCTTCTTTGGAGGTCTTTAAGCAGAGGCTTGACAACCATATGTCAGGAGTGCTCTGATGGTGTTTCCTGCTTGGCAGGGGGTTGGACTCAATGGCCCTTGTGGTCTCTTCCAACTCTATGATTCTATGATTCTATGAAATTTTGGTAGCAATTTCTCCTTTGCATATATCACCAAGCCTCTCTTTTTAACTTTGTTATACGAAATAAATTCTTGTCCCAATCTCTTATTAATAAGCATTTTCCTGTGTAGCCTCATTACATGTGTTTCTTTTAAACAAATCAAGTCCAATTGTTCTTTCCTTAATACATGAAAAACAGATTTCCTCTTCCAAGGGGAATTCAGTCCATTACAATTCCAGGTTAAAAGTTGCAGAGCCATGGTAAGTTACTTAGCTTTCCCTCCAACTGCACCGAGTTGTTGTTGTTCTTCTGTCGGTGGTGTGTCTTTCCCTGGGCCAGGGAATCCAAATGACAAGTTTGCTATGTCTAGAATTCCTTTTCCTGATGCAGTCAGCTCCTCTCCTGATTCCACTTCCTTCTGTAAGTCCTCCTCGTGATCTTTCAGAAACTTGTCTTTATCATTCACTGTCCTTATTCTTATTTTCCTTCCTTTGTATTTAAAAGATAAACCTTGGGGAAATTCCCACCTGAAGAGTATTTTATTTCTTCTAAGTAGGCCGACAAGATCTTTATAATAAGCCCTTATATCCAAAATGTGTTTAGGTATATCCTTGAAGGACTCAACAAATGAGTCTTCAATTTCCAAGGTTCTTTGGTAGTGCAGATTCAAGATTTTATCTCTTTCTTCTTTTGTTCTTAAGGTGATCAAACAATCTCTTGCTCTGTTCTTTCCTTGTCTTTTGCTGAGTCTAAATGCACTCACTATCTTGAATTCATCTTTCCCCAGGTCTTGTAGCCAAAAGTCTGTGAATTCCTTTGTAAGGAAGTCTATCAAGTTGTCTTTCTCACTTTCAGGTACTGCTCTAATTCTTAGGTTTCTCTCCTTTCTTTGTAATTCAATCATAGAGAGTGTCAGGTCGTGATCCTCTAATTTCTTATATACCGGTGGTATCTTCTCTTGAACAGCAGTTGCAATATCCTTAGCTTCCTCTGCAATCTGTCGAGTCGAGGCCGATTCCTCTAATAGTTTTTCAATGGACTGTGTATTGGAGTTCACCTTGTTCCCCAGTTCATTAATACTTGGAGTGTTCAAATCTATTTTTGCTGAGGCCCCAGCTACTTGTTTATTTGTCTCTGCAACCTGTTTGGCTAATTTTTCCAAAGATGCATCAATTTTGCCAAGTGCCTGAGCCAATAGCTCTTCAGATGACATAGCTTTTGATTTTACTTGCGAAGCAGCAGCTCCTACTGTGCCTGCCGCTCCGGATGTTGAGGCCCTTCTCTGAAAAGTAATATCAGTCTTGTATTGTCTGCCGGATCTGGTAGTTTTATCCTGTATGCCACTCACCAGCTCTATCTTCCCTTTCCCATCTGCCATAACAAGCCCAAGGTCAGTCACACGCTTGGTGAGTTTGTTTTGCAAAGTAATTTTCCAGAGCTTGGTAACTTGATGACAAAATAGTTGTTACAACGTAGTCTCCTCTAGGGGGACACCCTTCCAACTTCACTATGCAACTGTTAAAAACAAGTATAGTTCTTAAAAGTTCCAATATCCCTCAAAAGCCAGAGTTTCAATGCTTTTAGAAAAGTTTCAGTGTCTCTAAAAAGTTACTTTATAGTCAAAGGCAGATCTATAAACACTGTATCTTTCTCAAAGTGTCAATATTCTTTACCCTTAACATGCAGACAATTCTTCCCACTGGTCGACCTTCCCTGTCATAGGCAGTCCGTTCCCAGATTTCCGAGACAGCAGAAATATATTTACACCCTCTTTTCTTGCAGGTAAAATAATGCTCGGTTCTCCCCCCTCCACTCCTGCAAACCGGAGGGGAGTCGTCTTTTTTGGTGCTGGATTTGACCTTTAAAAGTCGTCTTTCAGGGTTACAGCTTTACAGTCTCTTTACTTTAATCTATTTACAAGTCGGAAGAGGCAGACTTCCTGTTTGTGCCTTTCCCGTTTCGGTGCCAAATTAACTAAATTTTTCTTCCAATTACTTGCTTACTCCTACTCACGGGTAGTTGCTTTAGCTTCCAATTGTCCAGAAAGAAATCAGCGCTCTCCGCGCCACACACCCCCTTTCCGTTCCGGAGCCTTTAAAAAGGGGGGCGCAAACGGAGCCCGCTGAGTCTCCAAGTTCTCAGGCTTCCCCGCCTGAGATTTCTTCGGGTCCCGCTTCGCCGCAGCGGTCAGACCCTGTCCCCGTGGAGCCGATTCCCTCCGGAGCTCAGAGGGAATCCGCCATTTGTCGCTGGTGCTGACCGGAAGTCTTTTGCAGGTTTCACCTGGGACTTGGTACGACTTTTGCCTGACGCTTCAGGCTTTGCAGAGCTCCCCTTAGCTCCTTTGTGTTGACATGGCTTCTTACAATTCCGCTGAAGATGCCTAGTCTGTCCACAATTGAAACAATGGACAACGTTCAAAGCAACAGCCTGTTCTTCACTAGCAATAGCAGTGGGGGTGTCAGAACTCCGAGCTTCTCTCCCCCTGTCTTTGACATCTATTGCAGCAAGGCGATCTTTCTCATTGAGAATCACGGCGCAGATTCTCTCCGTCGTGAGTTCTGCGGCAAGTAGAGAACCAAGCTGACTTGCAACCGTTTAATAATAAATAATAATAATAATAATAATAATAATAATAATAATAATAATAATAATAATAATAATAAATTTTATTTATATCCCGCCCTCCCCAGCCGAAGCCGGGCTCAGGGCGGCTAACAACAATCAAATAATCAAACAGTAAAATAGTTACACAATCTAAAAATATTTCATTATAAAAATTAATTAAATCAAATTGAAGGCAACCAATTAAGCAAAATTATGTGCAGGTTGGCAGAGGAGGGAGTCAGGCTGCACCCTGACCAAAGGCCTGGTGGAACAACTCTGTCTTGCAGGCCCTGCGGAAAGATGTCAGGTCCCGCAGGGCCCTAGTCTCTTGTGACAGAGCATTCCACCAGATTGGGTCCATAGCCGAGAAGGCCCTGGCTCTAGTTGAGGCCAGCCTAACCTCTCTGAGGCCTGGGACCTTGAGGATGTTATTATTGGCAGACTGTAGGTTTCTCTGTGGGGCATACCAGGAGAGGCGGTCCCGTAGGTACGAGGGTCCTAGGCCGTATAGGGCTTTAAAGGTTAAAACCAGCACTCTATAAACACTGTATCTTTCTCCTGTACTCCACCGGGAGCCAGTGCAGCTGGTATAGTACCGGGTGAATGTGATCTCGCAGCGAAGACCCCATAAGGAGTCTCGCCACGGCATTCTGCACCCGCTGGAGTTTCTGGGTCAGTCTCAAGGGCAGCCCCACGTAGAGCGAGTTACAATAATCCAGTCTGGAGGTGACCGTCGCATGGATCACAGTGGCTAGGTCAGGGCGAGAGAGATAAGGGGCCAACTGCTTAGCTTGGCGGAGATGAAAAAATGCCGCCTTTGTTATAGCTGTAATCTGCGCCTCCATGGAGAGGGAGGTATCGAAGATTACACCCAAACTCTTAACGGACGGTGCTGGCACTAATTGCACCCCCGCAAGAGATGGGAGTTGCCCCCTCAATCCCATATCGTCCCGCCCCAGCCAGAGGACCTCTGTCTTCGAAGTATTTAACTTCAACCGGCTCCCACGTAACCATCCAGCCACAGCTTCCAGACATCTGGTCAGTGTGTCTGGGGCCGAGTCAGGATGGCCATCCATCAACAGATAGAGTTGGGTGTCATCAGCATACTGATGGCAACCCAACCCAAAACTCCGGACAAGCTGGGCGAGGGGGCGCATAAAGATGTTAAAAAGCATCGGGGAGAGAATTGCACCCTGAGGCACTCCACACACCAAGGAGTGGCGCGATGACAATTCCCCCCCAAGCGCCACCCTCTGTCCCCGACCGGAGAGAAACGAGCGCAGCCATTGAAGGACTGTGCCCTGGATCCCCACGTCGGCAAGGCGGTGGTCCAGGAGTTCGTGATCGACCATGTCAAAGGCTGCTGACAGATCTAGAAGAATCAGCAGCCCCGACCCGCCTCGATCCAGCTGCCTGCGGAGATCATCTGTTAGGGCGACCAGAGCCGTCTTGGTCCCATGACCAGTGCGGAAGCCGGACTGGAATGGATCCAAAGCAGATGTTTCATCCAGAAACCTACCAAGCTGTTCAGCAACCGCTCTCTCAATCACCTTACCCAGGAATGGAAGATTCGAGACCGGGCGGTAATTGGATAGATTTGAGGGATCTAATGATGTTTTCTTTAAGAGCGGACGCACCACCGCCTCCTTCAGTTCCCCTGGGAATATCCCGGTGCCAAGGGACAAATTGATGATATCCCCCAGGGGGGCCCGCACCTCGTCTGGACACGCTCTAATCAGCCATGACGGGCACGGGTCAAGAGGACAGGTGGTGGGCTTTCCAGCTTGGAGGAATCTGTCCACATCGGCTGGAGATATCCGGTCAAAGTGGTCCAATACTGGACCCGAGGACAGTCGAGGGGCCTCCAGTTCCTTTATTGTATCCAAATTGGCAGGGAGGTCATGGCGGAGCAACAGGACCTTCTCCGCAAAAAAGCTCGCAAATGCCTCACAGCTGTGTGTCAGATTGTTATTTAAATTTGGCTGTCCTTCAAGGGATGTTAAAGACCGAATTATACTAAATAATTGCGCCGGGCGAGAGCTAGCGGATGCAATGCAAGCCGAGAAGTAAGACTTCTTAGCGGCCTTCACTGCCATCTCATAGGTTTTCATAAAAACCCTATAAGATGTTCTTGAGGCTCCGTCACGGGCACCCCGCCATACTCGCTCTAGCCGTCTGAGGTCCCGCTTCATTTTCCGAAGCTCCTCGGTAAACCAGGGAGCCCGGTTTCTGCGGGGTCGTAGAGGGCGCTTAGGTGCAATCTCATCGATGGCTGCCAGGAGCTGGGTATTCCAGCCCTCAACAAGCTCAGTCAATGAGTCGCCAGGGGGAGAAAGGTCCCGCAAGGCTTGACGGAATCTATCAGGGTCCATCAGCCTCTGCGGGCGAGCCCAAATCGGCTCGCCACCTAAGCAGGGTGGGGGTGGAACATCAATCCTGGCTTTCAGAGCATAGTGATCAGACCATGGCACCTTCATCGAAGGAGACATGATCACATCTATACCGGCGCCAAAGATCAAATCCAGCGTGTGGCCTGCTTGATGTGTGGGGCCCGAAACAAACTGGGAGAGCCCTAGTGTCGCCATGGAAGACACCAGGTCCAGAGCCTGTGAGGAGGGAGTGGCATCAGCGTGGAAGTTGAAGTCTCCCAATACCAATAGGTTAGGGAACTCCAAGGCCCAGCTGGCCACCGCCTCCAACAGGCCTGACAGGGTGGCTGCTGGTACGCTAGGTGGCCGGTACACCAGCCAGACAGCCAAGCTTTCCTCGGAGCCCCACACTAGGCCAACACATTCAATGCCGGGGATCAATGGTGATGGTAGAGCCCTGAAAGAACAATCTTCCCGGATTAATACTGCCACCCCTCCCCCCCGGCCCACAGTCCGTGACTGGTGGAGGACGGAGAAACCCGGGGGCGCCATCTCTCGTAAGGTAACAGTTACCCCTTCGTGCACCCAGGTCTCCATCACACAAGCCAGGTCAACCCCCTGCGAGGTAAAGAAATCTCGCAGGGTAGCGGTTTTGTTGCCTATAGACCTGGCATTGCACAACACCAGTGAAGGAGGTGAGTAATCCTTGCTCACCCTACCCTCGTCCCTCGAGATGGGGCGCAGATTGGAAGGGGTACGAGCATATCCGTATCTCAATCCCCTTCGCCTATAACATCTGCCCCCACCTCCATACCTCCCTCGCCCCTCCACGGTAGCAATCCCAAGCCTCATACTAACCTCCATTTACAAATTAGAAAACAAAACAACCAAAACAATTATGCCCAAACAAAACCAATCCCCACCCCACTCGATGTCCAACCCCAAAAACAAAACAAGACGGAACAAACAAAAATACATAGATAAAAACCACCATTCACGGTGGTACAACAAAGTAAACAATAAAAACACCTTTAAAACACCTTAAAATATATATAAACATCTTCAACATTTGCTGCAGCAGCACCAGTGTCCTTAAAGCTATTACGGGGGTGAGCCTGGGCCCCGCCCCCTAGGCCGGATGGAGTGAGCCTGAGGAGGGAGAGGCCTTCTCCAACACTCACGATGCAGCAGCAGGGATGTCCCAGACCCCAATGAGGCCTCTTAACGCTGTGGCGAAGGTGAGCCTGGGCCCCGCCCCCTAGGCCGGATGGGAATGAGCCTGAGGAGGGAGTGTAGCACCCTGCTTGTGGTTAACGCTTAGCTGGAATAAAATATTCAACGCAGCAATAGAGAAATTAAAATAATAATTTATTTGTCAGACAAATAAATGAGAGGCACAGTGGTATATGGTTACCAAGCTCTGGCCTGGTCTCCTGTCATTATGGCCAGCACTTATATTCCCTCAGTCCAGCCCCCTTGCTCCTCCTTTGGCTGCCTCTGTCCAATCAGCCTGGTTGAATTTCCTATTGGCTGATTGCTATAACCAATCCTAAAAGATACACCCATTTCCTATTGCCTTTTATGGGATACAAAAAGCTATATATTCTTCTATCTATAAATGACAAATAAGTAGTCATATATCTTACATTTGTCTCAACAAGAAACCTTAATTACCAGCTCACCTCTTGCCCTCCTTGCCCTATGGCCCTCCAAAACAGATGGTTAATAGTTTTAAATTTTTATCTTAGACAGATGTCAGGGATCTTGGGTTCACATTCTCATGCATCATCAATGAAATATCTCCTTTTTGGAGGTCTTTAAACAAAGGCCTGACAACCATATATCAGGAGTGCTTGATGACGTCTCCTGTCTGGCAGGGGGCTGGGTTCATCTGCCCCTCTGGTCTCCTACAGCAATATGACTCTATGAAATAAGAATTTAACATTTCTTTCTTTCTAGATCCTTTGCATAATTATATTTAAGCCAGTATATTTCATACATTACCATAGATAGCTTTTTAGAAGAATAAACCTTCTCAAAGGAAAGGATGGACCAGTTTACAGCCTCAAAATAAAAGCCTCTTCTTCTATTTACACTTCCCTTCTCAGCCAGTTGTTTTCTTTTCCATTTACTCTTGGCCTTTAACCTTAAGAAGATATGGCTCAAGTTTAAGGCACATGGTTTTATTTTACTGTTTACCTACTATTAATTATGTAGGGTCAGTGTAGCCTTGGTCTCAGCCTGTAATTCCCTTTTTACGACTTTGAGAATTGTTTTCTGCTATAAATCAGGGGGGCCCCTTGTCCAGGAGGATAAACATCTTGTCAAAGTACTTCTGCCTGGCATAAAACATTTGAAAATCTTTAAGCTCATTTTAAAATACAGACCCTACTCAAACTATAAGCCTTGATAAAAATGCAGGCTATGATTAGATACCTCAGGAGAGGCCTTCTCCGACACTCCGATGCAGCAGCAGCGATGTCCCAGACCCCAATGAGGCCTCTTAAAGCTGTGGCGAAGGTGAGCCTGGGCCCCGCCCCCTAGGCCGGATGGAGTGAGCCTGAGGAGGGAGAGGCCTTCTCCGACACTCCGATGCAGCAGCAGCGATGTCCCAGACCCCAATGAGGCCTCTTAAGGCTGTGGCGAAGGTGAGCCTGGGCCCCGCCCCCTAGGCCGGATGGAGTGAGCCTGAGGAGGGAGAGGCCTTCTCCGACACTCCGATGCAGCAGCAGCGATGTCCCAGACCCCAATGAGGCCTCTTAAGGCTGTGGCGAAGGTGAGCCTGGGCCCCGCCCCCTAGGCTGGATGGAGTGAGCCTGAGGAGGGAGAGGCCTTCTCCGACACTCCGATGCAGCAGCAGCGATGTCCCAGACCCCAATGAGGCCTCTTAAGGCTGTGGCGAAGGTGAGCCTGGGCCCCGCCCCCTAGGCCGGATGGAGTGAGCCTGAGGAGGGAGAGGCCTTCTCCGACACTCCGATGCAGCAGCAGCGATGTCCCAGGCCTCAATGAGGCCTCTTAAAGCTGTGGCGAAGGTGAGCCTGGGCCCCGCCCCCTAGGCCGGATGGAGTGAGCCTGAGGAGGGAGAGGCCTTCTCCGACACTCCGATGCAGCAGCAGCGATGTCCCAGACCCCAATGAGGCCTCTTAAAGCTGTGGCGAAGGTGAGCCTGGGCCCCGCCCCCTAGGCCGGATGGAGTGAGCCTGAGGAGGGAGAGGCCTTCTCCGACACTCACAATGCAGCAGCAGCGATGTCCCAGGCCTCAATGAGGCCTCTTAAAGCTGTGGCGAAGGTGAGCCTGGGCCCTGCCCCCTAGGCCGGATGGAGTGAGCCTGAGGAGGGAGAGGCCTTCTCCAACACTCCGATGCAGCAGCAGCGATGTCCCAGACCCCAATGAGGCCTCTTAAAGCTGTGGCGAAGGTGAGCCTGGGCCCCGCCCCCTAGGCCGGATGGAGTGAGCCTGAGGAGGGAGAGGCCTTCTCCGACACTCACGATGCAGCAGCGTAAGTCCGATTAAGGCTGTTAATAATCATGAAGCAGAATATCTCTTCCTGTAGAGGGAAATTGCATTCCGCCATCTGCTGGCGTAAGAATTTCATCTCTGTCAGATGCGCTTGTACATCTCCATCTGGCACTAGCCTTAGATTGGTCAGCTTTTCAAAATGCAGCAACGCTGAAGAACCAGCATCTCTTTGATGTATTCTACGCAGCTGTCAGAGCCGCTTCCAGGTCCCAGCTCACAGAGGACCACGCTAGCCGGCAGTATTGTACAAACTTCTTTATTGAGCTACAGTTTCCATTTTCAAGCCGCAGCGCGCAGCTCTACGTCTTAGAAGCTAGACCGGCGAAGCTCCGTCTGAGTCTCCGCCTCCTGTACACCAACTTAATACTCTAGCCTTACTCCACCTCTTCCGTCTTTCCTTTCTCCTCTGGGTCCCTCTACCCCCCGTGGTCTCTTCCTTCCTGGACTCTTCTGACGCTGACCCCCCCGACTCTTCTCCCTCCTTGCGGCGGGCTTCCTGTGCATTTGAACTTGGCGCGCGCGCGCAGCCTTCAACCTTCCTCTTGACCGTTTCCTTGCTCCCCGATGGAGGTGTGGCCAATCCTAACTCCTGCCCTCCCGCTTGCGGCGAGCCGCCAGATCCCGATACCTGGGACCCCTCCCCCCTACTGCGCTCTGGTGGGGAAGCTGGTCCCGATTTCCAACTGCTGCTCTCTGAGTCCCCTCTGGTCCCTTCTACCTGGGGTGTCCCCCTAGGCGCCCCCCTTGCTCTGACCACTGGCGCCCCTTTCTGTGAATCTTCCGATTCACTGGAAAGACTCAGAGATCTCGGGCCGCTGTCATCGCTCATATTACCTCCGGATTCCTCCCCCTCGCTCTCTGTTTCCTCCCTTTCCTGTGCCTCTGCTCCTGAACCCCTGACAGCAGTGTTTGCCAAATCTCACGCGCGCATTGCAAATTCTGAATATGCACGAGTTGATCATCTGAGATACACAGAATTATGGCCGTCCTGGCTCTCACATTCTGTGAATTCCAACCTGGCGTTGGTGCAGCAGGGATGGGGTTTTCAATCACCCCAAAAATCCTCTGATTCTGAAGCAGGGCTTTCATCTTTACAGACCATGAGGAATAATTGTCATTAGTCAGTGGAGGTGGGTAAGGTAAGCCTCCTCCCTTCTTGGCATCCATTTTGAATCCAAGCCTCAGCTCTCACTCTCGAGCCTGTAAAATTCCAAGAGTCTATTGGCTGTTTACTGCCTCACTTGGCAGTTAAACACAGGCTGTTTTGAAAGTCCTTTCAAGAGCAGTGAGATATTAGACAAAACAAACGCTGTTTACCAGCCTCTCACAGTCCCAGCCCCTCTTCCGTTGTTGGCCGGTAACTTTCCACTTTACTGACGTTTCGTTGCTTAGCAACTGGACATTCCAGGCTTATCAAGACTCAGGTATGCGAAATATGTGGCTCTCTTTCAGTGCTGGTTTCATCCAAAAGCAGACACTCAGTGAACCGAAGAATGTCTCAATTCGCGTTCACTCTCACAGCCATAAAATTAGCATACCTTAGGGGTTCCGTTGCTCAGCAAAAACACCTCCTCCGGTGCTTCCATCCGCACGCTACCATATCTTCCTTATCTCCTTGCAGAGGATGAAGTACGCTCCATCAACCTCTCTTGTTGCTTTCATGGATCAAAACCATCCTCTGCTACCAGATGTTGGGAATCAAGCCTTTATTAGGAGAAACTGGCAACTCTCTAGGCACCCGGCTTGATCTCCTGATGACCTCCCTGTCTGCATTCCCCAGCAGGATACAGGCTAGGTCGTGATAGGCGATCCTTCTCAGCGTGAGAAGAACACCCCCCCTCTTTCCTGCCCCCCCCAGGCAGGGGAAAGAGATAGACAGAAACGTATTTACATGCCTTTATTTCTGTCTTTGCAGCGTTACAGAAAAACACGACTGCTCTCTTCAAACTCCAACAGCCGAGAGACAAACTCCACCTGTACTTCCTGTACAGCTCATATTACGCTCTCAGCTAATTCCGGTGCTCTCTGCACTGTTAATTGACTGTCCCTCTGTTTCCCACGGAACAGTCCCAACATTCCCATTATGTTTTGCTTTCAAGCTACCAGCTCGCGGCCGCATTGCTTCTATATTGTAACAGATACATCATATCCTACAGGAGCACAGGAGGAGGCAGGAATGATGGATGTAAAATCTGACAGGTGAGAAACATTGAGGCTTAAAGAGAAGGAGCAATCTGCCATGCAGGGTTTGTTTGTTTTTTAAGTTGCTGTTTTACTTGCTAATGTTAGGAGTAAAAAAAACCCACTTATTGATCTATTAGTAGATCCCAAGCTTCCATTGATGTTTCTCAAACGAAAGGGAAAAGCATTCCCCATGTATTTGCTACAATACTCTGCTCCTCCTTGTAGATGACAAGCCTTGCATATTCTCTCTCTCTTTCTCTCTCTAAATTTGAGAATTCTATTTGTTCTTAAGCTGAATCATTTGTAAACTGTTGTGATTTTGAGGATGTTGGAGGAAGAGGCACTATCCTCCTTGCCTTGACTGAAAATCCCCCCCACTTTTAAAAATCATGGCATTGTCCTCCAATCTCCTCTTCTAGCAGCCTTTCCAACTAAGTTCATCACCTGTGGAGTTAAGAGTGCACTGCTATTAATCTCTTCCATGACATCTTCCCTTGCAATTCACTGTCATTTACTGTTAATTCCATAGGTACCCTCCAGACTACTTCCTAGATTATGACTCTAAAGCAACATGACCCTCTTGTTTTCCCTTATGCTGTTTTTGGTGGCTCTCCTTTCTGTCCGTTCATCAGCCACATGCTCAACATCTTATGGTCCCTTGGCATCAGGAAGATGAGACTTCCAGCGTGATTGACCAGAATGCTGCAACATGATTGCTGGCAGGAGTGAGACCTTGTCAGCATATAACACCTGTGCTCAAAGATCTGCACTGGCTGCTGATTTGCTACCAGGCCAGGTTCAAGGTGTTACTATTGATATATATAGCACATGGAAGAACCCTTTGCCTAGAGGACTGCCCTCTGTAAAGTAGGACACTTAGACACCCTAATGGTAAAAAGTGTTTTTCAACCCAGTTGACTTGGTGGAACACCAATCAGGAAAACTATATTTCCCCCAGTTCCTTGAATGCCCCTTTATCCAGAGCAGCCCCACTCGGTCAAGGCCAATAGCTGGAAAGCAATAGGGATCACACACACACATGGAATGAATGGAGGGATGGATGGGCGTCACAGACACTTTTAAACTACACTTTGATATCACCCCAGACAATCTCCCACATCAAACAGCCCACTTAGGTAAGGTCTCTGTACATAGCTGGTTTTCCTGTCTGGTTCTTGAAAACCCCCTACTCAGAAATATTTTTTTAATCAAAGAGTGAATAAACTTTTACAGCCTATGGACAACACTCCCATGCAGTCAACCTTCCAGGGCCTGCAAACCAGTGGGGCTGGGACAAACAGTGAGTGTGGCTGATAAAAAAAGAGGGTGAGGCCACCTGTCTCTTTTTCATATGCTTCTCTCTGTAGTGCCAGATCTAGGGCAGTGCAGGCTGTTCCCCTGCTCAGGGTGCTGAGCCAAGGGGGCATAAAATAATAATAATAGTAATAATAATATTGGTAGTAGCAATAATAATAGTAATAATAATAGTAATAATTAATACTTATATTCATGTGGGTACCTACTGAGAAACCCCATTAAAAAGCAACTGTACCAAAAGGAATTACTGTGGAAATAAAATATATTGGGGGAAGTGCCAAATTTTGTCCTCACTTAGAAAACCGTATTACCAAAGTCTACCCCTGCTCTCTGTCATTCATACACAAATCCACAAGCATGCAGGTAAAAGGTAAATGTAAGGTAAAGGACCTTACATACATAGTCAAAGGCGTCTATGCGGTGTGGCGCTCATCTCACTTCAGGCTGAAGGAGTAGACAGCTTTCTGGGTCATGTGGCCAGCATTCTGGTGCACCGGGACACTGTGATAGAAGCCAGAGTGCATGGAAACGCCGTTTACCTTCCCCCTGGAGCAGTACCTATTTATCCACTTGCACAGGTATGCTTTCAAGCTGCGAGATTGGCAGAAGCTGGAACAGAGCAACAGGAGCTCACCCTGTCTCAGGGATTCGAACCACCAACCTTCTGCTCAGCAAGCCCAAGAGACTCAGTGGTTTAAGACCACAGCTCCACACATAATGCTCCCACACATCCATTTTCATGCATAACACACCTGCTCATTCACTCACACTCATTCTTTTTCATTCCCTCTCTTTCATGTTCAGGGATTGACCAACAAGCCTTCTTTGCACAAGGTGAGAAAGAAACATTTTCATCACAAAATTGCACAGATGCCACTCCAGCCCCATCTTGACCATCATAGTATCTCTCATCTTTCAACTTACATGCCCGCTTTCTCTCTTGCACCATGCGGAATGAAACTGGTCTCCATATCCCTAGACGGGAAATGCTTGGGTCCACATAGTAGCAGGGCCCAGGACTCTCCGTGATCGAGATCACTTGCAAAGGAAAGAAGAATTGTCTGCATGAGGCATGGTGTGGATTCTGAGCTATTTAGCTTGGTTGCAATGACTGACTTCCTATCCGATATCAATTAAAGGCACCCACTAGCTAGATAGCAGTGAATATGTTAAGCTCCGCCCCCCTGCACCTCCATTCCTGTTATCCTTCAACATGGCTTAAGTGTAGATCATCCTCTTCCCACTAAGGTCCACAGCTGTACAACTGAGAACCCTGATTTTTGTGCAACCATAATAATCAGCAGTATAAGACCCTCCAGCCCTTGCTGGACTACAACTCCTATCATTCTTGACCATGCTGACTGGGGCTGATGGGAGTTGTAGTCAAGAAACAACTACATTAGCCCCCTACATGCAGTGCCATTGATCCAGTTGGAATGGAAACTTTGGAAAGCCAACCAGCTCTTGATCATGGATCACCCAGGTCCCATCAACTGTGGCCCCGATAATTAGAGAGTCCCAAAAACACAGGTTGTCAATCTCTGTTCAAATGTTTTGCCAGCAAATTTAACAGTTGTTTAGCCAGCTTCACCCTGTGGGTCAGTTAATGCTGTTGGGAAAACCCAAATAACACAGAACCTAACTTGTCAGCATCTTACATCTTTCACTGGATTTCACACGCATTGTGTAGGCTGGCTCAGCATACTTGGTGAAGTCATGGTCCTTAATGCCAGTGAGAGGCTACCTACCATACTTCCCAGGTCCTGGCCCTGCAAGAGAACCACAAGGGGGGGAGGAATAAAATAATGGGAAGACAACCCGGAACCATTAGCATTTGCAGATTATGAGCTGCCACACTGGGTAAAAGGGCAAAATGGAATAATATATTGTGTTGAATAATATATTGAATAATATATTGGGTTTTGGAGCTACAGCTCTCTAGGTGTTGTTGTTGTTGTTTAGTAGTTTAGTCGTGTCCGACTCTTCGTGACCCCATGGACCAGAGCATGCTGGGCACTCCTGTCTTCCACTGCCTCCCGCAGTTTGATCAGACTCATGTTTGTAGCTTCGAGAACACTGTCCAACCATCTCATCCTCCGTCGTCCCCTTCTCCTTGTGCCCTCCATCTTTCCCAACATCAGGGTCTTTTCCAGGGAGTCTTCTCATGAGGTGGCCAAAGTATTGGAGCCTCAGCTTCACAATCTGTCCTTCCAGTGAGCACTCAGGGCTAATTTCCTTAAGAATGGATGTGTTTGATCTCCAGGTGTTATTTATTATTATTTATTAACAAGGAAATATACACTGTCTCGCATGCTAGCAGTACTCTTGGAAGAAAGTTCTGATGGTGACTGAGAAATGTAGATCAGTTTCCTTCTTTGGTTTCCACAAGAACAAAAAAGGAACCCTGATGGGAGGCGGCGTCAAGATGGCGATGAGGTAAGACGCATTTGCCGGAGTTCATCTCGAATCCTCTTTAAAATCTGTGTTGTGGCTCCCAGCCTTGCAAGTTTTTGCTGAAGATTGTATCAGGGTGTTGGAGCCCATGCCAGGAGTTCACATTGTTGATAACTGTAAAGCCTGCATCGTAAATCAGCTTTAATGAGCAGATAATTGTATTCTCCGGCAGCCTTGGAAGCAGCCTTCGACTTACTGGCTCTCCGCCAGCTCACATTCAGTTGTTGTTTTTATTTCTACCACTTTTTACTACCTTTCTACCACTTTTTACTACCTTTTAAGCACCGCTATTTTAAAAGACTTATAACGATGGGCCAAGGCAAACGCCTAAGGGATTGTGACGAGGCTCTGCCCTCCCCAAGAGCCAAACAATTAAAAACCGACCCCCCCGTGCCTGGCAAACGGAGTGACCCCATTGAATTCTGCTATAGGGTGAAAACTCAGAACCGTTTCTACCCTCTAACGTCTCCAGAAACAATGTCAACACCAGAGGAATTATTTTTACCTCAGATTAAATCTGCGGACGGCAAGCTTGGAGGAAGAGGGTGTGTCCCACTGAGGGTGGTGCAGGACGCCGGAGCTGAGGACTGCGCAAGACAAGAACAACATGAACATCTCCATCTTGTGGTCAGAACCCTTAATTGCATATTCAAGAAGATTGATGTGCTATCCTCCCAGCTATGTAACCTCGAACAGAAAATTGATAACTCCTGGTCAAAGTTTAAACCAACTGTAGACACAGGGGAATTGAAGTGCCAGAGGTCCATACCTTCAACCAAAAAAAGAAGTGTGATCCCTAAATATAAACCAAATCCTGCACTGAAACACCAAGCGTTGTCCCTACAACCTAAGAAAATCTGCCTAAACATCGGGGCAGGGTCACCAAGGTGGCTTACTCTGAGTGGGGTTAAAAAGCATCTAAGCAATCTCCTAAACATAGAAATCTCACAATGTGATCTCATTGCAGTATTACCCTTGAACCAGCACCTCAGGCAACAGAAAGTGATGCTTGCGTTTTACTCTCCAAGGATCCCTTCAGCTATCATCAGGCAGAAATCACTCTTGGCTAGGTATGATATCATCCCAACAAGAGTTTTTATGGATAGCATGATCCACCCCCTTCTACTTGCCGGTCACGGCACGGAGCGGACTCTGTCGGAGAGGTCGGGAGTACCTCAGGACATTGAGCCTCCTCTCCCGGAGGATATCCACCCGCACCGAAACTGGATTTACCCTACGCCCCCACGAGCTCTAAAGAAACCCACTGGCGCAAGTAATTCTCTGACCCCGCCGGAGGAAAGAGAGCTTTTAGCCACCTTTGGCGACCTTCCAACGAGAGAATAACAAGAAATAATTGATAGACTAGAAGTACTTAATCATCAGCTCATACATGTCCAGAAGAACGGAAAAGTTCTGCCCACTTTTCAGGACTACCCTGCCAGCTTTTCGGAGTCGTGTTTTAAGGAAGCAGGAAGTCTTCCTCACCTTAGTCCTGCTCCTAAACCCATGTCTCCCCCATTTGTGGGCAAAACCCACCGACGCCTGGCAGACCCAGGTCTTGCCCCACAAGTTGGCCTCTCACCTCAACTCTTGATAAATTTTGACTCGCCCTCCAAGAGTCCCCCGCTGAGGAGTGTATCTCAGAGTTCCTTCCACCAAAACAATTCCTTACCATCTAATCCATCAATGCCGGAACTGGAGTCCTCTTATTCCCCTGAGCGGCATAGACCCGACATACAAACGGTACCAGTACGCCAAGCATCCCCTGTACCTTCACCAGCATCAGGTCATGGGAGTGCTCCACCTACATCAAAAAATGGCCCGGATTTGATTGAAGACCCGGCCGGACATATAAATCAAATGGTTTCATTGGCGACCTTCAGCCCTCGCGGTCGGGCAGTCTCAGCAAATCCTGTGGAGTTTCCCACTGAAGTGTCCACCCTTGGGTTACCCAGCGGGAGACCCGTTTTGTCGCCTCAGTCAGAATACTTCACTACCAACTTCAAGACTAGGTACCTTCAGCAGGTGCCTGCCATGCAAAGTAAAATAACTGACTTTTTTGCGGGGTCTGCCCTGCCTCCAAAGGACTCACATCTCTCCCTGAAATGACAGCGAATTGGGCACAACAGGAACTCCCCCCTATCAGTCCTCAGCTGGAACATTGCGGGCTGGAGGGGGAAAAAACTTGACCCAGAATTTCTGGAGTATATTAACCTGTTTCATATCATCTTGCTCCAAGAATCGTGGGAAGTAGAGAAAATTTCCCTAAATGGCTTTGAGCTTCTAGAACTCCCTGCCTGCCCCTCCCTGAAAGGAGGCCGCCCTAAAGGGGGCCTAATAATAGGCATCTCCCTCAACCTACATTCTAAACTTACTCTAGTACAGGCCTTGCCTCCTTACGCCCTTACTGGACTGATTGCGGGGGAAAAGATCTCACTTCTAGTTACAAATGCTTACTTGCCACCTGGGGGCTCTTCCTCCGAACTGGGCTCTAAATGGGGCTCGCTAGAAGAGCATTTGCTCTCATGCTATGTTAAGTTTCCTAACACCCCGGCCATAATAGGTGGCGATTTTAATGCCCGCACAGCAGCAAATTGGGACTCGCTAACCAAAGCCAAATGGTGGGTTACCCCAAACCTTGATAATTATGAGCTGGAACATATCATGAGGAGAACTTCTAAAGACCAACGAGTTAACGAGGCTGGAGTACTCCTCTATCAAATGGCCATCCGTTTAAATCTGGTCCCCCTAAATGGAACATGCCTCCCTGATATTCCAGGGGATTTCACTCATCTGAGCGTTAAATCAAACAGCGTTCTCGATTACCTGCTGGTTTCCAGTGATATACTTAAGTGTATCTCCACCTTTAAGATCGAGAATGTACAATCTAGTGACCATCTTCCCCTTGTAGCCAAGCTCTCCCTGAACTGGCAGTCAGAGGCCCATAGACATGCGACCCAGATGGTAACCAACGAATCTCTCCAAGTAAGAGGAATCAAATGGTCGGAGACCCAGGCTCAAAGGTATCAGGAATTCTTTCAAAAAGAAATCCTCGGGCCCCATTCCAACATAGACTCTGCCTCAGACGAGTATAGCATAGTGTTGAAACGCTTCCACCACCATACGACTGATCTTACGTCCTTCTTCAGGCTACCACCCAAAATATTAAATCGAAACGAGTATACTTACGGTGCCCCCTGGTATAATTCTCAGTGTAAACAAGCAAGACAGCGCCTCCGTGCTATATATAATGTGTACAAGACCTCCGATGCATCTACTCTGCCAGCTAGTTATGCACAAGCCAAGCAAGTTTACAAACGCACGCAGAAAACTGCCAAACGCGAGTGGCAACACAATCACTGGCAGGCCTTGATTACTGCTTCAAAACCACATAGATCCAGGGAATTCTGGTCTTTGATTAACAGAAGGGCGAGGAAATTCCCAAGGGCAGTCATCCCAGCACCGACATGGGAATTGTTCCTGAAGAAATGTTTCTCACAGGCAGATGCTCCCTCCGACCATCTGATGCATCTGTTTTCCCACCTACCTATTTGGCCTCCCACCGATCCGGACGAAATAGCCAAGCTAATAGCCCAGCTGAAACCGGGCAAAGCCCCAGGGCCCGACCTGATCCCTGCTGAAGCCATCAAACTACACCCAAAATGGTGGGCTGACATCTTGGCCAAAACCTTCGACGCAATCAACGCTTCTGGTCTCATCCCCAAAATATGGAAGGAGGCCATTATAGTACCAATTCATAAAAAATGTTCTCCAATGGAGCCGGAAAACTACCGTAACATCAGCCTCCTTTCGATCATAGGGAAAATTTATGCCAGCTTTTTGCTGACTAAACTATTGCGATGGGCAGACGAGACTAATCAGATTGGTCACGAACAAGCAGGGTTCAGAATTAAACGTTCAACAACTGATCATGCGATAGTTCTTTACCATCTGGCACGGAAGTACTCGTCCCCCCCCCCCGGGGCTACCTTTGTGCTGCCTTCTTAGATCTAAAGGCAGCCTTTGACAGCGTTCCTAGAAATATTCTTTGGGAGAAACTTGCAAAACAGGGCATCGATAGAAGACTCTTATGGCTTATAAGCCAGCTCCACGAAGGTACCCTTGCCAGAGTGAGACTTACTCCTGCGGGCGACCTCACAAATTCGATTCCAATAAACAAGGGAGTGCGCCAAGGATGTATATTAGCTCCCTGCCTATTCAACCTATTCATCAGCGACATGCGAGCACCCCTAGTCAACTCATCTCCAAGTACACACGCGCCTAGACTAGCGGATTACCGCTGTCCACTCCTTTTATACGCGGACGACGCGGTAATTCTATCTTATACACGTGTTGGACTAACCAGAGCTCTGAAGATCTTTGCCACGTACTGTCAACTCAACCAATTAACCATCAACCATGCTAAATCTAAGATTCTGATTTTCGCCAGAAGTCGGAGATTATACAAATGGAAGCTTGGTGGAGCAAAAATAGAGCAAGTCCTAAAATTTCAATACCTAGGAGTTATTTTTCAACACAATTTGGGGTGGAAAGCACAAATTCAACACCTACTCAACAAGGCCAAAACTCTGTCATATGCGCTCCTCCGATTTTTCTTTTCGGATGGAGCTTTGCAATGTTCCCTCGGCCCTAAAGGTGTTCAAGGCAAAAGTGGTTCCCGTGCTTGCTTATGCTGCCCCGCTCTGGGCCGTGATGACAGATCTTGCTCCTCTTGAGACTTTGCAAAACCAATTCCTACGTCGGCTCCTAATGCTCCCCCTGTGCGTAAGCAATGCAGCCATCCGATTAGAATTGAAGATCGCATCCTTAGAAACTTGCCTGTGGAAGCAAGTCTTCAATTATTGGTTATCATTGTGGCACAGATTACCAGACCATTACCTTGTCCAATGCCTATGGCGAGATGAATTCTCCAGCCTTTGGACTAGTAGAATTCATGCCAAACTCCTGAGTTATGGAATCTCTCCCCTAGATTCCCTAAAACTAGATCAAATCACTGCTCAAAGACTGATCCGCCAAAGACTGGACGACATCGATTTACAGCGAAATTATACGCTGGGGGGAGGTGTTTGTTCGCCCCAGAACATTGGTATCACTTTAACTTACTGCGTTCCATCATACCTCTCCTCCCTTTCGTCTGTTGCCCATAGGCTGGCCTTCACCAAGGCGAGGTTTAACGTTTTCCCCTCTAATGTCCTGAGACATAGATTCTCAAAGGGCCAAGCCTCCGCCATGTGCGAATGTGATAAGGAGACGCCGGAGTCGCTTCAGCACATTATGTTCACTTGCCCCTTGTTCAATGTGCCACGGGCAAATTTGTTGGGATTAATCATACAGAAGCTAGAGGGTACCCCACCAAAATTCCACCTTGCCCAAATCTTGCAGGATAAGGACATCCATACGACACTGAAAGTGGCTAGGTTCCTGGTCGCTGTCCTTACCCAAAAGCGCTGCCAAGGAGCACTACAAGTTAATTAAGGTGCAGCATGTCATTCCTTCCTTCCATTCCATACTACAGTATTTTATTGTTATAGTGGTGTTTTAGTGGCTGTTTTTTCCCACGTGCAAAAACTGTTATTTATGTCTTGTTTTTATCTGTATGGGCCTACGGCCGCAATAAAATTTCTTTGAAATTTCTTTGAACCCTGATGGATCAAGCCAGCCAGCCACCGAGTCCAGCATCCTGTTCTCACAGGGGCTAACCAGATGCCAGAGGGTCTTTCAACAATGCTGTTGAACACATCCAGACTGGCAAAGATATATTCCTGATCTCCTTCTCTCTCTTGCCCCATCTATTCCCACAGCTCACCTTTATACTTGGCACTGATGGACGCATACTGCTTCTTGATGGCCGGCACTCTGGCTGGATGCTTAGAGATACCAGAAAGACAACTAACAGGCTGAGCTGCACCTTTGGCTCTGGAAGTCGGCATTGGAGTGTGCCCACTGCAGTGGGGAGTCGTATGTGTCACCAGTGCTCTGGGGAATGAAAGTAAATGAATGAATGCAAGTCCAACCTGCAATAAAATGTTGCACCATGGAGTGTTGCAGCTCAGGGTTCCAGCTACTCCGTTCTACCCCACCCCAAACAGTATTCAATTTCCAATAAGTATGCTAAGTTCACATTGGGCTATTTGGGGAGGGGGGAGTGTTCTCCTCTGAGGGATCCTATCCTATCCTATCCTATCCTATCCTATCCTATCCTATCCTATCCTAGAATCATAGAATCATAGAATCATAGAATCATAGAGTTGGAAGAGACCACAAGGGCCATCGAGTCCAACTCCCTGCCAAGCAGGAAACACTATCAGAGCACTCCTGACATATGGTTGTCAAGCCTCTGCTTAAAGACCTCCAAAGAAGGAGACTCCACCACACTCCTTGGCAGCAAATTCCACTGTCAAACAGCTCTTACTGTCAGGAAGTTCTTCCTAATGTTTAGGTGGAATCTTCTTTCTTGTAGTTTGGATCCATTGCTCCGTGTCCGCTTCTCCGGAGCAGCAGAAAACAACCTTTCTCCCTCCTCTATGTGACATCCTTTTATATATTTGAACATGGCTATCATATCACCCCTTAACCTCCTCTTCTCCAGGCTAAACATGCCCAGCTCCCTTAGCCGTTCCTCATAAGGCATCGTTTCCAGGCCTTTGACCATTTTGGTTGCCCTCCTCTGGACACGTTCCAGTTTGTCAGTGTCCTTCTTGAATTGTGGTGCCCAGAACTGGACACAGTACTCCAGGTGAGGTCTGACCAGAGCAGAATACAGTGGCACTATTACTTCCCTTGATCTAGATGCTATACTCCTATTGATGCAGCCCAGAATTGCATTGGCTTTTTTAGCTGCCGCGTCACACTGTTGGCTCATGTCAAGTTTGTGGTCAACCAAGACTCCTAGATCCTTTTCACATGTACTGCTCTCAAGCCAGGTGTCACCCATCTTGTATTTGTGCCTCTCATTTTTTTTGCCCAAGTGCAATACTTTACATTTCTCCCTGTTAAAATTCATCTTGTTTATTTTTGCCCAGTTCTCTAATCTGTCAAGGTCGTTTTGAAGTGTGATCCTGTCCTCTGGGGTGTTAGCCACCCCTCCCAGTTTGGTGTCATCTGCAAATTTGATCAGGATGCCCTTGAGTCCATCATCCAAGTCGTTGATAAAGATGTTGAATAAGACCGGGCCCAAGACAGAACCCTGTGGCACCCCACTAGTCACTCTTCTCCAGGATGAAGAGGAACCATTGATGAGCACCCTTTGGGTTCGGTCAGTCAGCCAGTTACAAATCCACTGAGTGGTAGCATAGTCAAGACCGCATTTTACCAGCTTCTTTACAAGAATATCATGGGGCACCTTGTCAAATGCCTTGCTGAAATCAAGTTAGGCTACATCCACTGCGTTCCCTTCATCTACCAGGCTTGTAATTCTGTCAAAAAACGAGATCAGGTTAGTCTGACATGACTTATTTTTCAGAAATCCATGCTGACTATTGGTGATCACAGCATTCCTTTCTAGGTGCTCACAGACTGTTTGCTTAATGATCTGCTCCAGAATCTTCCCTGGTATTGATGTCAGACTGACTGGGCGGTAATTATTTGGGTCCTCTCTTTTCCCCTTTTTGAAAATAGGGACAACATTTGCCCTCCTCCAGTCTGCCGGGACTTCGCCTGTTTGCTACGAACATACCCATAAAAGCCTTTTTTGTTGCTTTTAACCTCTCTAGCAAGCCTGAGTTCATTCTGTGCTTTAGCTTTTCTGACTTTGTGTCTACATGTGCTGGCTATTTGTTTGAATTCCTCTTTGGTGCTTTCCCCCCTTTTCCATTTTTTGTACACATCCTTTTTTAATCTTAATTCAGTTAAAAGTTCTTTAGATAGCCACCCTGGCTTCTTTAGGCACCTTCCATGTTTCCGTCTCATTGGTATTGCCTGACGTTGTGCTTTTAGTATCTCCCTCTTAACAAACTCCCAGCCATCATGAACTCCCTTTCCTTTTAGTATTGTTGTCCATGGGATCTCACCCAGCACTTCCCTAAGTTTTATGAAGTCGGCTTTCTTAAAGTCAAGAAATTGAGTCCTAGTATGCTTGGCTGCTCCTTTCCGCTGTATAGTAAACTTCAGAAGAGCATGATCACTCGCGCCTAATGATCCTTCCACTTCTACCCCACTAACCAGGTCATCAACATTGGTTAGGACCAGATCTAAAATGGCTGTTCCTCTTGTTGCTTCTCCCACTTTCTGGACAATGAAGTTGTCTGCAAGGCCAGTGAGGAATCTGTTTGACCTTATGCTCTTGGCTGAGTTTGACGTCCAACAAATATCCGGGTAATTGAAGTCCCCCATTACTACTATCTCCCTTCCTTTTGCATGCTTGGCCATCTGTTCCAGGAAGGCATCATCTATGTCCTCCGTTTGGCTTGGGGATCTATAGTAAACTCCCACAATGAGGTCTCTGTTATTCTTCTCTCCCTTAATTTTGACCCAAATGCTCTCACTTTGGCTTTGAGGATCTAAATCTTGGATCTCTTCACAGGTATACACATCCCTGACATATAACGCCACTCCTCCTCCTTTCTTGTCTGGTCTGTTTCTCCGAAATAGATTGTATCCCCCCATTATTACATTCCAATCGTGGGACTTATCCCACCAGGTTTCAGTGATGCCTATTATGTCATATTTAGTTTGCTGTACCAAGAGCTCAAGCTCATCTTGTTTATTTCCCATGCTTTGCGCATTAGTGTACAGACATTGAAGTCCATTAATCATTCCCCCGTGTCTCCTATTTAAGGATTTTTTCCTCCCACCACTAGGTCCGCGTGCTGTTTGCTCCATTTGGTCTATGACATTTGGATGATCATCTTCATTAATTGATAGACTCCTACCTTCAGGAGCACTGTCTCCCTCCCCCATATTAGTCAGTTTAAAGCCCTCCTGATGAGGTTTCTGAGATTTTTGGCAAAAACATTTCTCCCAACCGTTGTGAGGTGCAGCCCATCACTTGCCAGAAGTCCATCTTCAAGAAACTGCAGTCCGTGATCTAAGAATCCAAACCGTTCCTGTTTACACCATTTGCGAAGCCAGCTGTTCACTTCCACTATTTTCCCCTCTCTCCCTGGGCCACGTCGTTCAACTGGGAGGACAGATGAGATGACAATTTGTGCATTTAGTTGCTTCAATTTCCTGCCGAGAGCCTCGTAGTCTCTTTTGATCTTCTGGAGGCTATTGCTTGCAGTGTCATTGGTTCCCACATGAACCAAGAGGAAGGGGTATTTGTCAGTGGGTTTTATGATTCCTTGCAGTCGTTCAGTTACATCTTGGATCTTAGCCCCGGGGAGACAGCACACTTCCCGAGACATCTTGTCAGGCCCACAGATCACTGCTTCTGTTCCCCTCAGTAGGGAATCCCCTATCACCACTACACGCCGCCTCTTGGGTTTGGTCGGGGTTCTTCCGTGAGCTGTCCGTTCCAAGGTCGCATGCACATTCCCTGAGGACTGACTTTGCTGCTCGTCTTCATATACCTGATCGACTGTAATGAGGGAGAGATCCTCAAATGGAGTCTGCTCTTCGTCTTCCATACTAGGGGAGAGGACCTCAAAGCGATTGTGTATTTCTAAGCAATCAGAGTGAAGCCTGGGCCTCCTACTTCTTTGAGTCACGTTTCTCCATATGTCTGGCTCCTGTGTTGGTGAACTAGACTCCTTCTCAGGGGAGTCCCCTGTCTCCTCCTTGGTGGAGACGGTGTGCTCTGTTGCTTCCAAGAAGAGCTCCAGCTCTCTAATTCTTTGGAGCGTAGCTACACGTTCCTCCAGTTGCTGGACTTTGTCTTTTAAGAGGGCAATCAACATACAATTGCTGCAGGTAAAGCTGCCTGCAACCTTTGGCAAGATGGCAAACATTGCGCAGGAATCGCAGGCGACTGCAGCTGTTCCCTCCCCTTCCATCTTGAGATCGTGTCGTTGGGGTTGGCTACAGAAGTCCTCCATCATAAAAAGCTTGAAGACAGGACAAATAACTTCCCCCACACAAAAAAACCCTAGATCTCCCCCAACAAACGTTTGAGACTAGCTCCCCTAAATCTAAAAGATGGATCTAACTGCGCGCGCCGTTACACAGGGAAAACAGCTAATCAGCCACAAAGAAACACACAGACACAAGAAAACCCTTTTTGCTCCTTCTTCAACTGATGCCCTGCAAACTCTGATAAGCTCCTCCCACAGCTAATCCCCTGCCTCAACAGAAACCCTGCCCCCACTGACCTTTACACAGGGAAAACAGCTAATCAGCCACAAAGAAACACACAGACACAAGAAAACCCTTTTTGCTCCTTCTTCAACTGATGCCCTGCAAACTCTGATAAGCTCCTCCCACAGCTAATCCCCTGCCTCAACAGAAACCCTGCCCCCTCTGACCTTTACACAGGGAAAACAGCTAATCAGCCACAAAGAAACACACAGACACAAGAAAACCCTTTTTGCTCCTTCTTCAACTGATGCCCTGCAAACTCTGATAAGCTCCTCCCACAGCTAATCCCCTGCCTCAACAGAAACCCTGCCCCCTCTGACCTTTACACAGGGAAAACAGCTAATCAGCCACAAAGAAACACACAGACACAAGAAAACCCTTTTTGCTCCTTCTTCAACTGATGCCCTGCAAACTCTGATAAGCTCCTCCCACAGCTAATCCCCTGCCTCAACAGAAACCCTGCCCCCTCTGACCTTTACACAGGGAAAACAGCTAATCAGCCACAAAGAAACACACAGACACAAGAAAACCCTTTTTGCTCCTTCTTCAACTGATGCCCTGCAAACTCTGATAAGCTCCTCCCACAGCTAATCCCCTGCCTCAACAGAAACCCTGCCCCCTCTGACCTTTACACAGGGAAAACAGCTAATCAGCCACAAAGAAACACACAGACACAAGAAAACCCTTTTTGCTCCTTCTTCAACTGATGCCCTGCCCTCCTATCCTATCTTCAAACCTTGCCGTTTTCTCCAGGCTTGCTGAGCCCTCCGTCTTGCACAGATGGTGCTGTTTTGGCCACATAAGGACCATAAGTGCTAAAAGAATGGAGATTGCTGCTTGTTTATGTGATTTAACGGCATGTACCTAGGCCAGGGTAGCCAACATCCCAAGAGCTTGTTGGACTCCAACTCCCATCAGCCCCAGTCACCATGGGATGATGGGAGTTTTAGTCCAACAACAGACAGAGAAGAGCCCCTTTGCAGCCCCTGCACTGTAAGGGCTAAGGGAATGAGGGTGAATCCAGAGGTCTGTGTGCCTTTGTTTATTTAAACCAGGAATGGGAGGCTCAGCCCAGGAGCCACATGCCACCAACCAGACCTCTCTCTCTCTGACCATTAGCACTCTCTCCAGGTCACAAGCCTCCCTGCCCCTGCTTTGTGCCCTCTTCAAGTGCTTTTGCCTGGCTGGAATGTGAGATCAAAGCCTCTTGCTTTCCTGAATGAAGATGGGGGCAGGGGTAGGTATAGAAACTTGGAGGGTATGTGGAGCTGGATTATAGCCTAATGCACAAAGAGTCCCTCCTGTTGCTCCACCCAGTTTTTGTATCTAACCCCATTCAACACTGGTACATGGCCCTCAGATGGTTATCAAATATGGCCCTTGCACTAAAAAAAAAAGCTTATCGACCCCTGATTTTACTGCCCCCCCCTCCAGCCTGCCTTTCAACAACAAGGTCCCCAAGGCAGCTCAGAACAATTTAAAATGAACAACATGGAATGAAATTGCAACCATAAAATATAATTGCAAGCAGCTCAAGCAACAGTACCACGATCCCAAACAGCAGAAGGAAAACAATAGAAATGATTAATAGCAAAATAGCCATGTAGAAAACACACCAAAAGAAACATGCAAGGGAACCAGCAGGCAGGAGTTGGGGAAATAGTTTCATGTGTGTTGATAGCATTAAGCAAAGCCCCAATAAACAGTGCTTAGTTTAACTATGGAACTCCCTCCCACAGGAGGCAGTGCTGACCACCAACATGGATGGCTTTTAAAGAGGACTGGATAAATTCACAGAGGAGGATAAAGCTATCAATGACAACTAGTCAGGACAACAGTGGAATTTGCTGCCAAGGAGTGTGGTGGAGTCTCCTTCTTTGGAGGTCTTTAAGCAGAGGCTTGACAACCATATGTCAGGAGTGCTCTGATGGTGTTTCCTGCTTGGCAGGGGGTTGGACTCGATGGCCCTTGTGGTCTCTTCCAACTCTATGATTCTATGATTCTATGACTATGTCCTGCTTCTGAATACCAGCTGCTGGAAACATGGGAGGAGAGTGCTTGGATCCTGCTTGCAGGTTTCCCACAGGCATCTGGTTGGTCACTGTGAGAACAGAATGCTGAACTAGATGCCCTTTGGCCAGATCCAACAGATTCTTATGTTCTTACGTTCTTATTTGTTCGCAGCAAAGCACACTCACCATTGATGTGTGGAATTTGCTGCCACAAGACTTGTTGAACCTAGGATAACTCAGTTGGTGCAGCATGGGACTCTTAATCTCAGGGTCATGGGTTCGAGCACCATGTTGGGTAAAAGATTCTTGCATGGCAGGGGGTTGGACTAGATGACACTCATGGGCCTTCCCAACTCTACGGTTCTGTGATTCAATGATGGACGAAAGGCTAGATAGGGATCTCCATCCTTTTCAGTAACATGCATTTGGGGACCCATTTCTTCATCATTGACCATATATTTGCATGGTGGAAGTATTGGTGGAAGTCCTGACCCACCAGCTGAAGACCTAGATGGCATTGAAGGGGGAGTATTTATTTAGCTAGTTGTTTTCTTACATTTATATCCTGCTTATATTTGGCATGAGTAAGCTGTCGCCTGCCCTTTTCCAGGTTCCAAAATACTGATTCCAGACATTCCAAGCATAAGTCTGACCCTTCCCCCCGGAAAACCACAACTGTGTCCACCCTAATCCCAGAGCCCTTCAGGACAGAGGAGCAGAATGAAGGGAGCACCACCTCCAGAGCATGAGACCAGGCCTGATCCCTCACCCTGAGCACTTTGGAGGGGGTGGGGAATAAAACTTAAATACAGGGCACAAAAACAATGCCTTTTGTCATCTCCTTGTAGTGGCATGGTCTGTGGGGCAGCATTTGGAGAATACAAACAATTTCTTCTGTGTCTTTCTAATTCTCTGGAGTTTCTAAGAGAGGTGGCAACTGGCCTTTGCATTGCTATGCTCCCTAACCCTAATCATGCTAATACACAGCAAACAAAGGTCTTAGGATTTCAGTTACCAATCAAAGTAGCAATTGGTTGTGTCAGTCACCCATACCGCTGATGCTGCTTCTCTGGATGGAATGGAAATCTGGATGTAGATTTCAATAAGGAGTGGGGATGTTACTCAGCTTTCCAATTCCTCCTCTACCCCCTCCTTTTTGGAACATAAACAATGTCTCATGTCGCAATTCGCTCCCAGGTTGCCCAGGCGATGCTGATGCAAGTGTGGAACCAGACTTGTTTATTTCCATATTACCATGGTTCTGGCAGAATACTCTCCCTCTCCCTCCCTCCCTCCCTCTCTCTCCCTCCCCCTCTCTCCCTCTCTCTCTCTCTTTGTGTGCTGCTAATACAAGTCCTCCTTCCTTGCAAGTTACCAGCCCGGGGGGGGGGGGGGAGAGCCACAAGCCCAAAATACCACATTTTGTTTCATAAGACCCATGGGCATAGCTAAGGGGGGCGGGGACAGAGGGCAGCTGCTCCCTATCAAATAAAACAATAGAAATACTTAACTGACCAATCATGTCATTTCTGCCCCGCTAACAAAAGTCCTCGCTATGCCCATGCTAAGACCATGTTCCCCATTCCTTTGCCTTCATATGATATAGTATTCATTGATTTTTTTGGTTCCATTTTTTCGTTTTATTTGCAGCATTTGTATTCTAACCTTCCCCCATTCCCAGGAGCTCAGAGAGGGGTGTTTGCACAGGCTGCCTGGGCAACAATGACCACATCCCAGTTAAAATGAAACAAAAAGTCCAGAAAGCATAAAAAAATGAACCTCAAAGCAAAAGAGAATGTTTCTCAATATGAACAGAGGGATGGAGAGGAAATTCAGTTCCCTTAACATGAAACTGACCCAATTCACCCTTCCTTAAACAAGAGGCACACTGAAACGCAGCTTTCTTTTGAAATTTGCACTTCTTGGAATTTTGCCACATGGTTCTCCAACAAAAAACAATGTGGACATACTGTCAGGGAACTGACATCGGAGCAGAGGGGAGAGGCGAGGCTCCCGGACTCTGCAGGAGAGGGGACAAGTAAGGGAAGAGAGAGAACGTCATCTGGGGAAGGAAGTCCAGGTGACACCAGGAAGAAGGGAGAGGCAGAGAGCAGCTCGGACGTGAGGCTCCGAGACTCTTCCAGTGAAGTCAGTGTGGAGGGTGGAGGACCACCACTCGGCACGCCCACTCTGCGCAGAAGGCTTCCGCGCAGAGAGGCGAGGCGAAGGTTGTCCGTTAAGGAATTCTTTTTAAAAAAAAAATAAAATATTTATTGCAATTTTTTAAATAACGAACAAACCACCAAACATATAAAATACCATCACCATACAGACAGAAAAAGTCAAAGCAAAGTTAAGAAATAAACAAAGAATAAAAGAAGAATACATATAAAACACAGTTGTTCATAAGTCATATTTTCATAATCTTTGGACTTCCTCGCATCACCCTTCCCTGCGTTCTCAGTCACATAGTTATAGACAGCAATTTATTACCTTATTTCAATTCTTATTTTGTAAATCTCGGATATTATGTCCCAACTTTTAAATAACTTTATCGTAAATTAAACTGCTTGATTTAAACATAATATTGCTTCAAATTTCATCATTTCCTTAAACCTCACTTATTCTCATATATTTTACAACAAAGTTTCTACTGCCGTGTTACTTTCAATCGTGCATTCTCCTAACATTCATACAGTTTGTAGTGTTTTTGTAAATAGTCTTTAAATTTTTTCCAATCCTCTTCCACCGTCTCTTCTCCCAGGTCCCGGATTCTGCCAGTCATTTCAGCCAGTTCCATGTAGTCTATCAGTTGCGTCTGCCATTCTTCCAGTGTGGGTAAATCTTGGGTCTTCCAGTGCTTTGCAATGAGTATTCTTGCTGCTGTTGTTGCATACATAAAAAAGGTTCTATCTTTCTTTAACACCCCTTGGCCGACAATGCCCAAAAGGAAGGCCTCTGGTTTCTTAAGGAAGGTATACTTAAATACCTTTTTTTAACTCATTATAGATCATTTCCCAGAAAGCCTTTACTTCCGGTCGGCGCCAGCGTTAATGGCGGTCCTCTTTCCGAGCTCCGGAGGAGGACTGCTCCACGAGTTCGGGTCTGACCCGCTACGGCAAGTGGGGGACCCCTAAAATCACAGGCGCGGATGCCTGTGAACAAGGAGACTCGGTGGGCACCAGAAGCGCCCCCCTTTACTGCCTTTTTAAAGGCTCCGGAACGGCATCGGGAGAGCGCGGTGCTGAGAGTCGCTACCCAGCCCGCAGAGTGAAGCCGCGTCGCCATTGACGGAGAGCGCCGATTCCTTCCTGCAAATTGAATTCGGATTGAATGACTATCGGGAACTTTTAAATTTAAATTGGAAATTTGGCCGGAAACGGGGGAGGTTAAAATCAAGGAAGTCTGCCTTCCCCCGACTGCATGACAGATGAAGCAACGAAAAACAAAGAGCTGCATCTGAAGGGAAATAACAATAGGACTATTTAAGTCTGGCATTTGGATATAAATCTCCTCTCTAGCAGGCAGGGGCAGAGGGGAGGGAAAGTAACCTCATTAACCTGCATGATTTTTGAAAGAGAAAAACTTTCCGCTGCCTCAATCCCCTGAGACAGACTGTCAAAATAAGATACCAGGACAGTGAAAAGATTTTAGAAACTTGTTACAAGGCTACATAGTTGAGGACTTAACTGATACAAAGTTTTGGGGTTTTGCTGCTACAATATACCAGACTGGACTGTGTTGACAGAGAAACTACATAGAAAAAGTGTTGCAGCATTTATATTGAAGTTTCCTGGTTTCTTTGTTCTATATTCTTTGTTTCCTTCACTTGGACATTATGTTTTGCCCCCTCTAGAGGGCTGAGAAGTAACAGTTGCAGAATAACAGATTAAGACAGTGGGATTTTCCATTTGGAAATTGTTCCTGTGAGAACGTCCTTGGGACATGAGTGGCCCAGCAGAGGAGATAACTACGAGAGCTAAAGCAAAACAGCAGCAACAGCAACAGAAGAAAAGAGGCTCAATATCAAGTTTAACACCGACAGGTGCAGCTGGGCAGGAAAAAGTGACGGCTGTCTCCATGGAGTCAATGACACAGGCGTTACTCAAGATAAATCAATCCCTGGAAGCTTTGACACCGCAGAGTACAGAAAATTCACAAAAACTAACAGAATTAACAGCAAGGCTGGATTTGAATACGAAAAGTGTGATATCCAACACAGAATCTATAAATAAACTGATTGAAGAAAACTCAGCAACACGTAAAATCGCAGAGGATGCCAGAAAGATTGCTGAGGAGACACAGGAAAAATTAGAACCGTTTTCTAAAAAAGTGTATGAACATGATGCGGCCTTGTCTTTGATGGAATTACAGAGAAAGGAGAGAAATTTGAAATTAAGACTAATTCCTGAAAGTGAAGGAGACAGCCTTGTGGAGTTCCTTACACAAGAGTTTTCTGACTTTTGGCAGGAAGAATTGGAGGAAGAAGAATTTAAGATAATAACAGCATTTAGACTGGGCAGGAGACAAAACAGAAAGACTCTGAGGGATTGCCTGATTACTTTCAGATCCAAGGAAGAAAGAGACAAAATACTGAAACTACATTACCAAAAGGCCTTGGAAATTGGAAATTCTCATATACAGATTTTTAAGGACATCCCTAAATATATTTTGGAGGTGAGAACCTTCTATAAAGATCTGGTCTACCTGCTGAAAAAGAACAACATACTCTTCAGGTGGGAGTTTCCACAAGGACTGTCCTTTAACTACAAGGGAAAGAAGGTGAAAATAAAAACAATTCAAGACAAAGGGAAATTCTTGGAGAGAAACCACGAGGATCTGCAGAAGGGAACTGTCAGGGAACTGCCATCGGAGCATCAGGTGGTGAAGGGGCTCAGGGAGGAAGAAAGAGACTCAACAGCTGAAGCAGGAACCAGCAGGGGGAGGAGTGGATCTCTGAGGGAATGCGAGCAGGAGGGAGGGCTCAGAGACGCTTCCAGCGAGAACAGTGGGGAGGTATCTGAGTCTCCCATAGGGAGACCCACACCTCGCCGGAAACTGTCACGCCGTGAGTCCAGGAGACGCGTTTCCGTTAAGGAGCTTCTTTGCTGGAAGCGCTTCCGCAGACAGCCACTGTCAGACTCTACGAGTGACTAAGAGCAGACATGTTTGAGGAGCTCTGTCACACACAGAGGTTTGTGGAGCCGCACAAACTCTGAGGGAGCACGATTTTACGCACAAGCAGCTAATCATCCCATTACAGCAGTCTGACAGTCTCTGTACGCTGCCTGTGCAGGAGAAAGCATCATGAGCGACCCAGCCGGAACCGGAGGAGCAGGGGTTGGAGCTGGTCCAAGCTTGGAAGAAAGATACCGAGCGTTGGAAGTCCAACTTGCGCTGCAGACGGCGAGGCTTGAGGAGAGAAGGGCTCAGGATGCAGACAAGAAGGGGAGAGCCACTCAATTCCCCAGAAAGGTACCAGGATTGGTGCAGAAGTTTGGGGGGGACCCCAAGGATTACCATGCCTTTAGGACAGAGATGCAATATGCCATTAATGTGCAGTTTGATGAGTTCCCTGATGAGGAATCGCGAGTTGCTTTCGTAATTGGGCATCTTGAGAAAGGGGCGCGGGACTGGGTTCGACCCCTAATGGCAACGCACAATGACGTCCTAAAGGACACGATGAAGTTCTTTCGTGCAATGGATATCATGTTTTCCAGCGATATTGAGGAAGGGGTGGTGCGCAGACAGCTAATGGCTTGCAAGCAGGGAAGCCGATCTGTCCGTGAGTACTGGACTGAGTTTACCATGCTGGTTCACAGATTGGGTTGGGATTTATCGGCGGCACCCATTCAGATGCTATTTGAAGAAGGTCTTTCTTCGGCTGTGAAAGACGAGCTGTCCCGGAGCCCCAGGGCGGTGTCTATGGATCAGCTGACCAAATCTGCGCTGACCATAGGAGCGCGTCAGGAGGCAAGAGCCTTGGAAAGGCGGGAAGGGAGAGGGGAACGTTGGAAGGAGTTCCGCATTCCAGACATTCCTGAGCCAGCTTTCCCGCCGGCAGAGCCGATGGAAATCGGAACAGCGCGCGCGCGCGCATTTTCAAAACCCAGTGAGGGGGCTAAGAAGGAGGGAAAGGGCGCCCGGAAATGCTATCTCTGCCAACAGCCAGGCCACTTTGCCAGAGTCTGCCCCCAGAGGAAGGAATGGCAAGGGATGGTGGGAGCTGTTGAGGGAGGAGAGCAGGGAGAAACAGAGCAGGTAAAAGCCAACGCCTGGTTGCCACAGTCGGGGCACTGCAGCCAGGCCAAAGAGCAGTGAAAGTGCCCGTGCCAGACGCTCCTCAACCTGCTCTAGTGATTGAAGTATCGCTAGAGCTGCAAAATGGACACCCCCTAAAAATAAAGGCGCTGTTGGACTCAGGCAGCTCCTGCAATTTTATGAGCAAGGAGTTTGCTGCTGAACACCAGATACAGACGATCCCTTTAAGCAACCCCCTGCAGGTGACCACGATCGATGGCAGGGAGTTGTTGGGAGGAGGAGTCAGCTTGCAGACCGTCCCAATGATAATGAGGGTGGCAAGGCACACAGAACTGATAGCGTTTAATGTGGCCACCTTGGGAGGCGCTCCCATTATTTTGGGAATGAGCTGGCTAGCGCTACATGATCCGCTGGTGGGCTGGCATCAAAGAGTGGTTTCCTTTGGTTCAGCACATTGCTTAGAACACTGCAAAGGGGAAAAGGGTTCAGCAGGGGCCCACGCCACCCTAGCAGGGACGGAAGTAATGGAGAAGGTGAAGGTACCACCACAGTATGCAGATCTCAGCGACGTGTTCAGCGAGAAGGAAGCTGACCAACTACCCCCGCATAGGCCCTTTGATTGCCAGATCAATTTACTCCCTGGAGCACAGCTTCCTGCAGGCAAGTTGTATGCCATGTCAGACAGAGAAATGCAGGAGTTGCGAGAGTTCATTGACAAGAACCTGAAGAGAGGCTTCATCAGAGAGTCCAAAGCAGCGGGGGGTAGCCCAGTGTTTTTTGTGGATAAAAAGCACACGGACAAGCCGAGACTTGTATGTGATTTCAGGCGGTTAAATGCAGTGACAGAACCAGTGGCTTTCCCTATGCCCAGGATTGATGATATTTTGACCAGGGTGCGGAAGGGAAAGATTTTTACAAAGCTGGATCTAAGGGGGGCGTACAACTTGATACGTATAAGGAAAGGGGATGAATGGAAAACCACCATGTTTACCCCTTTGGGGGCATTTGAATATCTCGTTATGCCTTTTGGATTACAAGCAGGCTCAGCGTGCTTTCAATCTTTTATGAACCACGTACTGGGTCCTTTGCTCTACAAGAATTGCGTGGCCTTCCTAGATGATGTATTGGTGTATTCGGAGAATGAGGAGCAACATGTGAGAGACGTCAGAGAAGTGTTGAGCAGGCTGCAAGCCAACAGGCTGTGGGTGAAACTGGAGAAGTGTCAGTTTCATACCAAGGAGGTGGAATTCCTGGGGTACCGCCTGTCAGACAAGGGATTGGCCATGGATCCCGGCAAGGTGCAGGCAGTGCTGGAATGGAAAACACCCAAAACCAAGAAGGATGTGCAGAGGTTCCTAGGGTTTGGAAACTTTTATCGTAAGTTCATCCGAAACTTCGCCCACCTGACGGCGCCCATTACGGACTGTCTCAGCAGTAAAAAGAAGTTTGTATGGACGGCGGAGGCGGGGCGAGCGTTTGAGGAACTGAAAAGGGCCTTCGCCTCAGAAGAACAACTTCTGCATGTGGATTTACAAAGGAAGCTGAGGGTCGAAACAGACGCATCTGACAGAGCCATAGGGGCGGTGCTTCTTCTGCAGCCGGGAAAGGAGGAGTCAGAGTGGCGACCGTGTGCCTTCTTTTCGCGAAAGCTGAACAAATCCGAGAGGAACTACACGGTGTACGACCGGGAACTTCTTGCTATTCATGAGGCTTTCCGGAAATGGAGGCACCTGCTAATTGGTGCACAACATAAGGTGCAAGTGTGCACGGACCATAAGAATCTAGAGTATTGGAGAACTGCGCGAGTGCTCAACCAACGGCAGTTGAGATGGGCCCAGGAGTTCTCCAAGTTTAACTTTGAGATTTGTTACGTGCCAGGCCCAGAGAACGTTAGGGCGGACGCTCTCTCACGCAAACCTGAATATTTGGAGGGGGAGGGAGCACCCGAAGAGACCCATGTCATTCCAGAGGACCGCTGGGTGTGTGGGGCGGCATTGGTGGGGCAAAGGGAATTGGTAGAGGGAACGGTGCATGATGAATACGCCCAGGACAAACTCAGGGGTCTCAGGAGGGAGGGAGACAAACCCGGGGGTTTTGAGGAGAGAAACGGGGCATTGTACTACAAGGGAGCGTTATATATACCCGAAGGGGAATTGAGGGAGAAGGTACTCAAGCAACTGCACGATAGCCCCACAGCAGGGCATTTTGGGCAACACAAAACCATGTGGCTGGTTACCAGGGAATTTTGGTGGCCCAAGGTCAGGGAAGATGTGCGGGAGTATGTGAGAGGGTGTGACCAATGCCAACGAGCCAAGGGGGAGAGGCGGGCACCGGCAGGTTTATTAGAACCACTACCCACACCTGAAAGACCATGGGAAGCAGTGGCAATAGATTTCATGACTGATCTGCCAAGGTCTAGAGGGAAAACAGCCATCATGGTTGTGGTAGACCTGTTAACTAAAATGGCCCACTTTATAGCCTGCTCACATGCGGTCACAGCAGAAGAAACAGCTAAATTGTTTGTAGAAAATGTGTTTAGGTTGCATGGCGCCCCCTTGAGGGTGGTTTCAGACCGAGGGAAACAATTTACTTCCAGGTTCTGGAGGAAGCTCATGAGCTTACTGCATGTAGAGGTTAATTTCTCAACGGCCCGTCATCCAGAAACCAACGGGCAGGCGGAAAGAGCTAATGGTGTTCTCCAGCAATATTTGAGGTGTTATGTGAATGACAGAGAGAATGATTGGGTGGAGAAGCTGGCGTTGGCAGAATTTGCCTACAACAATGCAGAGAACGTGTCCACGGGAATGAGCCCCTTTTTGGCTAATCACGGGTGCCATCCCAGAGCCTTCCCAGGGGGGGAAGGGGAGAACTGGAGCGTTCCAGCTGCAGAACAGTTCGTTGAAGAAATGGAAGCGATCCATCGCCAGCTCCAACTCAACTTAAACAGGGCTAAGGAGGAATATAAGAGGCAGGCAGACAAAAACAGAAGGGAAGGTGAAAGCATTAGGGTGGGGGACCAGGTGTGGCTGTCAACCCAAGGGTTGCCATTCAAAGGGGGTTGTAAGAAGTTAAGACCCAAAAGGCTGGGCCCATTTGAAGTCATGCAGCAGGTCAACCCAGTGGCTTTCAGACTCCGGTTACCGAACCACATGAAGCTGCACCCAGTTTTCCACAGGTCGTTGCTGTCACCGTATAAAGGGGACAGAGAAGGGAGGGTCACTAGGGGGCCAGCAATGGAGGAGAAGGAACACAGCTACCATGTAGCGGAGATCCTCGATTCCAGGTGGAAGGGAGATCAAGTAGAGTATTTGGTAATGTGGGAAGGGGAACCGGAGTCGGAAAACACCTGGGTTAGGGCAGAGGATGTCAATGACGAAGTTTTAATAGAAACTTTTCATCAGAGGTTCCCACGTAAACCTCAGCCTGTAGCGAGGTTCCGGAGGGAATACTTTGCCACCACCGACGAAGAAGAGGAGTTGGAGGGGTTCACAGATTCCGAAGAGGAGGAGGATTCAGCGAGCCAGGACGGCGATCGATGGAGGGAATTGTTCGAGACGTCTGAAGATGAAGAAGATTCTTTTCGGGGTTTTAACCCTTCACCTCCCAGAGGAGAGGAAATGGGAGGGGGTGAGGGGGGCCCTGGAGGGGAGGTGGATGTCAGGGAACTGCCATCGGAGCATCAGGTGGTGAAGGGGCTCAGGGAGGAAGAAAGAGACTCAACAGCTGAAGCAGGAACCAGCAGGGGGAGGAGTGGATCTCTGAGGGAATGCGAGCAGGAGGGAGGGCTCAGAGACGCTTCCAGCGAGAACAGTGGGGAGGTATCTGAGTCTCCCATAGGGAGACCCACACCTCGCCGGAAACTGTCACGCCGTGAGTCCAGGAGACGCGTTTCCGTTAAGGAGCTTCTTTGCTGGAAGCGCTTCCGCAGACAGCCACTGTCAGACTCTACGAGTGACTAAGAGCAGACATGTTTGAGGAGCTCTGTCACACACAGAGGTTTGTGGAGCCGCACAAACTCTGAGGGAGCACGATTTTACGCACAAGCAGCTAATCATCCCATTACAGGAACGGTAGACCCAATCTCAGAGCAAAAAAGAGTAGTGGACATTCTGAATCTATCATTTGGGCTTAAACCACCACCATCAGAGGAAGAGCAACAACTTGGAGCGGTAGGAGGAGTAAGTGACAAATAACAAGATGGCCCTGCAATTCCTTAGTTGGAATTGTAATGGGCTGAACATGCCCACGAAAAGACGCCAAGTTTTTCATATTTTGAAAAGAGAACAATTGGATTTGATCTGTTTACAAGAAACCCATGTGACCAGGGTACACAGAAAACTACTTATAAATAAAAGATTAGGACAAGAATTCATCTCATCGGACAAAGTTAAGAAAAGAGGAGTAGTGATTTATGCAAAAGAGAAATTGGCCCCAAAAATGATGTTTAAAGATGAACAAGGAAGATGCCTGGCAGTGGAAATACAAGTACAAGGAGAAAAATTGTTAATAGTTGGAATCTATGCACCAAATGAAGGGAAGGCGGAATTCTTCAAGAAGTTGCATGAAACTCTGATGGATTATTTGGACTATAACGTAGTAATTATGGGAGATATGAATGGTGTGGTTTCTACAAATATGGACAAGGCACAAAGACTGACAATCTCCAAGGAAGGGAGACTTCCGAAGACCTTCTTTGAAATGACTGAAAATATGGACTTAATAGATATTTGGAGAACAAGGAACCCTCTCGAGAGAGAGAGGGAACTTTTTTCTCTCAAGCAATGATGACCTGGACCAGAATCGACCAAATTTGGATTACTAGTGGGATGGCTCCAAAGATTAAAAAAATAGAAATCTGCCCAAAGACTTGCTCCGACCATAACGCCGTGAAGATGGAGATGAAACTTACAACAACTGGTAAATTCAGATGGAGGATGAATGACACCCTGTTTCGAGACGAGGAGATCCACAGAAAGGCCCAAAAAACCTTAAAGGACTATTTTGAAATAAATTTAAAGGCCGATGTAGAAAAAAGAGTGATCTGGGACGCAAACAAAGCTGTGATGCGAGGATTTTTGATTCAACAAAATTCAATAAAAAAGAGAAAGCAAAATGAGAAGAAGGAAAAGATTTTGGAAAAGATAAAAGAAGGAGAGAAAAGATTAAGATCAAAACCAAAGTCCCAGGAGATTTTGAGAGAGATCAAGCTATATCAAACACAATATATGGAATTGATGAATCAAGAGATTGAGTGGAAGATAAAGCAAATGAGACAAAAGACATTTGAATCGGCAGATAAATGTGGTAAACTTCTCGCCTGGCAATTGAAGAAGAGACAGAAACTAAATACAGTTACAAATCTAGAAGTGGATGGAAAGAATATATCCAAACCCAACGAGATTAGAAATTGTTTCCTGAGTTATTTTAAAAAGTTATATTCACAAGGATCACAGAATGAAGAGGACATAGATGAATTCCTTAAAAAATATGGATTACAAAAAATCTCTCATCAAAGTAAGGTGGATCTAAATCAGAGAATAACAGAACAAGAGATAGAGGGTGCCATTCAGAACATGCAATTGGGCAAATCTCCAGGACCAGATGGACTGACTTCCAGATACTACAAAGCTTTGAAGGAGTGGTTGGTGCAACCGCTAAAGGAAGTCTGTAATGAGATTTTAGAGGGGAAAAGGGCGCCAGAATCGTGGAAAGAAGCGTATATTACACTCATACCAAAGACAGAGACTGAAAAGACTCAACTTAAGAACTACCGCCCAATATCATTACTTAATGTGGATTACAAAATTTTTGCAGACATTTTGGCAAAAAGATTGAAAAGAGTGTTGATGGAGAAAATTCATAAGGACCAAGCAGGCTTTCTCCCTAAAAGGCATTTATCAGACAATGTGAGGAACATAATAGACATTTTGGAACTACTAGAGGTGAATATAAACACTAAAGCAGTTCTGATTTTTGTGGACGCGGAGAAAGCCTTTGACAATATCTCTTGGAGTTTTATGAAAAAGAATCTTCATGGGATGGGGGTAGGCGAAGGATTTGAGAATGGTATGGGTGCGATATATTCTGAACAAAAAGCTTGAGTGTAAAGTTGTTTAAAGTATCTCTGGAAGCACTTTCTAATCTCCACAGGATTCTGAATGTTTTTCCCTTCAATCTCTAAGTTGGTAACCGTATTTAGTTTTTGTCTCTTTTTCAGCTGCCATGCTAACAGCTTTCCACATTTATTTGCCGATTCAAATGATCTTTGTTTCATTAACTTGATTTTCCACTCCACTTCCTGATTTATCAATTTAGAGTATTGTACTTGGTAGAGTTTAGTTTCTCTCAGAATCTCCTTTGACTTCGGTTTCGATCTTAACTTTTTCTCGCATTCCCTAATTTTCTCCAAAATCTTTTCCTTTTTCTCGTTCTGTGCTCTTTTCTTTATGGTGTTCTGTTGTATCAGAAACCCCCTCATTACAGCTTTACTTGCGTCCCAGATTACTCTTTTTTCCACCGTGGTGTTCAAATTTATTTCAAAATAGTCCTTCAAAGCTTTTTGGGCCTTTTTGATAATCTCCTGATCTCTGAGCAGGGTGTCATTCATCTTCCATCTAAAGGAGCCGGTTGTAGTTAGTCTCATATCCATCTTTACTGCGTTATGGTCGGAGCAAGTCTTTGGGCAGATTTCCACTTTTCTGATCTTGGGTGCCAGACCTCTAGTTATCCAGATTTGGTCGATTCTTGTCCATGTCAGTTGGGCTTCAGAAAAGAATGTTCGTTCTCTTCCTAGGGGTTTTTTTGTCCTCCAGATATCAATCAAGTCCATATTGTCAGTCAGTTCAAAAAAAGTTTTAGGTAGTCTGCCATCTTTTGTCAAGCTTTGGCCATGTGACTTATCCATATTTGTAGACACCACCCCATTCATATCTCCCATCATAATGATGTTATTATAGTCCAGATAGTCCAGCATTGTCTCATGCAGCTTCTTATAAAATTCTGATTTCCCTTCGTTCGGTGCATAGATTCCCAGTATCAAGAACTTTTCACCCTGGGTTTGAATTTCGATTGCCAAAATTCTTCCTTGTTCATCTTTAAAAAGGAATTTTGGTGATAGGCTCTCCTTTGCATAAATCACCACTCCTCTCTTTTTGACTCGGTCTGATGAAATAAATTCTTGGCCTAATCTTTTGTTAATTAACACTTTTCTGTGGAGCCTAGTCACATGTGTTTCCTGTAGGCAAATAATGTCCAATTGTTCTTTCTTTAATATATGGAATATCCTTCTCCTTTTTTCCGGGGAATTTCCACCATTAATGTTCCAGCTAAGAAGTTGCAGAGACATCCTGGGCGAGTCTGTTATTCTGTAGAGGGTGGTGTTTCTTTCTTCTGTTCCTCAGATCCCAAAGGTGTAGGTGCAGGCGGTGGCGGTGACCAAGCCTCAGGCCCTGTAATCACTTTCTGAAGGTCTTCTCCGTAATCATGCAGGAACTTATCTTTATCCTCGGGTGTTTTAATTTTCACCTTCTTCCCTCTGAATGTGAAAGATAATCCTTGAGGAAATTCCCACCTGAAAAGGATTGAGTTACTTCTCAACAGTTTGGTTAGTTCTGTATAGGTGGTTCTTAGATCCAAAAGTTGTTTAGGGATATCTTTGTAAATTTCCGCTCTCCTTCCCTGGATTACAAGTGATTTTTCGTAATGTAAACTTAGTATTTTATCCTTCTCTTCCTTAGATCTCAAAGTAATCAAACAGTCTCTGGGTCTGTCCTTCCTTGCTACTCTTCCAAGTCTGAAGGCACTAACGATTTTAAAGTCCTTGTCTTCCTCCAAGTTCCAAAACTTGGAAAGTTCTTTTGTCAAATATTCCGTTAAATTCCCTTGTTCCAGTTCTAAAATTGATCTCAGCCTCAGATTATTTTCCCGACTGCGTAATTCAATCATAGACAGGTAGGCCTGATGTTCACCAATCTGTTTAGTCAGTGGTTTAACCTCCTCCTTCACTGCTTCCACTTTCTGGTTAACTTCCTCAGCCAATTTACGATTCTCTGTGGTAGCTTTACGATTCTCTGTAGTAGCTTCAAAAAGCTTCCCAATTGATTGTGCATGTAAGGTCACTTGTTCAGTTAATTTATTTAGGCTGGCAGTATTTTGGTCAATCTTTGCCGATTGTACATCCATTTTTTTGTCCAATGTTTCCAACTTCTCCAAGATTTTGTCTAGTACTGATTCGTTTCCTCCAGCTGCCATGCCTTCTGATAAAGTCAGCTCAGTTTCTAATTCTTGTGTTCCCAAAACAGTAGGAACAGATGATCTGCGCAACTGGGAAGTTAATGTTGATTGAGTTAATTGTTTAGCTTTAGCTTTGGCCGATCTTGTTTTCCCAGTGCCACTCATTCCACTCCTGTCTGCGTACCAAGGTCAGATTTAGTATGCTCCCATGGGAATCCACAAGCCCAGAGAGTAAACAACAAGTTAAAGGAAGAAAAAAGAGAAAAAACAAGTCCCAACCAGTTGTAAATCCAAAATCCACCAGGGGGAGTTCAAACAAATCTTGAGGAGAACAAAGGAAATTTTTCCAATAGTTGTTCCAAAGCGTAAAAGCTTAAAAAAGTTTTGCCAAAATCCAACAGTATCCAACCACTCATAAATTTCAAGAAAGACCTTCCGCTCTTCTTTATAGCCAGCAGAGTGAGTCCTTATTTAAACAAAGTTTCAGGAAAAGTGCCAGATAATAGTGTTTCAAAGTAGCTAGTCCAGTAACACTCAAAAGTAACAGTTCAGAGTAGCAAAAATCAAGTCCGCAAACTGACAGCTCTAATAGTTTGGCAGTCAAGTACCTGGGTTTCTTTAAATAATTTTGTAAATCCACAGGGAGAGGAAAAACTAAGTTCAAAGCAAAGCAGAAAAAAAGTTTAAATCCCTTAGTACCTATAGCGACAGTTCAGGTCATGCACGAAATTGAAACTTTTAAATTCCTCTTCAAAGGCTTCAGATCAAAATAATTCTTATGCTGGAGGAAATTTAGGAGACACCCACTCACGGATTCTGCTAGCGACTGAGCAGCAGCGCAAAGGGCTGCTCAGTCAGGGAAAGACACAACCACACCTAAGCGGTTTGGAAAGGCTGGAGATTTACACACAAGCAACCCCATTTCCCGTGACAGCAATCCGTGAGTCCTTTACGTTGCTTGTGTGCAAGAGGACCGGGGTACAGTCATGAGTCAAACCGGAGGAGCCGGCGCAGGAGAGGGGGCCAAAGGCGGACAGAGTCTGGAGGAGAGAAACCGAGACTTGGAGCAGCAACTGGCTCTACTATCGGCGCGGCTGGATGAAAGGAGGACACATGACGCCCAGGGGAAGATTACCCCCATCGCAAGAAAGGTACGGGGACTTGTGCGGACTTTTGGGGGCAACCCCAGAGATTATAACGCTTTTAAGACTGAAGTGCAGTATGCGCTGGATCTGCAGCACGATGACTTTGCCGACGATGGGGGAAGAGTCACTTTCGTGGTGGGGCACCTGCAGGGGAGGGCCAGAGATTGGGTCCGACCCTTAATGGCGGCGGAGAACGCGGCTTTGAAGGACCTGAGAAAGTTTTTTAGCGTGATGGATCACATGTTCGCGAGCGATGTTGAAGAGAGTGTGACTCGTAAAGAACTGATGGGGTGCAAACAAGGAAACCAGTCAGTGAGAGAGTACTGGTCGAGATTTGCTATGCTGATCCATAAACCTGGGTGGGATCTGAGTTCTCAACCAGTACAAATGTTATTTGAGGAGGGCTTATCCTCTTGGGTGAGAGACGAACTTTCCCGCTCACCCTGCCCGGAATCGATGGACCAGCTGACCAAGTTGGCGCTCGCTGTAGGAGTCCGACAAGAGACGCGCGCTCTGGAAAGGCGGGAAGGGAGAGCAGAGCGTTGGCATGACAACCGCATTCCAGACATGCCAGCGTCTACTGTGCCACCCGAGGAGCCAATGGAGATTGGAGAAGCGAGCGTGCGCGGGTTTTCAAACTCCAGCGAGGTGCGTAAGAAGGAGGGGAAAACCAGTAAGAGGTGTTTCCTATGCCAGCAGCCGGGACATTTTGCCAGAGTATGCCCTCAGAAGAAGGCGTGGCAAGGAATGGTGGGGGCAGTGGGGAGTGAGGAGGAAAAAAAAGAGGCGCCGGGAAACGGCCGTGCTTGGCTGCAGGAAGGAGGGCACAGCAGCCAGGCGAGCAACCAGTAGTAGTGCCCAAACCAGACCCCCCCCCCGAGCAGCCATCGCAATAGAGGTGGTGCTAGAACTCCCAAACGGACACCCCATCAAAGTGAAGGCGCTGCTGGATTCAGGCAGCTCTTGCAACTTCTTTAGCAAGGATTTTGCGCTAGAACACCAGCTACAGGTGGTGCCTCTAGAACATCCCCTGCAAGTAACCACGATAGATGGGAGAGAACTTTTGGGAGGGGAAGTGACCCACCAGACCCCGCCCATGAAAATGACAGTTTCCAGACACACTGAGACAATTGTCTTTCACGTAGCCACCTTAGCAGGACGACCTATCATACTGGGAATGAGTTGGCTGGCACTGCACGACCCAGTAGTAGGGTGGCACCAGCGGACAGTCACCTTTGGGTCAGCTCACTGCGTAGAGCATTGCCACGGAAGTGAAGGCCTGAGGATGGCAGTAGCCAGGGTGGCAGGGATGGCAGTAGGGGAAAAAGGGAAGATACCACCTCAGTATGCGGACTTGGAAGAAGTCTTCAGCGAGAAGGAGGCGGATCGGCTACCCCCCCACAGGCCCTTTGACTGCCAGATCAACTTGCTCCCAGACGCTCAGCTGCCAGTGGGCAAGCTGTACGCCATGTCAGATAGGGAGATGCAGGAATTGAGGAAGTTTATTGACAAGAACCTGAAGCGAGGGTTCATAAGGGAATCGAGGGCGGTGGGGGGTAGTCCAGTGTTCTTTGTGGACAAGCGAGACTCCCATGAGCCCAGGCTCGTAGTGGACTACCGTGGATTGAACAGGGTGTTGGAACCAGTGACCTTCCCAATGCCCAGAATTGATGACATTTTGGCCAGGGTAAGGAAGGGGAAGATTTTTACCAAGCTGGACCTTCGGGGGGCGTACAACTTGATAAGGATGAGGGAGGGGGATGAATGGAAAACCACCATGTTCACCCCTCTGGGAGCCTTTGAGTACTTAGTTATGCCCTTCGGATTACAATCGGGATCGAGCACCTTTCAAGCTTTCATGCACCACGTGCTGGGGTCCCTGCTGTACAAGAATTGTGTAGCCTTCCTGGACGACGTCCTAATCTACTCAGAGAACGAGGAGCAGCATGTAAAAGACGTCAGGGAAGTGCTGAAGAGACTGCAGGAGCACCAGCTGTGGGTCAAATTGGAGAAGTGCCAATTCCACGCTCGAGAGGTGGAGTTCCTTGGCTATTGGTTGTCAGACAAGGGCTTGGCCATGGACCCGGGGAAGGTGCAGGCCGTGCTAGAATGGAAGCCTCCCAAGAACAGGAAGGACGTGCAGAGGTTCTTGGGGTTTGCAAATTTCTACAGGAAGTTCATCAAGAACTTCGCCCATCTAACGGCACCCATAACGGATTGTCTCAGCAGTAAGAAGAAGTTCGAATGGACAGAAGAGGCCCAGCGTTCCTTTGAAAAGCTTAAGAGGGCTTTCGCGTCGGAAGAGCAGCTCCTACATGTGGATCTGCGGAAGCCGATGAGGCTAGAGACGGACGCGCCAGACAGAGCTGTGGGGGGCATATTGCTCCAGCAGGAAAATGGGGAACAGTGGAAGCCGTGTGCCCTCTTTTCCAGGAAGCTGAACAAGTCAGAGCAAAACTATACAGTGTACGATCGGGAACTGCTGGCAATTCACGAGGCCTTTCGACGATGGAGACATTTTCTCATAGGCGCACAGCACAAAGTCCAGGTGTGTACTGACCACAAGAACCTGGAATATTGGAGAACGGCGAGAGTGCTGAACCAACGACAGGTGCGGTGGGCACAGGAGTTTTCCAAGTTTAATTTTGAGATTAGGTACGTGCCTGGGAAGGAAAATGTCAGAGCAGACGCCCTCTCCCGCAAGCCCGAATACGCAGAAGGGGAGGGAGGGCCAGAAGCACGTCATGTCATTCCCGAGGGCAGATGGGTGTGGGGGGGAGTGTTCGTCGGGAGGCAAGAGCTGGCCGGGTTGACGAGGGATGATCAATATGCACAAACCAAAATCCGAGAAATTGGTATCACTGGGGAAACTCAGGGGGGGGGGGTTCGAAGTAAAGGACGGGGCACTGTACTATAAGGGTGCATTGTACATACCTGAGGGGGATTTGAGGAGCAGAATACTCAAACAACTGCATGACAACCCCACGGCAGGACATTTTGGACAACATAAGACAATGCTACTGGTCACCAGGCAGTTTTGGTGGCCACGGGTGAGGGAAGATGTGAAGGAGTATGTACGTGGGTGCCAGTGCTGCCAGAGAGCGAAGGGGGAGAGGACAGCACCTGCAGGGTTACTGGAGCCCTTACCCACACCAGAGAGGCCATGGGAGGTGGTATCAATTGACTTTATGACGGACTTACCCAAAGCCAGGGGGAAAACGGCAGTAATGGTGGTAGTTGACTTGATGACCAAAATGTGCCATTTTATTGCGTGCTCGCATGCGGTGACTGCAGAAGAAACAGCAAAGCTGTTTGTAGAGCATGTTTTCAGGTTGCATGGCGCCCCCTTGAGGATTTTATCCGACAGAGGCCGGCAATTCACGTCCAGATTCTGGAGGAAGCTCATGAGTCTGCTGGACGTCGAGGTTGGGTTCTCAACGGCCAGACATCCAGAAACCAATGGACAAGCAGAGAGAGCTAACAGCATACTTCAACAATATCTACGCTGCTACGTCAGCGAGAGGGAGAAGGATTGGGTGGACAAATTAGCGCTGGCTGAGTTTGCATACAATAACGCAGAACATGTGTCCACAGGGATGAGTCCGTTTATGGCGAATTACGGGTGTCACCCCAGGGCTTTCCCCGGGGAAGGGGAGGGAAGTTGGAGTGTTCCCGCAGCTGAAAAATTTGTGGAAGAAATGGAGGCTTTACACCAACAGCTTAAGTTAAACCTGGAAAGGGCCAAGGAAGAGTACAAGAGGCAGGCAGACAAGCACCGCAGAGAGGGAGAAACCATAAGAGTGGGGGACCAGGTGTGGTTGTCTACCAAAGGGTTGCCGTTCAAAGGAGGGTGCAAGAAGCTAAGGCCAAAGAAACTGGGACCGTTCGAAGTAGCCCAGCAAGTTAATCCAGTGGCCTTTAGGCTCAAATTGCCATCTCACATGAAACTGCACCCCATGTTCCACAGGTCCTTACTCTCACCGTTCAGGGAGGGGAGGGAATTTCTGGGTCAGCAAAGTGAAACACCCTTGCATCCACAGATGGAGGAAAGGGAATTCAGTGGCCATGCAGCTGAAATTCTTGATTCCAGGTGGAGAGGGGGATGAGTGGAATATTTGGTGGCGTGGGAGGGGGAGCCAGAAGCGGAAAACGCATGGGTCCCAGCAGAAGAGATTAGGGATGAGTATCTGCAGGAGGAGTTTCATAGCAGGTATCCGGGAAAGCCCAAACCACCAGAGAGGTTCTGGGGGGAGCAATTTGGCACCACCGATGAAGAGGAAGAGTTTGAGGGTTTTCCCGCCTCCGAAGAGGAGGAAGGGGAATTGTCCGAAGAAGAATCCGACTGGGGAGATAGGGGAGAGAGAAGAGACAGCAGCAAATGGAGAGGGGTGTTTGAATCATCAGATGGAGGGGAGAGTTCCTTCCGGGGGTTTCCTGCATCACCGTCCGAGGAAAGGACGGGGGGGTTGGAGGGCCCTGGGAGGGAGGTGGATGTCAGGGAACTGACATCGGAGCAGAGGGGAGAGGCGAGGCTCCCGGACTCTGCAGGAGAGGGGAAGAGTAAGGGAAGAGAGAGAACGTCATCTGGGGAAGGAAGTTCAGGTGACACCAGGAAGAAGGGAGAGGCAGAGAGCAGCTCGGAGGCGAGGCTCCGAGACTCTTCCAGTGAAGTCAGTGAGGAGGGTGGAGGACCACCACTCGGCACGCCCACTCTGCGCAGAAGGCTTCCGCGCAGAGAGGCAAGGCGAAGGTTGTCCGTTAAGGAATTCTTATGCTGGAGGAAATTTAGGAGACACTCACTCACGGATTCTGCTAGCGACTGAGCAGCAGCGCAAAGGGCTGCTCAGTCAGAAAAAGACACAACCACACCTAAGCAGTTTGGAACGGCTGGAGATTTACACACAAGCAACCCCATTTCCCGTGACACATACGTTAGGGAAAAGTGTGCATCAAAAATACATATATTTGTGGCAATAACAAACAGAAATGTGTTATTTTGGGGGAAATTGCTTGGAAAGAAATTAGGGGAAATGAGAACTAAAATTGTGTGTGTGTGTGTGTGTGTGTGTGTGTGTGTGTGTGTGTGTTTATTGGCTTATATAAACAAGAATAACATTATACAAGTTTTCTCATGTCATTAGTATGTCACAAAAATAGCATAATAATTGTGGAAAAATATCTGCAACATATGTTTCATTATTAGTGATCAGTGTATAAGTTCTTGGTTTATGAACTGGTTTAAACAATTAGGAAGAAGAAGAAGAAGAAAAAGAAAAAAGAGGGAGAGGGGTGGGGTCGGGTGGTTATGCTTCTCTTATTCTACTTACCGCATTTTTCGCTCTATAAGACACACTTTTCCCTTCCTAAAAAGTAAGGGGAAATGTGTGTGCGTCTTATGGAGCGAATGCAGGCGGGAGGCTCTGCTCAGTGCTCCCTTTTATTAGCCGTGTGGAGCTTGTGTGCGGCTCTTGGCTTTTCCCCAGGGAAAGAGCGCTTCACAGGCTCTTTAAAGGGAGCACAGGTCTTGGGGGAGCCTTAGCCATGCGCAAGTTCTCCCGGGCAACAGAAGCCTTCATCCTGCTGCCGGGGGCTGCGTGTGGCTATCCCAGAAGCCAGGACAGCAAGCGGGATCACTGCGATCTCGCTTGCTGTCCTGGCTTCTGGGATTCAGAATATTTTTTTTCTTGTTTCCTCCTCCAAAAACTAGGTGCGTTTTATGGTCTGGTGCGTCTTATAGAGCAAAAAATATGGTAGTGTGTGTGAGGGGTTGTGTCAGCATTACTTGTATGAGTTCTTTTACTATTCACTTGTATGGGGAATTATACTTAAAATTATATAGAACACAATAACTATACAGTGGTACCTCGGGTTACATACGCTTCAGGTTACAGACTCTGTTAACCCGGAAGTAGTACCTTGGGTTAAGAACTTTGCTTCAGGATGAGAACAGAAATTGCACGGCGGCAGTGGGAGGCCCCTTTAGCTAAAGTGGTGCCTCAGGTTAAGAACAGTTTCCGGTTAAGAATGGACCTCCGGAATGAATTAAGTTCTTAACCCGAGGTACCACTGTATATGAAAATGAAAAATGGATATGTAGGTCAACATTTAATTACCCTAGAATCATTTTATCCAATTCATCCGAGCAGAAGCAACAACCACTGGACAGATGATCTTAGGATTCAACATGCTAATTTCCAGCAGTGTTCTCAAACTTGCAATTGCCAGTAGTGTGGCACCTCTGTTTTTGGTTCAATAGAACAATTTAAACATTGTATATTTGTCTATTAAGGGTTTTTCCCCAAAGCTAAGTACAACAAAATAAAATACAGATACAGAAGTATGCAAAGGAACACAAATGAAACACAAAAATTTCCTTTGCTGGGGGCAGCATGGAAGAAAAAGAAAAATTGATGTCCTCAGAAGGCATGTAAAAGGTGAGTTCAGGTAAGTGCATCAGTTAGACAAGCCATAGGTTCTGAAAAACCATGGGTACAATTTAAAAAACCTACTTTTTTCTTACAACAGTCTTCCAAGGTAGGCCAGTATCACTTTCCTAACATAGCAGTGAGGTGACTGAGACTGAGAGGGAAGGTTCTTGCATCAAGTTACAAAATACATAAGAAGCTGCCTCGATACTCGCTCAGAATATCTGAATGGAATTAAATCTATCTATTCCGAACAATTCGCTAGATTAATAATTAACAATACTTTAACGGAAAGAATTGAGATAACGAAGGGGACAAGGCAGGGCTGCCTGCTATTGCCATTATTATTCATAACAACACTAGATGTTCTGCTGAAAAAAATAACTGAAACAAAAAGAGTAAAAGGTATAGAAATTGGTTTAAAAGAATACAAATATAAAGCTTTTGCAGATGATGTAGTGTTGACGTTGGAACAACTAATAAATAGTTCAATTGAGGCAATGGAAAAAATAGAAGAATATTGTCATCTTGCTGGATTTAAATTTAATAAGAGCAAAACAAAACTACTAACAGAAAACATGGATAGTAAAGAAATAGAAGAGTTACAAATGAAAACAGGACTAACAATTGCAAAAAAAAGTAAAATACTTGGGGGTATGGCTAATGACAAAAAACATCAACTTATATAAAGATAATTACGAAAAGGTGTGGACAGAGATTAAACAAGACCTGGAAATTTGGACCAGAATGAAATTATCGTTGATGGACAGAATTGCTGGTATTAAAATGAACATGCTTCCGAAACTGTTAATCTTATTCCAGACCATTCCTATTATATGTGGAACGAAACAATTTGACATCTGACGAAAACTTGTTTCTAAATATATCTGGCTGGGAAAGAAACCTAGGATCAAATATAAAATCCTGACTGATGCAAAAGAAAGAGGTGGATTCTCCCAGCCAGATCTAAAAATTTATTATGAAGCATCTTGTTTTTGTTGGTTGCGTGATTGGATAGCATTAGACAATGAGGAGGTACTAGATTTAGAGGGATTCGATAATAGATACGGGTGGCACGCCTACCTGTGGTATGGAAAGACAAAAGTTCACAGAGGGTTTCTGCACCACATCATTAGAAAATCCTTGTATGAGGTATGGACTAGACATAAAAATCTCTTAGAACGTAAAACTCCGTGAGGTCTGACCAGAGCAGAATACAGTAGCACTATTACTTCCCTTGATCTAGATGCTATACTCCTATTGATGCAGCCCAGAATTGCATTGGCTTTTTTAGCTGCCGCGTCACACTGTTGGCTCATGTCAAGTTTGTGGTCAACCAAGACTCCTAGATCCTTTTCACATGTACTGCTCTCAAGCCAGGTGTCCCCCATCTTGTATTTGTGCCTCTCATTTTTTTTGCCCAAGTACAATACTTTACATTTCTCCCTGTTAAAATTCATCTTGTTTGTTTTTGCCCAGTTCTCTAATCTGTCAAGGTCGTTTTGAAGTGTGATCCTGTCCTCTGGGGTGTTAGCCACCCCTCCCAGTTTGGTGTCATCTGCAAATTTGATCAGGATGCCCTTGAGTCCATCATCCAAGTCGTTGATAAAGATGTTGAATAAGACCGGGCCCAAGACAGAACCCTGTGGCACCCCACTAGTCACTCTTCTCCAGGATGAAGAGGAACCATTGATGAGCACCCTTTGGGTTCGGTCAGTCAGCCAGTTACAAATCCACTGAGTGGTAGCATAGTCAAGACCGCATTTTACCAGCTTCTTTACAAGAATATCATGGGGCACCTTGTCAAATGCCTTGCTGAAATCAAGGTAGGCTACATCCACTGCGTTCCCTTCATCTACCAGGCTTGTAATTCTGTCAAAAAACGAGATCAGGTTAGTCTGACATGACTTATTTTTGAGAAATCCATGCTGACTATTGGTGATCACAGCATTCCTTTCTAGGTGCTCATAGACTGTTTGCTTAATGATCTGCTCCAGAATCTTCCCTGGTATTGATGTCAGACTGACTGGGCGGTAATTATTTGGGTCCTCTCTTTTCCCCTTTTTGAAAATAGGGACATTTTCCCTCCTCCAGTCTGCCGGGACTTCGCCTGTTCTCCAGGAATTCTCAAAGATGACTGCCAGTGGTTCTGAGATCACATCTGCCAGTTCTTTTAATACTCTTGGATGCAGTTCATCTGGCCCTGGAGACTTGAATACATCTAAACTAGCCAAGTATTCTTGTACTATCTCCTTAGTTATTCTGGGCTGTGTTTCCTTTGCTGAATCATTTGCTCCAAATTCTTCAGGTCGGGCATTGTTTTCTTTATCGGAGAAGACTGAGGCAAAGAAGGCATTGAGGAGTTCAGCCCTTTCTGTGTCCCCTGTTTGCATTTCACCATCTTCTCCTCTGAGTGACCCCACTGTTTCTTTGTTCTTCCTTTTGCTACGAACATACCCATAAAAGCCTTTTTTGTTGCTTTTAACCTCTCTAGCAAGCCTGAGTTCATTCTGTGCTTTAGCTTTTCTGACTTTGTGTCTACACGTGCTGGCTATTTGCTTGAATTCCTCTTTGGTGGTTTCCCCCCTTTTCCATTTTTTGTACACATCCTTTTTTAATCTTAATGAGGTCTCTGTTATTCTTCTCTCCCTTAATTTTGACCCAAATGCTCTCACTTTGGCTTTGAGGTTCTAAATCTTGGATCTCTTCACAGGTATACACATCCCTGACATATAACGCCACTCCTCCTCCTTTCTTGTCTGGTCTGTTTCTCTGAAATAGATTGTATCCCCCCATTATTACATTCCAATTGTGGGACTTATCCCACCAGGTTTCAGTGATGCCTATTATGTCATATTTAGTTTGCTGTACCAAGAGCTCAAGCTCATCTTGTTTATTTCCCATGCTTTGCGCATTAGTGTACAGACATTGAAGTCCATTAATCATTCCCCCGTGTCTCTTATTTAAGGATTTTTTCCTCCCACCACTAGGTCTGCGTGCTGTTTGCTCCATTTGGTCTATGACATGTTACTGGAGGGGGATGGTAAAGTAAAGTTAAAATCATTCAAAGAATTGAGAGGATAATTAACCGATTGGTTACAATACCACCAATTACAAGATATCTTTAAGAAAGACAATAAAAGCAATGGTTTTAGTAACATCCAATCAGAGATTAAGACAGAACTGCTGGGTAGTAATAAGAAAATGATATCAAAAATGTATAAGGTACTACTAGAGTGCAAAACAAAGGATGAGGAGGTAAAGAGTGTGATGATAAGATGGGCACAGGATCTGGGGCATAATATTGATTTTGAGAGGTGGCAGGTAATGTGGAATAAAACAATCAAATTTACGGCATGTGTGGCACTTAAAGAAAACTGAATGAAAATGATGTACCGTTGGTACATCACACCAAGTAAATTAGCCAAAATGTATAGAAGCCAAGATAAATTATGTTGGAAATGTAGGGAAGAAGAAGGGAATTTCCTACATATGTGGTGGACTTGTACCAAAGTTAAAATCTTCTGGGATACTATTTATAATGAATTTAAAAAGGTCAATACCTTTTAAAATTCATTATAAATAGTAAAAAGCCAGAAGTATTTGTATTAGGATTAATTGACGAGGAAATCCACCAAAAAGATGTTAACCTATTCATGTACTCCACAACGGCGGCAAGAATCCTTCTGGCCCAAAAATGGAAACAGCAAGAGCTCCCCACTCTAGACGACTGGCAGATAAAGATGGTAGAGTACGTGGAACTGGCAAAGTTGACGGAGAAAATTAGGAACCGACCCGCTGAAAGATTTCAAAGGGACTGGAGCAAATTTATAAATTATTTGAAAGAAAGTTGTAAACACCTAAAAACGTTTGTAACATTAATGTGAAATGTTTTGTAATGTGGAAAGAAGGAGCTAATTTACAAATGAAAGGGTGATTGTTAAATGATTATATATGGTAAAGAAGTGATTATAGAAATGTGACAAATATGTTAAACTAATAGGAAAGTCAGAAAGAATGATGGAAGGAAGTCGATGCTCGCTTGGAGCAGTAATATAAGCTTGGGATATGTATTATAAAATGAAATGAAATATGGAAAACTCAATAAAAACCATGATTTAAAAAACAACAACAACAGAATATCTGTCCGCATAGCCCTGATGGGGTCTCAGGGAGTGACAATTCTTCCCTAGTTCTTATTTAATCAGAGATGCCAGGGAAGGGACCTGGGACCTTCTGCATGCCACCGAGCTACAATGTTTCCCCCTCAAATACATAAATATGTGGTGAAGAGATTAGTCATTTGAAGAGAGAATTTTCCATTTTTGTGTCCTGATAATCTGATCAAGTGACCAGAGCCTGATTTCATGATGGCTCAAGATAGACTCAGCAGACCATTGGGGGTTGGGGTGTAGCATGAGGACACAGCCCAGGAAAGCCTGTTACTGTGGTTTCAGCTGACAATGACAGTCAAGGCCAAAGAAACGGATGCTCAGACTGATACAAAGTAATGTGACCATGGCATGTGTTGCCTCACCACTTGTACCATGTATCTCAGAAACAAAGGAAGCCGACACCATTCTATGTGGCCAAAGAATGGAAATGGAGATAAGCACAGCTGTGGTCACCTTGTCAAATATCAACGCAGCAGTCTGTTTGTCTTATGCCCACTCTAGCTGTCAGCTGAAATGTCCCGTGCTGCTATTATGTCATCCTGGCCACCCCAAAAGGTAGCCTGAGCTTGTGGGGACTCGCGAAGCGGGCAGTTCAGTTCAAGGGTGGCTCGGGGGCCGGTTAAACGACCCCCATGGGCTGCTTAGAAGCCACCCAGAGTGGCTGGAGAAACCCAGCCAGATGGGCGGGGTACAAAGAATAAATCATACAGTGTTTTTAAACAAATAAAAAAAACCCCCTAGTTTAATCCATGGTAACATTAGCACTGTATACAGCAATGGGCTCCTTGAATATCTTTATGTATTTATTTAAAATATTTTTACTTTTGCTCTTGTTACCGGAGAATCCGAGGGCTCCCTTGGGCAGAAATCAAGACACCAACCAAAGCAATTTGGAGCAAATCAGCAGCCTGTAGGCTTGGTCTTTATTGAAGAAAGACTGTCGCGACAGGACTCCCACCGCCCACGAGGTGAAGCAAGATGGAAGCCCAGAACAAAAGAAGACCCCAACTTTTATTAGCTTCTAATCCCCTGAGTTACACCCCTAGAAATACATCGTAACTACATCATGACTACATTAAAAACAGGAGGAGTCAGGGGAGGGGTTGCTCAGGTAATCTGAGTACCATGACACCTGGCCAGAGCCCCTTTCCCCCCTCCCCATGAGTCATTTCCAGAAGACAAAAGGATAGGCGCAGTTTCCTGCCCCCTGAGGGGAATCCGATCACTGTCCCTTTGTCATAGTCCGTGTTGAATCCACTAGTGTATGCAGTTCGTTGTGTTCTTGATAGTCTTCTGTCTGAGCCCATCAAGATGACTATCAAGGTTGCCATGCCAACTGGGAAGGGCTGTAGTGTACGTGCCTCCTTGCTTGAGGGATTATGGCCACCCCCCTTTGATAGTCCTTGTGATATGAAGCAGAATAAAAGTGGTCCGGTGAAGATCCGATGTATGGCTGATTTATAGTGAATTTATGAAGAAAACTGTCCCAGAAGATCAAAGCGCTTTCGCTTTTCCGGAAGCTGGTTGCAACATTTTGATTAGATCAGTCACAGTCAATTGAACTCGGAAACTTTGTATTTGAGAGCTGTCAAAGTATAGGGAAGCGCGCCTTTGCCTGCAGTACCTGCGTGGCCGCCACAAGGGGCGCTGATTGGTTGAAGCGGCAGCCGATTGACCTCGAGTTCGGAGAGTTGGTCAACCCATAAGAATAGGGCGAGGTAGAGTTTCACGGTCTACTCAGGGAAAAGATATGAAAATAACAGGGGTTCCGTGCGGAGCTGTCAAGTTAGTGCTCCCTTATTTATGGAAGGTTTTCAGGGGATGCCCCTCTAGAAGGGGCATCTCCAGGCTCGGGGAGGTGGGAGGTGTGTGTGTGTGTGGGAGGTGTGTGTGTGTGTGTGTGTGTGGAGCTTGTGCATTACAGTGTAATGAAGGGGGGTCTCCTGCTACACTCTCCTTTCCTTTCTTCTGAAAAGATCAAGGCAGTTAACAAAAAATACAAAAATCAAGCCATAATTTAGCAATTTAAAATATTTGTTGGGAAAGCAGAAGCAGGAAAAGAAACCTACCCGTACCTCTCCTAGCAGAGAAGCTCCTATGACAGCAAGGACCCCTTGCAAACAAAAAGATACAAGAAAGATCCTTCTTCTGGGGCCTGCCTGGTGTTAGCCTGTGTGTAGTTCAGATTCGGAAGTTTGATTGCATTTCCTGCCATTTTGGGTGCAGAGTGTTCTGTGTCAGAGCTGGCCCACACCTCCTTGCAGGCATGTCTTAAGCAACTGTCCAACTGCAGCAGCCCCATTTCCTTTGTAAAAGACGATGAGGAACCCAACAGAGGATGAAGTACCAAGGCACTGATGCCCCTGCTATTTGCAGAATTCTAATGATCCCAGCAGAGCTGATTCTCTACTGAGGACTTGTTGCCTCAGTTGGCCGGAATGACTGACTGCAGGTACAAGGCAGGGCAGACCTCGTAGATACCCAGGGCTTTAGCCCCCTCAATATTTCTAGGAAGGGTGCTCAGTCCCCCCAGTATTGAGGGGACCGCCATCCCCCACCACCAGGCTGTTGCTGTGGCCACAAATGACTGTCCCCAGCAGCCGTGGGAGGCCAAGGGCCCTGTTAGCCATGAGGGACATGCGACAAATATGAATGGCCACGCCTGGCAGGGGAGGCGAAGATGGCGGAGAGGAGAGGGGAGGGGGGAAATTTGATTTAATCCATTTGCATTCTGCAGGGTATCATAACAGGTTTCCAAACAAATAAACAACTTTTAACCAAGACGAAGGAACCAGAATGATTGGCAACTCAAACTAGAGCAAAATCCTTAGTTTTTCACCCCATCTTAATGCAGCCTATGGGACCAAACAATTCATTTGGCGCCGGGCGTAGGTACCTGAGCGGGACGTACGACAGGTGTGGATGAACACATCTAGGTCACATTGAGTAATTTGACCACACAGATGGGCCAGTGAGTGAAAGATGAGGTAAGTGCATCAGTTAGACAAGCCATAGGTTCTGAAAAACCATGGGTACAATTTAAAAAACCTACTTTTTTCTTACAACAGTCTTCCAAGGTAGGCCAGTATCACTTTCCTAACATAGCAGTGAGGTGACTGAGACTGAGAGGGAAGGTTCTTGCATCAAGTTACAAAATACATAAGAAGCTGCCTCGATACTCGCTCAGAATATCTGAATGGAATTAAATCTATCTATTCCGAACAATTCGCTAGATTAATAATTAACAATACTTTAACGGAAAGAATTGAGATAACGAAGGGGACAAGGCAGGGCTGCCTGCTATTGCCATTATTATTCATAACAACACTAGATGTTCTGCTGAAAAAAATAACTGAAACAAAAAGAGTAAAAGGTATAGAAATTGGTTTAAAAGAATACAAATATAAAGCTTTTGCAGATGATGTAGTGTTGACGTTGGAACAACTAATAAATAGTTCAATTGAGGCAATGGAAAAAATAGAAGAATATTGTCATCTTGCTGGATTTAAATTTAATAAGAGCAAAACAAAACTACTAACAGAAAACATGGATAGTAAAGAAATAGAAGAGTTACAAATGAAAACAGGACTAACAATTGCAAAAAAAAGTAAAATACTTGGGGGTATGGCTAATGACAAAAAACATCAACTTATATAAAGATAATTACGAAAAGGTGTGGACAGAGATTAAACAAGACCTGGAAATTTGGACCAGAATGAAATTATCGTTGATGGACAGAATTGCTGGTATTAAAATGAACATGCTTCCGAAACTGTTAATCTTATTCCAGACCATTCCTATTATATGTGGAACGAAACAATTTGACATCTGACGAAAACTTGTTTCTAAATATATCTGGCTGGGAAAGAAACCTAGGATCAAATATAAAATCCTGACTGATGCAAAAGAAAGAGGTGGATTCTCCCAGCCAGATCTAAAAATTTATTATGAAGCATCTTGTTTTTGTTGGTTGCGTGATTGGATAGCATTAGACAATGAGGAGGTACTAGATTTAGAGGGATTCGATAATAGATACGGGTGGCACGCCTACCTGTGGTATGGAAAGACAAAAGTTCACAGAGGGTTTCTGCACCACATCATTAGAAAATCCTTGTATGAGGTATGGACTAGACATAAAAATCTCTTAGAACGTAAAACTCCGTGAGGTCTGACCAGAGCAGAATACAGTAGCACTATTACTTCCCTTGATCTAGATGCTATACTCCTATTGATGCAGCCCAGAATTGCATTGGCTTTTTTAGCTGCCGCGTCACACTGTTGGCTCATGTCAAGTTTGTGGTCAACCAAGACTCCTAGATCCTTTTCACATGTACTGCTCTCAAGCCAGGTGTCCCCCATCTTGTATTTGTGCCTCTCATTTTTTTTGCCCAAGTACAATACTTTACATTTCTCCCTGTTAAAATTCATCTTGTTTGTTTTTGCCCAGTTCTCTAATCTGTCAAGGTCGTTTTGAAGTGTGATCCTGTCCTCTGGGGTGTTAGCCACCCCTCCCAGTTTGGTGTCATCTGCAAATTTGATCAGGATGCCCTTGAGTCCATCATCCAAGTCGTTGATAAAGATGTTGAATAAGACCGGGCCCAAGACAGAACCCTGTGGCACCCCACTAGTCACTCTTCTCCAGGATGAAGAGGAACCATTGATGAGCACCCTTTGGGTTCGGTCAGTCAGCCAGTTACAAATCCACTGAGTGGTAGCATAGTCAAGACCGCATTTTACCAGCTTCTTTACAAGAATATCATGGGGCACCTTGTCAAATGCCTTGCTGAAATCAAGGTAGGCTACATCCACTGCGTTCCCTTCATCTACCAGGCTTGTAATTCTGTCAAAAAACGAGATCAGGTTAGTCTGACATGACTTATTTTTGAGAAATCCATGCTGACTATTGGTGATCACAGCATTCCTTTCTAGGTGCTCATAGACTGTTTGCTTAATGATCTGCTCCAGAATCTTCCCTGGTATTGATGTCAGACTGACTGGGCGGTAATTATTTGGGTCCTCTCTTTTCCCCTTTTTGAAAATAGGGACATTTTCCCTCCTCCAGTCTGCCGGGACTTCGCCTGTTCTCCAGGAATTCTCAAAGATGACTGCCAGTGGTTCTGAGATCACATCTGCCAGTTCTTTTAATACTCTTGGATGCAGTTCATCTGGCCCTGGAGACTTGAATACATCTAAACTAGCCAAGTATTCTTGTACTATCTCCTTAGTTATTCTGGGCTGTGTTTCCTTTGCTGAATCATTTGCTCCAAATTCTTCAGGTCGGGCATTGTTTTCTTTATCGGAGAAGACTGAGGCAAAGAAGGCATTGAGGAGTTCAGCCCTTTCTGTGTCCCCTGTTTGCATTTCACCATCTTCTCCTCTGAGTGACCCCACTGTTTCTTTGTTCTTCCTTTTGCTACGAACATACCCATAAAAGCCTTTTTTGTTGCTTTTAACCTCTCTAGCAAGCCTGAGTTCATTCTGTGCTTTAGCTTTTCTGACTTTGTGTCTACACGTGCTGGCTATTTGCTTGAATTCCTCTTTGGTGGTTTCCCCCCTTTTCCATTTTTTGTACACATCCTTTTTTAATCTTAATGAGGTCTCTGTTATTCTTCTCTCCCTTAATTTTGACCCAAATGCTCTCACTTTGGCTTTGAGGTTCTAAATCTTGGATCTCTTCACAGGTATACACATCCCTGACATATAACGCCACTCCTCCTCCTTTCTTGTCTGGTCTGTTTCTCTGAAATAGATTGTATCCCCCCATTATTACATTCCAATTGTGGGACTTATCCCACCAGGTTTCAGTGATGCCTATTATGTCATATTTAGTTTGCTGTACCAAGAGCTCAAGCTCATCTTGTTTATTTCCCATGCTTTGCGCATTAGTGTACAGACATTGAAGTCCATTAATCATTCCCCCGTGTCTCTTATTTAAGGATTTTTTCCTCCCACCACTAGGTCTGCGTGCTGTTTGCTCCATTTGGTCTATGACATGTTACTGGAGGGGGATGGTAAAGTAAAGTTAAAATCATTCAAAGAATTGAGAGGATAATTAACCGATTGGTTACAATACCACCAATTACAAGATATCTTTAAGAAAGACAATAAAAGCAATGGTTTTAGTAACATCCAATCAGAGATTAAGACAGAACTGCTGGGTAGTAATAAGAAAATGATATCAAAAATGTATAAGGTACTACTAGAGTGCAAAACAAAGGATGAGGAGGTAAAGAGTGTGATGATAAGATGGGCACAGGATCTGGGGCATAATATTGATTTTGAGAGGTGGCAGGTAATGTGGAATAAAACAATCAAATTTACGGCATGTGTGGCACTTAAAGAAAACTGAATGAAAATGATGTACCGTTGGTACATCACACCAAGTAAATTAGCCAAAATGTATAGAAGCCAAGATAAATTATGTTGGAAATGTAGGGAAGAAGAAGGGAATTTCCTACATATGTGGTGGACTTGTACCAAAGTTAAAATCTTCTGGGATACTATTTATAATGAATTTAAAAAGGTCAATACCTTTTAAAATTCATTATAAATAGTAAAAAGCCAGAAGTATTTGTATTAGGATTAATTGACGAGGAAATCCACCAAAAAGATGTTAACCTATTCATGTACTCCACAACGGCGGCAAGAATCCTTCTGGCCCAAAAATGGAAACAGCAAGAGCTCCCCACTCTAGACGACTGGCAGATAAAGATGGTAGAGTACGTGGAACTGGCAAAGTTGACGGAGAAAATTAGGAACCGACCCGCTGAAAGATTTCAAAGGGACTGGAGCAAATTTATAAATTATTTGAAAGAAAGTTGTAAACACCTAAAAACGTTTGTAACATTAATGTGAAATGTTTTGTAATGTGGAAAGAAGGAGCTAATTTACAAATGAAAGGGTGATTGTTAAATGATTATATATGGTAAAGAAGTGATTATAGAAATGTGACAAATATGTTAAACTAATAGGAAAGTCAGAAAGAATGATGGAAGGAAGTCGATGCTCGCTTGGAGCAGTAATATAAGCTTGGGATATGTATTATAAAATGAAATGAAATATGGAAAACTCAATAAAAACCATGATTTAAAAAACAACAACAACAGAATATCTGTCCGCATAGCCCTGATGGGGTCTCAGGGAGTGACAATTCTTCCCTAGTTCTTATTTAATCAGAGATGCCAGGGAAGGGACCTGGGACCTTCTGCATGCCACCGAGCTACAATGTTTCCCCCTCAAATACATAAATATGTGGTGAAGAGATTAGTCATTTGAAGAGAGAATTTTCCATGTTTGTGTCCTGATAATCTGATCAAGTGACCAGAGCCTGATTTCATGATGGCTCAAGATAGACTCAGCAGACCATTGGGGGTTGGGGTGTAGCATGAGGACACAGCCCAGGAAAGCCTGTTACTGTGGTTTCAGCTGACAATGACAGTCAAGGCCAAAGAAACGGATGCTCAGACTGATACAAAGTAATGTGACCATGGCATGTGTTGCCTCACCACTTGTACCATGTATCTCAGAAACAAAGGAAGCCGACACCATTCTATGTGGCCAAAGAATGGAAATGGAGATAAGCACAGCTGTGGTCACCTTGTCAAATATCAACGCAGCAGTCTGTTTGTCTTATGCCCACTCTAGCTGTCAGCTGAAATGTCCCGTGCTGCTATTATGTCATCCTGGCCACCCCAAAAGGTAGCCTGAGCTTGTGGGGACTCGCGAAGCGGGCAGTTCAGTTCAAGGGTGGCTCGGGGGCCGGTTAAACGACCCCCATGGGCTGCTTAGAAGCCACCCAGAGTGGCTGGAGAAACCCAGCCAGATGGGCGGGGTACAAAGAATAAATCATACAGTGTTTTTAAACAAATAAAAAAAACCCCCTAGTTTAATCCATGGTAACATTAGCACTGTATACAGCAATGGGCTCCTTGAATATCTTTATGTATTTATTTAAAATATTTTTACTTTTGCTCTTGTTACCGGAGAATCCGAGGGCTCCCTTGGGCAGAAATCAAGACACCAACCAAAGCAATTTGGAGCAAATCAGCAGCCTGTAGGCTTGGTCTTTATTGAAGAAAGACTGTCGCGACAGGACTCCCACCGCCCACGAGGTGAAGCAAGATGGAAGCCCAGAACAAAAGAAGACCCCAACTTTTATTAGCTTCTAATCCCCTGAGTTACACCCCTAGAAATACATCGTAACTACATCATGACTACATTAAAAACAGGAGGAGTCAGGGGAGGGGTTGCTCAGGTAATCTGAGTACCATGACACCTGGCCAGAGCCCCTTTCCCCCCTCCCCATGAGTCATTTCCAGAAGACAAAAGGATAGGCACAGTTTCCTGCCCCCTGAGGGGAATCCGATCACTGTCCCTTTGTCATAGTCCGTGTTGAATCCACTAGTGTATGCAGTTCGTTGTGTTCTTGATAGTCTTCTGTCTGAGCCCATCAAGATGACTATCAAGGTTGCCATGCCAACTGGGAAGGGCTGTAGTGTACGTGCCTCCTTGCTTGAGGGATTATGGCCACCCCCCTTTGATAGTCCTTGTGATATGAAGCAGAATAAAAGTGGTCCGGTGAAGATCCGATGTATGGCTGATTTATAGTGAATTTATGAAGAAAACTGTCCCAGAAGATCAAAGCGCTTTCGCTTTTCCGGAAGCTGGTTGCAACATTTTGATTAGATCAGTCACAGTCAATTGAACTCGGAAACTTTGTATTTGAGAGCTGTCAAAGTATAGGGAAGCGCGCCTTTGCCTGCAGTACCTGCGTGGCCGCCACAAGGGGCGCTGATTGGTTGAAGCGGCAGCCGATTGACCTCGAGTTCGGAGAGTTGGTCAACCCATAAGAATAGGGCGAGGTAGAGTTTCACGGTCTACTCAGGGAAAAGATATGAAAATAACAGGGGTTCCGTGCGGAGCTGTCAAGTTAGTGCTCCCTTATTTATGGAAGGTTTTCAGGGGATGCCCCTCTAGAAGGGGCATCTCCAGGCTCGGGGAGGTGGGAGGTGTGTGTGTGTGTGGGAGGTGTGTGTGTGTGTGTGTGTGTGGAGCTTGTGCATTACAGTGTAATGAAGGGGGGTCTCCTGCTACACTCTCCTTTCCTTTCTTCTGAAAAGATCAAGGCAGTTAACAAAAAATACAAAAATCAAGCCATAATTTAGCAATTTAAAATATTTGTTGGGAAAGCAGAAGCAGGAAAAGAAACCTACCCGTACCTCTCCTAGCAGAGAAGCTCCTATGACAGCAAGGACCCCTTGCAAACAAAAAGATACAAGAAAGATCCTTCTTCTGGGGCCTGCCTGGTGTTAGCCTGTGTGTAGTTCAGATTCGGAAGTTTGATTGCATTTCCTGCCATTTTGGGTGCAGAGTGCTCTGTGTCAGAGCTGGCCCACACCTCCTTGCAGGCATGTCTTAAGCAACTGTCCAACTGCAGCAGCCCCATTTCCTTTGTAAAAGACGATGAGGAACCCAACAGAGGATGAAGTACCAAGGCACTGATGCCCCTGCTATTTGCAGAATTCTAATGATCCCAGCAGAGCTGATTCTCTACTGAGGACTTGTTGCCTCAGTTGGCCGGAATGACTGACTGCAGGTACAAGGCAGGGCAGACCTCGTAGATACCCAGGGCTTTAGCCCCCTCAATATTTCTAGGAAGGGTGCTCAGTCCCCCCAGTATTGAGGGGACCGCCATCCCCCACCACCAGGCTGTTGCTGTGGCCACAAATGACTGTCCCCAGCAGCCGTGGGAGGCCAAGGGCCCTGTTAGCCATGAGGGACATGCGACAAATATGAATGGCCACGCCTGGCAGGGGAGGCGAAGATGGCGGAGAGGAGAGGGGAGGGGGGAAATTTGATTTAATCCATTTGCATTCTGCAGGGTATCATAACAGGTTTCCAAACAAATAAACAACTTTTAACCAAGACGAAGGAACCAGAATGATTGGCAACTCAAACTAGAGCAAAATCCTTAGTTTTTCACCCCATCTTAATGCAGCCTATGGGACCAAACAATTCATTTGGCGCCGGGCGTAGGTACCTGAGCGGGACGTACGACAGGTGTGGATGAACACATCTAGGTCACATTGAGTAATTTGACCACACAGATGGGCCAGTGAGTGAAAGATGAAGGAGAATTTGGAATGTTAATAACTCCTCCCACCCATCTCAGGCAAACTGGTGGGGCAGCTACATGCATTCTCGGAAAACACAAGATTATTAAATCCATTCCCAGCTGGATTAAATCCTGGCCATGGGGGCTCAGCCCGCCCCCCCCCCACTATCCCCCATCGCCAGGTTGTAGTTATGGGGCTGCAAATGACAGTCACCTACAGCTGCAGGAGGCACACACCATAGGTAGCCGAGTGGGACATGAGAGAATCAGAACAGGTGGAGTCTTCACCATCTATCTCCTATGAGAGAAGCAACTGTGACAGTAAGGACCCCTTTCTAAACCAAAAGATACAAGAAAGCAGGGGTAACGGGTATATGGGGCTTCAGCCCCCTCAATATTTCTAGGCAGGGGGATCAGTCCCTCCGATACCGAAGGGGCCGCCACTGGCCACCGCTGGGTTGTTATGGGACTGCAAGTGGCCGTCTTGAGCAGCCACAGGAGGCATGGGATGTAGGTAGCCAAGTAGGACATGCGATGGACGTGGATGGACACGCCTGGGTCACATCCGAGGAATTTGACTGCAATTTGGCAAAAAGCTGATTACAGAATAGCAGCTGCCTCTTGAATTGTGCCCGCCATCCCTTCTCCTGCCTGTGAGTAGCTGCTTGGTCTGCCTATGCAGCTTCAGTCAAGTTAGCCTTGAAAAGTTTGTGCATTCTGGCCCCACCATTCTCCCCCCACCGCCGCCACTGCTTACCTATTCGCCTACTTTTCACCTTTGAATCCCTGGATTAGTGAGACTTCCGGAGGCGGCGCGCTCAGCAATGGCGGTCCTCTTCAGTTGCTGAAGAGGGGCTCCGCGGAAAAGGGTCGTGCGCTGCGGCACAGCGACGACCCATCCAGACAAACCACGGGTAGAGTGAGCTCGTGGCCGTGGGGTTCGGCGGGCACCAGAAGCGACCTCGGATACGCAGAAGAGACCCCGTAAGGGGTATCGGAACGTGGAGGGGGTAGCGGTGCTGTGAATCCATCGCTCTTTCCGCGGAAGCGAAGCCGCGCGGCTGCTGCTGACTAGCGCTGACCTTTCTTCCTTCAACAACTGAATTGAAACAACTTACTCGTGAGTAAGAAATCTAAAGTTTTATTTGGAATTAATTTGGCGAAATTCGGCTGAAAGCGGGAGACGCTAAAAAGGAAGTCAGTCTTCCGGCTCTGCTTAAAGTGCCAAGCAAAGACTTTTCTAAAGCGGAAGCATTGAAAGGAGCTTAAAAGAAGTTGGAAATTACTTTGCAAACTCGATCTAGACTGCTTAAATCTCAAAAAAAAGTTATAACAGCTTCGTAAGTGGATTATAACTGTGGTCTCTCTTCCTCCCCACCGGTGGATTACAAAGTTTCGAAACCCGGCTCCCGATCTGCTTGGATACAAGATGTATCGGACTGCGGTAACTGTATATAAAACACAAAATTAGATCGGGCTACTTTGTATTTGGAAAAAAAAAGGGAACTGTTGCATGCACCTTTGTTAAGAACTATTATTCTCTGCAGTCAAAATTGAATGGAAGATCCCCCTGTTTTGGATGTTATTTAACCTTTATTTTTTCTTTCTCCTTCTTTGTGGGAACTTAATGGTGGAAACTTTTTATCCTTCTCTCCTAAATTTGCTTTTGGGAGCTCCCCCTACTGGATTATAGAATTAATAGTCTCTGAGAACTGCCGGTTTTTTTTCTGGATGTTTACTCTCTCTGGATTGTTTCCCATGGGATTTACAATTTGACCTTGATCCTGGGACAGCTGTGGAATGAGTGGCGCACCAAAAACAAGGGCTGCAAAGAAAGCAAAACAATCTGAACTTGTGCAAACAACTTTGCCTGGCCAGCTACGCAGATCGTCTGTTCCAATTGTGACAGGTCTGCAAGAAGGACAAATTATACAACCACCCTTAGGGGAGATGGCTGCTGGAGGGATAGATCCTGTTTCTAAAGAAATATTGGAACAACTGGCAGCATTGAATAAGAAAGCTGACGAACAGGCAGCTAGATTTGATGAACAATCTGCTAAATTTGACCAGGTGACAGCCTCTATTAATAAATTGACAGACCAGGTCACTAAAAATACACAGGCAATAAGTAATATTGAAAAGGCCACAACAGAAAACCGAAAATTAGTTGAAGAAGTAAATACAAAAACAGACGAAAACAAAAAGAGGATAGAGGAATTAAGAGGGGAGGTGAGGCCACTGAGTAGACAGGTAACTGAACAGCAAGCGTACCTGTCCCTGGCAGAATTGAAAAACAGGGAAAATAATCTCAGATTGAGAAATATTCCAGAATCAGAAAAAGAGGACTTGATTGGCTTTTTGACAACAGAAATCTCCAAATTTTGGGGATTGACAGAAGAGAAGGACTTTAAAATAGTCACCGCTTTTAGACTAGGAAGAGTGGTCAAGAAGGACAAACCAAGAGATTGCTTGATCATTTTGAGATCAAAGCAAGAAAAAGACAACATACTCGGCCTACATTTTAAAAATTCTTTGGTGATACAGGGAAAGACGGCAGAAATCTTCAGAGATATACCAAAACAGCTTTTGGATTTAAGAACCACGTATAAAGACCTAGCAAGCCTATTGAGAAACAACAAAATCCCTTATAGGTGGGAATTCCCTCAAGGACTATCTTTTACCTTGAAAGAGAGGAAGGTAAGAATTAGAACAGCGGAGGAGCAAGAAAAGTTCTTAAACGATCACGGGGAGGACCTTCGGAAAGGAGTAGCAGGAGCCTGGCCACCTCCTTCGTTTGGTTTCAACCCGGTCCCACCTCCAGGTGAAGAAGACAAAGGAGACACCCCTACTGACAAATAAATTGATCCAGGATGTCTCTGCAGTTACTCAGTTGGAACATAAATGGCGCAAATTCTCCCGAAAAAAGGAAGAAGATTTTTCACATTTTAAGAAAAGAGCAATTGGACGTCATCTGTCTTCAAGAAACGCATGTGACCAGGCTCCACAGGAGAGTGTTAATCAACAAGAAACTAGGCCAAGAGTTTATTTCATCAGACAAGGTTAAAAAAAGAGGAGTAGTGATTTATGTAAAGGAGAACCTGGCACCAAAATTGGTATTTAAAGATGAACAAGGAAGAATTTTGGCGATTGAAATACAATCACAAGGAGAAAAATTTTTGATAGTTGGAATATATGCACCAAATGATGGGAAATCGGAATTTTACAAGAGACTGCACGAGACAATGCTGGATCATATTGACTACACCAACATCATTTTGATGGGAGATATGAATGGGGTAGTCTCTACCTACATGGATAAGTCACAAAACCAAAACCTGAACAAGGATGGCAGACTTCCAAAGACCTTTTTTGAGCTTACAGACAATATGGATCTGATTGACATTTGGAGGACAAAGAACCCTCTAGGCATGGAGGGAACTTTCTTCTCTGAGGCCCATCTATCATGGTCAAGAATCGACCAAATCTGGATATCAAGAGGACTGGCACCTAAGACAAAAAAAATTGAGACCTGTCCTAAAACCTGCTCCGACCATAATGCTTTGAAAATGGACTTGAGACTTACACCAGCTGGATCCTTCAGATGGAGAATGAATGACTACTTGTTTAGAGACCAGGAGATTGTGAAGAAGGCCCAAAAAACGCTGAAAGACTATTTTGAAATAAACTTGAATACTTCGGTGGAAAAGAAGACAATCTGGGACGCGAGTAAAGCTGTTATGAGAGGGTTCCTGATACAACAGAACACTATCAAAAAGAAGCTCTGGAATGGTAAAAAGGACAAGATTTTGGAAAGAATAAGAGAGGGAGAAAGAAAATTGAGATTAAATCCAAAATCAAAAGAGGTCTTAAGAGAAATAAAATTTTATCAAGCACAATATACAAAATTGATAAACCAAGAAATCGAATGGAAAATTAAACAGATGAAACAAAGATCATTTGAATCGGCGAATAAATGTGGGAAGCTGCTGGCATGGCAGCTGAAGAAGAGACAAAAATTGAACTTTGTTACCAATCTGGAGGTTGAAGGAGAATGTATTCAGAAACCAGAAGAAATTAGAAAGTGTTTCCAGAGATACTTTAAAAAGCTGTACACTCAAGGACCACAAGCAGAGATTGAAATAAATAACTTCTTAAAAAGTCATGGCCTGCAAAAGCTAACTCAAGACAAACAAATAACCCTGAATTGTAGAATAACACAACAGGAAATTGAAAGAGCCATTCAGAATTTGCAAATAGGCAAATCCCCGGGTCCAGATGGGCTTACCTCCAAATACTACAAGACTCTGATGGAATATTTGACACAACCATTAATGGAGGTATGCAACCAGATCATGGAAGGGAAGGGGGCACCAGAATCGTGGAAAGAAGCATTCATCACTCTGATACCAAAATTGGAATCTGAAAAGACTCAACTCAGAAATTATCGTCCCATCTCACTCCTAAATGTGGATTACAAAATCTTTGCTGATATTTTAGCAAACAGACTGAAAAAAGTTCTGAATGAAGTAATTCATAAGGACCAAGCAGGCTTTCTCCCTGGTAGGCATTTGTCTGATAATACTAGGAATATTATTGATGTTTTGGAGCTACTTCAGACAAACATGAATACAAAAGCAGTCTTGATTTTTATAGATGCGGAGAAGGCCTTCGATAATATATCTTGGAAATTTATGAAGAAAAATTTGGAAGGGATGGGAGTGGGAAGGGCGTTTCAAAATAGTATTGAAGCAATCTATTCAGAACAAAAGGCAAAACTGATAGTAAACAGTGTGGTGACGGAGGAGTTTAAAATTGGAAAAGGGACACGACAGGGGTGCCCCCTATCACCCTTGTTATTTATTTCTGTCCTGGAGGTTTTACTGAACTGGATTAGGAGGGATCAGCTGGTGGAGGGAATACAGGTCGGAGAAAAGCAATACAAACTTAAGGCCTTTGCAGACGATTTGGTTTTGACACTACAGGAGCCAGAAACCAGTACAAAAAGAGCTCTTGAACTAATTTCTGAGTTTGGTCAGGTGGCGGGATTCAAGTTGAACAAACAAAAAACTAAGGTTCTGGCAAAAAACTTGACATCTGCAGAAATAGATGGGTTTCAGAAGGAAACAGAATTAAATGTGGTTACAAAAGTGAAATACCTGGGGGTCAACTTGACTGGGAGAAATTTGAATTTATTTAAGGACAATTATGAAAAATGCTGGTCAGAAATTAAAAAGGACTTGGAAATTTGGTCAAGATTGAAACTTACCTTGTCGGGAAGAATTGCTGCGGTAAAGATGAATGTATTGCCAAGAATGTTGTTCTTGTTTCAAACCCTTCAGATCGTGGACAGAGTGGAATGTTTTGGAAAGTGGCAGAGAGATATTACGAAATTTGTCTGGCAGGGCAAAAAGCCCCGAATAAAATTTAAGATATTAACAGACGCAAAGGAAAGAGGGGGGTTTGCCCTGCCGGACTTAAGATTGTATTATGAAGCTGCATCTCTCTGCTGGATGAAAGACTGGTTTCTGTTGGAAAACACTGATGTCCTAGATCTAGAAGGGCACAGTAATGTGTATGGGTGGCACGCATATCTGTGGTACGACAAGGCAAAGTCTCATAAATTGTTTAAAAGCCATATTGTCAGGAAAGCCTTACTTATTGTCTGGACTAAATACAAGGACTTACTTGAAAGCAAGACCCCGAGGTGGTTATCACCGACGGAGGCCAAGGCCATAAAACTACGTAATATGGGGAGTGGCTGGTTGAGATATTGTGATATAATTGAGAGAGATGGTGATACCTGGAGGTTGCAGAGTTTTGAGAAATTGAAAGGAAAGGTGCGAGATTGGTTTCATTATGCCCAAATTTTAGAGATTTTTAAAAAGGATAAAAAAATTGGTTTCCAGGTGGAGAAATCAAAATTAGAGACAGAACTACTTGAACCTAAGACGAAAGTGCTTTCAAGAATGTATAACTTGTTGCTTGAATGGAATACCCAAGACGAGATAGTTAAATCAGCAATGATAAAATGGGCACAAGACATTGGGTATAACATTATGTCTGAAGACTGGGAAAGGTTGTGGACCACCGGTATGAAATTTACGGCATGTAGTGCCTTAAAGGAAAACATTATGAAAATGGTATACAGGTGGTACATGACCCCAGTCAAACTTGCAAAGATTTATCATTTGTCTGATAATAAATGTTGGAAATGCAAGGAGACTGAAGGAACTTTTTTTCACCTCTGGTGGACATGCCCGAGGGTGAAGGCTTTTTGGGAAATGATTTATAATGAGTTGAAAAAGGTGTTTAAATACACCTTTTGCAAGAAAACAGAGGCCTTCCTCCTGGGCATTGTGGGCCAGAGAGTGTTAAAAAAAGATAGAACTTTCTTCTTATATGCAACTACAGCAGCAAAGATTCTTATAGCTAAATACTGGAAAGCACAGGAAATACCCACGCTGGAAGAATGGCATTCGCAGCTGATTGACTATATGGAATTAGCCGAAATGACAGGCAGAATCCGAGACCTGGGAGAAGATGCAGTGGAAGAGGACTGGAAAAAATTTAAGGACTATTTACAAAAACATTATAAGTTATATGAATGTTGAGAGTTTGCTAAGTGCTTTGGAAAAACACGCTTCAGTATTGAAATTGGTAAATGATTGAAACTAAGTTTTAAGATTTTGAAACGTATAAATTATGGATTATATAACTAAATGAAAACACAAAAACAACTGAAATAAGGTATTAATTTGCTGTTTATGTTTTATTGTAAAGAAAGCGGGGGATGGAGGATGTGGGGAAGTCTGGTTGATTATGAAAATTGATCTGAAAAAGTGAATTTCTTCTTTCTCTTTATAACCTCTTTTCTTTTCTGTAAAACCGCTTTTGTTGTGTTACTGATGCTGTATTTTTACCCTGGAAAAAAGCAAATAAAAAAAACTATTATAAAAAATGAATCCCTGGATTAGTACATGTGGAATGTGCACATAAGCACAGAGAGTGAAATTATGTGAACAGTCAAGTCCACAGTAATTTGAAATGAAGCATTTCCAGGTACAGGAGGTAATTATCCCTCAGGTGAGAGACAAATTTCTTTCAAGAGGAATTTCTTGGTAGGCTGAAGCAGTATTTGCCTTACAGCGCCTGTCACCAATATCTCCTGGAACTGAATCATAGGCCTTCTAAGCACCGATCATTGCAGGAAATTGTCAAGATCTAGTGGTGACCTGATGCTTAACAATGTAGCAGAAAATGTGATTTATTGTTTTTCATACCTCATTATCTACCACAAGATTCTCTGCGGGTCATTATGCCATCCACATCCTTCTTTGGAGGTCCTTTAAGCAGAGGCTTGACAACCATATGTCAGGAGTGCTCTCATGGTGTTTCCTGCTTGGCAGGGGGTTGGACTCGATGGCCCTTGTGGTCTCTTCCAACTCTCTGATTCTATGGAGCCTGGCAACCCAACAAAGCAAGATGCATACGCGAGGGCACTAACAATGAGCAAAAAAAAGAGGCGAGAGCACAGTTTAGCCTTTTGAGAAGCAGAGGGGCTTAGGGAATCTGTGTGTCAAGTTTTGCAACCTCTGGGGAACTTGCTTGTGATGCTGCAGTTACTTGGCACAGAGAAACGAAACATCACATCTCTCTTAACTGAACCATCCTACAGACTGGAAGTACTGTACATTATGAGTGCATGGCGAGTTGCTGCCAAATGTTTGCCTGCTTGATTTCCCTCGCACATAAGCAGACTTCAGCTGAAATCACATGTGGGCATGTAAGCATGAACTGAACTACTGACTGAAACACTGGCAGGCATTTCTGTGGACACAGATGTAATTTTCTTCCAGCTATGATCATGGGGACAGCTGTACCTGACTCTGTTTACAGTCCAAATTGCATTAACATTTCCCTGGTTGGAAAGACAGACACAGCCGAAGAGGGTACATCTGGTCAAGTGTAGAAGGAAGTCAGAAAATGGGTGATTGATACCCAAGTCATTTCTTTCCCCTGGGATGTAAACAGGTTTTGCCTTCTCACCCACGCCCCACCACTTTCATGTGACAAAGAGTGTTCTCCTTAATGGAGAGCGCTGGTTGCGGTGGGGTCTATCAGGCCACACACACCCCCTCCTTGGTTGCCAGGCATGATTGAAAAGTTGGCCTGTGGCAATGATTAGTTGGTTGAGTTGCTGGGGCAATTTATGTGTTGCAATTTGGTGGGAGGGATCTAATGCTTTATACTCTGTGCACGCAGCTTGGAAACTTTCTCTTTGCTGCGTGCATCGGAACACCCGCCCGCCCTAAATTTAAGGGTTTTCTGCGTCGACCTTGCTATGCCTGTCATGGGGTCATCTGCTGTTGTGGCAGGGGACTGGTAGGAATTTTGTCCATCTGGCTGATTTGTTTTTTGCCTACTGCAAATCGTCACAACTTGTAAGTTGCGGTTAGGCATTGGTTATCAAATTGTTTGGAACAGGGGCAAGGATTGGCTGGGCCTGCCCCTCCAACGCTGCTGCGGAAAGGGAATTCCGTTAAAGGAACCCAGGGGCTTGCCATGTTTTCGTCCGAATCCCTGGAATGGGGCTAGGACCGGCAAGCCCTAGGGAGCATGCGGGGAGAAGTGAGGGCCTGTCGCTCAGCTCCATTTCTCCCCAATATTGTTTTCCCTTACTGGCTTTCGGTGGAATCCGGAAGTAAGTTCTGTCCCCAGGCGGGGGGCGGGGGGGGACAGATAGTCTTAACCAATGCCGCACGTAGACAGGATTGGAATGAGTGGCACAGGGAAAGCAAGATTGGCGAAAACGAAAGCTAAACAACTGGTACAAACAACCTTGACTTCTCCGCCACGCAGATCATCTGTCCCAGCTGTTTTAGGGACACAAGAAGGGGTAGCTGAGCAAACACCATTAGAGGATATGGCTTCAGGAGGATCTGCAGCAGTCTTAGATCAAATTTTGGGACAATTGGACATTTTAAATAAGAAGGCGGATGAGCATTCGTCCAAAATTGACCAAGCCACAGCCACTATAAGCAAACTGACTGACCAAGTTGCTCAACATACACAAGCAATTGGGAATCTCCAGGAAGCAACTGCAGAAAATCGCAAATTGGCTGAGGAAGCTAACCAAAAAGCCGTGGAAGCCAATCAGAAGGTTGAGGCAATAAAGGTGGAGGTAAAGCCCTTGCACAAACAGATTGGTGAACAGCAGGCCTACCTGTCTATGGTTGAACTGAGAAATAGGGAAAACAACCTTAGATTGAGAGCAATCCCAGAACTTGAACAGGGAGATTTGATCGGCTATTTGACATCGGAATTCTCAAAGTTCTGGGGGATAGAAGAAGATAAGGATTTTAAAATTGTAAGTGCTTTTAGATTGGGAAGAGTGGTGAGGAAGGACAGATCCAGAGACTGTTTGATCATTTTGAGATCCAAGCAAGAGAGAGATAAAATACTAGGCCTTCATTTTGGAAAATCACTTGACATTCAAGGCAACAGAGCAGAAACTTACAAAGATATTCTGAAACAACTCTTGGACCTTAGAGCTACATATACGGAATTAACAAAACTACTGAAAGGCAACTCAATTCCCTTTAGGTGGGAATTTCCTCAAGGATTATCCTTCAACTTCAAAGGAAAGAAAGTTAAAATTAAGACAGCAGAAGACCAACAAAAGTTTTTGAACGACCACAAAGAGGACCTTCAGAAAGGAGCAATAGCATCCTGGCCACCACCTCCGCCAGTACCTGCACCTACACCTGCACCCTCGGGACCAGAGGATTCAAAGGAAGAGACGCCACCACCAAAGGAATAACAGATTGATCCAGGATGACTCTGCAGCTTCTTAGTTGGAACATTAATGGCGGGAATTCCCCGGAAAAAAGAAGAAGAATATTTCACATATTGCAAAAAGAACAATTGGACATTATTTGCTTGCAGGAAACGCATGTGACTAGGCTCCATAGGAAAGTGTTAATCAATAAAAGATTAGGCCAAGAATGTATCTCATCGGAGAGAGTTAAGAAAAGAGGAGTGGTGATTTATGCAAAGGAGAGCCTGTCACCAAAATTTTTATTTAAAGATGAGCAAGGAAGAATTTTGGCTATTGAGATACAGACTCAAGGAGAAAAGTTTTTAATTTTAGGAATCTATGCACCGAATGAGGGGAAATCAGAATTCTATAAGAAACTGCATGAGACAATGCTGGACTATTTGGACTATACCAACATCATTATGATGGGAGTTATGAATGGGGTGGTCTCCACAAATATGGACAAGTCACAAAATCAAAACTTAACAAAAGACGGCAGACTACCTAAAACCTTTTTTGAACTAATTGACAATATGGACTTGATTGACATTTGGAGGACAAAGAACCCCCTAGGTAAAGAAGGAACATTCTTTTCTGAAGCCCATCTGTCTTGGACAAGAATCGACCAAATATGGATAACTAGAGGGCTGGCACCTAAGACCAGAAAAGTGGAAATCTGTCCCAAAACCTGCTCCGACCATAACGCTATGAAAGTGGAAATGAGACTTACTCCAATCGGTTCCTTCAGATGGAAAATGAATGACACCCTATTAAGAGATCAGGAGATTGTGAAGAAGGCCCAAAAAACTTTGAAAGACTACTTTGAAATAAATTTGAATACCACGGTGGAAAAAAGAGTAATCTGGGACGCAAGTAAAGCTGTTATGAGAGGGTTTTTGATACAACAGAACACGATAAAGAAAAGACTTTGGAATGAAAAAAAGGATAAGATCTTAGAGAAGATAAGAGATGGTGAGAAAAAATTGAGATCAAAACCAAAATCACAGGAGGTTCTGAGAGAAATCAAATTCCACCAAGCACAATATGCTAAATTGATAAATCAAGAAGTTGAGTGGAAAATTAAACAAATGAAACAAAAATCATTTGAATCAGCGAATAAGTGTGGGAAACTGCTAGCATGGCAGTTGAAGAAGAGACAAAAATTGAATACGGTTACAAACCTAGAGATTGAAGGGAGAAATATCCAAAAACCAGAGGAAATTAGAAAGTGCTTCCAGAGATACTTCAAACACCTTTATACGCAAGGGACGCAAAATGAGACGGAGATAGACCAATTCATAAAAATTAATGGGTTACCGAAATTATCTCAGGAAAAGAGAACAATCCTGAACTATAAGATAACACAACATGAAATTGAGGGTGCCATTCAGAATATGCAACTAGGCAAATCTCCAGGGCCAGATGGTCTTACCTCCAAGTATTATAAAACATTGAAAGATTTTTTGATACAACCACTATTGGAGGTTTGTAATCAGATCATGGAGGGGAAGAAGGCGCCGGAATCGTGGAAAGAAGCTTTCATCACATTGATACCTAAATTGGAAACGGAAAAGACTCAACTTAAGAACTACCGTCCCATCTCACTCCTAAATGTGGATTACAAAATTTTTGCAGATATCTTGGCAAATAGACTCAAAAAAGTGTTAAATGAAGTAATTCATAAAGACCAGGCAGGCTTTCTCCCAGGTAGACATTTGTTTGATAACACTAGGAACATTATTGACATTTTGGAACTTTTGCAAACCAACATAAATACAAAAGCAGTGCTAATTTTTATTGATGCAGAGAAGGCCTTTGACAACATTTCTTGGAAATTCATGAAGAAAAACCTTGAAGGGATGGGAGTGGGACGGGGGTTTGAAAATGGAACAGAGGCAATTTACTCAGAGCAAAAAGCTAAACTGATAGTTAACAATGTGGTGACAGAAGAGTTTAAAATTGAAAAAGGAACACGACAAGGTTGCCCCATATCCCCTTTGTTATTTATCTCAGTCCTGGAGGTGTTTTTGAACATGATTAGGGAGGACCGGTTGGTGCAAGGAATACAGGTCGGAGTGAAACAATACAAACTGAAAGCTTTTGCAGATGACTTGGTTTTAACATTACAGGAGCCAGAATCTAGCACGAAAAGAGTTTTAGAATTAATTCATGAGTTTGGTCGTGTGGCGGGGTTTAAACTGAACAAGCAAAAAACCAAGGTTTTGGGGAAAAAATTGACAACTGAGGAATCAGAAAGGTTTCAGAAAGAGACAGACCTAAAAATTGTAAAGAAGGTGAAATACCTAGGGGTAAATTTGACTGCTAAAAACCTGAACTTATTTAAAGACAATTATGAAAAATGTTGGCTAGAAATTAAAAAGGATCTAGAAACTTGGTCAAGATTGAAACTTTCCTTGTTGGGTCGAATTGCAGCTATAAAGATGAATGTATTGCCAAAGATGTTGTTTTTGTTTCAAACCCTACAGATTGTGGACAGAGTGGAGTGTTTTGGAAAGTGGCAGAAAGATATTTCTAAGTTTGTCTGGCAGGGCAAAAAGCCCAGAATAAAATTTAAGATTTTAACTGATGCAAAGGAAAGAGGGGGATTTGCCCTGCCGGACTTAAGGTTATATTATGAAGCCGCAGCCTTCTGCTGGATGAAGGATTGGTTACTGTTAGAGAACACTGATGTCCTAGATCTGGAAGGGTTTAATAATGCTTTTGGATGGCATGCATATTTGTGGTACGACAAGGTAAAGGTTCACAAAGGATTCAAAAACCATATTGTCAGAAAAGCAATATTTATTGTCTGGACAAAATATAAAGACTTATTAGAAAACAAGACCCCGAGAATGGTTATCACCAATGGAGGCGAAGGCCCGAAAAAGACTCAATATGGAGGCCGGTTGGCCGAAATATTGGGAAATAATAGAAAAAATCGGAGATAATTGGAGGTTGCAGAGTTTGGAAAAATTAAAGAATAAGGTGCGAGATTGGTTACACTACGCTCAAATTCAAGAGGTATTTAAATTGGATAAAAAGATAGGATTCCAGGTGGAAAAATCGAAGTTAGAGACAGAATTGTTAGAACCAAAGACTAAGGTACTTTCAAGAATGTATAACTTGCTGCTTAAATGGAACACTCAGGATGAGACAGTCAAATCAGCCGTGATAAAATGGGCACAGGATATTGGGCATAACATTATGTTTGAGGACTGGGAAAGGTTATGGACCACCGGAATGAAATTCACGGCATGTAATGCCTTGAAGGAAAACATTATGAAAATGATATATAGGTGGTACATGACCCCAGTCAAGCTTGCAAAGATATATCACCTGTCTGATAATAAATGCTGGAAATGTAAGGAGGCTGAAGGGACATTTTTTCACCTCTGGTGGACTTGTCCAAAAGTGAAGGCCTTCTGGGAAATGATCTACAATGAGCTAAAAAAGGTATTTAAATATACCTTTACCAAGAAACCAGAGGCCTTCCTTTTGGACATAGTCGGCCAGAAAGTGCTAAAAAAGGACAGAACCTTTTTTATGTACGCGACTACAGCAGCAAGAATACTTATTGCAAAACATTGGAAGGCACAAGATTTGCCCACACTGGAAGAGTGGCAGACGCAACTGATGGACTATATGGAACTGGCTGAAATGACTGGCAGAATCCGGGAGTTGGGAGAAGAAACAACGGAAGAGGACTGGAAAAAATTTAAAGACTACTTACAAAAACAATATAAGTTATATGAATGTTAAGAAATTGCATGGTCTAGAAAAATATGGCTCCAGTAATTTGATTGTGAGCCATATTTTTCTAGACCATGCAATTTCTTAACATTCATATAACTTATATGGCTCCAGTAATTCATATAACTTATATGGCTCCAGTAATTTGATTGTGAGGGAGGAGTGTTCAAGATGGCGCCGAGGTAAGACGCTCTTATCGGAGCTCAAAGAACTCTTTTAACTAAATGCCCTTTGTTGCCGACTCCCCTCCTTCCTTTGGATTTTATTTCCTTTCATTATCTCGCTGTGCTTTTGAACATCTTATTTTATCCTCCTCGGTGCCGGGACCCAATGAAGTTAATGAAGTCTTAACGAAGGCTCCCAGCCATTCCCTCCCGGGCATTAAGGCACTCCCTCCCAGTTTCTCATCGACTTTTCGTGATAAATTTACTCCAAGGATCTTTAAGGACTTCTAGTGGGCTTTCAACTCTAAAAACTACAAATTCATAAAACTACAAATTTTTTTCCCCACCTCAAACTTCGTGGACCCCCCAAACAACCCAGTTGTCTTAACAAACTGAGACGAAGGGGGGGGGGATACCTTAAAGGAGTGCTCTAATTGGACCCAGCTTTAAAACTCCTAGCAGCAGCCCAGCCAGGACCGAACGAGAATCGAATGAGATTGTGACCTGAAAACTTTAGCACTTTATCACTCTATTTAGAACTCTGATCTCATTGATTTAAGAAGAATCTAGCAATGAGAAGAGCCAAAAGAACCAGGTGCCCTGATATAGAAACCGACGCAGAGCCCTCTGGCTTCAAACAGAGTAATCTAGATAATTACCTGCTACCCCAAAAACAGCACACATTCCCTCCCAAAACTTTCCCCAACTCTTTTCACGGAGAGACAGTTGAAGAGATATCCTCAGGGATAAATGAGGACAAGGCTACTACTCCCATAATCGAGGCACAAGTACTAATTGGTAGAAAGGTGGAGCTGCTGGAGGAATGCTGCCTATTGACTGCTCAAACAGTTCAAAAAATCTTTGAACAACTACAAAACATCTCCAAGAAGCTGGATAACCCAGATGAAAGGAGGCAACTCACTCCTTTTTTGACATCCTTAACAAGCCCTGGAAGCAAACAGAGCAAATACAAATTTATACCTCTAAACCAGCCAAAAGCCAGAGGAAGCCCCCCTCATTCATTCAACCTGATATTGAGGCCGTGTGAGATTGTTCTCCACATTTTTCCATATAGAGGGCCCCTACCTTACTGGGAGTCATCCTTCTGGGCCAGACATCATCTAAATCTGCTCCTAGGCCTTGAGGGTGGAAGTATTGACTTAAAAGCAGTCAAGAGGCTCACTAACGATGGATACTCCAAAAAAGTACTACTAAGATTTGGTAGTCACAGAATCCCAACCAAAATCTTAAGGGAAAAGGCTCATTTAGTCCAGAAAGGAATTATTCCGCGTCGACACTTCGAAGATATATCACTCAGTCCATTGATTGCATCTAAAAGACAAAATAAGATGAACAAGGCCATTCCACCAGAAGCCGACACCTGCCCTACTCCCGTGGAAGAACTCAATAGATGGGTGAAGCCGCAGCCAGCTTCCCGGGAAATCACGCAAGAAAAACCCAAGCTCCCAAACCAAGCGACTGTAGCATCAAATAACAGCCTCGCTTTTGACACAATAGACTGGACCGTCCCAGAAGAAGAAGATCTGCTAAGCAATTTTACTAAGCTACCAGATAAAGAACAAATAAACATACTCAGTAAATTGACGAAACTACAGGCCAGATTGACCGAAATTCGCCAACAAGATCAGCAAAATGCAGTAGAAACAATACACAATCAAACTCTACACTTACCTGCCCTCTCCCCAAAATGCATAGTCCAAAAGAGAGCTACTAATGGAACTTTCAAATGTATAGATGCAGAGCTTCAAATCCAGCCTCCTCTAAAATATGAAATGGCAAGGAAAAACTCCAGTAAAGAGACCACAAATTCCTGGCTGGGATATCAAATACTAGCTCCAAACGAAATAGGTACCCTTTATTTAAGTACTACAAAGGACTCTAACATTGCCGAACAAAAGATGACCTCCAACAGACCTGGCACACTGAGCCTAACGCCAAATGAGGCCAAAGAAATGGAAGTAGAGACCGAAAACAGCCCTACTGCCCATAACAGTCCACCAAGCACAGAAATCCCCCAGGAACAAGGAACAGCTAAGGAAGAAAATCAAGAAAGGGAGGAAATAATTCCCCGCACTTTAAAAAAGAATCTAAAAGACCCACCATTACCCTCCCCACCGAAAGCAGCGACAAATGGCTGTATTTGCAAAAGACAAAATTCCTCGCTGGACTCAATAACAGAACTAGAATGACTAAATGCTGTTAACCAGCCACCAACTCAAAAACGGATTCTACGCTTACTGTCCTGGAATATTGCAGGGTGGGGAAACAAAGGCGGAGACCCAGACCTAATGAACTTCTTCAAAGATTTTGAATTAATACTTCTACAAGAAACATGGTCAACTAGAGATATTAAAATTAATGGATTCACCTCCTATACGAAACCCGCTTTGAAAACAAACACGAAGGGCCGGCCGAAAGCAGGGTTCTGTTGTATGATCAAAGACAACTTAGGGTTTGAGATCAAGCAGCTAGAAAAATGCTTTCCACTTGCACAAGCTCTACTTTTAACACAAAAAGACGATACCTTGCTACTTGTAAACGTCTACATCCCCCCAACCAAAAACAACAGCAGCAGTGAAAATTGGTCACAGCTAACCTTCTATATAGAAAATTTGACCGATAAATACCCAAATGCCTCACTGATAATAGCAGGTGATTTTAATGCTAGAGTGGGAACCAACAATGAACAACTATGTAGCAAATTAAATTGGAATACTGATAATGATATCGCACATGCCCTGAAAATAGGACGTTTCTCCAGAGATAGGGTTGTAAACAACGAAGGCTTACGCCTACTTGAATTATGTAACAACTTTAATTTGCAGATTGTGAACGGCTCAACAGAAGGCGATAGAAGCGGGGAGTTTACATACTTCTCCCCCCGAGGATGCAGTGTCATCGACTATATTCTTGCCCCTTATAATATTATAAATTCGATCATGGACCTCAAAATTGGAACGCGTACTGAAAGCGACCATCAGCCACTATCACTGTCTATAAACTTAAAGAACGAAACCAAAATAACTAAGTACAATATCATAGAACCTTCTCAATACAAACAAATGACTCAATTAAAATGGTCTCAGGAAATGAGTGCAGCAGTGGGGCAAAAACTTACAGCCAACCTGAGAAAACAAGTATTATCCAATTTAAAGACCACTAATCCCTGCAGTGATATTCTGAAAACTTATAATGAAATCTTCCAAATGTTTGTAGAGCTTAGTACTCCACTTAAAGGTTGGATACTTAAACATAGCGCTAGCCCCTGGTTTGACGATGAATGTTTCCAGCTAAAAAGAAAACTGCGTCAAACATTTAAAAATAATCGCATTAAACTAGAGCCCTCTTATCTTGATGAAAAAAGAAAATATCATTACATTCTGGCCGAAAAGAAACAGAAATATGCAACCCAAAAATGGCTACAACTATTTGACTCAATTCAGAGTAAAAACAACAAAGCGTTCTGGAACCTAGTGTACGGAGGACTGAAAGCCGAAAATCAACTAACCCAACCACCAATTGCAGAATCCAAATGGTCCCAATACTTTACATCTGTATTTAACAATCTACACAGTGAACTTAAAGGAAATGAGACCGCTATAAATAAAATCAATAAACTCCAGGAGTGGCCAAGGGTAGAAGAAGTGGAAATTAGAGAGATAGTTAAAAATTTCAAATCGGGGAAATCGCCTGGGCCAGACGGTCTACCAATAGAATTATTTAAGACCTATATAGATTGGTGGGCAGAACCCCTAGCTCAATTGTTTACTCTCATAGACAAAGATGGGATCATACCGGAGATATGGTTAAGATCAATAATTATCCCAATCTTTAAAAATGGCGACCCAAAAGAACCAAAGAATTACAGACCGATAAGCTTACTATCAGTGATAGGGAAAATCTACGCTAAGCACCTCCTATCTAAACTCCTTATATGGATGAAAAATTTAAATTTACCAGGGAAAGAACAAATAGGTTTCTCTAAAGGTTGCTCTACATTAGACCACTGCCTTATACTTATGCATTTGGTTGAAAAATATAGATCTCAAAGGCAATCTAAGATATATGCTGCTTTTGTAGATTTTCGTGGTGCATTCGACTCAATTGACCGCCCAAAGCTGTGGAGGAAACTCGCAGAACTAAAAATTGATCAGCGCTTATTGATTCTAATACAAAATCTATACTCTTCCAATGTCTGTCAAGTCAAACTTAACACCATAGGTCATCTTTCATCAGACATCCCAATCTCGAAAGGGGTAAAACAAGGATGTATTCTTGCCCCCTTTCTATTTAACTTATTCTTATCAGACTTGCCAGATCACCTTCAAAAAATAGAATCACATGCCCCTAAACTTAATCAGAAACCAGTTCCTCTCTTATTATTATACGCAGACGATGCAGTCCTACTATCATTAACGAGCTTGGGTCTGAAACGTCTTATATCTTCTCTGACCCTTTACTGTGAATGTAATAAACTCTCTATAAATTACGAGAAGACAAAAATTTTGGTCTTCTCAAATGGTTGGAAACTAGAGAAATGGAAAATAAGAGGGCAAGAAATCCAACAAGTAAAAATCTATAGGTATCTGGGAATCTTATTCCAGAGCAATCTAGGGTGGGCAAGTCATCGCACAAATGCCATAAAACAGGCAAAGTGCACCTCATCAGCAGTTGCCCGTTTTTATTATCAGAAAGGTAATCAATTTATTCCTGCGGCCAATCAGATTTTTCAAACAAAAGTGCAAGCCCAGATATTCTATGGAATCCCGCTATGGATTCAAGCATATAACAGTGATTTAAATAAGATTCACTCCAGCTTTCTGAGACGTATTCTTGGACTCCCAGCTGCGATCAAATATGAAACAATGTGTGCAGAAATAGGCATACACACAATGGAATACTGGGCCTGGTCCACCTCAATAAAGTACTGGTTACGCTGCCATTTTCGCTGCTCTCCATCAAGCCTGCTCGCTGATCTGCTCAAAGACTCCTATAAATCAAGATGGTATCAGTACCTCGAAAAAAAGATTGAATCTTTAGGCATCGAGCTGGAGCCCCTGTATAATTCTAATGAGCAATACATTTTCCATAATATCCTAGCTAGACTAAAGGATGTGGAGAGACAAAATATTATGGCAGCTGTAAACAAAACTTGCTCCCCCATATTCTATGATTTAAATATCTTAGATAGCAGAGTCAATTACGTCACTAAATTAATAATCCCAGCCCAACGTAGGGCTTTTATGCTGGCCCGGTTGAACGTCTTTCCCTCAGCATTTGTCTGGGGAAGATATCAAAACATCCCTAGAAACAAGAGATTCTGCAGATGCTCTATGAATGTCCCGGACACTGTAGAGCATATTCTCTTTCATTGCCCATTGTACAGTACGCTCCGTCAACGCGTGCTGTCCCCTCTTTTGGGTGGTCTGGAACCCCAGCAAGGTGAATGTGCGGGATTCTGCCTATCCGACGTTGACCAAAGGGTAACGGCGGGGGTAGCCGAGTTTTTGGCTGCAGTCCTCCAAGGAGCAGGTTAACAAGGAAAACCACTGATTTTATATGTGTATATATATATATATATATGATTGTAGCTAACTGCTGCCTTTTTATATATATTTCAAGGCTTTTACATGTTATTTTCCTTCTTATGGTTTTTATTTGCATAATGCCTAATAAAGGTTTGATTTCAACAATTTGATTGTGAGATATAGAAACTAAGTTATAAGCAAGATAAGGTCGAAGTTTAAAGTAATACAATGTTTAATTTAAGGTACAAATAACTGACAAAAACTACTTTAAAATTAAAAATATAACGTTTGAAAAGTACAAAATAAGATATGAAATAAGGTAACAATTTGCTGGTATTTTCTATTATAAAGAACGCAGGGTAAGGGAGATGTGAGGAAGTCCAGTTAGTTATATAAAAAAGTTTTTGAATAGTTATGTTTTTGTTTTTGTTTTTTCTTTTTTCTATCTATAGTGTTTGTTGGTGTTCTTGCATTTGGTGTTTTGTTTGTTATTCTGTTTGGTGAGGGGATTTTGTGTGTTTACTCTTTATTGTGTGTTTTAAAACTTAATAAAATATTTTATATTAAAAAAAAAGATAGTCTTAACCAATGCCTAAGCAACCACTAACAATCATGTATGTTAATAAAGTTGTGGCCAAAATTATGCCAAAAACCTTAAACAAAAATTATGTGTGTGTTGTGAGTTATTTGAGGGGTGGCTTGGGGACCTTGACACGCAATTACACTTATCAAGTAATGGCAAGGTTGTGTGAAATGCCTGTAAAGCACATAGGGTGTTTCCCACATTCAGTACCAGAGAGAAAAGCAGGAATGTGTTTAAGCTAAAGGTGTACTGCGATGTTTCGTTATAAAGCTTCTGAATTTCATGGATTAGGAAGTACTGAAATTTTCTAATATATATATAAATGTATTAGCTGGGCTTCTATGGGTGAAAGAAAATCAAAAGCCTTTCTGCCTCGCCCCTTTCTCCTCTAAGAACGCTGAAGCCTCATTATCAACAGCTGTGTCTTTCCCCAGCTACCGTAAATTTCGCTCTATAACACGCAGATTTTTTCTCCTAAAAAGTAAGGGGAAATGTCTGTGCGTGTTATTGAGCGAATGTGTGGTCCCTGGAGCTGACTCGCCGGAGCGCAGGGGCAAAAATAGGCAAAAATCAGGCAAAAATAAGATCGGGCGGGCGGAGGGAAGGCGGAAGCTGCTGCTTTCCTGCATTCTGCCTCAGGGTCCTACTGCCCACCTGCTTCTGTTGCTGCGTTTGCTCAAACTCAACAAAGAGAAGGGAATCCCCTGCCCTCCTGGCAAGCAGAGGGTTAAGGAAAGGATCGAGTCCTTCCTTCTAATTCTTTCCTAGTCACACTGCGTGCAGGCTCCAGCCCACCACCTCCTCCTCTCCGTGCTCTAGGGACTCGCAGGCAGCCGAAAAACATGCAGGTGGGAGAGAGAGAGGGGGGGGCTGGCTTGGGGGGGACTTTTGCTTTCCTTTCCTCCCCCCCACCCCGTTAAACCCCCTCTCCTGCATTCTTAGCCAGCTGCTTCTCCGCTCACCCCTCTTGTGCTCCTTGTCCCTTCTGTGTTTCTCCATCCCACCCCATTTAAAACATGGTGACAAAGCACGGATCCACATGGATCCTCAGGATTTTTGCACTGGGTCACCCCAAATTCACCATCAGATCACATTACATGTCCATGGCTACAGTCTGTACCAAAAGAATCGCACACCCACTGTTGCCTGGGGCTGCAATGGTGCAAAAACGTGGTTACAAAGCACGGATCCACATGGATCCTCAGGATTTTTGCATTGGGTCACCCCAAGTTCACCATCAGATAACATAGCATGTCCATGGCTACAGCCTGCACCCAAAAAATCACGCACCCACTGTTGCCTAGGGTCGCAGTGGTGCAAAAACATGGTTACAAAGCATGGATCCACATGGATCCTCAGGATTTTTGCAATGGGCTACTCCAAACTCACTGTCAGATCACATGTCTGTGGCCACAGCATGAACCACAAAAATCATACATCCACTGTTTCATTTAGAATATTTTTTTTCTTGTTTTCCTCCTCTAAAAACTACGTGCGTGTTATGGTCTGGTGCGTGTTATAGAGCGAAAAATACGGTATTCCTTTTCCAGCTTCTCTTCCAGCTGGAGTCCCAATAGCATCCAAAAGAGTCACAGATTCTCCATTACTATTAGCAAACAACTATGGGAACTGTAAGTGACGATTGTTTAAATGTTTTCACACTTAATATTAAAACAGCACAATCTTTTGGAAACATTGGCTTTGAAATTTTGGGTCCGGGCCTAAAGCTTAAGCTTGAATAACGCCTAAACGCAATAGGCTATGCAAAGCTGCCTTTGCTTTTTGCTACTATAAAAGTTGTATTAATATTTGGTTTTTATGTAGTAGGAAAACTGATAAACCAAATGTTAAGTAGGTACAAATATTATGTCTAAGTAAATAATTCCCCCCCCCCACACACACAAACAAAAAAGATAGTTCCCGTCCTCAAGTTTACAATCTCATTGCTAATCCTCTTTGGGTAGTCTGAAAGCTTTTTTTCTTTCTTTTTTAAGGTGGGGGAAACCCGAGATGAAAGTAGGAATGTGTTTAAGCTAAAGTTGAATTGTAATGTTTGTTTATAATGCTTCTGAATTTCATGGACTGGGAAAAGCCTCAATGACCTTGCTCCCAGCCCTCCCCTTGCTGCAAAAAATAAAATAAAAATATCTACAACCACAGGAGTTTTACCCCACATTGCCTTAGATGGCTAAGCTAACATGTTTAATTAGAGAAAAATCATTACTAGCATTTGTTAAGGATTGGAAGTTTCCTATGGACCTTTTGTGTGAAAAATGAACTTGCAGTATCTGAATTTGAAGATTGAAAAAAAAATACTCTCTTTAACATTCTATTTTCTATAAACCAGTATCATACGTAGCTACTGAGACCCAGAAGTCCTTTTATTCTAGTCTCTCCCTTTAGTTGTTTTCTTTCTTTCCCTTTGTCTTCTACTTTTGTTTTCTCTTTTTCTTGTATTTTCTTCCTTCTGACTTTCTTTCTGCTCTTTCTTAGCTTAAGTAGCTGTTTTAACTCAGTATATTATAAAATATATATTTATAATGAATATTATTTCTGTCTGTCTTAGAACAAGTATCAATCAATAAATACAAACTTTTTTAAAAAATGATTTTTACACCACAAACTCTTTCCCCAGTGTTCTGTCGCAAACTGTTCCCCCAAGGAAAACACCCTAGCAGTTTCTTGCTGCAGCCCCAGCCCCAGCCCCAAACCTCACCCTGCCAGCCCCACAAATCCCACTCCCAGCCAAGTTCTGTATGCCTCACCCCTTCCGTCTCCTCTGTAAGTACCCCGAAGCCTAATTTTCAACAACTGTGTCTTTCCTCGGTTGCTCCTAATCCTGCAGATATCCTCCACCTGCTGTCCAGGGACCCAATACAGCATCTATGCAAGAGGGAAATCCAGACGCCTGACATCAGCACACCCTGTGGCATGACTGCACAGCCTATAGTGGCAAAGGACTGAGGACCCCCGAAATTTTAAAGAAGGGGTGGGCCCCTTCAAAATTCCCTGGGACAGTGAGACTTTAACACTCCCTATGGTGTGCTTGAGATATCTAGGGGATCAAGGTACTCCCAAAATTTTCAATAGGCGTGGGCCCCCTCAAAATTCCCTGGGATCACACAATGTCAGCACACCCCCATGGTGTGCTTGTGACATATACAGGATGGGGAGGCCAAGGACTCCAAATTTTCAAGGGGGTGCCCCCCTCAAAATGCCCTGGAGCGGTGTGATGTCAGCACATGCCATCTAAGGGGACATGGGCTGAGGGCCCCCAATATGTTGAAGGGCCCCCTCAAATTTCCTGTGGTCATGCAGTTTCAGCACACCACATGGTGTTCTTGTGCCATCTAGGGGGGCATTGGCTGAGGGGTCCCAAAATGTTGAAGCGCCCCCCAAAATTCCCTGGGGTCATGCAATTTCAGCACACCCCATGTTGTGCTCATGCCGTCTAGGGGGACATGGGCTGAGGGCCCCCAAAATGTTGAAGGGTCCCCCTCAAAATTCCCTAGGGTCATGTCATGCAATTTCAGCACACCACATGGTGTTCTTGTGCCATCTAGGGGAGCATGGGCTGAGGGGTCCCAAAATGTTGAAGGGCTCCCCTCAAAATTCCCTGGGGTTATGCAATTTCAGCACACCCCATGTTGTGCTCATGCCGTCTAGGGGGACATGGGCTGAGGGCCCCCAAAATGTTGAAGGGTCCCCCTCAAAATTCCCTGGGGTCATGCAATTTCAGCACACCCCATGTTTGGATGCTCCTAAATTTCGAGACTTAACAGAATTATTGGGTCTCAAGCCATTGACTTAAGGAGGAGTGTTGGGATTCGCAGGATACTGGATAAGTCTGCAGGCTTCAAGTGGACGTGGACGCCATATGCAAGGAATTTCCGGGGGGTTTCGATGGGAAATTGGGATAGTATACGCCCCCCACCATTGCTCTACAGCTTGACCACGCAGTACGCCCTGTCAGGCTCAAGGCCCGCCGGGTCCCGTTTGCCTTGAAACCTCATATAGACGAGGAATTGGACCGGCTCGTGGAGCAAGGAGTGCTGGAGCCGGTGCCTAATGCCCCCTGGGAAACCCCAATCCTCACACCCGTCAAGCCTAATGGTTCGGTCCGCATCTGCGCAGACTACAAATGTACCATAAACAAGGCCCTCACGGCCCACACATACCCAGTGCCAGTGGTCAGCCATGTCCTTGCCACCCTGGCTGGGTCAAATTTTTTTGGCAAGCTGGACTTGGCCCAAGCATATCAACAGCTGCCACAGCAGAGGCACAGACTGTGATGCACAGAGGAGTGTTCAGGGTAAAGCGGCTGCAATTCGGTGTCAGCGTGGCATCAGGAATATTCCAGAATCTAATGGACTCTCTCCTTAAAGGGATTCCTGGCGTCACCCCCTTCTTCGATGATGTGTTGATTGCTGGGCCCACACCAGAGGAGTTTGAGGACCGCCTCCGCACCGTTCTGCAGCGTTTCCAGACGGCGGGTCTCAAGGTGAAGCGGGAAAAATGTCTACTAGGAGTACCTCAGGTGGACTTTCTGGGATTTATGGTGGACGCAGAAGGGGTCCACCCAACTGGGGACAAGGTATGGGCCATTTGTGATGCCCCAGCGCCCAAGAGCAAGACTGAACTTCAGGCCTTCTTGGGACTATTGAACTTTTACCATTCCTTCCTTCCCCACAAGGCGGCAGTAGCGGAGCCCCTACACAGACTCCTGGACAAGCGGGCCCCTTGGGTGTGGGGCCAGCGCCAGGAGGCCGCATTCCAGGCAGTCAAGGACTTGCTTGTCTCAAACGCGGTCTTGGCACACTTCGACGAGAGGCTGCCGGTGGTGCTAGCATGCGACGCCTCGCCCTATGGCATCGGCGCTGTCCTGGGACACCAACTCCCGGATGGAAGAGAGGTACCGGTGGCATACTTTTCCCAGACACTCAACGCAACCGAGTGGAACTACGCACAAATCGACAAGGAGGGTCTGGCAATCGTGAAGGGAGTAAAAAAATTCCATGATTTCTTGTACGGGCGGCCCTTTACCGTGGTGACTGACCACAAGCCGTTGCTTGGCTTGTTTGCCCCCGAAAATCAGACCCCCCCAAGTGCTGTCTCCTCGCGTCCTCAGGTGGTCAATTTTCCTTGCCAGCTACCAGTATGCACTGATTCACCGCCCTGGGAAGGTGATGGGTCATGCGGACGCCCTCAGCAGGCTACCACTACCGGAAACAGTCCCCGACCCAGCACCTGCACAAGAGGTTATGAGCCTGGAGCTACTTCCCGACCGCCCCATTCAGGCACAAGAAGTTGCACACCATTCCAAGAAAGATAGGGTCATCTCCCGGGTCCTGGACTGGGTGTGGAGGGGATGGCCCAGCAGCAGCCCTGGGCCAGAATTCGCCGGCTACACAACCCACAAACATGAACTGTTGGCCCACAAGGGGTGCCTGTTATGGGGAAGCAGAGTCGTTGTTCCCCAGCCCCTCCGAAAAAGGGTCCTCAGAGCCCTACATGAGACACACCCAGGGGTAGTGAGAATGAAGGCCCTTGCCAGGAGTTATGTGTGGTGGCCGGGGATCGACGGAGAGATAGAGGCCTGGGTCAAACACTGCCAGGCCTGCCAAGAATCCCACCCAGATCCCCCAAGGGCCCCAGTCCAGTCCTGGGAGTCCGCCCGAGCACCATGGTCACGCCTGCATGTGGACTTCGCTGGCCCCTTTCAGGGGAAAACGTTCTTCATAGTGGTGGACTCCTACACCAAATGGCTGGAAGTCGCACTGGTACCATCCACTTCCACGTCCGCAGCCATCCGGGTACTACGCAGGCTGTTTGCAACCCACGGGCTCCCTGACACTCTCGTCTCAGACAACGGGACCACATTTACGTCAGGAGAATGCCAAACCTTCACAGCGCAGAACGCCATCCGCCACATCCGTTCGGCGCCGTTCCACCCTGCCACCAATGGCCAAGCAGAACGCATGGTGCGGACCACCAAGGACACCCTTCGCCACATGACGCAAGGGGACTGGGAGTACTGCCTTGCCACATTCCTTCTAGCACAGCACAGCACCCCCAGCTCAACGACTGGCCGGAGCCCCGCTGAACTACTAATGGGTCGGCGCCTTGCAATCAGATTGGACCGCCATCTCCCCGATAGAGCTCAGGATGAGGTAGTGGTGGGGGAAGGCAGGAACCCCCAGACCTTCGTGGCCCAGGACCCAGTGTACGCAAAGAATTTTGGGGCAGGCCCAGCATGGGTACCCGCCACAGTCACCAGGGTCGCTGGCCTTGTGTCGTACGAGGTGCTAACGGATGGGGGGCAATGCTGCCGCTGCCACTGCGACCAGATACGGCGACGATTCCCGGGAGAAAACCAGGAGGAGGACAGGTCAGAGGAGTCCCAAGGGAACAGTGGGGCAGTGAGGCCCATAGAACAGGAGGGGCCAGCAGGAGAGGCAGAATCAGTAAATACAGAGAGGACACGCGAGGCCGAAAGGACACCGGAACCAGAACCACGGCTGAGCGAGCTGGTTGCGCCAGACCAAACAGCCCCATCACAGCCAGCATCCTTGGAACACAAGCCAGAACCTGAACCCCGGACCAGGGAACACCCCAGGCCGCACCACACACGTAGGCCGCCGGCGTACCTTGAGGACTATGAATGCAACCTCCCGGGCAGGACTGGAACTTAGAGGGGAGGGGTGTTAGAGAATCATAGAATCATAGAGTTGGAAGAGACAACAAGGGCCATCGAGTCCAACCCCCTGCCAAGCAGGAAACACCATCAGAGCACTCCTGACATATGGTTGTCAAGCCTCTGCTCAAAGACCTCCAAAGAAGGAGACTCCACCACACTCCTTGGCAGCAAATTCCACTGTCAAACAGCTCTTACTGTCAGGAAGTTCTTCCTAATGTTTAGGTGGAATCGTCTTTCTTGTAGTTTGGATCCATTGCCCCGTGTCTGCTTCTCTGGAGCAGCAGAAAACAACCTTTCTCCCTCCTCTATGTGACATCCTTTTATATATTTGAACATGGCTATCATATCACACCTTAACCTCCTCTTCTCCAGGCTAAACATGCCCAGCTCCCTTAGCCGTTCCTCATAAGGCATCGTTTCCAGGCCTTTGACCATTTTGGTTGCCCTCCTCTGGACACGTTCCAGTTTGTCAGTGTCCTTCTTGAACTGTGGTTATGTACTGAGTTGAATAGGATCCAAACTGCAGCAGTCTGATTGGTCCTAGAACAATGCAGCAGTATGATTGGTTGGCAGGAGCCACCCAATCCAGCTCCAGATAGAAGTGAATCCACAACCTGACTGGCCTACAGGAGAATTCCGGAATTAGCCAATCACGTGCAGCCCATTGTGTAAATAATGTATATAAAGCAGATACTTTGAGGGGACTTCCATTCCCTCCTCACCACCATGAGCTGAATAAAGAGCATGAAATCCACTCTCGACTCTGAGTATATTTCAAGTGGGTTGAAAGTCTAAATTTCAACAGAAAGTCATCTGACCATCAGAGGGCAAGCAGAACCTTAATACTCCCTCCATCCTTCCTCCTATGACTAGGCGGACAATGACACACTGAAAGCTCCCAAGTCCAAAAGGTGTGAAGGGGGCCAACTCCCACTTGCACGGGCAAAGGCACTTTATCTGCGACTGGTGCCACCCACCCAAGCCACTGTTTGAACGGCTGAGATGTAGGAAACATCACAATATCATACTCTGGGAAGGTACTGTCAGTACAGGACTGGACCAGAGCAGGGAGTCTGAATTGTCAACCATTTTGCATTCTATTGAGGCATCTAATCATAGCCTGCATTTTTATCAAGGCTTATAGTTTGATTAGGGTCTGTATTTTAAAATGAGCTTAAAGATTTTCAAATGTTTTATGCCAGGCAGAAGACCAACTGCCTAAGTACTTTGGCAAGATGTTTATCCTCCTGGACAAGGGGGCCCCCTGATTTATAGCAGAAAACAATTCTCAAAGTCGTAAAAAGGGAATTACAGGCTGAGACCAAGGTTACACTGACCCTACATAATTAATAGTTGGTAAACAGTAAAATAAAACCATGTGCCTTAAACTTGAGCCATATCTTCCTAAGGTTAAAGGCCAAGAGTAAATGGAAAAGAAAACAACTGGCTGAGAAGGGAAGTGTAAATAGAAGAAGAGGCTTTTATTTTGAGGCTGTAAACTGGTCCATCCTTTCCTTTGAGAAGGTTTATTCTTCTAAAAAGCTATCTATGATAATGTATGAAATATACTGGCTTAAATATAATTATGCAAAGGATCTAGAAAGAAAGAAATGTTAAATTCTTATTTCATAGAGTCATATTGCTGTAGGAGACCAGAGGGGCAAATATTTCATTCCAGCTAAGCGTTAACCACAAGCAGGGTGCTACATTTTATGGTGCCCTGTGACTCGGATAAGTGGTCTGCTGGAACGCAGCCCCTTCGCCTTACTGGGCAGGGTACAAGAGAGAGGACTACTCTTTGCTTACCCAGCGCGCACTGGAAAGTTTTTTTTTCCAGGGGAACGCAGAAGTCTCGTCTGTCTGATACCCTGCCCACCGACGGCGACGGACCGGGGGGAACCAGAGAAATAAACAGGCAACCAACTAAGGGTAAGTGCACTAAGGGGTTTTTGGCCCTCCAATTAATTGGGAGGATGAGAAGTCTTTAAAGGGAAGTCTTCTTTCTGCACAAAACTGCTCCATTTTGGGGAAGTTTTGCTCCTCTTTTCTCTTGCTTTCTGAGAAGTCTTGCTTGTAGGTTTTTCCCTGCTTTTGCACACACTGTACGAACCTGCTCTTCACGCCTAGCTGATCACAACTACAGAACCTGATTACATTGTTACATGATATGATCAATCATTAGTAACAGACATCCTAAGCTCATGGAAAACAAACTGTACTTGCTCTCCATGCCTAGCTGACCATAACTATAGATCCCGATTGTTATATTGTTTGTGCCAATTAATCCCTAGTTACAATTCAATTAGGAGGCTTCATGCCTGTCTAGTTCTAGCTCCGATTCTCAGCCTTTACTCAATCAATGATAAATGATCACATGTAATCCCCACCTCTCACATGTAATTCCTGCCTTAGTACTTATGTTAACCAATCACAAGTTTCTGTGTGTATGTATCAACCAATCAGCCACAGGCCCACCTGTTGGCAATGCTTGTAATATTCAATAAAAGAGGCTCTCAGGGGTCCGCCCAGACAGACGCCTCATGTTACACCTGCCTCTCTCGTCTCCCGTGATTTTTCATTCCTACATCTGGTGACCCGACGTGTCAGATCCCTTGCGCAGCCGAGCAGTCAGCCAGCCTCATACTTCACTCGACTGGAGAAGTCTTAGCCGGCTACACCGTGAGTATGGGGGGGGGGAGAGCTTACAAAGTCCCAGAAAGTGCATGCTACTGAACTGCTTCATTTAGTCAGACAGAGAGGTGCAGGTGCTCATGTTTCTTTAAAGGAAATTGAACGTTTGTTATGTGAGATCGCATTCCAATGTCCCTGGTACCCTGAGGCAGGCTCCTTGGGGGTAGAGGCTTGGCAAAAGATTGGAAAAACTCTTTTTGCAGAATCCAGGGCTCCTATTCATTGTCTGCTAACTTGGCAGAAATGCGCAGTTGCCGTGGCAAACTTAGGGCCCCTGGGCTCTCAGGCGTCTCCCACGGCTCCTGCACTTCTAACTATTGCAGACAATCCCCCTCCTTACCCCAAGCTTTTGCCTCCTGCACAATCCTGCCAATCCCTCCCTCCTTCGCCTGCTTCCACCCCCCCTTCCCCCCCTCCTGCATCTGCTCATACAGGAGCTATGCCTCAGCCCACACCCATTCCCCCTTCCCCCCCTCCTGCATCTGCTCATACAGGAGCTATGCCTCAGCCCACCCCCATCCCCCCTTCCCTCCCTCCTGTGTTTCCTTTGCCTGCATCTCAGCCAACATCCACTTCCCCCCCTCTTTCTCCCCCCCCTCTTTCTCCCCCCCCCCACTTTCTTCCCTCCCTCCTTCCACCCCTCCCTTGCCTGCCTCAGCTCCTGCCTGTTTCACGGGAGCTGTCCGTGTTGCACTTTCTCAGGCAAGGCAGAAAGGGCTCCTATCCTTAGAGGAAGAGTCTGAGTGGGCTGGGGTGTTGCCATCTGCTTTCCCTATTTCTTATGCAAACCCAGGCACAGCACAACAACAGGTGCTATACGAAACCCTTTCTTATTCTGTAATGCGAGAATTAAGAAGGGCCATTGTGGATTCCGGTTTAAAATCCACTTATGTGACAGGAATGCTGGAGGGAATAGCAACTGCTTCAACTGCAATCGCCCAGGTCATTTTGCTAAACAATGCAGAGCCCCTGGCAGGGGTGCAAACAGGAATGGTGATGCCAACAAGGCTAAACCTTCCAAGAAATGCCCAAAGTGCGGTAAAGGCTATCATTGGGCAAATCAGTGCAGGAGTTCGGGAAACTCCTTAGGGGCCCCACTCCCGGGCCAGGACAAATAGGGAGGCCCCCCCCCGCCGTTAGTCTCCACTATTAAAACCATCTCAAAGGATACACGCTCTGATTTTACCATCGACTTAATTAATCAAAAAAAAAAAAGACACTGTTTTACCTGGTGAAATTGTGCTTATGACCACCCAATTACCTCCTAAAGTCGCAGGCTTAATTTTACCCAAATTTTCTGCGGCCAAAGAAGGAATCCAGGTTATTCCTGGTGTTCTGGATCCTTTATCCCACTCTTGATATCGCCGCTCTGTGAAATTGACTAACGATTGTGATGCTTTTGTCTCCTTTTTCAGTAGGTCTGAATATATCTCTTTAGTTGTTTCTCTCTTAGGAGTTCCTGGATTGGCTGTACGGAATCGTAGAAACATTAATTCTTCAGCTTATTCTGCAGAAAAAGCCCTGAATTTTACTTCAGAAGCTCTTCACCTTTTGAATAAAGAACAGAGTGGACTACATAATGGACTTTTACAAAATTGTGCTATTGATTATCTATTGATGATTCATCATTATGGATGTGAACAAGTGGACAACATGTGCTGTTTTAATATTACTGATAATTCCAAAGCCATCCAAAAGCAGATCTCTCATTTGCAAAATCTTACACATCACATTAAACAGGACGTTGGTTTTCCTGGCCTCTGGGGTTCTTTCACCCAGTGGCTTACTGCTTGGCTACCTAATCTTACTTGGCTTCGTAATCTCTTTCAATATGCCCTTGTCATTATATGCATCTTAATTTTGTTATGTTGCTTCCTTCAATGCGTTCCTGGCCTCATAAGTCTTTTCTCTCGGCTTCTCTCTCCCCCTCAACCTCCTAATAAACTCCTTGCTGCCTACTTTGCGAAATGGCAACACCAACAGTAAACCTAAGGTGAGATGTGGACGGGCTTATTTTGGGCATGCGTTGGCAAACCACGTATCCCGAAGTATTCTTGTCTCATCGATCCTGGACGGATTTATTGTGGGCATGCGTTGGCAAACCACGTATCCCGAAATATTTTTGTCCCATCGACCCTGGCGAACTTATTTTGGGCATTTGTTGGCACACCACTAATCCTGAAATATTTTTGCCTTATTTACCCAGAATGCCTCGTAAACAAGAAAAGAAAGGGGGAGATAAAGGGAAGTCTTCTTTCTGCACAAAACTGCTCCATTTTGGGGAAGTTTTGCTCCTCTTTTCTCTTGCTTTCTGAGAAGTCTTGCTTGTAGGTTTTTCCCTGCTTTTGCACACACTGTACGAACCTGCTCTTCACGCCTAGCTGATCACAACTACAGAACCTGATTACATTGTTACATGATATGATCAATCATTAGTAACAGACATCCTAAGCTCATGGAAAACAAACTGTACTTGCTCTCCATGCCTAGCTGACCATAACTATAGAACCCGATTGTTATATTGTTTGTGCCAATTAATCCCTAGTTACAATTCAATTAGGAGGCTTCATGCCTGTCTAGTTCTAGCTCCGATTCTCAGCCTTTACTCCATCAATGATAAATGATCACATGTAATCCCCACCTCTCACATGTAATTCCTGCCTTAGTACTTATGTTAACCAATCACAAGTTTCTGTGTGTATGTATCAACCAATCAGCCACAGGCCCACCTGTTGGCAATGCTTGTAATATTCAATAAAAGAGGCTCTCAGGGGTCCGCCCAGACAGACGCCTCATGTTACACCTGCCTCTCTCGTCTCCCGTGATTTTTCATTCCTACAAGTCTTGATCAAACTTCTGCATCTCAGTAAAGGGGAACTGAGTACGCTAGGTGGTTGGGTACATCAGATGGTGATCTGGTGTAGGGAAAGGGAAAGGTTGGGAGGTAGAGTGTGTGGTGAAGTATCCAATGCATTGTATGTGTGAGAAAGTACAATTTGTAGCTGACCTGAGTGTGGAGTGGGTAGTACTTCGGTTCCCAGTAAGGCGACTTCACTGGGCAAGGAATCTCACGAAGCGAGTGTGTGAGTGACTGAGTGGATACTTCACAGGGCCATACAATGGGAGTTGGAGGTTCAAAGGGGGGAAATACACCTCTTGAATGTATGTTAAATAATTTTAAGAAAGCCTTCTCAGGGGCGTATGGAGTCAAAATGACGCCAGAGCGCCTGAGAACGTTATGTGAATTAGAGTGGCCAAAACAAAATACTGAATGGCCATCTCAAGGAACCTTTGATATAAATTTAGTAAGCAAACTTTGGTCTAACATCGCCAAAGAAACTGGAGGGTGCCCAGAACAATTTTCATATATAGATTCTTGGCTGAGCACATTAAATAAAAATCCTCCATGGATAAGGGAATGCAAAGTCCAACGATGCAAATTATTGGCTGTAAAAGCCGAAGCTAGGAAAGGAATCTTGCCAAATAAACTCAAACCCATTTTTGAGGGACCAGAGGAAGAGGTGCTTCCACCTCCACCCTATGCTCCACATCGAAGGGAGCCTAATCCAAACACTCCACCAGTTGTAACCCCAAGGCAAGAAAGTGGAACGAATAATGGGAGTGGAGTCACAGAACTTGATTCCTTGATAGATTATGATAAATATCTTCAGGAGGCATTGGAGGCCTATAATAAAGCCCAAGCAGAAGTGGTTATTCCACCTGTGAGTCCCAGTAGAACTCCATCTACAGTCTCTTTTAGTGGAACAACTGATTGCCTACCCCAAACCCCTGTACATCCAAGTCCTAGAGAATTATTACAGAAGTTACAGGGAGACCTTAATCGGTCAGCAAGCAATACAGCCAGGCGTATAAGGCTGCTAAAAGAACGCCTTGGGACAAATACCATCCCCTATGATTTGAGGCCCCTAGAGCAAAGCGAAGAGAAAGATCACGTAGTAGCCCCTCTCAGAAGAGTATTTGATGCACTTGAGGAGCCTGTACTGGTTAACGGGCAACTCGGACCACGGCCACCTCGAACTTCGACCCTCCAGTACATTCCATTCACAACTACGGATCTGATGAATTGGAAAACACACACCCCATCTTTTGCAGAAAAACCTCAGGCTATGATGGACTTGGTGACTTCAATAATAAATACTCATAGTCCTACTTGGACAGATTGCCGCCAGCTCCTAAATACTCTGTTCACCACTGAGGAAAGGAGAGACATAATTGAAAAGGCACAGATATATTTGCGTGAGCAGGCCAGAGTGGGAAATATTTTTAATATTGACCGTAATCTCCAAGACAACTTTCCCTTGGAAGATCCTAATTGGGATCCAAACAATGCAATTCATCTGGCCAGGCTTACCACCTATCGCCAGACGCTTGTGCAAGGTATCCGCAGGGCATGCCAGAAGCCCACTAATATGTCTAAAGTCTCAGAAGTAGAACAGAAACCAAATGAGAGTCCAGGAGACTTTTTAGAGAGGCTGCAAGAAGCCTATCGTATATGGACTCCTTTTGACCCTGAAGCCCCTGAAAACAGCAGAATGATTACTGCTACATTTGTGGCCCAGTGCGCTTCTGACATTCGTAAGAAAATTCAGAAATCAGAAGGATGGGAAGGGATGCTGATGAGCCAAATTATGGCCATTGCACGCCGAGTTTATCGGAATAGGGATGAGGCTGAGAAGCAAGAGAAGAAGAAGTGGCAGAAGGAAAAGATGGTAATGCTAGCCACAGCAGTGAAGCAAGACTACCGCCCCTTAAATGGAGGGAGAGGGCGGGGAAGGAATCCACCACTGGGAAGGAATCAATGTGCGAATTGCAAGAAGGAGGGTCATTGGAAGCGGGAGTGTCCTGAACCCCTGAGGTTGGAAGAAGTACGCCCAGGCCCAGGCTCCGGCCCAAGAAACCAGGGACGGGGACGGGGAATGATACGAGATGGAAGATATCAGAGACCTGGACAAGGACGGAGTAGGGACAATGTCATTGGACTGGCAGAGGAGGATTTTACCCAAGACTAGGAACGACCGGACTCCATAAAGTTAGGCTTCCAGGAGCCCACGGTCACGATTCAATTAGGGAGCCATTTAATAGACTTTATGATTGATACTGGGGCTGAATACTCAGTACTCCCAGAACTATTGCAGAAATAGGCATCCAAAAGTGTAGTCATTAAAAGTGCCACTGGTCAGTCAGCTAAGAGGTCTTTCCTCCAACCTTTGGAATGCCAGATTGGGGGACATCGTTTAACCCATCAGTTTTTGTATATACCTGAGTGTCCAATACCTCTCTTAGGTAGAGATATGCTGTCCAAATTGCAGGCCCAAATCACCTTCACTCCTCGAGGTCCAGAAATGAAACTGCCATCAAAGGCAGCAGGAATAATTTCCCTCTCAGTACCTAAGGAACAATCATGGTGCCTAATGTCAGTCCTGCAAGTCCAACCCACATTGGATACAGAGTTAAACAAGCTCCTCCGAACCCTACAGGTGCCACCAGGAGCATGGGCCGAAAATAGCCCACCAGGAATGGCTAAGAATATAGCTCCAATTGTAGTAACCTTAAAACCTATGGCTACCCCTGTATCTGTAAAGCAATATCCTTTACCCCGGCGAGCAGCAGAGGGCATCCAGAAATATTTGGACCGCCTATTAAAATATGGTCTGCTTAAGCCCTGCCAATCAGAATGGAACACACCTCTATTGCCTGTTCGGAAACCTGGGACAGATGAATACAGGCCAGTACAGGACTTGAGGCTCGTAAACCAGGCTATCGAGACCTTGCACCCAAATGTACCAAACCCATATACCCTGCTGAGTTTGATCCCACCAGAAGCAACATTTTTTTACTGTATTGGACTTGAAAGATGCATTCTTCTGTTGCCGGCTGGCACCACAGAGCCAACCTATATTTGCCTTCCAGTGGGAAGACCCTTTAACAGGAACAAAAGGCCAGCTAACCTGGACGAGATTGCCCCAGGGATTCAAAAATTCCCCAACTTTATTTGGCACTGCCTTGGCGAAGGATTTAACAAGTTACCCCTCAATACCTGGAGAAAAGGTGGTTCTGCAATATGTAGATGACCTTATACTAACAGCAAAGGATTTTGATACCTGTAAAGAAGGGACAGAGGAACTGCTCCACTTGCTCTGGGAAGCTGGCTACCGAGTTTCCCAGAAAAAGGCACAGTTATGTTTAGAAAAGGTCAAATATTTGGGCTTCGAGCATTGAGGCCAGAGAGGAAAGAAGCTATTTGCCTTATCAAGGAACCTACCACAAGGAAACAACTCAGAGGATTCCTGGGAACAGCAGGGTTTTGTAGACTATGGATACCTGATTTCAGCAGTCTGGCCAAGCCCTTACATGAAAGCACTCGAGATGCAGAAAAGGACCCATTCGTATGGGGACCTGAGCAACAACAAGCCTTTTTAGTTATCAAACAACGACTTATGGAGGCCCCAGCCCTTGGACTGCCTAATTCGGAAAAACCCTTTCAGCTGTATGTACATGAACAGAATGGGATTGCAGCAGCAGTCCTGACCCAGAGATTAGGAAGTTGGAATCGTCCAGTAGCTTATTTGTCAAAACAACTGGACTCAGTAGCAAAAGGATGGCCTCCATGCCTAAGGGCAGTAGCGGCCACTGCAAGCCTTGTCAAAGAAGCTGATAAATTTACCTTCGGCCAGACGATGTATGTGAATGTACCTCATGCTGTTCTGACACTCATGGAATATAAGGGTAGTTATTGGCTAACGAACCCAAGGATGGCTAGATACCAAGGCCTATTGTGTGAAAATCCCAGGATTCATCTACGAGTAGTGAATATGCTCAATCCAGCAACTTTGCTGCCCCTACCAGAGGTAGATGATGAAGAATCACATGATTGTCTCCAAATAATGGATGAAGTTTATTCCAGTAGACCCGATCTGAAAGATGAACCATTGAAAAATCCAGATGTTGTGTATTATACTGATGGTAGCAGTTACCTGCATGAAGGTGCCAGACGAGCAGGATATGCTGTGGTCACCAATAAGGAAGTTGTGGAAGCTGAAGCTTTGCCTGCTGGCACCTCAGCACAAAAAGCTGAACTTATAGGTTTAACTAGAGCTCTGCAATTGGCAGCCGGATGTAAGGCAAACATCTATACTGATTCTAAATATGCCTTCTTAACCCTGCATGCACATGGTGCTCTATGGAAAGAAAGAGGTCTAATAGGAGCCCACGGGAAGGCCTTGAAATATGGACCTGAAGTAGAAATCCTGTTGGAAGCAGTATGGGCTCCAGAACAGATTGCTGTAATGCACTGCAAAGGTCATGGACGAGGAAGGGATCCAATAACCAGAGGAAATCATGCTGCTGACAAAGCAGCCTGAGAGGCAGCCCAAAAGCCTGTGGGAGGATTTATAGTAGCCCTCATACCAGAGGTAGTTCCAGAAGAAGTTAAACCTCACTATACCCCAGAAGAGAGGAAGTGGGCTGAACAGGAAGGAGCGATTGTGAAGGACGGTTGGATGATCCTGCCGGACAATAGGATTTATGTACCTCATCACCTAGCAGGCACAATTGTAAGAAATTATCATGAATCTACTCACCTTGGCGGTACTGCAACCAGAGAGAGTCTCAGTCGGAAGTTGTATATTATTAACCTATCACAATTAGCAACTTGCATTTCACAGAAATGTGTTCTTTGTGCTAAAAACAATCCCAGGCAGGGACCGGTACAACCTCCTGGAATCCAACATGTGGGATATGTCCCCATGGAAAGCCTAATTGTGGACTTCACAGAGCTGGTCCCTTCTAAGGGATTCAAGTATCTCCTTGTGTTTGTAGATACTCTTACCGGATGGGTTGAAGCTTTTCCCACCCGAACTGAAAAGGCACGAGAGGTAACTAAGAGACTCCTCACTGAATTGATCCCGAGGTTTGGGTTACCTAGATGCATTGGAAGTGATAATGGGCCAGCGTTCATTGATCAAGTAGTACAAGAAGTATGTCGAGTCCTACAAGTGAAATGGAGACTGCATGCAGCATATAGGCCTCAAAGTTCAGGGAAAACTGAAAGAATGAATCGGACTCTGAAAACCCAATTGGCAAAATTAACCCAGGAAACAGGATTGGGATGGGTGGATGTGTTACCCATAACACTGTTTCGTGTTCGGTGTGCACCCACAAAAAGACTTAAGTTGTCACCTTTTGAGCTCCTGTATGGGAGGCCGCCCTCCTTTGTTCAGGATATTCCAGCTGACCTCAAACAAATAGGAGACCATGTGACACAGGAACAAGTGCAATCTCTCTCCCGTGTTTTTGTTTCTCTTAACAGGTGGGCCCTCGAGCGCACGCCATGCAGCATTGCCGAGCCGATTCATCAGTTCCAGGCTGGCGATAGCGTATGGGTGAAAGAGTGGAAACGAGATCCACTTGCACCTAAGTGGCGTGGACCTTACACCGTCTTGCTCTCTACTCCAACAGTGGTGAAGGTAGCTGAGGTGACCCCCTGGATTCATCACTCCCGTTTGAAAAAGTCCAAAGGCAGTTGGACGTGCAAAGGTGACCCCTCTAATCCTTTTAAACTGACTCTCTCCAAAAACCCCTGTATCTAGCCCTACCGGGAACGGGCTAGGTCACGGGCAACATTAGACGACCGGCCTGCTGCAGCCACAACCTGGAAGCTGGCTGACCTGCGCACGCCTGAAGCTTGAGGAGCATCTGAACCAGCGATTGTGAAAGGAAAGATTCTCTTATACAATTGATTGACTGCCCCCCCCCCCCTTGTGGAACAATTATCAAGGATATTACTCATTGGGGATCCTTGGGATATATGTTTTGGTCTTGGTGGTTCCCCATTTCTGTCACTGGGGGAATTATATTGGGGCTAATATTTTTATGCTATCACAATAAGGTAATCTTTTGTGGAAGGAATGCATATACTACACATCAACATGATTTTATTATTAATCCTGATCCCTTGGGAAGGGGAAGGGTCCTTGAATCTGACCAAATTTGCTAAATATGGATTCCGCCATGACCACAATATGTGGGTAGGCTTAGCTGAGATGGTAGCCAATGTTGCAAATAGGACCAATTGCCTTGTTTGCTCTCTTGGGCCAGATGATTCAGAGGGAGGTATGCCCTTATTACCGATACCATTAAATGCCATTGGTATGGTAAGCGAAATGCCACACCAAACAGAAGTACAGAATTTCCCCGGATGGAACTCATCTAAACCACTACGAGTTATACCTGTACAAGGGGAATTCTGTGTACATAAATCATCAGAGGCAGCTGATCCTACCATGGTAGGCTCTTCTCATTGTCACTATACTTGGGATTATATTAAGAATAGTCAAACCTGGGCAAATGGTACTACCTATCGAACTCGGAATACCTTGCCCTGTGCACCTCCTTTTATTCATGCATGGAAAGTGGTATGGAACATAACTGTGACAGAGAAAGGCAATCTAACATACTGCACTGTGAACTCTCTACCCCTTTTGATATTTCGCCTTATGCACTCCACATACCAAAAACCTCAGACCCGATGGTTGTGGTGGATATGTGGAGAATGGGCATACAAGCAACTCCCTTCCAAATGGAGTGGGACTTGTTTCCTGGGATGGATATTACCACCAATGTGGATTATGCCCACTAATTCGGCCAAGCGTACACGAAGAAACGCTGATATTTCTCGTATAGCAGGAGGAAGTACCCAAAGTTGGAGCGATACTGATGATTGGCCACCAGAGCGCATTATAGCCTATTATGATCCTGCCTCCTGGAATCCTGGTGAGCTCATACAAGGGGCACGGGATCCTATTTATAATCTAAACAGAATAATTCGATTGCAAGCAGTAGTGGAACTTGTAACCAATGCAACGGCCCAGAGTTTGAGACTTATTGCACAACAGCTGGATGAAAGTAGAGCCGCCATTTTGCAGCTGAAAATGGGAATGGATTATGTACTTGCCAGGCAGGGAGGCCTATGTGGAGTCTTGAACTGGACAGGGAATGCCTGTTGCTTTAACATTTCTGATAATGGTGAGGCAATCCGTGTGTTGGCCACAAAGATGGAGAGTATAGCACATGTCCCAGTACAAACATGGGAAGGATGGGATATGGGATGGCTCACCAACTGGTTACCTAATGTTGCGGGACTCAAAGGGATACTATTGTCTTGCTTGTTTTTCTTGACGGTAGTAATAATGGTTTTATGTATGGTGCCATGTATCATTTCATGTTTTAGAAGTACAATTAGCAAGATGATTTCGAATGAAACTCTACCTCATATCATGGCCCTATATAGAGCTTTACCTCAGGAATATGATGAAGGTCAAGCTATCAAGGACACTTGGGATGAAGGTCCTTGAGCTTGAAAGGGGGGAATGAGGCATCTAATCATAGCCTGCATTTTTATCAAGGCTTATAGTTTGATTAGGGTCTGTATTTTAAAATGAGCTTAAAGATTTTCAAATGTTTTATGCCAGGCAGAAGACCAACTGCCTAAGTACTTTGGCAAGATGTTTATCCTCCTGGACAAGGGGGCCCCCTGATTTATAGCAGAAAACAATTCTCAAAGTCGTAAAAAGGGAATTACAGGCTGAGACCAAGGTTACACTGACCCTACATAATTAATAGTTGGTAAACAGTAAAATAAAACCATGTGCCTTAAACTTGAGCCATATCTTCCTAAGGTTAAAGGCCAAGAGTAAATGGAAAAGAAAACAACTGGCTGAGAAGGGAAGTGTAAATAGAAGAAGAGGCTTTTATTTTGAGGCTGTAAACTGGTCCATCCTTTCCTTTGAGAAGGTTTATTCTTCTAAAAAGCTATCTATGATAATGTATGAAATATACTGGCTTAAATATAATTATGCAAAGGATCTAGAAAGAAAGAAATGTTAAATTCTTATTTCATAGAGTCATATTGCTGTAGGAGACCAGAGGGGCAAATGAGCCCAGCCCCCTGCCAGACAGGAGACGCCATCAAGCACTCCTGATATATGGTTGTCAGGCCATTGTTTAAAGACCTCCAAAAAGGAGATATTTCATTGATGATGCATGAGAATGTGAACCCAAGATCCCTGACATCTGTCTAAGATAAAAATTTAAAACTATTAACCATCTGTTTTGGAGGGCAATAAGGCAAGGAGGGCAAGAGGTGAGTTGGTAATTAAGGTTCCTTGTTGAGACAAATGTAAGATATATGACTACTTATTTGTCATTTATAGATAGAAGAATATATAGCTTTTTGTATCCCATAAAAGGCAATAGGAAATGGGTGTATCTTTTAGGATTGGTTATAGCAATCAGCCAATAGGAAATTCAACCAGGCTGATTGGACAGAGGCAGCCAAAGGAGGAGCAAGGGGACTTCCGGTCGGTGCCAGCGCTTAATGGCGGTCCTAGCTCCGAGCTCCGGAGAAGGACTGCTTCGCAAGTTCGGGTCTTACCCGCTACGGCAAGCGGGGGACCCCTAAAATCCCAGGCGCTGAAGCCTGAGAACAAGGAGACTCGGTGGGCACCTTTGCGCCCCCCGGTACCGTGAAAGAGCCTTTTTAAAGGCTACGGATCGACATCGGGAGTGAGCGCGGTGCTGAGAGTCGCTACCCAGCCTGCGAAGTGAAGCCGCGTCGCCATAAGCGGAGAGCGCCGATTCCTTCCTGAAAAGAAATTCGGACTGATTCCCCGTGAGTAAGAACTGAAAAATAACTGGGACTCTTTTACTTTTAAAAATTGGGCTAAAAACGGGGGAGATTTAAACAAAGGAAGTCTGCCTCCCCCCGACTGCATGAAAGCGAAAGCAACGGAACTTTAAACCTGCATCCGTTTAAATCTGTCCTTTGATCAGCTAAACCGGACATTTAAACCTTTGATCTCCCCTCTAGCAAGCAGGGCAGAGGGGAGGCGAATCTGACCATTAACTGCATGACTTATTTGGAGGAAAAAAACATCTGCTGTCTCATCTGTTTGATTGTACGAAACGGTCTGCCTTCTTAGTACACTGAACTGACTTTTCCCTGTGAAGTGATACTTTGATACAAAGTTTTTACACTGCCTGACTATTGTATATCACAAGAAGAAACAGTATAAATTGGGCAACTGTGGCAATTTGATTTAGTAACATTGGCTTGGACTGTGTTAATTTCCCTTTTTTCTCACTTTTTGGACTGTCCCCTTTGTTTTGGTACTTGGAAATTTTGTTCTATGGCCATTTTGATTTGCTCCCTCTAGAGGATAAAGTAAAGTTTGGCACGGCTTAAGACAGTGGAATTTTCCAAGGGAGAACAAATCCCGTGGGAATTGACCTTGACATGAGTGGCCCACAAGAAGAGATAGTGACAAGAGCCAAGATCAAGCAACAACAGCAACAACAACAGCTGCAGCTGCAACAGGCAAAGAAAAGAGGTTCAATTTCAGGCGCAACAGCCGGATCAGCAGGAACAACAGGTCAAGACAAAGGAGCAGCCGTCTCTATGGAAGCTGTGACAGAGGCCTTGCTCAAGATAAACCAAACCCTGGAGTCTTTGACAAAACAGACTTCAGAGAACACACAAAAATTAACAGAAATATCAGCAAGACTGAATCAGAATACAGAATCTATAAATAGATTGGTAGAGGAGAACGCCACCACGCGCCAAATTGCCGAGGAGGCCAAAGCCACTGCCGGAGAGACACAGGAGAAGCTAGAGCCCCTTGCCAAGAAGGTCTATGAGCATGATGCAACATTGGCCTTGTGGGATCTACAGAGGAAAGAGAGAAATTTAAAATTAAGACTGATTCCGGAGAACGAAAGAGACAGCCTTGTGGAATACTTGACACGGGAGTTTGTGGATTGTTGGGACCTTGAGGAAGACGAATTTAAAATTACGACTGCCTTCAGATTGGGTAAAAAGCAAGATAGAAAGACACCGAGAGACTGTTTGATTACACTCAGATCCAAGGAGGAAAGAGACAAAATATTAGGATTACACTTCGAAAAGGCCCTGCAAATTGGAAACTCAGCTGTACAGATCTTTAAAGACATCCCAAAATACATTCTGGACTTAAGAAATTTTTACAAGGACCTGGTTCTCTTGCTAAAGAAGAACACTATTCGCTTTAGGTGGGAGTTCCCACAAGGACTGTCATTTGACTACAAGGCAAAGAAAGTGAAAATAAAGACAATTCAAGACAAAGACAAATTTTTGGCAAGATACCAGGAGGATTTACAGAAGGGGACTGTGGACGTACTTGCAGAACAGAGGAGAGCATTGGACATCTTGAATCTTTTGCCTGGACAAAAATCATTACCATCAGAAGAAGAGCAACAACTTGGAGCTGTTGGAGGAGTCTTAAGAAAATAACAAGATGGCTCTGCAATTCCTTAGTTGGAATTGTAATGGGCTCAATGGGCCTTTGAAGAGAAGACAAGTATTTCATATATTGAATAAAGAACAATTGGACTTGATATGCTTACAAGAAACTCATATAACCAGAGCCCATAGAAGATTACTTTCAAATAAAAGGCTAGGACAAGAATTTATTTCATCAGATAAAGTTAAGAAGAGAGGAGTTGTAATATATGTGAAGGAGAAATGGGCTCCAAAAATGATATTCAAAGATGAACAAGGGAGATATCTGGCTGTGGAGATACAAGTACATGGAGAAAAATTCTTAGTTGTTGGAATTTATGCACCAAATGAAGGCAAATCTGACTTCTTTAAGAGACTTCATGAAACCTTGACGGACTATTTGGATTACAATATGATAATCATGGGAGACATGAATGGCGTGGTCTCCACTAATATGGACAAGGCACAAAGATTAACAGTCACTAAAGAAGGGAGACTCCCTAAGACTTTTTTCGAAATGACAGAAAATATGGACTTGATAGACATTTGGAGAACAAGGAACCCTCTGGAGAGAGAGGGAACCTTTTTCTCCCAAGCAATGATGACCTGGACCAGAATTGACCAAATCTGGGTTACTAGTGGACTGGCTCCAAAGATTAAGAAAGTGGAAATCTGCCCAAAAACTTGCTCCGACCATAACGCCGTGAAGATGGAGATGAAACCCACAATAACTGGTCAATTTAGATGGAGAATGAATGACACCCTCTTTCGAGATAAGGAGATTCTCACGAAGGCCCAAAAGACCCTAAAAGACTATTTTGAAATAAATTTGAGGACCGACGTCGAGAAAAGAGTGATCTGGGATGCAAGTAAAGCGGTTATGAGAGGACTCTTGATTCAACAAAACTCAATAAAGAGGAAAAAACAAAATGAGAAAAAAGAGAAGATCTTGGAAATGATAAAAGAAGGAGAGAGGAAATTAAGAACAAAACCAAAGTCTCAGGACATTTTAAGAGAGATCAAGTTATATCAAACCCAATATATGGAATTGATGAACCAAGAGATTGAATGGAAGATAAAGCAAATGAAGCAAAAGACTTTTGAATCAGCAAATAAATGTGGCAAACTATTGGCATGGCAATTGAAGAAAAGGCAGAAACTAAACACAGTTACAAGCCTAGAGGTGGATGGAAAGAACATATCTAAACCCAATGAAATTAGAAACTGCTTTTTAAGTTATTTCAAAAAACTCTATACTCAAGGCCCGCAAAATGAAGAAGATATAGACAAATTCCTTGGAAGATATGGATTACAAAACATCTCTCAGCAAAGTAAGATGGACTTGAACCAGAGAATCTCAGAACAAGAGATAGAGGCTGCCATTCAGAATATGCAACTGGGCAAATCTCCGGGACCAGATGGATTGACTTCTAGATACTACAAATCGCTGAAGGAATGGTTGATTCAACCATTAAGAGAAGTTTGTAATGAGATCCTTGAAGGAAAAAGGGCACCTGAATCGTGGAAAGAGGCATACATTTCACTCATACCAAAGTCAGAGACTGAAAAGACCCAACTCAAGAACTACCGCCCAATATCATTGCTCAATGTGGATTACAAAATTTTTGCAGACATTTTGGCAAAAAGACTTAAAAGAGTTTTGATGGAGATGATTCATAAGGACCAAGCAGGCTTTCTCCCTAAAAGACACCTGGCGGACAATGTAAGGAATGTTATAGACATTCTGGAAAAGCTAGAGGTGAATATAAACACTAAAGCAGTATTGATATTTGTAGACGCGGAGAAAGCCTTTGACAATATTTCTTGGAGTTTTATGAAGAAGAATCTGCATAGGATGGGGGTAGGTCCGGGTTTTGAGAATGGTATGGCTGCAATATACTCTGAACAAAAGGCCAAACTGATTGTAAATAATGTGGTGACTGAGGAGCTTAAGATAGAAAAAGGAACACGACAGGGGTGCCCGATCTCCCCATTACTCTTTATTACAGTTCTGGAGGTCTTGCTGAATATGATAAGAAATGACCAGCAGGTTAAAGGTGTGCAGGTCGGAGCTAAACATTACAAATTAAGAGCGTTCGCAGATGACTTAGTATTGACTTTGCAAGAGCCAAACACTAGTACGAAAAAGGTATTAGAAATAATACAACAGTTTGGCCAGGTAGCCGGATTTAAGTTGAACAAGCTAAAAACCAAAGTTTTAGGGAAAAACCTAACAGATATGGAAAAGGAGAAATTTCAAGAGGAAACAGGTTTGACTGTGGTCAAAAAGGTCAAATATCTAGGGGTTTATCTAACATCCAAGAATCAGAATTTGTATAAGGACAACTATGAGAAATGTTGGTCAGAAATCAAAAAAGACTTAGAAATATGGTCAAATTTGAAACTGTCAATGTTAGGCCGAATTGCAGTAATTAAAATGAATGTATTGCCTAGAATGCTATTTTTGTTTCAGACCTTGCAGATTATTGACAAGATGGAATGTTTTAAGAGGTGGCATAAAGATATTTCGAAATTTGTCTGGCAGGGCAAAAAGCCCCGAATTAAATTTAAAATACTGACAGATGCTAAAGAAAGAGGGGGTTTTGCCCTGCCGGACCTGAAATTGTACTATGAGGCAGCAGCTTTTTGCTGGCTCAAAGAATGGATGCTCCTCGAGAATACAGACATCTTGGATCTGGAAGGTTTCAACAATGCTTTTGGTTGGCATGCATATCTTTGGTATGATAAAGTTAACAGTGCCTTCAAAAATCACATTGTTAGAAAAGCATTGTTTAATGTTTGGATAAGATATAAAGATCTATTGGAAAATAAAACCCCTAGATGGGTGTCACCAGTGGAGGCTAATGCTGTGAAAAAACTCAATATGGAGGTCGGATGGCCGAAGTATTGGGAAATCTTAGAACAGGATGGAGATAAGTTCAAATTACAAAGCCAGGAAAAATTGAAACATAAAGTGGAAAATTGGTTTCAATACCGTCAAATAATGGAATTTTTTAAACAGGACAGGAAAGTCGGCTTCCAGGTGGAAAAATCAAAATTAGAAACCGAATTGCTAGAACCTACCACTAAGAATTTATCTAGAATGTATAACTTGTTGCTGAAGTGGAATACAGAGGAGGAAACAGTCAAATCAGCCATGATTAAGTGGGCACAGGATGTTGGTCATAACATTATGTCAGATGACTGGGAATGGTTATGGAACACCGGTATCAAATTTACGGCATGTAATGCCTTAAAGGAAAACATTATGAAAATGGTATACAGGTGGTACATGACCCCAGTCAAGCTGGCAAAAATTTATCATTTGCCCGATAACAAATGTTGGAAATGCAAAGAGACTGAAGGTACCTTCTACCACCTTTGGTGGACATGCCCGAAGATTAAGGCTTTCTGGGAAATGATTTATAATGAAATGAAAAAGGTACTTAAATGTACTTTTCCTAAAAAACCAGAGGCCTTTCTCTTGGGCATTGTCGGCCAATTGGTGCCAAAGAAGGACAGAGCTTTTTTCATGTACGCTACAACAGCAGCAAGAATACTCATCGCAAAGTATTGGAAGACACAAGATCTACCCACTCTGGAAGAATGGCAGATGAAAGTGATGGACTATATGACATTGGCAGAGATGACAGGCAGAATCCGTGATCAAGGAAAAGAGACAGCGGAAGAAGAATGGAGAAAATTCAAAAGATATCTTAAGGACTATTATAAACTTAATGAATGTTAGAGTGTTTTGGTTCTTAGGAACAAAGGGATACAGTGACATAAGGTTAGAATATAGAGATGACTAAGATGATTAAGGTTGGAAAGTAACAATTGGGAGTTGCTATAAAATTATGGACATTGGGATGCAGAAAGGGGGGGTATGGGGAAGTCTTAGAAAAGAGGTTTATGAAAATATGTTATGAAATTATACGTGTATGTTTGTTTTCTTAAGTGTTTGTTTGTTTTTTAAAAAAATTTCGTAAAACCAATAAAAATTTTATAAAAAAAAAAAAAAAGAGCAACAACAAGCCTTTTTAGTTATCAAACAACGACTTATGGAGGCCCCAGCCCTTGGACTGCCTAATTCGGAAAAACCCTTTCAGCTGTATGTACATGAACAGAATGGGATTGCAGCAGCAGTCCTGACCCAGAGATTAGGAAGTTGGAATCGTCCAGTAGCTTATTTGTCAAAACAACTGGACTCAGTAGCAAAAGGATGGCCTCCATGCCTAAGGGCAGTAGCGGCCACTGCAAGCCTTGTCAAAGAAGCTGATAAATTTACCTTCGGCCAGACGATGTATGTGAATGTACCTCATGCTGTTCTGACACTCATGGAATATAAGGGTAGTTATTGGCTAACGAACCCAAGGATGGCTAGATACCAAGGCCTATTGTGTGAAAATCCCAGGATTCATCTACGAGTAGTGAATATGCTCAATCCAGCAACTTTGCTGCCCCTACCAGAGGTAGATGATGAAGAATCACATGATTGTCTCCAAATAATGGATGAAGTTTATTCCAGTAGACCCGATCTGAAAGATGAACCATTGAAAAATCCAGATGTTGTGTATTATACTGATGGTAGCAGTTACCTGCATGAAGGTGCCAGACGAGCAGGATATGCTGTGGTCACCAATAAGGAAGTTGTGGAAGCTGAAGCTTTGCCTGCTGGCACCTCAGCACAAAAAGCTGAACTTATAGGTTTAACTAGAGCTCTGCAATTGGCAGCCGGATGTAAGGCAAACATCTATACTGATTCTAAATATGCCTTCTTAACCCTGCATGCACATGGTGCTCTATGGAAAGAAAGAGGTCTAATAGGAGCCCACGGGAAGGCCTTGAAATATGGACCTGAAGTAGAAATCCTGTTGGAAGCAGTATGGGCTCCAGAACAGATTGCTGTAATGCACTGCAAAGGTCATGGACGAGGAAGGGATCCAATAACCAGAGGAAATCATGCTGCTGACAAAGCAGCCTGAGAGGCAGCCCAAAAGCCTGTGGGAGGATTTATAGTAGCCCTCATACCAGAGGTAGTTCCAGAAGAAGTTAAACCTCACTATACCCCAGAAGAGAGGAAGTGGGCTGAACAGGAAGGAGCGATTGTGAAGGACGGTTGGATGATCCTGCCGGACAATAGGATTTATGTACCTCATCACCTAGCAGGCACAATTGTAAGAAATTATCATGAATCTACTCACCTTGGCGGTACTGCAACCAGAGAGAGTCTCAGTCGGAAGTTGTATATTATTAACCTATCACAATTAGCAACTTGCATTTCACAGAAATGTGTTCTTTGTGCTAAAAACAATCCCAGGCAGGGACCGGTACAACCTCCTGGAATCCAACATGTGGGATATGTCCCCATGGAAAGCCTAATTGTGGACTTCACAGAGCTGGTCCCTTCTAAGGGATTCAAGTATCTCCTTGTGTTTGTAGATACTCTTACCGGATGGGTTGAAGCTTTTCCCACCCGAACTGAAAAGGCACGAGAGGTAACTAAGAGACTCCTCACTGAATTGATCCCGAGGTTTGGGTTACCTAGATGCATTGGAAGTGATAATGGGCCAGCGTTCATTGATCAAGTAGTACAAGAAGTATGTCGAGTCCTACAAGTGAAATGGAGACTGCATGCAGCATATAGGCCTCAAAGTTCAGGGAAAACTGAAAGAATGAATCGGACTCTGAAAACCCAATTGGCAAAATTAACCCAGGAAACAGGATTGGGATGGGTGGATGTGTTACCCATAACACTGTTTCGTGTTCGGTGTGCACCCACAAAAAGACTTAAGTTGTCACCTTTTGAGCTCCTGTATGGGAGGCCGCCCTCCTTTGTTCAGGATATTCCAGCTGACCTCAAACAAATAGGAGACCATGTGACACAGGAACAAGTGCAATCTCTCTCCCGTGTTTTTGTTTCTCTTAACAGGTGGGCCCTCGAGCGCACGCCATGCAGCATTGCCGAGCCGATTCATCAGTTCCAGGCTGGCGATAGCGTATGGGTGAAAGAGTGGAAACGAGATCCACTTGCACCTAAGTGGCGTGGACCTTACACCGTCTTGCTCTCTACTCCAACAGTGGTGAAGGTAGCTGAGGTGACCCCCTGGATTCATCACTCCCGTTTGAAAAAGTCCAAAGGCAGTTGGACGTGCAAAGGTGACCCCTCTAATCCTTTTAAACTGACTCTCTCCAAAAACCCCTGTATCTAGCCCTACCGGGAACGGGCTAGGTCACGGGCAACATTAGACGACCGGCCTGCTGCAGCCACAACCTGGAAGCTGGCTGACCTGCGCACGCCTGAAGCTTGAGGAGCATCTGAACCAGCGATTGTGAAAGGAAAGATTCTCTTATACAATTGATTGACTGCCCCCCCCCCCCTTGTGGAACAATTATCAAGGATATTACTCATTGGGGATCCTTGGGATATATGTTTTGGTCTTGGTGGTTCCCCATTTCTGTCACTGGGGGAATTATATTGGGGCTAATATTTTTATGCTATCACAATAAGGTAATCTTTTGTGGAAGGAATGCATATACTACACATCAACATGATTTTATTATTAATCCTGATCCCTTGGGAAGGGGAAGGGTCCTTGAATCTGACCAAATTTGCTAAATATGGATTCCGCCATGACCACAATATGTGGGTAGGCTTAGCTGAGATGGTAGCCAATGTTGCAAATAGGACCAATTGCCTTGTTTGCTCTCTTGGGCCAGATGATTCAGAGGGAGGTATGCCCTTATTACCGATACCATTAAATGCCATTGGTATGGTAAGCGAAATGCCACACCAAACAGAAGTACAGAATTTCCCCGGATGGAACTCATCTAAACCACTACGAGTTATACCTGTACAAGGGGAATTCTGTGTACATAAATCATCAGAGGCAGCTGATCCTACCATGGTAGGCTCTTCTCATTGTCACTATACTTGGGATTATATTAAGAATAGTCAAACCTGGGCAAATGGTACTACCTATCGAACTCGGAATACCTTGCCCTGTGCACCTCCTTTTATTCATGCATGGAAAGTGGTATGGAACATAACTGTGACAGAGAAAGGCAATCTAACATACTGCACTGTGAACTCTCTACCCCTTTTGATATTTCGCCTTATGCACTCCACATACCAAAAACCTCAGACCCGATGGTTGTGGTGGATATGTGGAGAATGGGCATACAAGCAACTCCCTTCCAAATGGAGTGGGACTTGTTTCCTGGGATGGATATTACCACCAATGTGGATTATGCCCACTAATTCGGCCAAGCGTACACGAAGAAACGCTGATATTTCTCGTATAGCAGGAGGAAGTACCCAAAGTTGGAGCGATACTGATGATTGGCCACCAGAGCGCATTATAGCCTATTATGATCCTGCCTCCTGGAATCCTGGTGAGCTCATACAAGGGGCACGGGATCCTATTTATAATCTAAACAGAATAATTCGATTGCAAGCAGTAGTGGAACTTGTAACCAATGCAACGGCCCAGAGTTTGAGACTTATTGCACAACAGCTGGATGAAAGTAGAGCCGCCATTTTGCAGCTGAAAATGGGAATGGATTATGTACTTGCCAGGCAGGGAGGCCTATGTGGAGTCTTGAACTGGACAGGGAATGCCTGTTGCTTTAACATTTCTGATAATGGTGAGGCAATCCGTGTGTTGGCCACAAAGATGGAGAGTATAGCACATGTCCCAGTACAAACATGGGAAGGATGGGATATGGGATGGCTCACCAACTGGTTACCTAATGTTGCGGGACTCAAAGGGATACTATTGTCTTGCTTGTTTTTCTTGACGGTAGTAATAATGGTTTTATGTATGGTGCCATGTATCATTTCATGTTTTAGAAGTACAATTAGCAAGATGATTTCGAATGAAACTCTACCTCATATCATGGCCCTATATAGAGCTTTACCTCAGGAATATGATGAAGGTCAAGCTATCAAGGACACTTGGGATGAAGGTCCTTGAGCTTGAAAGGGGGGAATGAGGCATCTAATCATAGCCTGCATTTTTATCAAGGCTTATAGTTTGATTAGGGTCTGTATTTTAAAATGAGCTTAAAGATTTTCAAATGTTTTATGCCAGGCAGAAGACCAACTGCCTAAGTACTTTGGCAAGATGTTTATCCTCCTGGACAAGGGGGCCCCCTGATTTATAGCAGAAAACAATTCTCAAAGTCGTAAAAAGGGAATTACAGGCTGAGACCAAGGTTACACTGACCCTACATAATTAATAGTTGGTAAACAGTAAAATAAAACCATGTGCCTTAAACTTGAGCCATATCTTCCTAAGGTTAAAGGCCAAGAGTAAATGGAAAAGAAAACAACTGGCTGAGAAGGGAAGTGTAAATAGAAGAAGAGGCTTTTATTTTGAGGCTGTAAACTGGTCCATCCTTTCCTTTGAGAAGGTTTATTCTTCTAAAAAGCTATCTATGATAATGTATGAAATATACTGGCTTAAATATAATTATGCAAAGGATCTAGAAAGAAAGAAATGTTAAATTCTTATTTCATAGAGTCATATTGCTGTAGGAGACCAGAGGGGCAAATGAGCCCAGCCCCCTGCCAGACAGGAGACGCCATCAAGCACTCCTGATATATGGTTGTCAGGCCATTGTTTAAAGACCTCCAAAAAGGAGATATTTCATTGATGATGCATGAGAATGTGAACCCAAGATCCCTGACATCTGTCTAAGATAAAAATTTAAAACTATTAACCATCTGTTTTGGAGGGCAATAAGGCAAGGAGGGCAAGAGGTGAGTTGGTAATTAAGGTTCCTTGTTGAGACAAATGTAAGATATATGACTACTTATTTGTCATTTATAGATAGAAGAATATATAGCTTTTTGTATCCCATAAAAGGCAATAGGAAATGGGTGTATCTTTTAGGATTGGTTATAGCAATCAGCCAATAGGAAATTCAACCAGGCTGATTGGACAGAGGCAGCCAAAGGAGGAGCAAGGGGGCTGGACTGAGGGAATATAAGGGCTGGCCATAATGACAGGAGACCAGGCCAGAGCTTGGTAACCATATACCACTGTGACTCTCATTTATTTGTCTGACAAATAAATTATTATTTTAATTTCTCTATTGCTGCGTTGAATATTTCATTCCAGCTAAGCGTTAACCACAAGCAGGGTGCTACACTATATTCCCTATCTTTTAAACAACCCTCGTTTGTTGCGGTTGTTGCGGCAGTTTTGCAGCTCTTAAAAGCCAGAAGGGTACTAGCAGCAGGACCAACCTACACCCCTCAGCTGTTTAGAACCTTCCTTAGGCACAATTTATGCATGATCTTTGTTTTGCAGCCTTTTCAGAGCATGAGGTTAATCCCCTGTTCTCCTTGTTTTCCTAAAGAAAATGAGATTTTCAATTTTTCTGGGGGGTTTCCAAAAAATTTTATTGATTTTCCAGCTCCGAGACAGAGCACTCTGCATTTTTTGCCATTTGGGTGCAATCAAACTGCAGATTCTGAACTACACATGGGCTGATACCCCGGGATGCACCACTGAATTGTTCTTCAAAAATCTGTGCTTTCTTATTTCTTCACCTTCTTGTTTCCTCATCGTCTTTTACAAAGGAAATGGGGCTGCTGCAGTTGGACAGTTGCCTTACTTGGTCATATGGCCCCAAATGGTTGGAGGCCCATGGTCTTAAAGCTTAAGACATGCCTGCGAGGAGGTGTGGGCCAGCTCTGACACAGAGCACGATGCATTTTCTGCCATGTGGGTGCAATCAAACTGCAGAATCTGAACTACACGTGGGCTGATACCCCGGGATGCACCACTGAATTTTTCTTCAAAAATCTGGGGGTACACCACCTAAGCTTTGAGCTGTTAGGATATTTCCGTTCCACCTTAAAGGGAGCAGGCTTTGGGGAGTCACAGAGTCTGCGCATGTCCTGATCACAGGATGTTTTTGTTCTAATATTCCTTTCGTTTTTGGCAGTCGGCTCAGACACGCTGACAGAATGGACGTGTTTTCTTTTGTTCTGTTAAACGCTAAATAAAGTCTGTAAATAATGCTCTTCTGCTCTTCTGTGATGCAAGCTTTTGACTGTGCTTTCTGCTGAAAGAGGGTGCACCAAGCCCTGGAATGCAGCCTAGGAATTTCTAAGGCTTTGTGCCCCTAACTGTTGGATCTGCGTGACTACGGGAGGCCGATGGATGTCCAGAACTCCGGCTTGGGGGCCATGATGGACGTTATCTCCCTGGCAGTTTCCCAACAACAAGGTTTCGGGCCCAGATTCACGGCACCTACAGGAGAGTAAAGCTGCAACAGACTGCGTTTGAGAGGTACGGTGGGAAAAGCGAAAGAAATGAGGGAGGCTTTTGGCTTTTCTGTTTACCTCGCAAGAATTAATTGGCCTGGGAGCCGAGCCAAAGAGTTCGTGATTAATAGCTGCCAAGATAAGGAGTCTTTCAAGTTAAAATAGACTCACGGCTCAAGTAAAAAGCTGAGATGGATCTCTTACAGACCTCAGAAACTGCTCCGTGCCCTAAGTTGGATGGGCAGAATTATGAAACTTGGGCAAAATGGTGTGAGAGTTTGCTACGTCAGTTTGGGGTGTGGCATGTTGTTTCTGAAGCCCCCCCAGTTCCTCTGACAGAGAGATGGAAATCGCAGAATTCGAAAGCGATTGACGTAATAGTCCTATCCGTATCTCTTGAGGAAATTAAGACGCTGGCTGGCAACACCACTGCACGTGGAATGTGGTCTGCTTTGATGAAAGCTCACAAACAAATAATCCCAGCCCAGAGTTTGACTGCATCGGAGGTCCTAGCTGTTTCCCAGAATGCGAATGAGTGCAGGGATGCTGAGGGCACCGGTTGCAAGCTGCAGGGGGAGCTGACCGTCACGTCATCCCAGGCAGCATTCCAGCCTCCAGGGGGAGCCAAGGAGTCGGCAGCTGAGAGCTCTGTTTCTCATGGGAACCAAGGCCATCGCCTTTGCAGAGGCCGGAAAGGCAAAGGTAAACAGAGCCACAGGCAGACACCTGCAGATGGCCAGGAGCAGAGGGAGGGTGAAGAGCCCGCGCCAAACAAAGCGATGTTTGCTGGCACTGCTTCACCAAAGGCTACAGGCACGTCTGCTGACCAGAAGCAGGGGGGCAAGCTGCAAAAGCCCACGCCAGTGGAAAGCAAGGTTTTGCTAGCTGGCACAGCTTCACCAAAGGCTAAAGGCAGGTCTGCTGGCCAGGAGCAGCAGGGGGGCAAGCTGCAAAACAAGGGTTTGCTTGCTGTAAGGACTGCTCCAACAGCCAAAGGGAGTTTTGTTGTGGATTCAGGCTGTACGCGCCACGTTTCCAAGGACAGGCATCTCTTTATCTCCTTCAAGCCTCAGGAAGGTGAGATCCACCTGGCTGATGGAAGGACGTTGCAAATTGCAGGAGAAGGGACTGTGAAACTTGCAAGTTTGCACACAACCATCAGCGGTGTACTGTATGTTCCAGGAGCTGCGAGCAACTTGCTGAGCATCCCACAGCTTACTGGACGTGGTTTTCAGATTTCCTTCAAGAGGAGCGTCTGTGTCATCAGTAAAGGCAAAGAGGACTATTTGCATGCAAAGTTTATGGATGGTTTGTTCCATATAACTTATGATGACACTGCTGTTGTATCTAATGCTGATTCTTGTTGTGTTGCACAAACTAACAAAGTTCTTCATGCAGGTTGCATTCACGATGCGCATCGACGGTTTGGTCACCTCTCTTGGAAGGCACTGGCCAAGATGCCAGAGGTGGTTGAAGGTTTGAACATCAAACCCTGTAAATTTCACATGAAATGTGTATCTTGTGCAGAGAACAAGGTGAAGGTTGCTCCAAAAGGCAAGGAATCTAGCAGGCAGGCTTCCAAACCCTACCAGCTAGTGCATGCAGACCTGGTTGGGCCACTTGCGCCCTCTATAGGAGGAGCAAGGTACTTCATGATTCTAATTGATTCCTTTTCCAGGTACATTCATGTGTATTTGCTCGAACAGAAATCGCAAGCGTTTCCAAAGTTTAAGGAATTCTGTGCTTGGTTGGAGAATGTGCACGGTAAACGCATTTCTTCTTTATTTACTGATCGGGGCGGGGAGTTTACTTCTCAGCAGTTTGAAGCTTTCCTGACTGAGAAGGGAATCCAGCATGACATGTCAACGCCCAGATCGCCATGGATGAATGGTCTTGCGGAGAGAGCAAATCAAACATTGCTGCAAGGGATAAAAACCTTGTTGCATGATGCCAATCTCCCTGATAAGTTTTGGGGGGAAGCTTTGGGGAATTTGGTTTACAGTTATAATCGCAGATTGTCATCACCCATTGGTTGTACCCCCTATGAGAAGATGTTTGGCAAGAAACCCAACACCAAACACATGAGAATCTTTGGTTCGGACATGTGGGTACGCACACAACAAACCAACAAGCTTGGGAAGCGTGGGGCACATGGTTTGTTCATGGGGTACGAAAAAGGTGCATACAGGGTATGGATGACTGACTCTAAGTCCATTAAGTTCACAAGGAGTGTTGAGTACAATCCTAAGTGGGGGGAAAATGTGGGAATTTTCCAGAGTTACCCAGAGGAGGATGAAGGTGATGTCAAGCAAGCAGCTAAAGATGAGAAAGCTGCTGCTGAAGAGGATGAGGATGAGGATGAGGATGAGGATGAGGATGATGATGATGATGATCAGAGTTCGGATTCCAGTTCAGTGGGCGGCGCTGCTGCTGCTGCTGGTGTCAGTGACAGTGACGACACAGCAGACTACCAGAGCGCAAAAGCCTCAGTCAGACCATCTGATGCGTCTGACAATGAACTGGAAGAACCACTGTTCACCATTGGTCATTTTTCTCCTAAAAAAGAGGAGATGAGTCCAGAAGACTTGCGTCTAGTACGCAGATCTGAAAGGGTGACCAAGGGCAGACCTCCAAAGAGGTATGCTGATGAGTTTGCTAAGACAGCAACTGCTGTTCTTAGTAGCTCAGAGAAGGTGTGGGAACCTTCAAGCTTCAAAGAGGTTCAGGAGTTAACCTCTAAAGATGCTGAGCCTTGGCTAAATGCCATGAAGGCTGAAGTTGATTCCTTGAACAGGAACCAAACTTGGGAACTGGTACCGGTAGCCCCAGGAATGAGACTGGTTGGCAGCAAATGGGTCTTCAAGGCCAAGACAGACCAGAGTGGCAAGGTAGTCAGACACAAAGCCAGATTGGTTGCCAGAGGTTTTTCACAGGTACCAGGACAGGATTACCACGAGACCTACTCACCCACAGTCAAATATGAGAGCATTCGGCTGATGCTCAAGGTCGCTGCGGAGGAGAAACTGCATGTTTCCCACCACGACATTAATACAGCTTTTTTGTACAGGATTTTGAATGAACAGCTGTTCATGCTTCCACCTGATGGGATGGAGATACAGAAGGGAATGGTCTGTAAACTGCAGAAATCCTTATATGGTCTCAAGCAGAGTGCCAGGTGTTGGAACACAAAACTCACTGAGACATTGCTTTCTCTAGGTTTTCACCAGGGCAAAGCTGATCCATGTGTGTTTGTCAAGGAGGAGGGGCAAAACAAACTGTATTGTTTATGTTTTGTTGATGATCTTCTGATGTTTTGGAAGAATCAGGCTTTTTACCAAAGCACCCTAGCTCAGCTGAAGGAGCACTTTGACATGAAGGATCTTGGTGGGGTGTCCAACTATCTTTCTCTGCAGGTGGAGAAGGACCAAGCAGGTAATTTTCTGGTACACCAAACACAGAAAATTGCTGATGTCTTAACCAGGTTGAATTTGGTTGATGCAAACCCAGCAGACACACCGATGGTGACAGGTTACCAGGTAGACAGTACTGCTGAAGCGTTTTCTGACACAACGCTATACAGATGCATTCTAGGCAAGCTGAATTTCATTGCCAGATGTTCAAGACCTGACATAGCTGTAAGCTGTAATCTGCTTAGCAGACATGCCAACAATCCTACGGTTCAGGATTGGAAAGCTCTGAAGCGCATAGCCCGCTATTTGAAAGGGACTATGCACTACAGGCTGAGGTTCACCAGTCAGAAGACTGGAGGTCTTGAAATCTTTGCTGATGCAAGTTTTGGAAGTGACACCACGGATGGTACAAGCACTTCTGGAGTATGCTACATGTACAACCACTGCCTGTTTGACTGGTTGTGCAAGAAGCAGACAACAGTGAGCCTAAGTTCCTGTGAAGCAGAACTCAATGCTCTGTCATTTTCACTCATGGATTGTGAATGGTTGATGCAACTGTTTAAGGACATCAGGGTTTCTGTGAAATGTCCTATACAAGTGTATCAAGACAATAGATCATGTTTGGCTTTGCTGAACTCCGAGAGTTGCAAGCAGAGAACCAAGTACTTGCAGATTAAGCTACATCGTGCAAGAGAGTGTATTCACTATTGCTACCTCTCCAATAGTGACCCATCAACACCAAACAGTTTGTCGTTGGCTTCCTTGGCATAGTTCTTTAAGTGGCAGGCTTCCTTAGCAAAGTAAACAGTAGCAAAGTAAACTGCGCTATTAACTGACAAGGCCAAGCAGGCGTTAAAGATGTCTGTGCAAATAGGCTTTATCCAGGACGCTCCTGTGCCATGGAAAAGGTCTCTGTCCAAGGAGGTCTGGTCCTCTACTGAGTGTATCTGGGAAATGTGCCTCTTCTGCCTTCTGATAGGCTACACCTGAAAAGAGCCACTTCTGCCATTGTGAAAGCTGAGCCCTCTTGAGGTGGTAGGAGGACCCATGCAGCAGGATAAAGCCCACAATAAACACCGAGAGGATCCTCTCCTGCGAGGGCTACAGTGGGAAGGGATGGAGTTCCTTCAGTGGAAGGCCTAAAAACGAAGATGAGCACCCCATAGTCAAATTTTATTAGACTTAACCATCCAGGAGTCCTTTACCTTTACCTTTAGTTCTTTGCTTCCATTTTAATGAGGGAACAGAAATATGTGAAAAGCAATGTTGTCCAATGTTATTTGATAATATGTCACACCAGGCCCATTGCTATCAATCAAATTCAATGCAACATACCAGCCAGGGAAAACATTAAGTTTAGGGAAGCTTTTAATGTTTGACGAACTATTGTATTTTAAGATTTTGTTGGAAGCCGCCTGTCAGGGAATTGGAAGCTGCCAAAGAGCCGAGGGGGGAGAGAGAGGCAATTACAGAGAGCCTAAAGAGCTCATCAGCAGTCTCTCATCCGACTCCGAGGAGGAAATAGGGAGGGGGGAGAGCCAGTGCCCGGAACTATGTTGGATTCCAAGCAGGAAACACCATCAGAGCACTCCTGACATATGGTTGTCAAGCCTCTGCTTAAAGACCTCCAAAGTAGGAGACTCCACCACACTCCTTGGAAGCAAATTCCACTGTCGAACAGCTCTTACTGTCAGGAAGTTCTTCCTAATGTTTAGGTGGAATCTTCTTTCTTGTAGTTTGGATCCATTGCTCCGTGTCCGCTTCTCTGGAGCAGCAGAAAACAACCTTTCTCCCTCCTCTATGTGACATCCTTTTATATATTTGAACATGGCTATCATATCACCCCTTAACCTCCTCTTCTCCAGGCTAAACATGCCCAGCTCCCTTAGCCGTTCCTCATAAGGCATCATTTCCAGGCCTTTGACCATTTTGGTTGCCCTCCTCTGGACACGTTCCAGTTTGTCAGTGTCCTTCTTGAATTGTGGTGCCCAGAACTGGACACAGTACTCCAGGTGTGGTCTGACCAGAGCAGAATACAGTGGCACTATTACTTCCCTTGATCTAGATGCTATACTCCGATTGATGCAGCCCAGAATTGCATTGGCTTTTTTAGCTGCCGCGTCACACTGTTGGCTCATGTCAAGTTTGTGGTCAACCAAGACTCCTAGATCCTTTTCACATGTACTGCTCTCAAGCAGTACTAGCTCCCATGTTTTGTTCCTTTCTAAGGAATCAAGCTCAGCCTTCATGGCATTTAACCATGACTCAGCTTCCTTAGAATCCAAATCCTGGATTTCTTGGAAACTTGAAGGTTCAAATACCTTCTTGGAGCTTTTAACAGCTGCTACTGCTGTCTTAGCATATTCATCAGCAAATCTCTTTGGAGGTCTGCCTTTTGTGGCTCTTTGTGACCTACGAATCAGCCTTAAGTCCTCAACACTTTTCTCTTCCTTCTTAGGAGAAAAGTGGCCTATTGTGAACAATGGTTCTTCCAATTCTTGATCAGAGCTTTCAGAGGGTCGCATAGAGGTTTTCGCACTCTTGAAATCCTCTGAATCATCCGATTCAGTTTCAGACTCAGAACCTTCATCAGTGGGTGTGGGTTGTTGCGGCTGCTTTTGCTGTTGCTTATCCTCAGTCTCATCACTGTCATCAGGATAACATTGGAAAATTCCCACATTCTCCCCCCACTTGGCATTGTACTCAACACTTCTTGTGAGCTTAATTGTCTTAGAGTCAGTCATCATTATTCTGTAAGAACCTTTCTGATAACCTAGAAAGATACCATGCAATCCACGCTTGCCTAACTTGGAGCTTTGTGGTGTGTGAACCCACATGTCAGAACCAAAAATTCTCATGTGTTTGATGTCCGGTTTCTTGCCAAACATCTTCTCATACGGGGTACAACCAATCGCTGAAGATAACCTGCGATTGTAACTGTAAACGAAACATGAGAGAGATTCGGCCCAATAACTCTCTGGAAGATTGGCATCATACAGCAAGGTTTTTAACCCTTGAAGCAATGTCTGATTTGCCCTTTCGCAAAGTCCATTCTGCCATGGCGAGCGAGGACTGGACAAATCGTGTTGAATTCCTTTCTCAGTCAGAAAAGCTTCAAACTGCTGAGAAGTGAATTCTCCCCCGCGATCAGTGAAAAGAGTCTTTATCTTCTTACCATGCACATTTTCCAACCAAGCACAGAATTCCTTGAACCTTGGAAAAGCCTCTGATTTCTGCTTGAGATTGTACACATAAATATACCTGGAAATGCATCAATGAGAACCATGAAGTACCTATTTCCACCCAAAGAGGGCGATAGTGGACCAACTAAATCAGCATGAACAACCTGGTATGGTTCAGTAGCTTGCCTACTAGACACCTTACCTTTCGCAGCCATTTTCACCTTGTTTGCTGCGCATGCCTTGCACTTCATGTGGTACCTGCAGGGTTTAATAGTCGTACCTTCAACCAAGGCAGGCATTTTAGATACTGCCTCAAAATGCAAATGACCAAATTTTCTGTGAAAATCATGAATACATCCTGCATGCAAACATTTGTTAGAACCTGCAATGCAACAAGTCTCATTCTGCACAACATCATCATAATACAAAACAAATAAACGACCAACATTTTCAGCATGCAATACATAATCGTTTTTCTTTGTGATGGTGCATTTCTTGTTCTTGAAGGAAACGTCAATGTTCCGTTCATTCAGCTGCATAACACTGAGTAGATTGTGTGTAGCATCTGGAACGTAAAGCACATCTTGTATCGACAAGTCCAAACTGTGAAGAACAACAGTTCCGTAGCCTTGACTGGGGATCGTGTGGTCATCCGCCTGGTGAATCGCACCTTCCTGTGGTGTAAAAGACACGAACAGTCGCTTATCGTTGCACATGTGGTGGGTAGCTGCTGAATCAACAACAAAGAAAGATCTAGACGTCTTCTGGACCTTTGCGATGTTTGGAGTGAAGCGTGAGACCATTGCCTTGTGCTGCGTTGTCCTGGAGACCGGACCTTTGCCTTTGCTTTGGCCTTTTCCACGCGATGAGCTTCCGCTGCGCTGCTCTGTCTTGGCTCTGGGATATCTGCATTCCCTCTTCATATGGCCTAGACATCCACACAAGTAGCATTTCACTGCCTTCAAAGCTTTGGTGCCATCTGGTGGTTTCACTGCACTCTGGGATGACGTCTGTGAAGACTCCTCCTTACCCATGCAGCTAGCACCCTGGCGGTCTGCTTCATTCAGAATCACGGCAGTAACATAGGCTACTGTGAGCTGAGCAGTTGGCTGAACAGCAATCTGAGTGGCAACGAACTCCCAACTTGGACCCAAAGAATGTAGTATCCTGAAGGAATACACAGCCTCTGGAAAGGTGAGTCCTCTCTGTTGCAGCTCATGTCTCAGATTCTGCATTTCCATCAGATGTGTACGCACATCTCCACCTTCAGCAAGAGCCATACCATGCAGCTTGGCATAATAGTACATTGAGGAACCAGCCTCTGTCCTCAAGTGAGCTTCTCTTAAAGTGTCCCAAATTTCTCTGGCTGTGGTCTTACCACGCAACAGACAGAGCTCTTCTGGGGATACTATCAATGAAAGAGTTCCCATCGCTTTGGTATCTTTAGCTCTCCACTCGTCTGTAACTGGAGCTGGGGGGTTGTCTGTAATAACTTTATACAGACCCTCTTTCCGCAGAATAGCCTCTGCATAGAGTACCCAGTCCGCGTAGTTTTTCTTATTGAGCTTAGGAATCCCAAAAGCATCAGCCAGCTTTGCATCTGCCATCTCCACGGCGTTTAATGAAGCTGCGTCACTGCTGCTTTCAAACCTCATTCCAAAAGCAAGTTCAAAGGTACTTTCGGTTTTCAAGCCTCCCAAGCCTGTGAGCCTGTGCCTTAGAGCCTTTGCCTGTATTGCGGCAAAACGGCTTTAAAAGTTCAAAGTCCAGCCATAAAGCCATAAACTAGAAGCTGGCAGGCTGCCCGGAGCATGAGCACATACCTCTCATCAATCAACTCGACGCGCAGAGCAGATAACACCGATCCGTTTCTCTGTTCCTCTGCCGGCATTCCGACTCGGCTTCTGGAGTCCATCCTTCAGCTGACTGCGTTTATCTGGGCCCGGAACTAAAAATGTTGTAATTGCAGAGTCCTGTACACAGCGGAATGATGAGCAGTACGTGCCACATGCTTAACTTTGCTTTATTTTCTTTTTTAAAAAAAATTATTGGTTTTACAAAGTTTTTATAAACAATACAAACAAATAAAGAAACAAACAAACATGTATAATTTCATCTCCTTTTTTCATAAACCTCACTTCTCTGACTCCCCCAAACCTCCCCTTTCTACATCCCAATTTCCAAAATTGTTTCAGCAAATCCTAAACTTAATTTTATCAAATTTGTCTCTTATTTGTTCTTTTCTTTTACTTAATCTTTTGTCGCTGTAATCTCCTTTTCTTACTAAAAACCTCAACATTTTAGCATTCATTAATTTTGCAGTATTTCTTGAGATAAGTTTTAAATTTCTTCCAATCTTCATCCGCCGTCTCTTTCCCCTGTTCACGGATTCTGTCGGTCATTTCAGCCAATGTCATATAGTCTATTACCTTCATCTGCCATTCTTCCAGAGTGGGTAGATCTTGAGTCTTCCAATGCTTTGCGATAAGTATTCTTGCTGCTGTAGTAGCGTACATAAAAAAAGTTCTATCTTTCTTCGACACCAATTGGTTAACAATGCCCAAGAGAAAGGCCTCTGGTTTCTTAGGGAAAGTACATTTTAGTACCTTTTTCATTTCATTATATATCATTTCCCAGAAAGCCTTAATCTTCGGGCACGTCCACCAAAGGTGGTAGAAAGTACCTTCAGTTTCTTTACACTTCCAACACTTATTGTCAGGCAAAAGATAGATTTTTGCTAGCTTGACTGTGGTCATGTACCACCTGTAGATCATTTTCATAATATTTTCCTTTAAGGCATTACATGCCATAAATTTTAGGCTTCCGGAGGCGGCGCGAAACAGCAATGGCGGTCCTCTTCAGGCTCTGAAGAGGGGCTCCACGGAAAAGGGTCGTGTGCTGCGGCACAGCGACGACCCATTAAGAAAAACCACGGGCAGAGCGAGCCCGTGGCCGTGGGACTCGGCGGGCACCAGAAGCGACCCCAGAAACGGAGAAGGAACCCCATAAGGGGCTCCGGAACGTGGAAGGGGGAGCGGTGCTGTGAGTTCATCGCTCTTTCTGCGGAAGCGAAGCCGTGCGGCTGCTGCTGATGAGCGCTGACCTTTCTTCTTGAAACATCAGGCTTCAAACTACATACTCGTGAGTAAGGATTAAATTTTCGGGACTAAAAGATCTAAAATTTGGCTGAAAACGGGAGACGCAAAACAGGAAGTCCGTCTTCCGACCGTGCTTTAAAGATCAAAAGCAAAGACTTTGACAAGCGGGAAGCGCTTTAAAAGGGATTACAAAGTTGGGACTATCGTGTATTGACGGAATTGGCTTTTAAGGGGTAAAAAAGAGGCATCTGTTTTTAAGCTTACGGGATTTTAAATGGGACTTTCCTCCCTTTTGTGGATTACAAAGGATTAAGAAACCAAGCCCCGGACTGCCAGGAGATAAAAGAACTGTCAAATTGCGGAAACTGTATCTAAAATTGAAATTGTTACATTTGAGCGTTGCTGACAAGATACAATCAGGGAAACTGTTTCTTGCACCTCTTTTGTGAGACTTTGTTTTAACTGGGGAAGAGCTCTGCACGTTAAAAGAGTGATTGAAGGACTTTTTGTAAACTGTTTGGGACTTCAGGAACTTTAATGGCGGATAAAATCCTTTCTTTCTTGTGAGCTACAGTGGTACTCCCCCTAGTGGATTCTGGATTTATAATTGTCTGGGAACAACATTTTATTTTGACTCTCTGCTGCTTTGTTATTTACACTTTGGAACTGTTTTTCCCATGGGACAGTATATAATTTGACCTTGACACATAGACAGGTGTGGAATGAGTGGCCCAGCGAAAACAAGATCTGCAAAAACGAAAGCAAAACAAGCCCAACTTGTTCAAACAACTTTGACTTCCCAGTCACGTAGATCATCCGTCCCAGCTGTTTTGGGAGTACAAGAGGGGGAAGTTGAGCAGCCAGCATCAGAGGACATGGCTACAGGAGGATCTGAAACCTTTTTAAAACAAATCTTGGAACAATTGGCAATCTTGAACCAGAAGGTGGATGACCAATCGACAAAAATTGATCAAGCTACAACCTCTATTAGTAAACTAACTGACCAAGTTGCTCAACATACACAAGTAATTGGGAACCTTAAGGAAGCAACTGTAGAAAATCGTAAACTGGCTGAGGAAGCCAACCAAAAAGCAGAACAAGTAAATCAGAAGGTTGAGGCAATAAAAGGGGAGGTAAGGCCGTTACACAAGCAGATCAGTGAACAGCAGGCCTACCTGTCTATGGTGGAGCTGAGAAATCGGGAAAACAATCTGAGATTGAGAGCTATTCCAGAACTTGAACAGGAAGATCTGACTGGCTACCTGACAGCGGAATTTTCAAAGTTCTGGGGTATAGAAGAAGACAAAGACTTTAAAATTACAACTGCGTTCAGACTGGGAAGAGTCGTGAGGAGGGACAGATCCAGAGACTGTTTGATTATCCTGAGATCCAAGCAGGAGAGAGACAAGATATTAGGCCTTCATTTTAAGAAATCACTGGTTATTCAAGGCAAAAGAGCAGAAATTTACAGAGACATACCAAAACAACTTTTGGACCTTAGAGCTACATACTCAGACTTAGCAAGATTACTGAGAGGCAACTCAATTCCTTATAGGTGGGAGTTCCCTCAAGGATTATCCTTTAACTTCACAGGAAAGAAAGTTAAAATTAAAACAACAGAAGACAATCAGAAGTTCCTGAACGACCACGGAGAGGATCTCCAAAAGGGAGCAGCAGCAGCTTGGCCACTGCCACCGCCTGGAATTGTACCGACACCTACACCCTCGGGATCAGAGGAAAAGGAAGAGACGACACTATAAGACCAACAGATTGATCCAGGATGTCTCTGCAGCTACTCAGTTGGAACATTAATGGCGGGAATTCTCCGGAAAAAAGAAGAAGAATCTTTCATATATTGAAAAAAGAACAATTGGACATTATTTGCTTGCAGGAAACTCATGTGACTAGGCTCCACAGGAAAGTATTAATTAACAAAAGACTAGGCCAAGAATTTATTTCATCGGATAGAGTCAAGAAAAGAGGAGTGGTGATCTACGCAAAGGAGAGCCTGTCACCAAAATTTTTATTTAAAGATGAGCAAGGAAGAATTGTAGCTATTGAAATACAGACACAAGGAGAAAAATTTTTGATATTAGGAATTTATGCACCAAATGAGGGGAAATCAGACTTTTACAAGAAGCTGCATGAGATAATGCTGGACTATCTGGACTATACCAACATCATTATGATGGGAGACATGAATGGTGTGGTCTCTACAAACATGGATAAGTCACAAAACCAAAACTTAACAAAAGATGGTAGACTACCTAAGACTTTTTTTGAACTAACTGACAATATGGATTTGATTGATATATGGAGGACAAAGAACCCCTTAGGTAAAGAAGGAACCTTCTTTTCTGAGGCCCATTTGTCATGGACAAGAATCGACCAAATATGGACAACTAGAGGGCTGGCACCTAAGATTAGAAAAGTGGAAATCTGCCCTAAAACCTGCTCCGACCACAACGCCTTGAAAGTGGAATTGAGACTTACTCCAATCGGTTCCTTCAGATGGAAAATGAATGACACCCTACTAAGAGATCAGGAGATTGTGAAGAAGGCCCCAAAAACTTTAAAAGACTATTTTGAAATAAATTTGAACACCCCGGTGGAAAAGAGAACAATCTGGGACGCGAGTAAAGCAGTTATGAGAGGGTTTCTGATACAACAGAATACGATTAAGAAAAGACTCTGGAATGAAAAAAAAGATAAGATCTTAGAGAAGATAAGAGAAGGGGAGAAAAAACTGAGATCAAAACCAAAGTCGAAGGAGGTTCTCAGAGAAATTAAGTTCCATCAAGCACAATATGCGAAACTGATAAATCAAGAAGTTGAATGGAAAATTAAACAAATGAAACAAAGATCATTTGAATCAGCGAATAAGTGTGGGAAACTGCTAGCATGGCAGTTGAAAAAGAGACAAAAATTGAATACGGTTACAAACCTAGAGATTGAAGGGAGAAATATCCAGAAACCAGAGGAAATTAGAAAGTGCTTCCAGAGATATTTTTAAAAACTTTATACGCAAGGGCCGCAGGAAGAGACTGAGATAGACCAATTTCTAAAAATTAATGGATTACCAAAATTAGCCCAGGAAAAGAGATCAATCCTGAATTATAAGATAACACAACAAGAAATTGAGGATGCCATTCAGAATATGCAACTAGGCAAATCTCCAGGACCAGATGGACTTACCTCCAAATATTATAAGACATTGAAAGACTTCTTGATACATCCACTATTGGAGGTTTGCAATCAGATCATGGAGGGGAAGAAGGCGCCGGAATCGTGGAAAGAAGCTTTCATCACATTGATACCCAAACTGGAAACTGAAAAGACTCAACTCAAGAACTACCGTCCCATCTCACTCCTAAATGTGGATTACAAAATTTTTGCAGACATTTTGGCAAGTAGGCTTAAAAAAGTGTTAAATGAAGTAATTCATAAAGACCAAGCAGGCTTTCTCCCAGGTAGACATCTGTTTGATAATACCAGGAATATAATCGACATTTTAGAACTCTTGCAAACTAACATCAATACGAAAGCAGTGTTGATTTTTATAGATGCGGAGAAGGCCTTTGATAATATTTCTTGGAAGTTTATGAAGAGAAACTTGGAAGGGATGGGAGTGGGACGGGGGTTTGAAAATGGAATAGAGGCTATATACTCAGAGCAAAAAGCTAAACTGATAGTGAACAATGTGGTGACAGAAGAGTTCAAAATTGAAAAGGGAACACGACAGGGGTGCCCCCTATCCCCTCTTTTATTTATCTCAGTCCTGGAGGTGCTTTTGAACATGATTAGGGAGGACCGGTTGGTGCAAGGAATACAGGTCGGAGTGAAACAATATAAACTGAAAGCTTTTGCAGATGATTTGGTTTTAACATTACAGGAGCCAGAATCTAGTACAAAAAGAGTTTTAGAACTGATTCATGAGTTTGGTCGGGTGGCAGGATTTAAGCTGAACAAGCAAAAAACCAAGGTTTTGGGGAAAAACTTGACACCTTTAGAAACAGATGGGTTTCAGAAGGAGACAGAGTTAAATGTGGTTAAAAAAGTGAAATACCTAGGGGTCAATTTGTCTTCCAAAAATTTGAATTTATTCAAAGATAACTATGAAAAATGTTGGTCAGAAGTTAAAAAGGATTTAGAAATTTGGTCAAGATTAAAACTTTCCTTGTTGGGTAGAATTGCAGCTATAAAAATGAATGTATTGCCAAAGATGTTGTTTTTGTTTCAAACCCTACAGATTGTGGACAGAGTGGAATGTTTTGGAAAATGGCAGAAGGATATTTCTAAGTTTGTCTGGCAAACATAATGTTGTGTCAGCAAACATAATGTTGTGACCAATATCCTGTGCCCACTTAATCATAGCTGATTTAACTGTTTCGTCTTGTGTATTCCACTTCAGCAACAAGTTATACATTCTTGACAAATTCTTAACATTGGGTTCTAACAGTTCTGTTTCTAATTTTGATTTCTCCACCTGGAAGCCAATTTTCCTGTCTTGTTTGTATACCTCCATTATTTGGAAATAATGGAGCCAATCTCGTACCTTTGTTTTTAATTTCTCATGACTCTGTAATTTCAGTTTATCTCCTTCTTGTTACAAAATATCCCAATACTTTGGCCACTTGGCCTCCATATTGAGTTTTTTCACCGCTTTAGCCTCCAAAGGTGACAACCATCTAGGAGTTTTGTTTTCCAACAAATCCTTATATCTAGTCCAAACATTATATAGTGCTTTTCTGACAATATGATTTTTAAAGGCCTTATGCACTTTAGCTTTATCATACCATAAATATGCATGCCATCCAAATACATTATTAAAACCTTCTAAATCCAAGATATCTGTATTCTCGAGGAGCATTCACTCTTTCATCCAGCAGAACGCTGCTGCTTCATAGTACAGTTTTAAGTCCGGCAGGGCAAATCCCCCTCTTTCCTTTGCATCCGTTAATATCTTAAATTTTATTCTGGGCTTTTTGCCCTGCCAGACAAATTTCGAAATATCCTTCTGCCACCACTTGAAACAGTCCATCCTGTCAAGAATTTGCAATGTTTGAAATAAAAATAACATTCTAGGCAATACATTCATCTTTATAGCTGCAATTTGGCCCAACATTGAAAGCTTCAAATTTGACCATGTTTCCATATCCTTTTAAAACTTCTGACCAACATTTCTCATAATTGTCTTTAAATAAATTCAAATTCTTAGATGTCATATGAACCCCTAAATATTTCACCTTCTTAACCACCGTCAAACCTGTTTCATTCTGGAACTTCTCCCTTTCCATGACTGATAATTTTTTTTCCAAAACCTTAGTCTTTTGTTTGTTCAGTTTAAATCCAGCCACTTGACCAAATTCTTGAATTAATTCTAAAACCCTTTTTGTACTAGTGTCTGGCTCTTGTAAGGTAAGCACTAAGTCATCTGCAAATGCCCTAAACTTGTACTGTTTGGCTCCGACCTGTACCCCTTTAACCAGCTGGTCACCTCTAATCATATTTAGCCACACCTCCAAGACAGATATAAAGAGTAATGGGGAGATTGGGCACCCCTGTCGTGTCCCTTTTTCTATTTTAAATTCTTCAGTTATCACATTATTTACAATCAGCTTTGCTTTTTGTTCTGAGTATATTGCACCCATACCATTCTCAAAACCTTGGCCTACCCCCATCGCATGAAGATTCTTTTTCATAAAGCTCCAAGAAATATTGTCAAAGGCTTTCTCCGCGTCCACAAATATCAAAACTGCTTTAGTGATTATGTTCACCTCTAATAGTTCCAAAATGTCTATTATGTTCCTCACATTATCTGACAAATGTCTTTTTGGGAGAAAGCCTGCTTGGTCCATATGAATCTCTTCCATCAGCACTCTTTTTAATCTTTTTGCCAAAATGCCTGCAAAAATTTTGTAATCCACATTAAGTAATGATATAGGGCGGTAGTTCTTAAGTTGAGTCTTTTCAGTCTCTGTCTTTGGTATGAGTGTAATGTACGCTTCTTTCCACGATTCTGGTGCCCTTTTCCCCTCCAAAATCTCATTGCAGACTTCCTTTAACGGTTGCACTAACCACTCCTTCAAAGCTTTGTAGTATCTGGAAGTCAGCCCATCTGGTCCTGGAGATTTGCCCAGCTGCATGTTTTGGATGGCACCCTCTATCTCTTGTTCTGTTATTTTCTGGTTTAGATCCACTTTGCTTTGATAAGAGATTTTTTGTAATCCATATTGCTTGAAAAACTCGTCTATATCTTCTTCCTTCTGCGGCCCTTGTGAATATAATTTTTTAAAATAGCTCAGAAAGCAATTCCTGATCTCATTAGGTTTATATATATTCTTTCCATCAACTTCTAGGCTTGTAACCGTATTTAATTTCTGTCTTTTCTTCATTTGCCAGGCCAGAAGTTTGCCACATTTGTCTGCAGATTCGAATGTCTTTTGTCTCATTTGTTTAATCTTCCATTCAATCTCTTGGTTCGTCAATTCCATGTATTGTGTCTGATATAACTTGATCTCTCTCAGGATCTCCTGGGACTTTGGTTTGGATCTCAATTTCTTCTCTCCTTCTTTTATCTTTTCCAAAATCTTATCCTTCTTTTCATTTTGTTTTCTCTTCTTTATTGAATTTTGTTGTATTAAGAATCCTCGCATCACAGCTTTACTTGCATCCCAGATTACTCTTTTTTCCACATCTGTTTTTAGATTTATTTCAAAATAGTCCTTTAGGGTTTTTGGGGCCTTTTTGTGGATCTCCTCATCTCCATCTTAATGGCGTTATGGTCGGAGCAAGTCTTTGGGCAGATTTCCACTTTCTTAATCTTTGGAGCCATCCCACTAGTAATCCAAATTTGGTCAATTCTAGTCCAGGTCATCATAGCTTCAGAGAAGAAAGTTCCCTCTCTCTCGAGAGGGTTCCTTGTCCTCCAAATATCAATCAAATCCATATTTTCAGTCATTTCAAAAAAAGTCTTTGGTAATCTCCCATCTTTGGAAATTATCTGTCTTTGTGCTTTGTCCATATTCGTAGATACTACTCCATTCATGTCTCCCATCATAATTAGGTTGTAATCCAAATAGTCCAATAATGTCTCATGCAACTTCTTAAAAAATTCTGACTTCCCTTCATTAGGTGCGTAAATCCCTAATATCAAAAAATTTTCACCTTGAACTTGGATTTCAACTGCCAAATATCTCCCTTGTTCATCTTTAAACATAAATTTCGGGGAAAGTTTTTCCTTTGCATAGATTACCACTCCTCTTTTTTTTACTTTATCTGATGAAATAAATTCTTGGCCTAATCTCTTGTTGATGAGTAGCTTCCTGTGCAATCTTGTCACACGAGTTTCCTGTAAACAAATCAAGTCCAAATGTTCCTTTTTCAATAGGTGAAATACATTTCTTCTCTTACGAGGGAGGTTCAAACCGTTACAATTCCAGCTTAAAAGTTGCAGAGCCATATTGAAACTATTTGCCTCCTGTCGCTCCGAGTAGCTCTTCTTCTTCTGTCGGTAGTTTAAGTCCAAACGACAAATTTAAGATGTCTGTTACTTCTTTTGTCTCTGATGTTGGTTCCACTCCCACTGTTCCTTTCAGAAGGTCTTCCCTGTAGTCTTTCAAGAATTGGTCTCGGTCTTGAACTGATCTTATCCTGATTTTCCTACCTTTAAATTTAAAAGATAGGCCTTGAGGGAATTCCCACCTGAAGGGTATTTCGTTCTTCGTCAGCAGACCCACTAGTTCTTTATATAGTGTTCTTGCATCCAGAATCTCTTTTGGTATATCCTTAAAAATATCCACAAAAGAATTCTCAATCTCAAGGGTTCTTTGATAATGCAAATTCAATATTTTGTCTCTTAAAGTTATCAGGCAATCCCTTGGCTTTTTCCTGCCTTGCGCTCTGCCCAGTCTGAAGGCAGTCACTATCTTAATTTCTTCCTTCTCCAACTCCTCTTGCCAAAAATCCGAAAATTCTTTTGAAAGGAAGTCCACCAAGTTATCTCCTTCACTTTCAGGAACTGCTCTCAATCTTAAATTCCTTTCCTTCCTCTGCAGGTCAAGCATGGACAGGGCTAATGTATGATCTTCTAGTTTTTTGCAAACTGGCTCTATTTTTTCCTGTGTAGCATCTGCAGAGACTTTGGCCTCCTCAGCAGAGACCTTAGCTTCTTCTGCAATTTTACGTATGTTGGCAGAGTCCTCTAATATTTTATTAATAGATTCTGTATTAGACGTCACTCTTTTCCCTAATTCATTCACGCTTTGTGTGTTCTGATCAAGTTTTATTGAGAGTTCTGTCAACTTTTTGCTATTTTCCAATCCCTGCTTTGTCAGAGATTCCAAAGACTCATTTATCTTGACTAAAGCTTGTGTTACAGCATCTGATGTCATTGTTGTTTTTGTCTGGCCAGTTGCAGCTGGTGCCGTAGGGATGCCTGAAGCTGAAACTCTACGCTGTTGTAAAGATTTTGTCTTGTATGGTCTTCCAGATCTAGTTGTTGTCTCTTCTGGTACGCCGCTCATTGCCTAGCCAAGGTCACTCTCACGCCTGGGTTGTTTTTAAAAGGAAATTTCCACTGCCTTAATAGTTACAGTCCAAATTGCAGCAATTACCAGAATGTCCTCTAGGGGAAAAAAGTTTCCAAAACTTCTGAAACAAAATGTCTTATAGTCAATCCCCTAGGGTTTTCCAATAGTCAATTGCAACAGTTTCCTGTATTTCCAAAGATTAACAAAACAGTAATTTTGTAACTCTCCTGAGCCCAATAACTTTAAAACAAAGTAGCTTTCCAAGTAGCCATTTAACTCACTTACAGTTCTCTTCCGGCATCCTCACTTAGACAGTCCGTTTCAGGAGCATTTGACACAGCGGTAAAAGTTTTTTAAACTCCTTTTCCAGCAGGTTTAAATCAGAAATTCAGCCCCCTTCTGCTCCTGCCAGCCAAAAGGGGGAATTTTCAAAGCCAATGTCTAGTTCGCTTAGTTCTTTAAGATCTTTCAAAGGTTGCAGCTTTTAACTTTCTTTGCTGTATACTTTTGCAGTCCAGGAAAGGCTGACTTCCTTGCTTTAAAGCCAATCCCGTTTTCAGCCAAAATTCTTTAAAGTAATTGTAAATCCCAAATTAGTTTCAGTCCTACTCACAGGTTTTAATTTGTAATCCAGATTTCAGGAAGGAATCGGCGCTCTCCGGCTATGGCAATGCGGCTTCGCTTCACGAGCTGGGTGACGACTCTCAGCACCGCGCTTCACCCCCGCTGCCGTTCCGGAGCCTTTAAGAAGGCTCCTTTGCGATTTCGGGGGGGGCGCAATGGTGCCCACCGAGTCTCCTTGTTTACAGGCTTCAGCGCCTGTAATTTTTAAGGGTCCCCGCTTCGCCGTAGCGACAGGACCCGAACTCGAAAAGCAGACCCCCTCCAGAGCTCGGAGGGAAATCCGCCATTAACCGATGGCGCCGACCGGAAGTCAACTTTGCTTTATTTTCACCTCAAAGTTGAGAGATTACAAACATGCATCTTGCCTCTGCGGGAGCAGAGAAGCAACCATCCTTCTCCTCGGAACAAAGAACACCGAGAGAAACAGTGAAAAACAGGAAACCAGTGTACGTCACATCCAGTCTCCCATTCCCGTGGGAAACCCAACAGTACTCTGACTGTGGAATGCAAAACATTGTCCTGTGACTAGCACTTCGCTGCACAGTGAAGAAAGCAGAAACCAACATCCGGGGGGCGTTGCCTTGTCCGAAACCTAGGGAGGTAAGGGCCTCCGGCACGCCCCCGAGCGGTGACACCCGTGGGATCCTAGTTGGCGTACTCCAACAGGACCCCCCCACGGCTTGTGGTTAACCCTTCCCAGTCTCCATGCTGGGTAGTCGATAGGAGCCAATGCCTAAGGCCAATACCTTCCAATTCTGTAATCAATAAAGTTGTGGCCTTTTTATGCCCATTAACCTAAAATAATGTGTCCCGTGTCTTTATTTCACTTGGGGGAGGGGACTTGCCACACAATAGAATTCCCATCAGCCCCAGCATCATATGGCCATGCTGACAGGGGCAGATGAGAGCTGCAGTCGAAAACATCTGGAGGGCACCAGTTGTGGTGGGAGGATGCTACTGTTCACAGAAGACCTTCCCATTAGGAAGCACCATAGCTCCGTGACCGAGTATCTGCATTGCAAACAGAAGCTCCCAGGTTCAATGCCCAGCATCTCCAGGTAGGGTTGGGAGAGAATCTTGCCTGGAACCTTAGAGCAGGGGTCCCCAAACTACAGCCCGCAGGCTGGATGTGTCCCGCCACGGTCCTGGATCCAGCCTGCCCGAGGTCAGGAGAGGAAGATGCCCAGAGTTGCTGGAGGACGGATGCCTGCAGGGAAGCTCGCCAGCCTCGGCCGCAGGTTTGGCTTGCCTTCCGCTGTGCATGGGGGCATGAAAGGCCTGCACATAGACTGGGCCATGGGAGTGAGGGAGATCCATGTGTAGGCTGGGTTGTAGGGATGAACATTGGTGATATTGACCATCTCATTAGCCAAAAGCAGGCCCACACTTCCCATTGAAATACTTATAATCTCCCTTGGCCAATAAAGCGAGATGAGCGCCACAACCCCAGAGTTGGCCACGACTGGACCTAATGATCAGGGGTCCCTTTACCTTTACCTATTCACCAAACTAAATGTTTTTCCTTCTGCAGTGTTGGATGGCAGATTGAGAGGAGTTCCCTACCAGGACAGACTTTGCTCGTGTGACCAAGACATCGATTCTATAGAACATATTTTGCTGCACTGTGCGAAATACGAGCACGCCAGGGCTGAACTGATATTACCCTTGCTGGTACCTTTCCCGGGAAAATCAGAGGTTCACTATGTCAGGTTCCTATTGGAAGACTGGACAAACACTAGAACATTAGCAGTGGCAAAGTTTTTATCAGTGGTTGCAAGAACCAATGATCCCTATCTTTAAGTCTGAACAAAATGCTTGTTTAACCTGGTGGTAGGCTGTCTGAATTGTGTACAGTGGACGCTCGGGTTGCACACGTGATCCATGTGGGATGCACGTTCGCAACCCACAGTGGCTCGTCTGCACACACGCGGGTTACAATTTGGCGCTTCTGCGCACGCACAACTGCCGAAACTCGGAAGTAACCTGTTCCGGTACTTCCGGGTTTCGGCGGGTCTGTAACCCAAAAAAATGCAACCTGAAGCATCTGTAACCCGAGGTATGACTGTATTGTTTTGTAATGATTTGTTGGGTCTCTGGACCGTAATAAAGACTGATGATGATTTACTCGAACCTACTTTTCAAAAATTAGATACTGCTTCTTATAATGCCAAAATCAACATCTTGACATAATAAATTAAAATGTAGCTTTCCAGTTGACCACCAAGTCCAGTATGTACAAAACACAAGTCCTATATTGTCAGCACCATAGTACATTCTTTTCTAATTTCTTCATCTTCTCTTGTATTTTGTTGTCTGTCCTATTGCTTAGAAGAGTGGCGTGAAATAATCTTCTAAGTGTCTAATGAAGATGATTGGGTTGGCAAACAAAAGAACTTGGCACTGATGGAAACTGGCACAGGCAGACAAGACAAGGATTCCTGGATATTTCCCTGTTTCGCCCGAGGGGGCTTCATCAGCTGTGCATGGTTCTAAATCATATAAACATAGACACTTTGTAATATAATAGCTACACAAATTCCAAACTAACAAACAAAGATATTAAAAAATGTACATATATATAATAGCTACATGAAGCTTATTCGTAATGGATTCTCAGTCGTGGTGACCCAATAGGCAACAAGTGCAGATAATTCATGTTAATTCACTCTTAAAGGAACATTGTTCAATGACATACTACAAACAGTAAATTGTTACAACAGGCATACTATATGGTCATAAAGGTTTTCCCAATATATAACTAAAGAAAACAACTATAATCTAATTCAGTGTTTAACCATAAAGGATGAAGCATATTCCATAGGAAAACAAACCTACTTTCTTTCTGTTGTAGAACCTTCCTTGCTTGATCTAGAGGCCCCTGGTAAGCCTAAAGAACAAAAAATGTTAGATCATCTTCAGTATGTGATTCCTGAATGAAGTGCTGTACCAAAGGTGCATCTACGTTTTTGTTTCTGATCCTACTGCGATGCTCTGATAGGTCCTGATAGGTCTTATGCCCAACATACAGTAAGCCACAAGGGCACTTAATTATATAAACAACCTGTGCTGTGGCACACATGACTGTATGGTAAAGTTGAAGTCTTAACTATTCTTTTACTAGTAATGCAAACCTACATGTGGTGCAATGTCCACATTTGAAAAAAACCTGTTGTCAAGGTCTACTGTGTACATGTGTGTTTTAAGTCAGTGTGTACTAACATATCCCTAAGTGATCTAGTACGTCGTTTGGCGAGGCAGGGAAAGACTTCACAGCCAGGAATTTCTTTCAGAATATACCAATGGCGTCTTGTTATTTTTTCAATTTTGGCTGTCATATAGTTGTACTCAAAGGAAACATAAATCCTCCTATGACTCTTGTTGGTATCAGAGTGGGTTTTTATTTTTTATTTTTTTATAAGATATTTATTAAGATTTTCAGAAAAATTACAAAAGAAAAAGAAAAAAGAAAAATACAAAATAAAAATAGTTAAAAAACAGTTCAATCTTTCTATCACATATTTTTCATTTGCTTATTTCCCGGACCCCCTCACACCTTCCTTTTCTGTATTCCAGTTCCAATTGTTAATTCAGCAAATCCCTCCCCTCTTCATTCATCTTAATCTTCAATTTTTAAATATAACATTATTATTTTTTTACCTATTAATAACCATTTTCTCATATTCCCTTATAGCATTACAGCAAAAGACCACTTAATTTCTATCCACCATCATTCTAACATTCATTAATTTTACAGTGTTTCTGTAAATAGTCTTTAAACTTTTTCCAATCTTCTTCCACCAACTCTTCTCCCTGGTCTCGGATTCTGCCAGTCATTTCTGCCAGTTCCATATAGTCCATCACCTTCATCTGCCATTCTTCCAGGGTTGGTAGATCTTGTGTCTTCCAGTACTTTGCGATGAGTATTCTTGCTGCTGTTGTGGCGTACATAAAGAAAGTTCTATCCTTCTTTGGCACCAATTGGCTGACCATGCCCAGGAGAAAGGCCTCTGGTTTCTTCAGGAAGGTATATTTAAATACCTTTTTCATTTCATTATAAATCATCTCCCAGAAAGCCTTAATCCTTGGGCACGTCCACCAAAGGTGAAAAAATGTACCTTCAGTTTCTTTACATTTCCAACATTTATTATCGGGCAAATGATAGATTTTTGCAAGCTTGACTGGGGTCATGTACCACCTGTATATCATTTTCATAATATTCTCTCTTAGGGCATTATATGCCGTAAATTTCATACCTGTGGTCCACAACTGTTCCCAGTCAGCAAACATAATACTATGTCCAACATCTTGTGCCCATTTAATCATGGCAGATTTCACAGTTTCATCCTGAGTATTCCATCTCAACAGCAAGTTATACATCTTTGACAAAGTCTTAGTTTTAGGTTCTAACAGTTCTGTTTCTAATTTTGATTTTTCCACCTGGAAGCCAATTTTCTTATCCAAGTTATATGCCTCCATTATCTGATAGTAGTGAAGCCAGTCTCGCATTTTATCTTTTAATTTCTCAAAACTCTGCAATTTCAATTTATCTCCTTCTTGTTCCAAAATTTCCCAATATTTTGGCCATTTGACCTCCATATTAAGTTTTTTCTGAGCCCTCGCCTCCATTGGTGATAGCCACCTTGGGGGTTTGTTTTCAAGTCTTTATATCTTATCCAGACATTAAACAATGCTCTTCTGACAATATGGTTTTTAAATACTTTATGTGCTTTAACCTTGTGCCACCCAAAAACATTGTTAAAACCTTCTAGATCCAAAATGTCTGTGTTCTCAAGAAGCAGCCATTCTTTCAGCCAGCAAAATGCTGCTGACTCATAGTAAAGTTTAAGGTCTGGCAGGGCAAATCCACCTCTGTCCTTTGCATCAGTTAATATTTTAAATTTTATTCTGGGCTTCTTGCCCTGCCAGACAAATCTAGAAATGTCTCTCTGCCACTTCTTGAAACAGTCCATTTTGTCCAAAATTTGCAATGATTGAAACAAAAACAACATTCTTGGCAATACATTCATCTTTATAACAGCAATTCGACCTAACAAAGAAAGCTTCAAGTTTGACCATATCTCTAAGTCCTTTTTCACTTCTGACCAACATTTCTCATAATTGTCTTTAAATAAGTTCAATTCAATTCAAAATCCTTTATTAGGCATAACACACCACACATTAACAAACAAACATCATATACAGACTGTATAAAATACGGGCTCAGTGAACACAATTTATCCTAGTCCTATTCTTAACTCCAAGAAATGAATCGATGTACAAAGATAATATAATACAACACAGCAACATCACCTACCATTAAAACCACTAAGTCTCTTTATCATGGCCCATTCTTTCTTCATGGACAGCACTTAAAAATCTTTAAATAAGTTTAAATTCTTAGCGGTCATATTCACCCTCAGGCAGGGGCGCCGACTTATAAAAAATATTGGGGGGGGGGCCATACCGCTGGTCCTGCCGCTGGTTCGCTCGGGTAGCCAGGAGAACGCAGTTCGAGGTGGCGGTGTTGGGGAGAGACCCTCGCTCAGGGCGCCACGAGACTTGGCGGCCGGCGGCCTATCTGGGGGGTTTTGGAGCGTATTTTGGCGGAGCGATTGGGGAGGAGGGGGCTTGTTGCCGGATTCTTCAGCTGGGCCGGAGATCCGCTGCTGGGGGGTCCCTGGGCCGAGTTGTGAGCACGGCCTGCTGAAGGGAGATCCAGCCGATTGCGCGACGGGGACGGCTGGGGCTCTCCGGCTAGGGCGCGCGGCTGGCTGGCTGGCTGGCTGGCGAGGGAGCAGGTGGGGAGGAGGCGGGGGTCCTGATACAGTCGGGGGCGGAGGCAGACGGGGCCGAGGGGCGAAGAGGGCAGGCGGGGACGGGGCGCTTGCTCAGGAGCTCAGCTAACCTGTCCCAAGAGACATAGCCTAAGTACTCCTTCCTTCCTTCCTTCCTTCCTTCCTTCCTTCCTTCCTTCCTTCCTTCCTTCCTTTCCCTTCCCTTCCCTTCCCTTCCCTTCCCTTCCCTTCCCTTCCCTTCCCTTCCCTTCCCTTCCCTTCCCTTCCCTTCCCTTCCCTTCCCTTTCCTTTCCTTTCCTTTCCTTTCCTTTCCTTTCCACCCCCTCCCTCAATCTCACCCTCCCTCCCTCCCTTCCTTTTTCCTTCCTTTCTTCCTTTCTTTGTTCCAACCCTTTCCTTCCTTCCTTTCTTCTCATTGCTTCCTGTTTCATTCATTCCTTTCCTTTCCTCCAACCCTTCCCTGCTCTTTCTTTCTTTCCCTTCTTCCTTCCCTCTCTCTCTTTCCCTCCCTCCTTCCTTCCTTTTCCACCCCTCCCTCTCACCCCCCTCTCTCTCTCTCTCCCTTCCTTCCTTCCTTCCTTCCTTTCCTCCAACCCTTTCCATCCTTCCTTCTTCTCGTTGCTTCCTGTTTCATTCATTTCTTTCCTTTCCTCCAACCCTTCCTTCCTTCCTTCCCCCACCCCTCCTCCCTCCCCCTCTCTCAATCTCACCCCTATCCCTCCCTCTTTCCTTCTCGCCTTCCCCACAGATTCACACTCTCCCCCCCTCACCGCCCGCCCTACAGCCCAGCTGAAACTCTCGCTCACCCTCCAGCCGCAATTGATTTTATATCGCTATTCTCCCTTACTCCCCGCTGCTGCTGCCGCCTCTCCCCTCACCCCCCGCTCCCCCCCCGCCCACCTCCCAGCACATGCCTTTCCCTGTGGTGTGTGTGAGAGAGAGAGAGAGAAAGGGGGGAGAGGGAGAGAGAAAGAAAGAAAGGGGGCACACACCCTTGTCGATGCCTTCTATACACTGAGAGGTAGAAATCACATTCATAATAGGAACCAGAGAAGCCACACTGAGGCTAGCAGGTGGGCGCTCGTTAGGAGCACGCTGTGACGTATTTTATCAGCCGTGACCCCTGCTAATTGATTTATGGCCCTCAATTAGCTCTTCCCTGCCCGGCACACTTCTTCTGCCGCATGCTCTGCTCCGAGCTCTCCGTCACGGCCAAGCAGAGTTTTGCACAGCGGTGAAAACTGTCACGTTGCTTGAATTCAGACAAACTCACACTGAGTCCAGGTTTGTCTATATACAGCATTTATTCCAACATTTCTCAGGATTTTCCAGGGCTATTAGCAGCCATACCAAGACCACGTCTTTTCCCCACAAAGTTCAAAGTGGGTCTGGCAAACTTTGCCCAAGCTCCGCCCGAGCTTCTAAAAATGACGTCAGAATGGTGTAGCATCATGGGAAAAGCTTAACTCGTTAGGTTCCAGCTTCCACACCCCCCCTTGCTGCACCTTCTGACAAGACCCTTTTGAGTTCAACACCTTCCCCTTTGCCTTGTGCTCTTTTCCAGCATCTTTCCCAGGCACCCGTTGAACCCCTTCAACACTCCCAGAATCACACTGTGTGAACCAGGCCCATGCGCTTGTCGCCTGGTACCTGTCCGGCGGAATTCCCTTCGTTGAGCGACTGGACCTTCTGGGCACAAACTCAGATGTTACCTCTGACTCACTGCCACCAGGACCTGTGTCCTCATCCTCACGGGATTCCCCCTCTGACTTAAAACGTTTTCGGACCTTCTCCATTACACTTACCGGAGAACTGGGCTCGCTTTTGGGTGTTCTCTTAACCTGTGGAGAAACTACAGATACCTCCTCTCGTTCCTGACTTTGGTCAGTTACCTGATCGTCATCATCAGACTCAGTTTCTTCTTCCTCCCCCTCAGAATCTTCCTGTTCTGAATCAGAGAGACATTCTGAAAGAACATCACGCTTGGCAGCAGGTTTTGACTTTTCATCCTGCTCATAGAACTCAGCGTGTTTGCTGATCAGTAACTTACTCTGATCACCTGATGGAAATGCAAATCTCCACGCATTTGCTGTTGGCTCATACCCACAGAAGATCATTTTCCGGAACTTGGATCCATCTGGCCCCTGCAACGCTGCAGGTACTGACACAGATGCATGCGATCCAAACCTGCGCAAAAAATGAATCTGGGGTTTCCTGCCATGCAACAGCCCAAACGGTGTGTCCCCTACCATGGAATTGTAGGTGCGGTTCCAGGTGAAGCTCACATACTTTATTGCCTCCAACCAAAACCTTGGAGGTAACCCAGAATCTTTCAGCAACACCTGTGCAGTTTTAACCAGAGCCTGACTCATCTGCTCTGCCTTCCCCCCCTGATTGGGTGCAGTCACTGTGTGACGTATTCCTTTCTTGCGAAAGTACTTCTGCAAAGCAGAACCTGTAAACTCAGCTCCCCTGTCACTTGTGACAGCTTGCACTTTGGTGGAAAACTTTTGTTCCACCTCCTCAATCCAACGTTTGATCAGCTGTGCTGCATCATCCTTGGATTTGAGACCATGTGTCCAGGAATTCTGGGTAAAATTATCCTGCATTGAGAGCAGATATCTTGACCCCCCCAGACTTGGTTCCTTCACAGGACCCCACAAATCTACATGAATTTGTTCAAAAGGCCTAGTGGTTATCCTCTCAATCTTTGGATAACTGCATCCTTTTATCTTTGCCAGCTTGCAAGTTTCACAACTTACATCATGTCCACATTCTGAAATCTTACACCCTTTAGAAACTTCCGGCAGCACCTGTAGTTCTTCTACTGAACTATGAGCCGTCCTAGCATGCCAAATATGTGCACATTGCACATGAGTGGGAATCTCAGTACACAGGGCTTGTGCTTTCTCAACCTTCCCCTCACCCTCCAGAGACGTTTTAAGAATGAAAAGATCATTCTGCCCCTTTTTAACCTTGGCAAGCATCCTCCTTCCTTTGGAGATTGTGCACACATCATCCTGAAAAGAAAACGTAAATCCCTTTTTCAGTAAATAAGGCACAGATAACAGACAGTGGTGCATCCCAGGAACGGTACAACACTCCAGCGTTTCCTGCAAAACACGAAAATGCAGATTTACAACGTTAGTCAGATTTCCTTTCTGTCCATTTGCAAACAGTACAGATTTCCCGGCAGGTATTGCCGTGCACTTCCACCTCTCAACAGCAGGTGTCTCTGGAATCAAATTGCGGTTAGCAGCAGAGTCAATAACAAAGCGAAACTGGGAATTTTCCACACAGCCGTCTTCGAACAAAGCCATGCTCGCTGCTATCTGATACGTCTCCTCACGTTGTTTTCCACGTCCTCCTCTTGCGTTCCCAGGCTGGCCTTGTCTCCCAGGCTGGTTCCCATGGAAACCCTGCTGATTTCCATGGTAGGTGTCCTTGAAGGCTTCCTGCCCAGCTGCTCTCGCTTTCTGTGGGCAGTCTCTTTTCAAATGCCCGTGAGAACCACACACGTAACACCGACGAGCTGCAAAAGCCTGAACAAAGCTCTCATCTTGCTTCGCCCCCCCCCTTTCTCCCGGTGGAGCTTGCTGCGCCAGACTTGCTCTCCCTGAGCCGTCTCTCCTGTTCGTCAGCCAAGCGTCCTGTGACGTAGGCCAAAGTCAGATCTTGCGGATTCATAGATTCCAAAGTTAGACATAAATTGTCATAACTTTTGTCCAGAGAGCTTAGCAAAATATAAACCTTCAATTCATCAGTAAAGTTCACCTGCAACAGCCGCAGTTCATTAAACACAGAGAGCATCTCTGTAACATGTTGTCTTATGTCCCCACCTGGACGTAGCTTCATTTCAAACAACCGCCTGGTGGTATGGATTTTAGCACCAGCCGTGGTCCTGTGGTGCACTCTTTCAAGAGCAGCATAAGCTTCATGCGCAGTTTCCAAACCCTCCACATGGGGCAACTGTGAACCCTCCAAACTGAGCACTATAGCTCCCAGGGCTTTCTGATTTTTTCTCCGCGAAGCATGCGCATCTGCAATTACTGCTGCTGCAGCTCCGGCGGCTGGCTGAGGCAGTGGAGGCCCTAGGACCGCGTCCCACAGACCCTTGGCTACCAGCCAGGCCTTCAGCTTTCTGCTCCATTCTCCCCAATTTTGGCCGTTTAATTTTTCGAAGGGTACGGAGAATGATTCATGGCCGTCCGCCATCTCTTTCCGTTCTCCCAAAGGGGCCCCAAGCTGTACTTACAAACGCACCAGCTCCTCCGGCTCCTCAGCTCCGTGGAGAAACGATACCTCAGCTGTTCTCTGCAACTTGGCTCCACAGCAACGCAGGCACTTCTCTGCGTCTTGCAGCTGCCGCTTGCTTGTTTGCCGACACAGCAGATCAAAACCTCTGCTCGACACCGCAGAGTTTTTACAGCTCCCGCGACAGTTTTACAAGCGGTAATTTATGGGTCCATAACCTGTGACGTATTTTATCAGCCGTGACCCCTGCTAATTGATTTATGGCCCTCAATTAGCTCTTCCCTGCCCGGCACACTTCTTCTGCCGCATGCTCTGCTCCGAGCTCTCCGTCACGGCCAAGCAGAGTTTTGCACAGCGGTGAAAACTGTCACGTTGCTTGAATTCAGACAAACTCACACTGAGTCCAGGTTTGTCTATATACAGCATTTATTCCAACATTTCTCAGGATTTTCCAGGGCTATTAGCAGCCATACCAAGACCACGTCTTTTCCCCACAAAGTTCAAAGTGGGTCTGGCAAACTTTGCCCAAGCTCCGCCCGAGCTTCTAAAAATGACGTCAGAATGGTGTAGCATCATGGGAAAAGCTTAACTCGTTAGGTTCCAGCTTCCACAGTTTGGGGGTGGTGTCGGTGGAGAGGGGGGGCGGACAGACCGTAGCTGGGTGCCGTGACATCAAGGCGAGAGGGAAGCTGAGCCGAGGAGCAGAGCTGCGCGATTGGCGGCGGCGCTCTGCTGGAGGGGCGCCCAAGATTATTGGGGGGGGCAGAGCCCCCCCAAACGAATTTTTGAGGGGGCTCGGGCCCCCTCAGGCCCCATGGAGTCGGCGCCTATGCCCTCAGGTATTTTACTTTCTTGACTAATGTTAAACCTGTCTCCTTCTGAAACCTCTCTTTCTCAATCGGTGTTAAATTTTTCTCAAGCACCTTAGTTTTTAACTTATTCAGCTTAAATCCTGCCACATGACCAAATTCCTGAACCAATTCTAATACTCTTTTAGTACTAGATTCTGGCTCCTGTAACGTCAATACTAAGTCATCTGCAAAAGCTTTCAATTTGTACTGTTTAGCTCCGACCTGTATACCCTTGATCAAACGGTCCCTTCTAATCATGTTTAGCAAAACCTCCAGGACCGAAATGAAAAGCAATGGGGAAATTGGACAGCCTTGTCGTGTCCCTTTTTCTATCTTAAATCCCTCTGTTACCACATTGTTAACTATTAGTTTGGCCTTTTGCTCTGAATAAATTGCACCTATACCATTTTCAAACCCTTGGCCAACCCCCATCCCCTGAAGATTTTTCTTCATGAAACTCCAAGAAATATTGTCAAAGGCTTTCTCCGCATCTACAAAGATTAAGACAGCTTTAGTGTTAATATTCACTTGCAGCTTCTCTAGAATATTAATTATATTTCTCGTATTGTCAGACAAGTGTCTGCCCGGGAGAAAGCCCGCTTGGTCCTTGTGTATCTCCTCTACTAGGACTTTTTTCAGTCTTTTAGCCAAAATGTCTGCAAAAATTTTGTAATCCACATTAAGCAAGGATATGGGGCGCTAATTCTTAAGTTGTGTCTTTTCAGACTCATTTTTAGGTATTAATGTAATATAAGCTTCTTTCCACGACTCTGGCGCTTTTTCCCCCTCCAAAATTTCATTACAAACCTCCTTTAGTGGTTGTATTATCCAGTCCTTCAAAGATCTATAATATTTTGAGGTTAAACCATCTGGCCCTGGAGCTTTGCCCAACTGCATATTCTGAATGGCACCTTCCCAGAGTGGGTTTTTAAAAGTGTTGACCTATCTAGCATTGTAGTTCTCTGCATTGCAGCAGAGACTACTGTGCATGCGATGTTGATTTTGGCATTATAAGAAGCTGTATCTAATTTTTGAAAAGTAGTTTCGAGTAGATAGCTTTGCAATTGTTACTATATGGCCTATTACGCTTATGTATCTAAACTTCCAAGCTGCAAATCACGACTCAGAGTTCAAGGGCCAATGGCAGAGGCCCAAATCCTGAAATGTTCTGTGATTGGACATCATTTATCAAATCAATTTATCTAATTATCACAGGAGCTCAGAATCCTTAGTCCAGGCTCAAGCTCAGGCAAAGACAGACCACTGAATACATAACAGTGAAAATATATTATTCCTTTCCACTTGGGATAATCTTGCCATAAATGCCCAAAACTAGCCTGACTAAGGAGTGGTGGAGAGGTATACTTCTGAATATTCAATAATTCCATAACACTTGCAGTATCAGATTGAGGCCTGCTGTTTCACATCAACAAGCTGAATGGATTTACTCCATGACTTTATACTTTCCTTAATGGTAAATATTAAGTAGGGTAGACAAATTGCAACACTGAGCTATTGTAGTTCCCATGCCAATATTGCAGTTCCCCATTTAAAATTCCTTCTTGCTCCCTGTCAGTGGAGGCTCATCCTTAAGGGGGACTGGGGCACTGCTCCACCAAGCTCAATTGCTTCTCTGCTGTCCTCCAACAGCCTGCTTCTTTCTTACATCCTCTCTAGGGTTGGCATGAGCAGTGAGCTCTTTCCTCCTCAGTCTCAGGCTGCCTTTGCAGAACTCAACGAGGGGAGAGGGGCATGCCCCACATGCCCCTGTCCAGGGGAGGAGAGGGGCAGGGAAGCTGCTGCTCAGGCTCCTTGAGTGCGCCAGGTCAGACGTGACCCGGAGGCGGAGCTGCTGCTGTGACTGGGAGCGAGGTGCACTGCGGCCACCCACCCTCCTGCTCTCTTCCCTGGGTCAGGCCTAACATAAGGACAGAACTCTGGCCAGCAGAAGCACAGCAGCTTAGGTCAGCTCCTTCTCACACAGAGCCAGGCACCAATGAGGGAGCCTGCTTTGGGGGCACCTGTTTGTGCCCCCTGCCACAAATTTGTGCCCCCACGGCCCACACATGCTACACTGTAGTTGGCTTCATCCATGGGCGTAGCCAGCATTTTTGTTAGTGGGGGCAGGCCTTTTGTTAGGGGGTCAGAACCTCAGTTAGCTATGTATTTTTATTTATTTTTATTTAGTAGGCCCCCCTTGGCCACATCCATGGCTCCATCTATCATAACATTTTGGAAATGCCCTGACCCACCCACCCCAACACTGATGTTGATTTTCTGAGATATCAGGCGCTCAAGCACAAGTCAAACATAAAGAATCGCTGCTGTTTCTTTTTGTGTAGCCTGTTTAGGCTGGAAATTTGCCTCAGTTTTTTATTCTCTAAGGAAGGTTCTGTAAAGTGCAGGATAATGTAGTAGCTCACAGCATGGCAGGATCACTTAGTTGGGGACATGGGCATAGCCAGGGGGTGAAGTGGCCACCCCTAAATCAAGTAAATAAATAAAAATACAGAGAGTCTGATATTCCAGATGCAATCACACTTCTTCCTTAGGGCAGCCTCCTATTCATTTATTTCTTGTTGAAAGATAAAGAAGTGTTTTGCAGAAACTAGCAACAACTTTATATATCAAGAAGACACATGTAGTTCATAGTAACTGTCTTTCAGGGCAGTTTGTCTAGGAACAAAAGCAACTGTTGCTATGAACACTGACTAGTCACTAGAATAATAAGATGAAAGCTGGAGGTGGGGTTCGGGGTGGGGTTAGTCTTTCTTTAAACAAACATGTAAGTATGGATGCTAAGCAGAAGAAGTAGTAAGACAAGCGTTTCTGTGGGGGAGGGAGTTTATTGACTGCTCAGATATAAGACTCACAACATCATTTTATAACCAAAGAAAGTGCCTTTATGTGACCATTAAAACAAATCAACTGGAATTATATTCACAGAAAGCCTTTAGCAGAATCATTTCCTGTCCTCGGAATCCAGCTGGAAGTGTTGGGCGAGCCGACTGCATAATCAAAAAAGCCAGTAAGTTACTGTGAGACAAACAGAGGAAGCTGTGTTCCTTTTCAAATCTGTCTGTCAACAGTCACACACACCAAGCAAAAGCCACCCATAACAGACGTTTTCCTTGATAAATGGGAGAATTGTCTGATAATCAACAACCATATAATTTTATCCAGTAGTATTAGTTTGATCTGACGGAAACTGCACATTTCCCAAGAAGCACTGAAAGAACGCTTCATTTAACTACAAACCCCCAAATCTGGGATCCCATCAAAACTGATGCTTGGCAAAAGTTTTGCAGCAAAACCCCCACATTTTGTAACACCCCACAAACAGAGTAATTGATACATCAAACTGGGGTTCATAATTAATATCCAAAACCAAACATTGTCCAATTCACTCCACACTGGTGCCAAAGTCTGGCAAAAGTTTTGTAGCATTTTGCAGCACCCCACAAACCAAGTAACTGACAGGGGTCATGAGGTCACCCAAAAACCCAATGTCGTCTGACTCACTCCAAATCAGGGCCAAAGTCTGGCAAAATGTTTGCAGTAAAAACCACACATTTTGCAGTGCCCCACAAACGGAGTGGTTCCTAGCACATCAGGAGGAAGAGTCCAGGCAACCAAAAGTGGATAAATAGGTTGTATTTATTAAATATAACAACTTGAGGATCAGCAAAACTAGTCAGATTTGACCAATGAAACCAAATCAAATTAAGTCTGGGCAGGTGTGCTTGTTCCCCTCCACCCACAAACACGCAAGTGCTCAAACAGAGCTCTTTGCAGATCCTTAAGAATCATGTCACAACCCAAATCAGAAAGATGCATACCACCAGGTCTATACAACTGTGGGGCACAGAACATAATTCTGCCATGAGGGATATAAGCACCCACATTCTCAAACACAAACATCGTTGTAGAATGATTAGCTTTATGTCTTGCCCATCCACCTTCTTAGGAAGGCTGCCCCCACTCCATAAGCACCTCTACAACATTCCAAACCAAACTATGATAAACTCAGGGATGAGGAAGCACAGCTGATATTTAGTGATCTCAACTGAATTTACCTCACCAGATTGTTATCCCCAAGATGGATGACCAGAATATCAGGATTAGGGTTAGGGAGGGGATAGGTGGACGTTCAGGGTTAGGGTTAGTGCCTGGGTTTTTTTTTTCCCATGCTTTTTAAGCTTCTAATGATATTGCTTCATTTTTATGAGACTCGATAATTCCAAAAAGTAAGCAAACTACCTGAAACGTAGCAAAACTAAGAGAAATGTGAAAACCAAAAGTGAGATACCAGAAACCCAAGAAGGAAGGAATTCATGAAAAAGGAAAATTGCCAGACAGAGACTTCAATCAAATCATTACCAAATTCACCAGAATCCCAAAACCAATTGAAAAGAAGCAGATTTATAACTTTGTAATCAACTTTGCATAGCCTCCCCTCTCCCACGAAGTGTTGCTATCTTTCCTTTCCGGGGATTTCTGTTTGTCGTTGGCTGTGGACTGCCATGGACGCTCAACGGAGTATAAATCAATTTTACAACGGCTAAGAGTACTTCTGCTGACTCACGTGCTCTGACATTTTCTTAGACCAACATTTTCCTGGTTTGAGGAACGGAAATGAATTGTATAAGACTGACATAGACTGACATAGATTGAGAAGAGGGTTGAAAATTGCAGAGAGGGAGTGACTCAAACAGCGACATCAGCTGGTGAATAAAAATTTTGCACTCTTTCGAAAAAGACGTTCCTCTAACAAGACTTATAAGATCAATTACAGGGATTTTTGCAAGATCAGCAACTAGTGAAGATACCAAAGCACTGCATCATAATCTGCTGAAAGAGAAAAGGTTTCATAAAATTTTATAGACCTTATACCCCATTACTAGAATAGCATTCCTGTTGCCTCTGGAAGAGTAACATCTAGAGAGAATAGTACCTAATATTATTGCATTGTACATTATTAATTGAAAATACTCACCAGCTCCTTTCTTATTATTTATATATACTTTTCATATTTTCTTCCCCCTCTTTATTCCTTTACAAATTATAAATTATAAATAGCATTATTATTATTACTTTCTCTTGCTTTATTTCTCTCTTACCCTCCCATCTTTTCTTTGTTTCTTTCTTTTGTAAATTTTTTTGGGGGTATTTTTTGTTTTGTTTTGTTTCTCTGTTTCACTTCTGTTGTTTTTCTGGTTGTGTTTTTGTGTGGTTTTGTCTTGTGTTTGTTTTTTGTTTTTTGTTGCTGTTTTTTCTGTTTTTATTTGCTTTGCCTTTCGCCATCTATTGGTAGCTAATGCAGCTGATATTAGCATCAGATGTCATTAGTTTTGTTGTAAGGTGCTGATTAACTGAACCGCTAACCTGTTTAAAGATTTGTATATATGATCTATCACCCTGAATGAGTAAGTGAACGCAAGGATTGCAATCATTTATTATATTTATTTGAGCTGATGAATTTGTGATAGTTCTGTATTGATGATTGGCTGTCACTAATTAGATAATTGTCCATAATCAATTTTAAATATATTTAGTGAAACTGGTGCATATAAAGAATTAGTGGATACATAGGCCAGAGATTATTATCAGATTGGTAAAACTGTCGTGATTGCATTAAGAAAGATTGAATTTAATTGACATTCATTAATTATCACATTGGAAATATTGTCACGATTGCATTAAGATTGAATTTTATTGATATTCAGTCTGTAAGACAGAAAGAAAGAGAACAAATTACCTTGTGAGCTAATTGAATTTCTTAGTGATGTCTGGTAAAAAAACAACTGTGTCAGGTTCTGTGGCAGTTTCAGTCTCACAAAACAGGAGAACTTCTGTAATTGACATGGATCAACCACTAGATATGAGAGAATTAATTTTAAGTTTGAAGAAAGATATCCAAGATTTAAAAAATAATGTAAATGAAAAGGCAAAAGCAACAGAAGAAAAATTTATTTCAATGGGTGTTAAAATAGATGAAAATGTGAAAATAACAGCTGAGTTATCAACTTAGGTCAACAATTTAGTACAAAAAAATTCAGAACTGACGAAAATAGTGCTAGACCTTAAAGGTAAAACACAGAACCTAGAGGAAGCTCAGAAAAAATTACAAAATGAAAATAGAGAGTCGAAAAGGGAATGTGATAAGATAAGGAAAGAAACAGCAGATCTGAAAGCGCAGCAGGATTCAACTCTGGACTCTGTTGCGATGTTGCAAATGCAGAGAAGGGAGAATACCCTAAGATTCAGAGGACTAACAGAGGACGCAGAAGAAATAACTGGGGGGAAAAACTCAAAAGAGCTAGCAGCTTGGTTAGACCTAGAAGAAGCAGAAGTAGCACAAAAAATAGAAAAAGCATTCAGAGTCAAATCTAATGCAGCAAAAGCAAATAACTGTCCGGCTGACTGTTTAGTCTCTTTTAACTCTTTAAAGGAAAAGAAGAAAAGGTTAAAAGGTGGCAACTTAATGAGAGTATGTTAAATGATGAAAAAACTGTACAGAAGGCCAAGCAAATCTTAGAATAATATTTTAAGTTTATTTAAATCAAGGAGTAGATCTAGAGAAAGTTTGGGACGCGGGTAAAGCCGTCATAAGAGGCTTCTTTATCCAACAAAACGCATTCCAAAGGAAAATAAAGGAGGAGAAGAAAATGGAGATCTGGGAGGAAATTAGAAAAAAGGAAAGGACCCTTTCCCAAAAACCAGATGATGAACTCATTAAGCAAAGTATAAAAATTTTACAGATGCAATTCTCCATGATAATAAACGAAGAGATAGAATGGAAGATAAAATGGTTGAGACATAGAAATTTTGAGTTTGCAAATAAACCTGGCAAACTTCTGGCCCGGCAATTAAAGAAGAAAAAGGAAGATAGAATTATCAATAAAATTAAAACTGAAGACAAATGGATCCAAGAACTGAAGGAAATTAGTAAAAACTTTGCTAGTTTTTTTGGGAAAACTATATAAAGAAGGTCCAGAGACTCTAGAGAAAATAATTGATTATTTGGGCAAAAATAAACTACCTAACCTAAGGAAAAAATTGAAATTTTGAACTCACCAATAACAGCTATGGAGGTGCAACAAGCTATACAGAGATCAAAATTAGGAAAGGCCCAGATGGTCTCCCAGCTAATTACTATAAAAAGTTAGAACAAGCATTATTTCTTCCCATGAAAGACCTAATGAAAGCTACCGAAAACCTGGAAGGACAGCTTTATTACTCTTATCCACAAACAGGGAACAGATGCCTCAAACATGGCCAATTACAGACCCATTGCACTGCTAAATAACGATTACAAGATATTTGCAGACATTCTTGCAAATAGATTAAAAATGGTGCCGAAAGAGATAATTCATAAAGATCAAACCAGATTTCTTCCCGGACGATTTATGCAATCCAATATTAGATGTGTGTCAGGGAACTGCAGGCAGCGAGGGGGGAAAGAATTAGAGGATACAGGGAACGATCTCCACTGCTCAGTACTGAGTCCTCCTCAGAAGACAGAGAAGAGGATGAGTCTGGGGAGGAAGGGGTGCTTCAGAGAGATGGGGATCCACGTCACAGGGGGAAACGGAAGGGGCTGAGCCGTTGGCTCTGTTGGTCTCGAGGGAGGGGTCACTTTGTTTATTCGGCATGTAATCTTGTCTGAAGAAAATAAAGAAAGGAATTTATGGCTGGCTGCCGGGAGTGTTTTTCTGCTAAGTGCAGCAACGTGTGCAGCTGGCAAGCTGACAATGTGTGATTAATGTATTAGAATATTTGGATATTAACATTGATAACCCAGCAGCTATTATGTTGGTGGACGCTGAAAAAGCTTTTGACAACGTGTCCTGGAAGTTTATGAAAAAATTAATGGAAGAAATCAGACTGGGAGAAAATATTTGTAAAGGAATAAATGCCATCTATTCAGAACAATATGCAAAATTAATCATCAACGGAAGAATTACTGAGGAGTGCAAAATAAACAAGGGAACCAGACAGGGCTGCCCACTGTCACCACTGATATTTATCTTGGTGATGGAAGTCTTGAACAATCAGGTAAGAAAGGATCAGCTTGTTAAAGGCATCACTCTGGGAAACAAAACATATAAAATTAAAGCTTTTGCGGATGATTTACTTGTTATGACTGAAAACCCTAAAGAAAGTCTGAAAAGAGTGCTGGAATTGATTAAAGAATTTGGAGAAGTGGCAGGCTTTAAGCTGAATATAACAAAAACAAAAATGCTTGTTAAAAATGTAACCACGGAAGAAAAGGATGACTTAGAAAAAATATTGGGCCTTAAAATCTCCTCAAGAGCGAAATACTTGGTGTCAGGGGTTCAGGAGCAGAGGCACAGGAAAGGGAGGAAACAGAGAGCGAGGGGGAGGAATCCGAAGGTAAAATGAGCGATGACAGCGGTCCGAGATCTCCGAGTCTTTCCAGTGAGTCGGAAGATTCACAGAAAGGGGCGCCAGTGGTCAGAGCAAGGGGGGCGCCTAGGGGGACACCCCAGGTAGAAGGGACCAGAGGGGACTCAGAGAGCAGCAGTTGGAAATCGGGACCAGCTTCCCCACCAGAGCGCAGTAGGGGGGAGGGGTCCCAGGTATCGGGATCTGGCGGCTCGCCGCAAGCGGGAGGGCAGGAGTTAGGATTGGCCACACCTCCATCGGGGAGCGAGGAAACAGTCAAGAGGAAGGTTGAAGGCTGCGCGCGCGCGCCAAGTTCAAATGCACAGGAAGGCGGCACAGTAAGCAGCCCGGATAGGGAGCCAGGTCCTAAAGCCCGCCGCAAGGAGGGAGAAGAGTCGGGGGGGGGTCAGCGTCAGAAGAGTCCAGGAAGGAAGAGACCACGGGGGGTAGAGGGACCCAGAGGAGAAAGGAAAGACGGAAGAGGTGGAGTAAGGCTAGAGTATTAAGTTGGTGTACAGGAGGCGGAGACTCAGACGGAGCTTCGCCGGTCTAGCTTCTAAGACGTAGAGCTGCGCGCTGCGGCTTGAAAATGGAAACTGTAACTCAATAAAGAAGTTTGTACAATACTGCCGGCTAGCGTGGTCCTCTGTGAGCTGGGACCTGGAAGCGGCTCTGACAGTAAGCTCCGTCCCAAGATTTTGCACCAAAAGCCTCGCAGCGTGAGTGGGCGCAGCGAGGCGTGGAGATTGGTGCTTCGCAAGCTCACGAAAGTCGGAAGAGATGAATACTGAACAGCAGATAGCAGCCCTGCAAAATACAGTGTCACATCTAAACACCGAGATACTAGCCTCCAGGAAGAGGGAGGAGGAAGCGGCTGCCGCCTACAAGGATCTCCAAGTCAGGTTGGAAGTGCTTACTAAGCAGGGGCAACCGGGACCCAAATCGGAGGGAATTGGGCTGGGGAGAAGAGGAGGCAGCCTTGTATCTCATTTCGATGGGAATTTACAGCAGTACCCCAACTTCCGAGCAGATGTGCAGTTTGCGCTGCAACTGCTGGATAAAGACTTTAGAGATGAGCAAGAGAAGGTGGGGTTTATTTTATCCCATCTGCATGGAGACGCTAAAGCGTGGCTGCGCAATCTATGGAGAGATAAGGATCCGGCGCTCCGAAGTGCGGATGCCTTCATTAAAGCGATGGATTCGTGTTTTCTATCAAATATAGACGTTGATATCGCCAGAAAAGAGATACATGGGCTGAAACAAGGGAGGGCCAGTGTGATGCAGTATCATTCCCGCTTTTTTGCACTGGTCAGTGCCCTGGAATGGGACAAGGATTCAGCTCCAGTCAGAGACCTGTTCTGGGAAGGGTTGAACAGTGCGGTAAAAGACGAAATTGCGAGGGGGGAGAGGCCCCGGAGCACTCAGGAGATCGTTCAGAGGGCGCTGACGATTGGAGTGCGTCTAGAAGAACGTCCATGGAGCAGAGATGAAGGGCGTGGAGGACGCGAGTCGGCGAGAGCGCCTTCCTTCTTTCCCAGGGATGCAGCGCGTGCGTTCTCCACGCCTCCGCCAGGAGGAGGAGGGGAACCTATGGAGGTTGGAGGTGCCAGGGCTCAGTCAGCAACCAGAGCCCTAGCACCGGGAGCAGTCAAGGCGAAGCCTCCTAGAGGGAACAGGAAGTGCTACCTCTGTGACAGTCCTCAGCACATGGCGAAAGAGTGTCCCCAGAGGCTCCACAAGCACACTGCAGCCTCCGCGACGGTAACAGAAGCAACTCAGCAGAGAGAACCACAGCAGGGAAACGACGGAGTCTGGCTGGAAACAGAGGCACTGGGGCCCAGCCAGACGAGTCAGTGAAGCAGTCCCCAGGGATGTTGCAGCCCACAGACCCCCTCCCGCCCAAACCAGTAGTGCAGCTCACCGCATCGCTCCAGCTACCCAACGGACTTACAATGGAAGTGCCAATTACCATTGACTCTGGTAGCAACGCGGATTTTATAGGGCAGGATTTCATCGAGCAGCACAAGATAACGCTACTGCCAGCCACGCTGCCCCTGAAGGTTGTCACGGTGGATGGCAGAGAATTGCTAGGGGGGCAAGTGGTGAAGCAAACGCCACCGATGGTGATGCAAATTGGAAATCACAGGGAAGTCATCAGCTTTAATGTCACCCAACTGTCGGACACGCCTGTAGTATTGGGCATGAGTTGGCTGGACAGGCACAGTCCGACGTTGGCTTGGTACCAGCGGCAACTAACTTTCGGCTCCTCTTACTGTGCAGAACACTGCATCCTACCCAGACTGGAGGGGGAAGAAGAGGACGCACAGCTGCAATTGGGCACGCTGCAAGCAGTGCCCCACAAGTACACAGAATTTTTGGAGGTTTTCTGCGAGAAGGAAGCGGACAAGCTACCTCCACACAGGCCCTATGACTGCAAGATTGACCTTCTGCCAGGGGCGACGCTGCCGACAGGGAACCTGTATTCCATGTCTGAAGATGAACTACAGGAACTCAGGGAGTTCATAGATCATAATTTGAAGCGCGGGTTCATCCGGGAGTCCCAGGCAGTGGGGGGCAGTCCAGTATTCTTTGTGAAGAAGAAGGACACGCCCCAAAAAAGGCTGGTGGTGGACTATCGCATGTTGAACTCGAAAACCAAGCCCACGGCTTTCCCCATGCCCAAGATCGACAACCTCCTCGCGACGGTGCGCAAAGGACGCGTGTTCACCAAGTTGGATCTGCGAGGGGCGTACAATCTTATTCGCATACGGGAGGGCGACGAGTGGAAGACGGCCATGTTCACGCCCCTGGGCACCTACGAATACAGAGTTATGCCCTTTGGATTACAAAATGGCTCCCACTGTTTTCAAGCTTTCATGCATCACGTGTTAGCGGGGCTCCTCTATAAGAAGTGTGTCTGCTTCCTGGACGACATCCTGATATTTTCAGAATTGCAGGAGGTTCACGACAGAGACGTCAAGGAAGTTCTGCAAAGGCTACAGGAGCATAGACTGTACGCCAAGCTGGAGAAGTGTCAGTTCGACATGACGGAGGTGGATTTCCTGGGCTACAAATTGTCGGACAAGGGGCTCGCCATGGACAGCGCCAAGGTTCGCGCAGTGTTGGACTGGAAGAGCCCGCGCAACCGGAAGGAGGTCCAGCGGTTTGTCGGCTTTGCTAACTTCTATCGAAAGTTCATCAAGGGGTTCGCGATGCAGACGGCGGCCATTACCGACACGCTCAGCTCCAAGAAGAAGAAGTTCATCTGGACGGAGCAGGCGGAGCAGTCCTTTCAGAAACTCAAGCGTCTCTTCTCGTCCGAAGAGCAGCTGCTGCATGTAAATCCTAGCAAACCGATGAGGGCTGAGACAGACGCCTCAGACAGGGCCGTGGGAGCAGTCCTGTTGCAGCAAGATCCGCATGGGGATTGGAGGCCGTGCGCCTTCTACTCCAGGAAGCTCAGCAAGTCGGAGCAGAACTACACCATCTGGGACAGGGAGTTGCTTGCCATTCATGCAGCATTCAAGGCGTGGAGGCACTTCCTGATCGGAGCCAAACAGACAGTGCAGGTCCGCACGGACCATAAGAATCTGGAGTACTGGCGCACGGCGAGGTTCCTGAACCAGAGGCACTTACGTTGGGCGGAGTTCTTTGCGGACTTCAACTTCAGGATAGAGTACGTCCCAGGTGACACCAACATCATGGCGGATGCACTGTCCAGGAAGCCGCAATACCTCGAGGAGGCAACGCCAGCGGCGGCCAAGCACATTTTCGCACCAGAAGCGTGGGCGTGCGCTTCGGCAACCGTCGACCTGGATGCGGTACGTCGCGCGCTGCAGGACGACTCTTTCGCACGAGCGAAGATGGAGGAGGTGCACAGGGGCACGGCGAAGGGCGACAAGTTCCAGATACGCGAAGGGTTGCTCATGCGCAAAGGGGCCCTCTACGTGCCGGGAGACGAACTCCGCGCTAAGGTACTGCAGCAGTTGCACGACGCACCCACCGCCGGGCACTTTGGCACAGAGAAGACGATAGAATTAGTCGCCAGAGACTTCTGGTGGCCCAAGATGCGGGGGGAAGTCGCGGATTACGTCGCGAGGTGCGACACCTGCCAGAGGGCTAAGCCAGTGCACAAACCGCCGGCGGGACTGCTGGAACCGCTGCAAACTCCGCTCGAACCGCGGGAGAGAGTGGCCCTGGACTTTGTCACGGATCTGCCCAGCTCGAGGGGCAAGACAGCAGTGCTAGTGGTGGTGGACTTGTTAACCAAAATGGCACATTTCATTCCGTGTGCGAAGGTGGCCACGGCGGAACAGACAGCCAAACTGTTCATAGATCACGTGTTCAAGGTTCACGGTCTGCCACGGTCTATAATGTCCGACCGGGGGCGGCAGTTCATCTCGAACTTCTGGCAGAAGGTGATGGGCATCCTGAACGTCAAGATCAACCTAGCGTCGGCGAGACACCCGCAGACCAACGGGCAAGCGGAGCGGGTCAATGCCATCATGCAGCAGTACCTGAGATGTTACGCAAATCAGCAGCCTGCAACGTGGGTGGACTACCTGCCACTCGCCGAGTTCGTCTACAACAACACGAAGCACGTGTCCACGGGGGTGACGCCGTTCTTCGCCAACAATGGGAGGCATCCCAGAACCTTCCCGGGATTAGAGAGAGTGGGGGAGGGGGAGCCAGAGACAGCGGACGCCTTCGCGTCAGAGTTGCAGGAGGTCCACGAACAGCTTCGAAGGCAGTAAGAGCTAGCTAAGCACGCATACAAACTGCAGGCTGACAGACACAGGAGGGTTGGGGAAGAAATACAGGTGGGAGACTGGGTTTGGTTGGCAGCCCAGGCAGTGCCGGCCAGATCGTTAGCGAAAAAGAAGCTCGGCCATAAGCAGCTAGGGCCCTACCAAGTCGAGGCACAGGTCAACCCGGTGGCTTTCCGGCTGACACTTCCGGAGGGATCCAGGATGCATCCGGTTTTCCATAGATCAGTGCTCACTCCCTACAAGGCACCGCACAGATTTCAGGAGCCAGGGACGGCACCAAGCCCGCTCAGGGAAAGGACCACGCAGGGGGGGGTCACCAGAGGGGGAGCCCATCAACGAGGTCACAGAGATTTTAGACTCAAGATGGGGGGAAGACGGAGTGGAATACCTTCTCGCCAGAGAAGGCACCCCAGTCAGTGCCAACAGCTGGGTGCCGGGCTACGCTTTGGAAGAACCTCTGCTAAAAGACGAGTTTCATGCCCTCTTCCCACACAGGCCCATGCCAACCGAGTTTTTCGACGACTGGCTTTTCACACCCACGCTTTCAGCCAGCACGTTCCAGGGGTTCGACTCGGACGAGGGACCGACACTGAACACACGTTCCCCGGAGGGGTCACCCTCGGGATCTGCCTCAGAACCCTCGTATTGGTGGGATGACCGACCAGAGGAGCAGTGGCGCAGGAAGTGGCTGGAGGGTCCCGGGCGAGCAACGTCCCCAGAAGGGACCGAGGGAGAGACGGACATGGACGTGTTCGGGGAGGACCTTGGGTTCGAGCACGGCGGCACAGAGATGGAAGCAGAGGAGATCGACGTCGGCGAGTGCAAGGAGGAAGAGCCGGACTTATCCAGTTGGATGTACGCCACGGGGAATGAACTGTATCCGGCACTCACCCCCATATCAACGGAGCACCCAGCACCCACGCCTGAAGGAGGGGAGGGGGAAGGGGGGCTTCGAGGGGGGATGGATGTCAGGGGTTCAGGAGCAGAGGCACAGGAAAGGGAGGAAACAGAGAGCGAGGGGGAGGAATCCGAAGGTAATATGAGCGATGACAGCGGCCCGAGATCTCCGAGTCTTTCCAGTGAGTCGGAAGATTCACAGAAAGGGGCGCCAGTGGTCAGAGCAAGGGGGGCGCCTAGGGGGACACCCCAGGTAGAAGGGACCAGAGGGGACTCAGAGAGCAGCAGTTGGAAATCGGGACCAGCTTCCCCACCAGAGCGCAGTAGGGGGGAGGGGTCCCAGGTATCGGGATCTGGCGGCTCGCCGCAAGCGGGAGGGCAGGAGTTAGGATTGGCCACACCTCCATCGGGGAGCGAGGAAACGGTCAAGAGGAAGGTTGAAGGCTGCGCGCGTGTGCCAAGTTCAAATGCACAGGAAGGCGGCACTGTAAGCAGCCCAGATAGGGAGCCAGGTCCTAAAGCCCGCCGCAAGGAGGGAGAAGAGTCGGGGGGTCAGCGTCAGAAGAGTCCAGGAAGGAAGAGACCACGGGGGGTAGAGGGACCCAGAGGAGAAAGGAAAGATGGAAGAGGTGGAGTAAGGCTAGAGTATTAAGTTGGTGTACAGGAGGCGGAGACTCAGTCGGAGCTTCGCCGGTCTAGCTTCTAAGACGTAGAGCTGCGCGCTGCGGCTTGAAAATGGAAACTGTAACTCAATAAAGAAGTTTGTACAATACTGCCGGCTAGCGTGGTCCTCTGTGAGCTGGGACCTGGAAGCGGCTCTGACACTTGGGTATTTGGATCACCCCCAAGAACATAAACTTATTTCAGGATAATTACGCCAAAACTTGGTTAGAGATTAGAAAAAACTTTGTAACCTGGAGTAAACTAAAATTAACATTTCTGGGTAGGATTTCCATTATAAAGATGAATGTGCTTCCAAAATTCATCTTTTTATTTCAAATGATTCCAATACTGGGCGAAGCAGGTTGTCTCAAGATATGGCAAAGAGAAATTTCCAAATTCCTGTGGGAAGGGAAGAAACCTAGGATTAAACACCTGATCTTAATAGACATAAAAGAGAGAGGAGGCTTTTCTCTACCCGACCTAAAACTTTACTACGAGGCAGCCTGTTTCACCTGGCTAAAAGATTGGTGCACGTTGCAGGATTCGGACCTCCTGGAAGGTTTTGACAACTGTTGGGGATGGCACGCCTACCTGATATATGGAAAAGCGAAAATTCATAAAAAAAATTACCAACCATATAATAAGAAAGTCACTCTTTGCTGTATGGGAAAAATATAAAGACCTGATGGAGCCTAAAGTCCCGTGGTGGACTTCTCCAATAGAAGCCATAGCAGTAAAACGGAAAAAAACCCCAGGAAAGCTGGCCAACATATAAAACACTTCTAAAAAATGGAGATTACCAAATAAAATTTAAAAACTTTGAGGAAATAAGAGAACACATCTCAGACTGGTTTCAATACCATCAGTTATTTGAAAAATTTAAATCTGACAAACAAAAGGGGTTCTCAACAGAAATTTCCCGATTCGAATCTGATCTGGTAAATTCTAAAAGAAAAACTCTTTCCAAAACTTATCGACTCCTCCTTGACTGGACAGTCAAGGAGGAGGAGGTAACAGTGGCAATGGTGAGGTGGTCCCAGAATTTTGGCCATTCAATAACCATGGCACAATGGGAAAATTTATGGAAGATCAATTGGAAATTCACAAATTGTTACACGATTAGAGAGAACTTTCAAAAATGCAACATCGATGGTATTCTAACACCATGGAAACTTTCAAAAATGTATAAAAATGTGTCAAGTAATTGTTGGCAATGCGGGGACTCAGGAACATTCTACCATATGTGGTGGATATGTAGGAAAATACAGGTATTCTGGGAGAGTATACATGCAGAACTGCAAAAAATGATAAAGATCTCTTTCAATAAAAAAAAGAGGCCTACCTCCTGGGAATAACAGATTTAGATATTCCACAAAAGAGGAAGGGTATCTTTTTATATGTGACAGCAGCAGCAAGAGTTTTGATCGCAGCAAAATGGAAGAGTAATGAAACCCCCTCTATACAAGATTGGATTCAAAAGCTGACAGAATATGCCGAATTAGATGGTTTATCAGAAAAAATAAAGAATAAATCAAAACAGGAATTTGTTTCAAAATGGAAGGTTTTCAAAGAATATCTGAAAAATAAATATAGTAGTTTAAATTCTGTTGCAGCATTCGAGTAATAGTTGCAAGGTAGATATAAGAAATTATATTTACCGTATTTTTCGCCCCATAGGACGCACCGGCCCATAGGACGCATCAAGTTTTTTTGGGGGGGAAATAAAGGGGGGGGAATTATTTTTCCCCCAGGCGCTTGTGGGGCCGGCAGCAGGGAGAAGCGCTCTTCTCCCCGCTGCCCGCCTTCAGATCAGGTCCGGGGACAGCGGGATGACGCGCTGCGCCTCCCCGCTGTCCCCGGAGCTTGCGGGGCTGGCGGCGGGGTCTCCCCGCTGTCAGCCTCCAAACCACTTCGGGAGACAGCAGGATGGCGGCGTTCCGCCTCCCTCTGTCCCCCGACCTTGTGGGGCTGGCGCTGGGGCTCTCCAGAAGTCTGGAGAGCGAGAGGGGTCGGCGCGCACCGACCCCTCTCGCTCTCCAGGCTTCAGCGAAAGCCTGCATTCGCCCCATAGGACGCACACACATTTCCCCTTCATTTTTGGAGGGGAAAAAGTGCATCCTATAGGGCAAAAAATACGGTATTAAGAATAAGTTTAATTATGATAAAAGTGTGTATTGGCAATAAGTAATATGAATTTGAAATATGGAATAGAAGGGAGGTTGGTTCTTTAGTGTTAAGACCAATAGATGTTTTATTATTTGCTAAGAAAATTATGTGTCTATGGTTATTCTTGTGCGTAATTTGGTAATTGTGTTCTTTTTCTTTTTTCTTGTTGTACCAATAAACTTTATTAAAAAAGAAAAGAAAAGAAAAGAAGTAGAAATGTGAGAAGCAGAAGAAATACCACCAGAAACCCCCGACAAGAGGGGAAAAGTAAATTGCGCAGAAACCCCAAAGCCAGTTAAACCTTAGTTTTGCATGGTGTGGGGGTGATTTCGCTTTTGCGTGGCTATTCCTTCCCCCCCCCCACAGGTGGAATAAATAAAGACAACGGACACAGCGTTTTAGGTTAATGGGCGAAAATGGCCACAACTTTATTGATTACAGGAAATGAAGGGTATTGGCTTTAGGCATTGGCCCCTAACCGACTATCCGGTCTGACCGGGAAGGGTTAAACACCAACAGGGGGAGCCACCTGAGATGCGTATCCCTAGGCGCTCCCCGAGGGGTTACCGCTCGGGGGCGCGCTTTAGGCCCTAGCCTCCGTAGGTTTCGGACGAGGCGTTGCCCCTCGGAGTCCTTTAACGAACTACCCTTCAAGCATTGGGGGAGGTGATGGCGTTCCTCCCCCCCAACCTCATCTGCATGACAATACCCCGGGCAATGCCTACCGCCAAAACCGAGGGAGTTGTGACGATTTGCTACGAGGTACGCGAAAAAACCAAGTGGCTCACAAAACCAGCCAATTAGCCAAATGGAAAAACTCCTACCAGGCCCCTTGCGGCGACCAGCCAAAGCCCATAGCAAGGTCAGTGGCAAAACCTAGAGGGCGGGTGGGTGGGAAACCGCGTCGTCTCCAGGGTGAAAAGGGGCAAGCCGAGGGCTGTCCCGACCTTAAGTGGCCTTTCTAAGGCCCGCCCCTGCCGCCAGCCGATTGGCTGGCGCCACAGGGGATGCTAATTGGGGGAATCCCTTCTCCCGCGAGGCTGGCGCCAGCCTCGCGAGAGCGAGTGTGGGCGGGGTCGTGATCCCGCAACCCCCCCTCCTCCTGACGATCGGAAGGGGCATTGCGTGGCTATTCCCTCCCCCCCCCACAGGTGGAATAAATAAAGACAACGGACACAGCGTTTTAGGTTAATGGGCGAAAATGGCCACAACTTTATTGATTACAGGAAATGAAGGTTATTGGCTTTAGGCATTGGCCCCTAACCGACTATCCGGTCTGACCGGGAAGGGTTAAGCACCAACAGGGGGAGCCACCTGAGATGCGTATCCCTAGGCGCTCCCCGAGGGGTTACCGCTCGGGGGCGCGCTTTAGGCCCTAGCCTCCGTAGGTTTCGGACGAGGCGTCGCCCCTCGGAGTCCTTTAACGAACTACCCTTCAAGCATTGGGGGAGGTGATGGCGTTCCTCCCCCCCAACCTCATCTGCATGACAATACCCCGGCCAATGCCTACCGCCACCGAGCCTCAAGCCGGCTCGCCGCCAATACCCTCAGACCTGTAACCAATCCCTAACACCTTGAAAAATATCAGCCAACCAAATATCATTTCCCACATCAGATAGATGCACGCCATCCCAGCGATAAAGCATTTCCTTGTCAAACCGTATGCATGGGTGCTGAATGACCCGACCGCCCCATGCGGCCACTCTACGTGCCACCGTGCGCTCCACAATCCTTCTAGCTTTATTCACAGCCACGGGTTTCTCTGCATCCCGCCAACATCGCCTTTCCAGCAAAGATGACCAAATTATTGTAATGTTTTCATGGGATGCCCTCAACAATTCCAAGTCATTGATAATGTTCCACATCAAGTTCACCCCTTTCCTATACGCCAAGTCGTTCTCGCCCAGCTGGACGACCAAGGCACTGGGTGGGCCCTCGGCAGCGATTTTTTTGGATACAACTGGGAAAAACTCTTCCCAACGCATACCCCTCCTAGTGATCCATGATAGTTTGACCCAGCTGGGTAGCCGTAGCTCTTTAACCCAGCCCCTTTGTTCGGCGCGCCGCTTTGCCCAATATACGATGCTGTGGCCGAGGATCCAGTCGAACCACACCAGTACCTGAAAAGAGAGAATCGGAGAACCGGATCAGGAGGAGTGCCCGGGGGGAAAGCTGAGGGGAATTTAGGTCTACCGTATATAACCCTGGAATGCGTTGGATTTCCAGCACCCCATGTCCATAATTCTTTCAGCTGGTAAGCCCATATGGGCGGCGGTGGTTGCCGCCCCAATGCGAAAGGAGTGCGCGGCGTACTCCTCTTGGGGAAGCCCGATGGCGGCAATTGCTTTGCGCATGACCCTCGTGAACTGCTGCTTTGAGAGGGAGGAACCGTCGGAATGCAAGAAAAAGGGGCCACTAGATTCTGGTCTTACACACAGGTATTTTCTAGCATCCTTTACAGGGCAAGGGCCCGCCTTTTGAGTCGCCTGGAGGCGAACCAAGGCTCCCTTGCCAAGCTGATCAGTCTTCGAACTACGGATTCTTAACATTACATGCGCACTGCCCACAGTTACGTCCTCAAGTAGTAGCCCCCTGGACGCTGCGCGGTCCTCACAAACCACTTCGCCTATGCGTAGGGCGCCAAAAAATGCGAAAGAAAACGCTGCTGAAAATAATCTGGCTTCATATCTTGACCAACACAGGGCCCTCAGCTTCCTACGGATTTGGGTGAGTATATCTAAAGTTATTGGCCTTCTCCTGTCCCGGCCGTGAGGCCTGGACCTGCGCCAGCCCTCAAGCATCTTACACACAACGAAATGCGAACAGGGATCCACAGAAAATAAAGTTTTAGAAAAGAAGGATATAGCTGCTGAATGAATATTGAGGGTTTTGGGGGCCCGGCCAAGATCTCTAAGGTGGACCAAGTACTCTATGACTTCAGACTTGGACGGTGGCCTGCCTGGCTTGGACCGTCCCTTTTTGATGCGGAAGGATGTGAAGTCTAGCCACGCCTTATTATACGATCTCAGGGTAGAAGGCGCTAGCGCAAACAATACTCCTTTATTGCTTCTCGTTGCCAATATTCCAGAGGTGCTCCGGGAATGGTTGCGGCTGCTGCTGCGCATCCAGCGCCAATGAGCGAAAGCGTTCCATCTGGAAACGAGATAGAGCATCCGCGATGTTATTATCAATACCAGGGACGAACTTGGCTGAAGCGTGAAGGTTCAACCGCAGGCAGGAGAGGACAAAGTACCGTAAAAGGGACGCTACTCTGGGTGAGCGTGACGATTGTTTATTCAAAACTGACACGACCGCTAGATTGTCCGTCCAGAAACAGACCCTATGGTTCTTGAACTGGTCTTCCCATAAGTGAATTGCAACCACGATGGGAAAGAATTCTAAGAATGTCAAGTCACGTAGTATTGGTTTACCTTGCCAGGAGGGAGGCCAGTGCTGGGCACACCACTGGCCCCTGAAGTAGACCCCAAAACCTAAGGACCCAGCCGCATCCGAATGTACTTGGAAATCAGACTGCAGCACCAAACTATCCTGCCAAAGCGATATGCCGTTGAAACCATCCAGGAATTGCAACCAAACAAGGAGGTCCGCCTTTACTGCCTTGGATAAGCATACCCTATGATGGGGTGACCGTAAGCCCGTGGACAGCTTTGCTAGGCGGCCACAGAACGGACGACCGGGGGAAATTACACGGCAGGCGAAGTTGAGGTGCCCCAGGAGGGATTGAATTTGCCTCAAGGTGACCTTCTTTAGGGGCAGTATTTGGCCGATAAGCTCTCTTAAGGCAACCAATTTTTTAGCCGGTAATCGCGAGGTTTGGGCAACGGTGTCAAGTTCAATGCCCAGGTAGGTCATGGTAGTGACCGGGCCCTCGGTCTTCTCGCTTGCCAGAGGGACACCCAGTTCCCTAGCTAAGGACTCGAAGGCCAGGAGGAGGGACCTGCACTCCCCAGCGTCACTTGCCACCAAAATAAAATCATCGAGATAATGACCCACCCCCAGAGAGCCAGTTCTAAACTTTAGGGCCCATTCCAAGAATGTGCTGAAGGTCTCGAACGCAGCACAGGCAACAGAACAACCCATGGGCATAGCTTTGTCAATGAAGTAAGCTCCCTGGAATTTGAAACCCAACCAGTGGTAGTCTTCCGGATGAACCGGGAGTAGGCGAAATGCTGACTCGATGTCGCATTTTGCCAAAAAGGCGCCCCTGCCGAAGCTCCGCACCAACCGCACAGCTTGATCGAAAGACGAATACTTCACCGTGCACATCTCTTGGGGAATGGCGTCATTAACCGAGGATCCTTTGGGATAGGACAGGTTGTGTATCATTCTAAATTCACCGGGGGCCTTCTTTGGGACAATACCAAGGGGGGAGATATGAAGCCCTTCGATAGGCGGAGTTGCGAATGGACCGGCCACCCTGCCGGCTGTAATCTCCTTCTGTATCTTTTTAAACGCGATGTCGGGCCTTTCTAATACTGATTTCTGGTTAGGGGGGCAACTGGAATTGGGTGTGAAGGCAACCGGAATTCTAAAACCTTCAGAAAACCCTTCATCCAGTAGGTGGGCTGCACGTCTATTTGGATAGAACTTTAACAATGCTCTCAAGGGCTCCAATTTTATCGGAGAGCACGCAAGGCCTAGGGAGATGTTAGTAACGAGCCCCAGTTGGCCCTTGGGAGGGGGCTGCAGGTCCGGCGGGGCCACCCCTGTTTCCCCGGGAGAGGTGACCCCTGCCTCCCCGAAAGGGCTGCTGCCTCCCTTTGAAGCAGTTGACTGCTGGGTGGCTGCCTAGGCACCTATCGCATTCGTGCAAGTACTTTCAAGTAACGCGCTGACAGGTACCCTTGTTGAAGTCCCAGCACTGCCTACGGCGTTGGGTCTCCACCTTGCCAGATTTTGGCTGTTGAGCGGCTTTCTTCTCAATATTGGGCCCCACATGTTCAAACCAGCAATTGTTGTCCTTTTGGTCCCAGCGCGTTGAAGACAGCAGCGAGGCATTCCTCCGAAAGTCTTCATCATACGCCAAAGCAGCTTCATCTCCTGCCATCTCCCGTGCCCTCCTGACGTGTGCCAGGTAGGACACGAGGTGCGCGCCCCTCTTGGGATAGCAACTTGACACCACAGCCATAAACACTTGATAGCCATTAAGCCAATTCTCGAACGTTCGCTCTACCCGGGGTACCCTGTACCTCCTTTTCCCATAGTACTTAATTTTTTTCCCTTTTCCCTTGACCTGAGCTGGGGGCAGCAAGGAAAACATATCTACATAATTGCCATTCAATATCTTATTCCTCTTCCTCTTAGAGAGGTGGTTCCCCAGAATAAAGTCAGTGGCAGCGTTGGTTGAGACTTTAACGTCTGGAACCAGAGCCCCATCCTTCCAATCAAGCGTGCTGTTAAATGTCTTCCTTGGGGGGGAATTGTCATCGCGTCACTCCTTGGTGTGTGGAGTGCCTCAGGGTGCGATTCTCTCCCCGATGCTTTTTAACATCTTTATGCGCCCCCTCGCCCAGCTCGTCCGGAGTTTTGGGCTGGGTTGCCATCAGTATGCTGATGACACCCAACTCTATCTGTTGATGGATGGCCATCCTAACTCGGCCCCAGACACACTGACCAGATGTCTAGAAGCTGTGGCTGGATGGTTACGTGGGAGCCGGTTGAAGTCAAATCCTTCGAAGACAGAGGTCCTCTGGCTGGGGCGGGACGATATGGGATCGAGGGGGCAACTCCCATCTCTTGCGGGGGTGCAATTAGTGCCAGCACCGTCCGTTAAGAGTTTGGGTGTAATCTTCGATACCTCCCTCTCTATGGAGGCGCAGATTACAGCTATAACAAAGGCGGCATTTTTCCATCTCCGCCAAGCTAAGCAGTTGGCCCCTTATCTCTCTCGCCCTGACCTAGCCACTGTGATCCATGCGACGGTCACCTCCAGACTGGATTATTGTAACTCGCTCTACGTGGGGCTGCCCTTGAGACTGACCCGGAAACTCCAGCGGGTGCAGAATGCCGCAGCGAGACTCCTTACGGGGTCTTCGCTGCGGGATCACATTCATCCGGTGCTATACCAGCTGCACTGGCTCCCGGTGGAGTACAGGATCAGGTTTAAGGTGCTGGTTTTAACCTTTAAAGCCCTATACGGCCTAGGACCCTCGTACCTACGGGACCGCCTCTCCTGGTATGCCCCACAGAGAAACCTACGGTCTACAAATAATAACACCCTCAAGGTCCCAGGCCTCAGAGAGGTTAGGCTGGCCTCAACTACAGCCAGGGCCTTCTCGGCTGCAGCTCCAACCTGGTGGAATGCTCTGTCACAAGAGACTAGGGCCCTGCGGGACTTGACATCTTTCCGCAGGGCCTGCAAGACAGAGTTGTTCCGCCAGGCCTTTGGTCAGGGCGCAGCCTGACTCCCTCCTCTGGCAACCTGCACAGAATTTTGTTTAATCGGTTGCCATCAATTCGATTTTAACTAATTTTTATAATGAAATATTTTTAGAATGTGTTATTATTTGATTGTTTATTTGATTGTTGTTAGCCGCCCTGAGCCCGGCTCAGCTGGGGAGGGCGGGATATAAATAAAATTTATTATTATTATTATTATTATTATTATTATTATTATTATTATTCCTGTGTGAGTTTGCCCTCCGCTCATGCACCCACTGGGGTGCTCCAGTGTCCTCCCCCTCCCCCAATATGCCTCCATTGGGGCGTCACTATCCCCATCTGATGAAGAGGTACCTGTTTCCTCCTCGGAGTCCGAAGTGTCCCTCTTCTTGCTTTTCTTCGACCGGTGTTTCTTCTTCGCCTTCCGCTTTCCGCCCCGTGGAGCGTCGTCACGGGGGGCCGGGTCGCTGGCAGCGGCCACCTGCTGAGGGGGCAGCTCCTCCTCAGAAGATGACTCCTCCGATGTGCTTGGTTGCCTAGGGTTATCCTGGAAAACACTGGGAACATCAATCACCTCCTGGCGCGGGGCTGATGTAGAGGCCACCGCCGGCCTGGCCTTTTGTCCGCTCGCCCTAGGTTTTTTAGCTGGTGCCTTGCCTTTCAGTGGACCTGACTTAGATTTTTGAGTTCTAGCAGCTTGTAGGCGCGTCCGTGGCCTGCTGGGGGCCTGCTCAACCACGTTAGCTGCACTAGTGGAGGGACCATCCTGACCCTGCTGACTGGGGGGGGGTGTCTGGTATGCAATCTTGTGACACCTCGACAATGTTCGGAGAGGGAGTGATAGGTGCCCTGCACTGCGCGTAGAATGATTGCAGCGCGGAAAAAAGCTGGGCCAAGGCCTGAGGGTTACAAGGGCCTGTTGGCATTAGGGCGTTGCCACGCTGAGATTGTTGGGGGTTGCTGCTGCCCTCCATGACCAAGCTGAAAGCAGTGCCTCGGGGGGGGGGGCGCAAGTCAAGTCAAGTTAGTAAGCAAATCGAGTGTCTATTTTATTTATTTATTGTTTACCTATTTGTTTATTTATATGTTTGCTTGTTTTTTAATTTTATTTTATTTATTTTTATTATTATTATTATTATTATTATTATTAATTTATTATTTATTTATTTATGCTTGTTTTTCTATTTATTTATTTATTTATGTATATATATATATATGTGATTACTTATTTATAATTATTTATGTAACTGGGGCTATATCACTATCAGTCTAACCTGCTAAATGAATTTCCAGGCAGAGGCGGCCTGGATAAGCAACGAAACACAGCAGGAATTGCGGTCAATGGGGTCAGGTAGCCCTTGTCAACCAAGCAAGATATTCTGTATTAATATATTAGCAACCAGTACAATTGACAACCACTTTGGGAATAGCCTTATAAACCACCAAATGTCCTTTTAAATACAACGCGTAAGGCTATCAAATACTAAATCAGCTCAAATTAATTTAGCGCCAACCACCAAATAATTATAAATAATTGTAAATGCTGGGAAAGCAGCCGGAAAAACCGGCTAGGTTATAGCCTATACAACCTCAAATATAATTCAGTACCAGCTAAATCACTATGACTGCGAATGCTTTCCTCAAACCAGGCTAGGTAGCAGATCTAGTTTAAAAAGGCCGCTACCAGGCCACGTGGGCGGAGGCAAATTAAATTAAATTAAAGAGGGACTTCTCAGCCAGGTAAGAAGGGAAGCACTAAGCCTCTATGCGCTCCCAACTAGAGATGCCTCTACTAAAATGGCCGCTTCTAAAGCCACGTGGTTCAATCAAAATGGCGACCGTTGGCTAGGCAACCAGGACGCTGCAATCTGCAACAGTCGCTGCAAAAGCCCCCCGCGTACCCGCAAAAGGACTCTCCGGCCCTGAGGCTTCGTGGCCGCTACCCCTCACCACGCTCCCCAATAGCCTCCCGTTCCCCCTTGTAACCTTCAGTGAGCGCTGCAGCTGCTCACTATGGCGATCCGTCCAGGGAGGGTCAAACAAAGCGGCGCGGCACCAGCGATGTGCCGATGGCTCGTGGGGAAGATGCGGACAGTGGCGCTTCGGCGGCGCGGCTCGTAAGCCTTGAGCGCGGTGGCTGCTTGCACCCGAGAGACCAGCACGGAGGTAGATTCAGGCAGGGGCGCGTCGCTCCGATCCGCTGCCGGAGGATCAGCTGATGGGCGGCCGCTTGCTGGCAGGCTGCTGAGAGGCTGAAGGCGCTCCCTTTCGCTGCCGCAGCTCAGCTGATGAGCGGCCGCTTGCTGGCGAGCTGCTGATCGGCTGCCGGCACGACGATCCCGGGCGCAGCTGACGAGCGGTAGCTGGCGATCCGAAGCTCAGCTGATGAGCGGCCGCTTGCTTGCGAGCTGCTGGGATGCTGCCGGCACGGCGATCTAGTGCACAGCTGAAGAGCGGTAGATCCGATCAGCTGATGAGCGCTGCCGCGCGGCGATCCGAGCGCTGAAATCCGAACCACGAGGAGCGGCAAGTCTGGAAGACGACGAACCTCACGGCGACCCAGCAAACCGCGTCGTCTCCAGGGTGAAAAGGGGCAAGCCGAGGGCTGCCCCGACCTTAAGTGGCCTTTCTAAGGCCCGCCCCTGCCGCCAGCCGATTGGCTGGCGCCACAGGGGATGCTAATTGGGGGAATCCCTGCCTCCCGCGAGGCTGGCGCCAGCCTCGCGAGAGCGAGTGTGGGCGGGGTCGTGATCCCGCAACCCCCCCCTTCTCCTGACGATCGGAAGGGGCATTCCCTGAGATGTTTACTGTGTGGGTTTCTTGTGGTTCTATTCCATTGGTTTTCTCATCTTTGGTGGATGTGGTTTGTTTCTGTTGTTTCTGGTTCGTTTTTGGGCTTATGTTGAATTTGTTTCTTTTAGGGCGGTTTTCGTTTCATGGATTCTTTTATATAAATTACGATTGTGAGATATACTTGGGGTCCTGTATGTATTTCATGCTCTTTATTGCCCCCCCCCCAACAACCTCAGGCTTTTATATACATTATTTACACAATGAGTCCCGTCTGACTGGCTAATTCTGGTTTTTTTAAAAAAAAAATATTTTTTATTGGTTTTACAAAAAATTTTATAGACAATACAAACAAATAAAGAAACAAACAAACATGTATAATTTCATATCCTTTTTTTCATAAACCTCACTTCTCTGACTCCCCCAAACCTCCCCTTTCTACATCCCAATTTCCAAAATTATTTCAGCAAATCCTAAACTTAGTTTTATCAAATTTGTCCCTTATTTATTCTTTTCTTTTACTTAATCTTTTCTCGCTGTAATCTCCTTTTCTTTCTAAAAACCTCAACATTTTAGCATTCATCAATTTTGTAATATTTCTTGAGATAAATTTTAAATTTCTTCCAATCTTCATCCGCCGTCTCTTTCCCCTGATCACGGATTCTGCCGGTCATTTCAGCCAATGTCATATAGTCTATTACCTTCATCTGCCATTCTTCCAGAGTGGGTAGATCTTGAGTCTTCCAATGCTTTGCAATGAGTATTCTTGCTGCTGTAGTAGCATACATAAAAAAGTTCTGTCTTTCTTTGTCACCAATTGGCCGACAATGCCCAAGAGAAAGGCCTCTGGTTTCTTAGGGAAAGCTGACTGGCTAATTCTGCTTCCCTCCTGGCGCCTGAATGGCCGGGAGGAAAAGACCAATCAGTTGTTGCATTCTAGGATCCTACTTGCCTATTTTTCTAGGATCCAAGGTTAGTACATAACAGATTGCTTCATTTCTAGGTTTTTGGGGGTTTGCACCTTTGAGTATATTAATTTTTATGAGATCTGATAATCCCCCCCCAAGAAAGGAAAACCACCAGAAATGAAGCAAAACCACCAGAAATGTCTAATGACCATTCCAACAATGAAGTCAACCACTAAAAACACAAGAACCTATTGAAAAGAAGCAGAAGAAACATGTAAAAGCAACATCAATGGAAACTGACAAAGAAGCCAACCAACCCCAAGCAAAGCAGATTCACCAGAAACCCCCAAAGCATTCAAAAGTATTACCACCAGAATGCAAAAACAAGAAAACTTCTCAAAGGAAGCAATAAAGCAAAAGTCCAAAAAACAAGCCAAACCAATGGAAAAGAAATGAAGCCAGCCGCAAATGAAGCACATTCACCAGAAACCCAAGACTAAGTGAAAACTACCGTATTTTTGGCCCTATAGGACGCACTTTTTCCCTTTCAAAAATGAAGGGGAAATGCGTGTGCGTCCTCTGGGGCGAATGCAGGCTTTCGCTGAAGCCTGGAGAGCGAGAGGGACGAACTGGCCGCCACAGGAGACAGGAAAGTGTTTTCTCCTCGTGTATCTTGTCGTGCCAGAAATGGGGTGGCCATGTTACACGGAAACCAAATTCCCTGCTGGGTCTGAGCCCACCCAGGGGCAGCAGCCTGTGCAGCACTAAAATCCAGCACCCTCTGCTTTGAGCATGTCCTGCTTTACAACGTCACAGAATGATAGCATTGTAGAGCTGGATGGCACACCCAGGGTCATCTACCCTGCAGGTGGGTGCTGGGAGTCAAGGAACGGCTCCAGATCCCACCAGCCCTTGTCCTTTCCTAGGAGCTGGCCCCACCAGGTGGGCATGGCGGGGTGGCACCTTGGAACAAGGTCTGCTTGACGACCACACCCTGGGCACACCGGAGGGTGAGTGGTGCCTTGCGGCAGGTTGGACTGGATGACCCCCAGGGTTTCCAATCCAGAAGAAGATCTAACTGGAACACATCTCTTCCCTTCCCCATGGCACTACATGGTTGCCGACACCAGCACTGGCTCTCTGGTGTCAGGTCAAGCAGCGGCACTGCGGATGGGGATATACCCGCTGCTTGGGGGCACCCAATGCATCGGCTTCTGGTACTACCTGAGCTCAGGGTGGGCTGGACGGCCCACAGAGTTCCCTCTTGCCTCCAAGCTAGAGGACCCCAGTGACTTCCACCGCCCCAAGTCCTTCATCCATTCAGCTGAGAGTCACAAATGCATTGCTGTGCTGGTGGCCCCAATCCGAAAGGAGTTGGCCGCGAATTCAGCTGGGGGTAAACCACAGGCAGCAATCGCCCTTCGCATAGCGCGCATGAACTGATGCCGTGCAAGGTAGGAGCCATCCAAATGTATGAGGAATGGGCCTGAGACGGTTGGTCTCACGTACATGAAATGTCTAGTACTCTTTACTGGGCATGGCCCATTGTGACTAGTTGCTCGGAGCCGAATAAGGGCCCCCTTTCCCTGCTGATCAGTTTTGGAACATCGGACATGCAGGACTAAATTGGATCTGGACAAGGTCAGGTCTCTCAAACTTCCCCAAGCAGCGGAATCTTGTTGGCCCTCACAAACCACTTCGCCAATGCGCAGAGCGCCAAAGGAGGCAATGGTGTAGCCTTATTAGACTTTACTGATTGGTGGGCTCTGCGTTGCTCCCGGACAGGAGGAAGGAAGTCAAATGACACCAAGGTTGGTTCAAAGAAAGAGTTTATTCTGCTCTCCAGATAGCAGAAGGCACTTGTGTGGTGAGTCCACAGCAAGTCCAAAGAAATGAGAAATTTCATGCAGTATATATATCCTCCAGGCACCCTCTCCCTCCTTCCCCGGGAATCCAACCACATCAGCCTATACACGCAGGTTGACATCACATGTGTTCCTGCTCCGGTATTCTTAACCATAAAAGGATATTCGTTCCTGTACTTCTGACCATAAAAGGGTATTCCTGTTCCTACTCTTATCTTGGAGCAAGAGGTCACCAACTCCAAGAACACACTCTGGCACTGTTCCCGGACTAGGTCTATGCGTCAGGACGTAAGATAAGACCTAGACATTGTTGGGATACTGCCAGGGAGAGAAAGGCCATGATGACCCCACGTCGATTCCGGACGATCCATCGATCTCCCGTAGACATGCAGTATCATTCAATTAGTGACACGAGCTCCAGAAATAGCTTGCCACATTCCAGAGCTGGTGCACGCTCTATCAGCAGAATTTGCACAGCGAAAGATGCACGCAGGAGAGCATTATTTACAACTTTATTCAGTGTTGGTCAGAACAAAGAAAACATGACTGCCTGTGTTGATGTCTCGGGCACATAGAGAGAAACGAAAGCAATAGACAAACAGAAACTTCCTGTGAGCAGGAAATACATAGGCTGTGACTCACAACAGCCTGTCCCCTTTTTAAGGTGGAACGGAAATATCCTAACACCCTCCCCCTTTCCGTGTAACCTGTAGTACCTGTGGTTCAACCCAACTGCAACCTCTGTACATAAACCTTAGGTTGTTCTCTGTTAACAACCTTAGACAACAGATCAGCAGGAATTTCATTTCCTGGCATGTAGGACACCTAAATGAGTCCTTTCTGAATACACTCTCTTGCACGATGTAGCTTAATCTGCAAGTACCATATTTTTCGCTCTATAGGACGCACTTTTTCCCCTTCAAAAATGAAGGGGAAATGTGTGTGCGTCCTATGGAGCGAAGACGCCATAGCCCCGCGACCCTCTCCCGGCTGGAGAGGTGATGCGCGGCTATGGCAGGAACCTCTACAGCCCCGTGTCACCTCTCCAGCCGGGAGAGCACGCGCGGGCGGGGCTAAAGAAGCACCCCGCGACCCCCTCCCGGCTGGAGAGGTGACACGCGGCTATGGCAGGAGCCTCTATAGCCACACGTCACCTCTCCAGCCGGGAGAGCACGCGCGGGACTAAAGCAGCCCCCCGTGACCCTCTCCCGGCTGGAGAGGTGACGCGCAGCTATGGCAGGAGCCTCTATAGCCGCGCGTCAACTCTGCAGCCGGGAGAGCACTCGCAGGGCTAAAGAAGCCATAGCCCTGCGACCCTCTCCCGGCTGGAGAGGTGACGCGCGGCTATGACAGGAGCCTCTCCCTGCGCCTTTCCGTTGCTCCCTGACCTGCTCTTTGGGACTGGTGGTGGGCTTCCCCGCGCCAGCCCCAAAGAGCAGGTCAAAAGGAACCTGAAGCCTGGAGAGCGAGAGGGGTCAGTGCACACCGACCCCTCTAGCTCTCCAGGCTTCCAAGGTAGCCGCCTGAACGCACCTTAAATGGCACCTTGTTTTATTTTTTTTTAATAAAATTTTTATTGGTTTTACAGAATTTTAAAGAACAAACAAACACTTAAAAAGACATACAAACACGTATAATTTCATAACATATTTTCATAAACCTCTTTTCTGAGACTTCCCCATACCCCCCCTTTCTGCATCCCAATGTCCATAATTTTATAGCAACTCCCAATTATTGCTTTCCAACCTCTGTCATCTTAGTCATCTCTGTATTCTGACCTTATATCACTGTATCCCTTTGTTCCTAAAAACCACAACACTCTAACATTCTTCAAGTTTATAATAGTCCTTAAGATAACTTTTGAATTTTCTCCATTCTTCTTCCGCCGTCTCTTTTCCTTGGTCACGGATTCTGCCTGTCATCTCGGCCAGTGTCATATAGTCCATCACTTTCATCTGCCATTCTTCCAGAGTGGGTAGATCTTGTGACTTCCGTTCGGCGCCAGCGCTAATGGCGGTCCTTTTTCCGAGCTCCGGAAAAGGACTGCCCTGCGAGTTCGGGTCTGTCCCGCTACGGCAAGCGGGGGACCCCTAAAATCACAGGCGCGGAAGCCTGTGAACGAGGAGATTCGGTGGGCACCAAAAGCGCCCCCCCTTTACCGCAGAAAGAGCCTTTTTAAAGGCTCTGGAACGACATTGGGGGAGCGTGGTGCTGAGAATCGCTACCCAGCCCGCAGGGTGAAGCCGCGTCGCTATTAGTGGAGAGCGCCGATTCCTTCCTGTAAATCTCGGACAGAAAAAAACCCGTGAGTAAAACGGAAGCTTTATTTGGAATTAAAACCTGGAAATTTGGTTGAAAACGGGGGGGTCAAAATTAAGGAAGTCTGCCTTCCCCCGACTGCATGAAAGTGAAAGCAACGGAACTGTAAAGCTGCATCCGTCAAAGACTTTGTTTTTGTTTAATTAAACCTGACATTTGGACTTTAGATCTCCCCTCTAGCTAGCAGGGCAGAGGGGAGGCAAGAGAGACTTTGGCAACTGCATGATTTATTTAAAAGAAAAATCCTCTGCTGCCTCAGCTGTCTCAAGAACATGAAACGGTCTGCCTTATAGGACAATAGGACACTGAACTGACTTCTCCCTGTGAAAGTTACATTGTGATATAAAGTTTTTGTATTGCCTGGCTACAGTACATCAGAGCAGGCTGAGACAGTATCTACTGGGAAATTGTGGCAATTTGCAGTTACAAGCCTCCAGCTACACTTGCTTTAATTTTTCTCTTTCTCCTTTTCCTACGCATTTGGATATTCTCTTTGCCTTTGTATTTGGACATCTTGTATTTGGACATTTTGACTTGCTCCCCCTAGAGGGTAAAGTAAAGGTCGGCACAGCTTAAGACAGTGGAACTTTCCAGTGGGAAACAGCTCCCGTGAGAAACGACCTTGACATGAGTGGTTCACAAGAAGAGATAGTCACAAGAGCCAAGACCAAACAACAACAACAGCACCAGCAGCAGCAACAACAACTAAAGAAAAGAGGCTCAATCACAGGCGTAACTTCTGGACCTACAGGAACAACAGGACAAGAAAAAGCGACAGCTGTCTCCATGGATGCCGTGACACAAGCCTTGCTTAAGATAAACCAATCCCTGGAGTCTCTGACAAAACAGACTTCAGAAAATACACAAAAATTAACAGAAATATCAGCAAGATTAGACCAGAACACAGAATCTATAAACAAATTGGTTGAGGAAAATTCTGCTACACGTAAAATTGCTGAAGAAGCTAGAGCTATCGCTGGAGAGACCCAAGAGAATTTAGGACCGATTGCCAAAAAGGTCCATGAGCACGACGCAACTTTGGCTTTGTGGGAACTACAGAGAAAAGAGAGAAATTTGAAATTGAGATTGATTCCAGAGAACGAAAGTGATAACCTCGCGGACTTTTAACACTAAATGGCACCTTGTTTTAGAGCGGGAAAACAAGAGGGGGAAAGTTCTCCCCCTCTCTGTGCAGCGCCTCCTGCCGCTTCACTGAAGGGGCGCTGGGCAGAGAGGGGGAGAATTTTTTTTCTTGTTCTCCCCCCTCTAAAACAAAGTGCGTCCTATTGTCCGGTGTGTCCTATGGTGAGAAAAATACGGTACTTGGTTCTTTGCTTGCAACTCTGAGTTCACCAAAACCAAACAGGATCTATTGTCTTGATACACTTGTATAGGACATTTCACAGAAACTCTGATGTCCTTAAACAGTTGCATCAACCATTCACAATCCATGAGTGAAAATGACAGAGCATTGAGTTCTGCTTCACAGGAACTTAGGCTCACTGTTGTCTGCTGCTTGCACAGCCAGTCAAACAGACAGTGGTTGTACATGTAGCATACTCCAGAAGTGCTTGTACCATCTGTGGTGTCACTTCCAAAACTAGCATCTGCAAAGATTTCAAGACCTCCAGTCTTCTGACTGGTGAACCTCAGCCTGTAGTGCATAGTCCCTTTCAAATAGCAGGCTATGCGTTTCAGAGCTTTCCAATCCTGAACAGTAGGATTGTTGGCATGTCTGCTAAGCAGGTTACAGCTTACAGCTATGTCAGGTCTTGAACATCTAGCAATGAAATTCAGCTTGCCTAGAATGCATCTGTACAGCGTAGTGTCAGAAAACGCTTCAGCAGTACTATCTACCTGGTAACCTGTCACCATCGGTGTGCCTGCTGGGTTTGCATCAACCAAATTCAACCTAGTTAATACATCAGCAATTTTCTGTGTTTGGTGTACCAGAAAATTACCTGCTTGGTCCCTCTCCACCTGCAGAGAAAGATAGTTGGATACCTCACCAAGATCCTTCATGTCAAAGTGCTCCTTCAGCTGAGCTAGGGTGCTTTGGTACAAAGCCTGATTCTTCCAAAACATCAGAAGATCATCAACAAAACATAAACAATACAGTTTGTTTTGCCCCTCCTCCTTGACAAACACACATGGATCAGCTTTGCCCTGGTGAAAACCTAGAGAAAGCAATGTCTCAGTGAGTTTTGTGTTCCAACACCTGGCACTCTGCTTGAGACCATATAAGGATTTCCGAAGTGTACAGACCATTCCCTTCTGTATCTGCATCCTGTCAGGTGGAAGCATAAACAGCTCCTCCCCCAAAACCCCGTACAAAAAAGCTGTATTAATGTCGTGATGGGAAACATGCAGTTTCTCCTCTGCAGCAATCTTGACATTAGCCGAATGCTCTCATACGTGACGGTGGGTGAGTAGGTCTCGTCGTAATCCTGTCCTGGTACCTGTGAAAAACCTCTGGCGACCAGTCTGGCTTTGTGTCTGACAACCTTGCCATTCTGGTCTGTCTTGGCCTTGAAGACCCATTTGCTGCCAACCAGTCTCATTCCTGGGACTACTGGTACCAGCTCCCAAGTTTGGTTCCTGTTCAAGGAATCAACTTCAGCCTTCATGGCATTAAGCCAAGGCTCAGCATCTTTAGAGGTTAACTCCTGAACCTCTTTGAAGCTTGAAGGTTCCCACACCTTCTCTGAGCTACTAAGAACAGCAGTTGCTATCTTAGCAAACTCATCAGCAAATCTCTTTGGAGCTTTGCCTTTCGTGGCCCTTTCAGATCTGCGTACTAGACGCAAGTCTTCTGCACTCACCTCCTCCTTCTTAGGAGAAAAGTGACCAATGGTGAACAGTGGTTCTTCCAGTTCATTGTCAGACGCATCAGATGGTCTGACTGAGGCCTTTGTGCTCTTGTAGTCTGCTGTGTCATCACTGTCGCTGACATCAGCAGCAGCGCTGCCCACTGAGCTGGAATCCGAACTCTGATCATCATCATCATCCTCAGCTTCCTCTTCTACCTCAACATTATCTGCTTTTTTCACATCACCTTCATCTTCCTCTGGGTAACTCTGGAAAATTCCCACATCCCCCCCCCACTTAGGATTGTACGCAACACTCTTTGTGAACTTAATGGACTTAGAATCAGTCATCCATACCCTGTATGCACCTTTTTCTTACCCCATGAACAAACCATGTGCCCCACGCTTCCCAAGCTTGTTGCTCTGTGGGGTGTGTACCCACATGTCAGAACCAAAGATTCTCATGTGCTTGACCTGATCTCGTTTTTTGACAGAATTACAAGCCTGGTAGATGAAGGGAACGCAGTGGATGTTGCCTACCTTGATTTCAGCAAGGCATTTGACAAGGTGCCCCATGATATTCTTGTAAAGAATCTGGTAAAATGCGGTCTTGACTATGCTACCACTCAGTGGATTTGTAACTGGCTGACTGACCGAACCCAAAGGGTGCTCATCAATGGTTCCTCTTCATCCTGGAGAAGAGTGACTAGTGGAGTGCCACAGGGTTCTGTCTTGGGCCCGGTCTTATTCAACATCTTTATCAACGACTTGGATGATGGACTCAAGGGCATCCTGATCAAATTTGCAGATGACACCAAACTGGGAGGGGTGGCTAACACCCCAGAGGACAGGATCACACTTCAAAACGACCTTGACAGATTAGAGAACTGGGCAAAAACAAACAAGATGAATTTTAACAGGGAGAAATGTGAAGTATTGCACTTGGGCAAAAAAAATAAGAGGCACAAATACAAGATGGGTGACACCTGGCTTGAGAGCAGTACATGTGAAAAGGATCTAGGAGTCTTGGTTGACCACAAACTTGACATGAGCCAACAGTGTGACGCGGCAGCTAAAAAAGCCAATGCAATTCTGGGCTGCATCAATAGGAGTATAGCATCTAGATCAAGGGAAGTAATAGTGCCACTGTATTCTGCTCTGGTCAGACCACACCTGGAGTACTGTGTCCAGTTCTGGGCACCACAATTCAAGAAGGACACTGACAAACTGGAACGTGTCCAGAGGAGGGCAACCAAAATGGTCAAAGGCCTGGAAACGATGCCTTATGAGGAATGGCTAAGGGAGCTGGGCATGTTTAGCCTGGAGAAGAGGAGGTTAAGGGGCGATATGATAGCCATGTTCAAATATATAAAAGGATGTCACATAGAGGAGGGAGAAAGGTTGTTTTCTGCTGCTCCAGAGAAGCGGACACGGAGCAATGGATCCAAACTACAAGAAAGAAGATTCCACCTAAACATTAGGAAGAACTTCCTGACAGTAAGAGCTGTTCGACAGTGGAATTTGCTGCCAAGGAGTGTGGTGGAGTCTCCTACTTTGGAGGTCTTTAAGCAGAGGCTTGACAACCATATGTCAGGAGTGCTCTGATGGTGTTTCCTGCTTGGCAGGGGGTTGGACTCGATGGCCCTTGTGGTCTCTTCCAACTCTATGATTCTATGATTCTATGATTCTACGTAAGGTTTTTTACCAAACATATTTTCATAGGGAGTACAACCAATAGGTGATGACAGTCTCCTGTTATAGGAATAAACCAACGTTGATAAAGCCTCCCCCCAATACTTCCCAGGGAGATTGGCATCATGCAACAAGGTTTTTAGGCCTTGAAGCAATGTCTGGTTTGCTCGCTCCACAAGTCCATTCATCCATGGCGATCTAAACATTTACAAGTCATGCTGTATTCCCTTCTCAGTCAGGAAAGCTTCAAACTGCTGAGAAGTGAATTCCCCGCCCTGATCAGTAAAGAGACAGCCAATACGTTTACTGTGAACATTCTCCAACCAAGCACAGAATGCCTTGAACCTAGGAAACGCTTCCGATTTCTGCTGCAGCATAAACACATGAATGTACCTGGAAAAAGAATCAATTAGAACCATGAAGTACCTTGCTCCACCCAAAGAGGGCGCAAGTGGACCAACCAGGTCTGCGTGGACTAGCTGGTAGGGTTTGGAAGCCTGCCTGCTAGACTCCTTGCCTTTTGGAGCAACCTTCACCTTGTTCTCTGCACAAGATACACATTTCATGTGATACTTACAGGGCTTGATGTTCAAACCCTGAACCAACTCCGGCATCTTGGCCAGTGCCTGCCAAGACATGTGAGCAAACCTTCTGTGTGCCTTGTGAATGCATCCTGCATGAAGAACTTTGTTAGTTTGTGCAACACAACAAGAATCAACATTTGACACAGCAGCACCATTGTCATCATAAGTTATACAGAATAAGCCATCCATAAACTTTGCATGCAAAATGTCCTATTTGCCTTTCCTGATGACACAGATGCTCCTCTTGAAGGAAATCTCAAAGCCACACCCAGTCAGCTGTGGGACACTGAGCAAATTGTCTGCAGCACCTGGAACATAAAGTACATCTTTGATGGTAGTGTGCAGACTTGCAAGTCTCACAGTCCCTTCTCCTGCGATTCACAACGTCTTTCCATCAGCCTGGTGGATCTCTCCATCTTGAGGTGTGAAGGAGATAAACAGATGCTTATCTTTTGCCAGATGGTGGGTGCATCCCGAATCAACAATAAATCTGGCTTTGGCCTTTGGAGCAGCTTTTACAGCAAGCAAAACCTTGTTTTCCACCGGCGTGGGCTTTTGCTGCTTGCCCCCCTGCTCCTGGCCATCAAACAGGCATCTGTCTCTGTTTACTTCTGGCCTTCTGGCCTCTGCAAAGACGATGACCTTGGCTCTCATGGGAATCAGAGCTCTCAGCTGCCGACTCCTTGGCTCCCCCTGGAGGCTGGAATGCTGCCTGGGATGACATCACAGTCAGCTCCCCCTGCAGCTTGCAACCGGTGCCCTCAGCATCCCTGCATTCACTCGCATTCTGGGAAACAGCCAGGACCTCCGATGCAGTCAAACTCTGGGCTGGGATGACCGGCAGATGAGCTACTTTCAAAGCATTCCACATCTGACGTGCTGTCGTATTGCCAGCTAGCGTAGCAATTTCCTCCAGAGAGACGGACAAGACAATTACGTCTATGGCCCTTGAATCTTGGGCCCTCCATCTATCTGTCAGAGGAACTAGTGGGGCTTCACACACAGTATGCCACACTCCAAACTGACGAAGTAGACTCTCACAGCAACTTGCCCAAGTCTCATAATTGTGCCTGTAACTTTGGGCACTCAGTGCCTTCAGAGGCTTGGAAAAACTCCATTCCAGGCTTTTACTTGAGCCGTGAGCCTTTATGCCTTCAAAAACTTCTTATCTCGGCAGCTCATAAATCACGAAGCGCGGCTCCCAGGTCAATTAAGCCAGCCGGACATCAAAGTCACTCTGCCTCGGCAATTTTTCCACATAACTCACAGCAGTCTGTCGCAGTCTTACTCTCCTGTAAGTGCTGTGAATCTGGGACCATAACCTGTTGTTGGGATACTGCCAGGGAGACAAAGGCCATCATGACCCCACGTCGATTCCGGACGATCCATCGATCTCCCGTAGACACGCAGTATCATTCAATTAGCAACATGAGCTCCAGAAATAGCTTGCCACATTCCAGAGCTGGTGCACGCTCTATCAGCAGAATTTGCACAGCGAAAGATGCACGCAGGAGAGCATTATTTACAACTTTATTCAGCATTGGTCAGAACAAAGAAAACATGACTGCCTGCGTTGATGTCTCGGGCACATAGAGAGAAACGAAAGCAATAGACAAACAGAAACTTCCTGTGAGCAGGAAATACGTAGGTTGTTGTCAGGGGTTCAGGAGCAGAGACGCAGAGAAGGGAGGAGACAGAGAGCGAGGGGGAGGAATACGAAGGAAAGATGAGTGGGGATGACGAACCGAGATCGCCGAGCTTATCCAGTGAGTCCGAGGATTCCCAGAAGGGAGCGCCAGCGGTCAGAGCAAGGGGGGAAAGCAGGGGGACACCCCAGGAAGAAGGGTCCAGAGAGGAATCAGAGAGCAGCAGTTGGAGATCGGGACCCACGTACCCAGCCGGGAGCAGCGGGGAGAAAGGGGACCAGATATCGGGTTCCGGAGGCTTTCAGAAGGAGGGAGGGCATGAGTCAGGAGTAGTCACGCCCACCTCGGGGAGCGACGAAACGATCAAGAGGAAGGTTGAGAGTTGGGCGCGCGCGCCAAGTTCAAATGTAGCGGAAGCTGGCGCAGTAAGCAGCCCAGAGAGTGAGCCAGGTCCCAAAGCCCGCCGCAAGGAGGCGGAAGGGTCAGGGGGGTCCGCGTCAGAAGAGAGTAGGAAAGAAGAGACCCCGGGGGGCAGAAGGACCCAGAGACGGAAGGAAAGGCGCAGGAGGTGGAGCAAGGCTAGGGTATTAAGCTGGTGTGCTAGAGGCGGAGACTCAGACGGGTCTTCGCCGGTCTGACCTAGAAGAAGTAGGGCTGCACGTTGCAGTTTGGAAATGGAACCTGTAATCCAATAAAGACTCTTTTAACCTGAACGCTGGCTAACGTGGTCCTATGTGAGCTGGGACTGAGTGGCAGCCCTGACAGTAAGACCCGTCTCCTTAAAGCTTCGGACACCTGATACCTCGCAGCGGAGGCAGAAGCAGCGAGAGGAGGAAATTGGTGTTTGGGAGCGAGCTCACAACGGTTGGCAGAGATGACGGAAGCAGAGAAAATTTCAGCGCTGCAACAGGCAGTGACCCAATTGAACGCGGAGGTACAGGCATCCAAGAAAAGGGAGGAGGATGCGGCAGCCGCCTACAGAGATCTCCACGCCAGGTTTGAAGCATTGGTTAAGCATGGGCAGCCAGGACCCAGACCGGAGGGGGTTGGGTTGGCACGGAGAGCAGGAGGGCTTGTGGCTCACTTCGATGGGAATTTACAGCAGTACCCCAATTTTCGAGCAGACGTAATGTGCGCACTGCAACTCCTGGCGAAAGACTTTAGGGATGAGGAAGAGAAAGTGGGGTTTATACTATCCCATTTGCATGGGGATGCTAAAGCGTGGCTACGCAATTTGTGGAGGGATAAAGATCCGGCGCTTCAGAATGCAGATGCCTTTATCAAAGCGATGGATGCGTGCTTTTTATCTACCATTGACGTGGATCTTGCCCGACGGGAGATTCATGGACTGAAACAAGGGAGGGCGAGCGTACGCCAGTATCACGCCCGCTTTTTTGCGCTGGTCAGTGCCTTGGAATGGGACCGGGATTCGCCCCCAGTCAGAGACCTATTCTGGGAGGGTTTGAGCAGTGCTGTTAAAGACGAAATTGCGAGGGGGGAGAGGCCCCGGAGCACGCAGGAGGTGGTCCAAAGGGCGCTGACTGTGGGGGTGAGGCTGGAAGAACGTCCGTGGTGCAGAGACGAAGGACGTGGCGGGCGCGAAGCAGCGAGAAGTTTCTCTTTCGTTCCCAGGGAAGCTGCGCGTGCGCAATCCACACCTCCGCCAGGAGGGGGAGTGGAACCTATGGAGGTGGGAGGCGCCAGGGCTCAGTCAGCTACCAGAGCCCCTGCACCGGCGGCAGTCAAGACTAAACCTCCTAGAGGGACCAGGAAGTGTTATATATGCGACAGCTCTCAACACTTGGCGAAAGAGTGTCCCCAGAGGAGCTCCAAGCACACTGCAGCCTCCGCAACGGTGAAAGCGGCCACGCAACACAGCGAACACCAGCAGGGAAACGACGATGTCTGGCTGGAGACAGAGGCACTGGGGCCCAGCCAGACGCATCACTGAAGCAGTCCCCAGCGATCTTGCAACCCACGGACCCCCTCCCACCCAAACCAGTAGTGCAACTCACAGCATCTCTCCAGCTGCCCGATGGCGTCACTATCGAAGTGCCGCTTTCTGTGGATTCTGGAAGCAACGCAGACTTTATAGCACAGGATTTTGTGGAGCAGCACGCTATACAGCTATTACCGGCCACTCTGCCCCTGCAAGTCGTCACAGTGGATGGCAGAGAGTTGCTGGGGGGGCAGGTGGTGAAGCAAACGCCGCCAATGGTTATGCGCCTTGGCAACCACAGGGAAGTCATCAGTTTTAACGTCACCCGACTGTCGGACACACCCATTGTGTTGGGAATGAGTTGGCTGGACAGGCACAGTCCGACACTGGCTTGGTACCAGCGACAGCTGATCTTCGGCTCCTCTTACTGCGCAGAACACTGCATTCTGCCCGGACAGGAGGGAGAGGAGGAGGAATCACAACTGCAGTTGGGAACGTTGCAAGCAGTCCCCCACAAATACGCAGACTTTCTGGAGGTCTTCTGCGAGAAGGAGGCAGACAAGTTACCACCGCACAGGCAATATGACTGCAAGATTGACCTCCTACCAGGGGCGACGCTACCGAAGGGGAAGCTGTATTCCATGTCTGAGGATGAACTACAGGAACTCAAACAGTTCATAGATCACAATTTGGAGCGCGGTTTCATCCGGGAGTCCAGGGCAGTAGGGGGCAGTCCTGTTTTCTTTGTGAAGAAGAAGGACACGCCCCAAAAGAGGCTGGTGGTGGATTTTCGCCTCTTGAACAAGATGACCAAGCCCTCTGATTTCCCCATGCCCAGGATTGACGACCTACTGGCGACGGTGCGCAAGGGACGCGTGTTTACCAAGTTGGACCTGCGAGGGGCGTACAATCTCATCCGCATGAGGGAGGGCGATGAGTGGAAGACAGCCATGTTCACGCCTCTGGGCACCTACGAGTACAGAGTGATGCCGTTTGGATTGCAAAACGGTTCTCACTGTTTTCAAGCTTTCATGCATCATGTGTTGGCGGGACTCCTCTACAAGAAGTGCGTCTGCTTTCTGGATGACATCCTGATATTCTCCGAGTCGCAGCAAGCGCATGACCAAGACGTTCGGGAGGTGCTGGAGAGGTTGCAGCAGCATAGACTGTACGCCAAACTGGAGAAGTGCCAGTTCGACACGACGGAGGTGGATTTCTTGGGTTACAAGTTGTCGGACAAGGGGCTAGCCATGGACAGCGCCAAGGTTCGGGCGGTGTTGGATTGGAAGAGCCCGCGCAACCGGAAGGAGGTCCAGCGGTTTGTCGGCTTCGCCAACTTCTATCGCAAGTTTATCAAAGGGTTCGCGATGCAGACGGCGGCGATTACGGACACGCTAAGCTCCAAGAAAAAGAAATTCGTCTGGACGGAGCAGGCGGAGCAGTCCTTTCAGGCACTCAAGCGTCTCTTCGCGTCGGAAGAGCAACTGCTGCATATCGACCCCAGCAGACCGATGCGGGTAGAGACAGACGCGTCCGATAGAGCAGTGGGAGCTGTTCTGCTGCAGAGGGACCCACAGGGGGTCTGGAGGCCGGGAGCGTTCTACTCCAGAAAGCTCAGCAAGTCGGAGCAGAACTACACCATCTGGGACAGGGAGTTGCTTGCCATTCATGCAGCCTTCAAGGCGTGGAGACACTTCCTGATCGGCGCCAAGCACACGGTGCAGGTCTGCACGGACCACAAGAATCTGGAGCACTGGCGCACGGCGAAGTTCCTGAACCAGAGGCAGATACGTTGGGCGGAGTTCTTTGCTGACTTCGATTTCCGAATAGAGTACGTCCCAGGCGACACCAACATCATGGCGGATGCACTGTCCCGAAAACCGCAATACCTCGAAGAGGCGACGCCAGCGGCAGCCATGCACATCTTCGCGCCAACAGCGTGGGCGTGCGCTTCAGCCACAGTAGACCTGGATGCGGTGCGGCGGGCGTTGCAGGACGACTCATTCGCGCAGGCGAAGATGGCCGAGGTGCACAAGGGCACGGCGAAGAGCGACGAGTTCCAGATACGGGACGGCTTGCTCTTACGTAAAGGGGCCATCTACGTGCCGGGAGATGAACTTCGCGCCAAGGTACTGCAGCAGTTGCACGACGCACCCACGGCCGGGCACTTTGGCACGGAAAAAACGGTGGAATTAGTCGCAAGGGACTTTTGGTGGCCCAGACTGAGAGGGGAGGTCGCGGACTACGTCGCGAGGTGCGACACCTGCCAGAGGGCCAAGCCGGTGCACAAACCACCGGCGGGACTGCTGGAACCGCTGCAAACGCCGTTTGAACCGTGGGAGAGGGTGGCCCTGGACTTTGTCACGGATCTACCCAGCTCGAGAGGCAAGACAGCTGTACTAGTGGTGGTGGACTTGTTCACCAAGATGGCACACTTCATACCGTGTGCGAAGGTGGCCACGGCAGAACAAACAGCCAAACTGTTCATAGATCACGTGTTCAAAGTGCACGGGCTGCCGCGGTCTATACTGTCCGACCGCGGTCGCCAGTTCATCTCGAATTTCTGGCAGAAGCTGATGGGCTTCCTGAACGTCAAGATCAACCTGACATCAGCGAGACACCCACAGACCAACGGGCAAGCGGAGAGGGTCAATGCCATCATGCAGCAGTACCTGAGATGCTATGCCAATCAACAGCCGGCGACGTGGGTGGATTACCTGCCGCTCGCCGAGTTCGCCTACAACAACACGAAGCACGTGTCCACAGGGGTGACGCCGTTCTTCGCCAACAATGGGAGGAATCCCAGAACCTTCCCGGGACTGGACAGAGTGGGGGAAGGGGAACCGCAGACGGCGGACGCTTTCGCGTCTGAGTTGCAGGAGGTCCACGATCAACTCCGACGGCAGCTGGAGCTAGCGAAGCACGCATACAAGGTGCAAGCGGACAAGCACAGGCGGGTTGGCGAAGAGATCCGAGTGGGAGACTGGGTCTGGTTGGCAGCCCATGCAGTGCCGACCAGATCGTTAGCCAAAAAGAAGTTGGGGCACAAGCAACTCGGTCCATACCAAGTCGAAGCGCAGATCAACCCAGTAGCTTTCAGGCTGGTGCTCCCGGAGGGTTCCAGGATGCATCCGGTGTTCCACAGGTCGGTGCTCACTCCCTACAGGACACCTCACAGGTTCCAGGAACCAGGAACAGCACCGAGTCCGTCTCAGGAGCGGACGGAGGCGGGAAGATTGCCACAGCAGGACCCCATCAACGAAGTCACGGAGATTTTGGACTCCAGATGGGGGGAAGACGGAGTGGAATACCTCCTAGCCAGAGAGGGCACCCGGGCTAGTGCTAATAGCTGGGTGCCAGACTACGCCTTGGAGGAACCCCTGCTCAAGGACGAGTTTCATGCCCTTTTCCCACACAGACCCATGCCAGCAGGCTTCTTCGACGACTGGTTGTTCACACCCACACTTTCCTCCAGCACGTTCCATGGCTTCGACTCGGACGGGGAGCCCGCACAGCGCACACGTTCCCCAGAGGGGTCACCGGAGGGTTCGGCGTCCGACACCTCGTATTGGTGGGACGATCGGCCAGAGGAGCAGTGGCGCCGGAGGTGGCTGGAGATGCCAGGTCAAGCGACCGACGCAGAGACTGACATGGACGTGTGCGGGGAGGATCTCGGTTTCGAGCACGGCGGCACTGAAATGGAGGCAGAGCAGCTCAACGTTGACGAACGCGAGGAGGAAGACGCGGAGGTCTTCAGTTGGCGGCCAGCGCCGAGGAGCGAACTGTATCCGGCATTCACTCCTGTGATGATGGAGCACCCAGCAACCACCCTTGAAAGTGGGGAGGGGGGAAGGGGGGGCTTCGAGGGGGGGATGGATGTCAGGGGTTCAGGAGCAGAGACGCAGAGAAGGGAGGAGACAGAGAGCGAGGGGGAGGAATACGAAGGAAAGATGAGTGGGGATGACGAACCGAGATCGCCGAGCTTATCCAGTGAGTCCGAGGATTCCCAGAAGGGAGCGCCAGCGGTCAGAGCAAGGGGGGAAAGCAGGGGGACACCCCAGGAAGAAGGGTCCAGAGAGGAATCAGAGAGCAGCAGTTGGAGATCGGGACCCACGTACCCAGCCGGGAGCAGCGGGGAGAAAGGGGACCAGATATCGGGTTCCGGAGGCTTTCAGAAGGAGGGAGGGCATGAGTCAGGAGTAGTCACGCCCACCTCGGGGAGCGACGAAACGATCAAGAGGAAGGTTGAGAGTTGGGCGCGCGCGCCAAGTTCAAATGTAGCGGAAGCTGGCGCAGTAAGCAGCCCAGAGAGTGAGCCAGGTCCCAAAGCCCGCCGCAAGGAGGCGGAAGGGTCAGGGGGGTCCGCGTCAGAAGAGAGTAGGAAAGAAGAGACCCCGGGGGGCAGAAGGACCCAGAGACGGAAGGAAAGGCGCAGGAGGTGGAGCAAGGCTAGGGTATTAAGCTGGTGTGCTAGAGGCGGAGACTCAGACGGGTCTTCGCCGGTCTGACCTAGAAGAAGTAGGGCTGCACGTTGCAGTTTGGAAATGGAACCTGTAATCCAATAAAGACTCTTTTAACCTGAACGCTGGCTAACGTGGTCCTATGTGAGCTGGGACTGAGTGGCAGCCCTGACAGTTGTGAATCACAACAGCCTGTCCCCTTTTTAAGGTGGAACGGAAATATCCTAACAGACATGTCATCCCTACTCCACTAGAACAGCCAAGGTCATCCTTGCCGTCACAAACTGATAAAGGAGAGGGCTCTGAGCACTTGTTTATACAGCTGGGTTTTGGCTCAAGAGCTCAAGTTAAAGCATTCTAGAAATGCTCCCTTGGAAACAGAAAAAAGTGGATTTTGGGTCCCTGCACAGAAACCCATTCCTTCAATGGCGTATGCAGCCGAAAAATAACCGGGCCTTGTACTTGGACCAACAGATACTTCTTAACTTTTATTTTTGTTGTTGTTGTTGTTTGGATTTGGCATAGAATGTCATATGTTATGGGCCTTCTACCATCACTGCTGGGAGGCAGCAGCCTGCGCCAGCCCCCCAGTGCCCTTCACACTAAGAAATCCGCACAAGGGTCTATGGAGTAAATAGCCTTACAGAAGGAGGAGATTGCAGCTGACTGGATGTTATAGAGTCTTTGCTGCGCGACCCAGCTCCCTAAAATGTACCAAGTATTGCAGAACCTCAGCCTTGGTAGGGGGTGTGTCAAGCCTAGCATTTTTTAATTTGCCTTGAAACTCCATAAAGTCCAACCAAGCCTTTTTATGATGTCTAAGCGTGGATGGGTCTACTAAAGCCAATACTCACTTCAGGACATCATGTTCCAAAGGTGCTCCAGGAATGGCTGTGGCAATTGCTGCGCCTCTGGTGCTAATGAGCGGAAACAGTCCATCTGAAAACGAGACAGAGCATGCGCGATGTCATTGTTAACCCTAGGTGTAAATTTGGCAGAGAAATAGGTGATTAATTCTAAGCACAAAAGGACAAAGCACCGGAGCACGTTTGCCACCCTAGGAGAGTGTGATGATTGTTTAGACAGGACACTGACAACTGCTTGATTGTCAGTCCAGAAGCATACCTGGTGATTCCTGAACTCATCAGCCCACAAGTGCACCAGAACTACGATAGGAAAATTCTAAGAAGGTGAGGTCACGCGTGATAGGTTTTCCTTGCCAGCTGGTAGGCCAACGCTGAGCACACCAGCATCCCCTAAAGTAGACACCAAACCCCAGGGAACCAACTGCATCAGACTGTACCTGAAAGTCTGAACGCAGCATCAAATTGTCCTGCCACAAAGAATTCCCCTGTACTTATCCAGGAACTTTAACCAAACCTCCAGGCCTTACTTGATCACTTTAGAGAGGCGCACTCTGTGTTGAGGAGCATGCAGTCCCGCTGACAGCTTAGCCAATTTCCTACAAAAGGGGCAGCCAGGGGGCACTACCCGGCATGCAAAGTTGAGGTGACCCAAGAGTGATCGACTCTGCCTAAGGGTGACCTTCTTGAGAGGAAGAAGTTACAGAATTAATTCCTTAAGTGCTGCTAGCTTCTCCCTTGGTAGGCTGATGTCTGTGCGATTGTGTCCAATTCAATACCCAAAATAGGTTATGGTCGAAACTGGACCCTCTGTTTTGTCTGCCACCAAAGGTACCCCAAGCTCCTCAGCCAGGGAGGTGAAAGCCTCTAAAGAGAAGCGCAATCAGGGCTATTACTAGTGATGAGAGAAAAGTTATCGAGGTAATGGGTCACCCTTTCAGAACCAGTTCTAAAGCAAAGGGCCCAGTCTAAAATTGTACTAAATGACTCAAAAGCTGCACAAGCTACTGAGCACCCTATTGGCATAAATTTGTCTATGAATAAGCCCTAAACCTAAAACCTAGCCACAGAAAGTCCTCTGGGTGAATTGGCAGGAGGCAAAAGGCTGACTCAATGACACACTTAGCCAAGAGTGCTCCCCTGCTGAACCTGCGAATAAGCTTTTATAGCCTGATCAAAGGAGGCATATTTCACAGAACAAGGCTCCTGTGGTATTGCATCATTGACTGAGCCACCTCTAGGGTAGGATGGGTTGTGGCTCATACGATACTCTCCTGGAGTCTTTTTAGGGACGATGCCTAAAGGTGAAATGTGTAAAGCCAGTATAGGCGGCTCCCTGAAGGGGCCAGCCACCCTCCCAGCCAGAATTTATTTGTTTATTTTCTTTTTGCAATAGCTAGCATTTCCCTAACTGGTTTGTTTGTTTGTTTGTTTGTTTGGTTTAGGGGGTCCCCTGAGTTAGGAGGGATCTAAGAGGTGAGAGCTTAACAGAAGAGAACGCCAAAACCATGGGCCAAATTAATACCGGTTTGCGGCTGAATTAATACCGGTTTGTGGCTGTTCTTTGGGCTGGTCTGTGAGCATTTCAAGACCCCTGGTGGAAATGCCCCCTACCGCCCAGAAAGGGCTGTTTACCTTTAAAACATGAGGACGCCGGGTAGTTACCTAGGCACTTTTCACATTCATGTGCATACTTACAATTTGGCCCCTGGCACACACCCAGCAAACCTCACGGTGAGGGACTCGCTTAGCTTTGAATTTCCAAACTTAGAGGGATCTGGCTGCTTCTTTTCCACATAGGGACCCACGTGCTCCATCCAGTAATTCTGGTAGCTCAGGTCCCAGCAGGTGGTGGGCAGCAGGGAAGCATTTCTGAATTGTCCTCGGAATCAGAAGGCTTACTTCTCTTGCTCTTCTTGGCCGAATGCTTCTTCTTACTTAGACTTCTTTCTCCCTTGCCCATCATTGGAGACTGGTGCTGTTCTGCAGCCGCTGACACTTCCTGTTGCCCCTGCATCTCTTCCTCCGATGATGTTTCGGAGCCCCCTTCCGTAGTAAGGTTGTGAATCCTGTAGAATACTGGGAAAGTCTGGGGTATAGTGAGAGGCAGAAAGGTTATAATTGGTGGGTTTCTGGATGAAAAATCGGCTCTGGATCCATTCCAGTCCGGCTTCCGCGCTGGTCATGGGACCGAGACGGCTTTGGTCGCCCTAACAGATGATCTCCGCAGGCAGCTGGATCGAGGCGGGTCGGGGCTGCTGATTCTTCTAGACCTGTCAGCAGCCTTCGACATGGTTGATCATGAACTTCTGGACCACCGCCTTGCCGACGTGGGGGTCCAGGGCACAGTCCTTCAATGGCTGCGCTCATTTCCCTCCGGTCGGGGACAGAGGGTGGCGCTTGGGGGGGAATTGTCATCGCGCCACTCCTTGGTGTGTGGAGTGCCTCAGGGTGCGATTCTCTCCCCGATGCTTTTTAACATCTTTATGCGCCCCCTCGCCCAGCTTGTCTGGAGTTTTGGGCTGGGCTGCCATCAGTATGCTGATGACACCCAACTCTATCTGTTGATGGATGGCCATCCTGACTCGGCCCCAGACACACTGATCAGATGTTTGGAAGCTGTGGCTGGATGGTTACGTGGGAGCCGGTTGAAGTTAAATCCTTCGAAGACAGAGGTCCTCTGGCTGGGACGGAGCGATATGGGATTGAGGGGGCAACTCCCATCTCTTGCGGGGGTGCAATTAGTGCCAGCACCGTCCGTTAAGAGTTTGGGTGTAATCTTTGACACCTCCCTTTCCATGGAGGTCAGATTGCATAACAAAGGCGGCATTTTTTCATCTCCGGCAAGCTAAGCAGTTGGCTCCTTACCTCTCTCGCCCTGACCTAGCCACTGTGATCCACACAACGGTCACCTCCAGACTGGATTATTGTAATTCACTCTACATGGGGCTCTGGTCCATGGGGTCACGAAGAGTCGGACACGACTAAACGACTAAACAACAACAAGCACAACTGGGAAAGGAAACATCTATGCTCCTATCATGTACTAAGGAAGAGGAAAATAAAAATACCCAACTTTACACAGAACCCTTTTAGCAGATCTTGAGATAGTTTGAGTGAGTTTGCTTCCTTAGACTAAAGAATGCAAGTTCCTAGAGAAATGATCTTTAAAGGAAAATTGAAGTGAACAGTTTTTTCCTAAGATAGGGAGAGGATCTTTTATTAAGCATAGTTAATTCAATTGACATAATCACTCACAAATGATTAAAAGAGCCATAGAATTAATCAATTAAAATAAAATTAAAATTAAAATTAAAAGGAATACAAAAGTGAACATTTTTTCTGAACTTGCCTAGGAACAGTAAGCCTAATTAAGATTTTTTAAAACAACCACACATAGGAAAGTGAGATTCAAGGTACCTTTAGAAAAGATTGCCCCCCCTCCCCGTAGTTTCCTTTTAAAGGAAGCTTACTCAGGAGTAAATTTACCTGGCACAGAAGTAAGAAGGGGGAAAAAACTGAAAGAGACTGATACAAGGGGGGGGGCATTTTCCAAGAAAAGAGGCCAGGAAGTCTTATAGAGGCTGGTATCAGGGCTCAGATAGACAATTGCTGGCTATGGAAGCTTCTCCCTTTTAATAACAATTTTCTTAGAAGGAACACCATATTTTCATAGGCATATGCTTAATGAAATACGTACACTGCATATTAGCTTGAGAGAGCAGTTGGCTCAACTAGGCTTTTGCAGCAGAAACATTAGTTTCTTCACAGCACATTTCAAAATACTGGAAAAAAAGACTGGAACACGGATGTAGGCTCACAAACTCAAAAGTTGCAACAAAACATCATTTACCGTCAACTTAAAATCATAATCCTCACTTAAGCTACTCGGAGGAAGACTCTTTGGAGCCTCTCTCAAATAACAAACATTTGCACGCTTCATTCTCATTTTTGTCCTGTTTAAGATTGCTAAGGCCCTTATATTTAAAATTTTTGAAGCAAGCTTGCAATTTTAAAACTATGTGCATATAAGAACAGTCTGTGGATGCCAAAGCCAATGTAAACACAAACCCTTTAAATATTTCTAAATCTTTGAGTACATCTCTTATTCATTTTTTTTAGAGAAACTAAGATCTCTAATGCGTGGGCTCTCAGGCTGGGCTGTTATTATATCTACTGCCTTCTGAGCACCATTAAGTTTACGGTTTCACATTCTAGCTTTAGGTTATAGTTTATAGTTTAACAACACAAATTTGATGTGTTCAGCTCTCCCTAAGGGTTCACACCCTGATTTTGCTGAAGGATCTCTGAGGTGGCCGCTGTGCCCTGGGTTCCAGGTGGTGGGCCTAAGCCACCCACTAAAAGTTACAACGGTCTCGCAATTTGTACTTGGAAAGACCATTTTGCCCCTTTATTTTATTTCATTTTATTTTTCCCAGTTGCAGATGACAAACTGGAGGGGCGTATCAGAATCCTCTCTGGGGCAAAAAGGCTTCATGGAAGCTTTGTTGCCAGGAGGAGTCCAGCTAGGGTGTTTAGAAGAGTGAGCTCCCATTTTCCCTCTAATACTGAGGGGGGGGGGTTGCTCAGTAGATTACACTAGGAGATAGAAAAACAAGCACAAGAAAGGGACAGAGAAGGGGGGGGGTAGAGAGAAGAATATTCTATCAGTACTTGATTTTTTTTTTTCTTCAACTAAAAGGCAATCCCTGCCTACCAGAAAACCACAGGCACTAGCCTGGAAACCACGGGTCTCTCTAACCCGGTAAAAACCACGGATTCGGAATTTATTCAGTGCTGCTTACAAGACTAATACTCCGAGGGAAGACGTGGGGGAAAGAGGAAAGGAGACTTTCCACGGTTTCCCCGGTCAGGCTCCGAGAGGGAAATCGGGAAAGAGAAAAGGAGAGAAAGAGTTTAGGACGTTTCTGGGCGACTCCGAGGAAAAACGTCAGAAAAACAGCAAAAGTTCCGCGGTTTCCCCGGTCCGAGAGGGAAATCGGGGGAGGGAAGGATAGAGTTTAGGACGCTTCCAGGCGACTCCGAGGGAAGACGTCAGAGATGGAAAGAAGAAAAGCCCAGGACATCCCTAAATACATCCTGGAGGTGAGAGCCTTCTATAAAGATCTGGTCTACCTGCTGAAAAGGAACAACATACCTTTTAGGTGGGAGTTTCCACAAGGACTGTCCTTCAACTACAAGGGAAAGAAGGTGAAAATAAAAACAGTTCAAGACAAAGAGAAGTTTTTGGAGAGAAACCACGAGGATTTGCAGAAGGGAACGGTAGACCCAATTTTAGAGGTAAAAGGAGCAGTGGACATTCTGAATTTATCGTTTGGACTTAAACCACCGTCAGAGGAAGAGCAGCAACTTGGAGCGGTTGGAGGAGTAGAAGACAAATAAGAAGATGGCCCTGCAATTCCTTAGTTGGAATTGTAATGGGCTGAACATTCCTACGAAAAGACGCCAAGTTTTTCATATTTTGAAAAGAGAACAATTGGATTTGATCTGTTTACAAGAAACTCATGTGACCAGGGTACACAGGAAACTACTTATAAACAAAAGATTAGGACAGGAATTCATCTCATCGGATAAAGTTAAGAAAAGAGGAGTGGTGATTTATGCAAAGGAGAAATTGGCCCCAAAAATGATGTTTAAAGATGAACAAGGAAGATACCTGGCAATTGAAATACAAATACAAGGAGAAAAACTGTTAATAGTTGGAATCTATGCACCAAATGAAGGGAAGGCGGATTTTTTTAAGAAGTTGCATGAAACTCTGATGGACTATTTGGACTACAATGTGGTAATCATGGGAGACATGAATGGTGTGGTTTCTACAAATATGGACAAGGCACAAAGACAGACAATCTCCAAGGAAGGGAGACTTCCAAAGACCTTTTTTGAAATGACTGAAAATATGGACTTAATAGATATTTGGAGAACAAGGAACCCTCTCTCTCGAGAGGGAACTTTTTTCTCTCAAGCAATGATGACTTGGACCAGAATTGACCAAATTTGGATTACTAGTGGGCTGGCTCCGAAGATCAAGAAAGTGGAAATCTGCCCAAAGACTTGCTCCGACCATAACGCCGTGAAGATGGAGATGAAACCTACAACAACTGGTCAATTTAGATGGAGGATGAATGACACCCTGTTTCGAGATGAGGAGATCCACAGAAAGGCCCAAAAAACTTTAAAGGACTATTTCGAAATAAATTTAAAAAATGATGTAGAAAAAAGAGTGATCTGGGACGCAAGTAAAGCTGTGATGCGAGGATTTTTAATTCAACAAAATTCAGTAAAAAAGAGAAAGCTAAATGAGAAGAAGGAAAAGATCCTGGAAAAGATAAAAGAAGGAGAGAAGAAATTGAGATCAAAACCAAAGTCCCAGGAGATTTTGAGAGAGATTAAGCTATATCAGACACAATATATGGAACTGATGAACCAAGAGATTGAATGGAAGATAAAGCAAATGAGACAAAAGACATTCGAATCTGCAGACAAATGTGGTAAGCTTCTGGCTTGGCAATTGAAGAAAAGACAGAAACTAAATACAGTTACAAACCTAGAAGTGGATGGAAAGAATATATCTAAACCCAATGAGATTAGAAACTGTTTTTTGAGTTATTTTAAAAAATTATATTCACAAGGACCGCAGAAGGAAGAGGATATAGATGAATTCCTTAAAAAATATGGATTACAAAAAATCTCTCATCAAAGTAAGGTGGATCTAAACCAGAGAATAACAGAACAAGAGATAGAGGGTGCCATTCAGAACATGCAACTGGGCAAATCTCCAGGACCAGATGGACTGACTTCCAGATACTATAAAGCTTTAAAGGAGTGCTTGGTACAACCGTTAAAGGAAGTCTGCAATGAGATCTTAAAGGGGAAAAGGGCGCCAGAATCGTGGAAGGAAGCGTATATTACACTCATACCAAAGACAGAGACTGAAAAGACTCAACTTAAGAACTACCGCCCAATATCATTACTTAATGTGGATTACAAAATTTTTGCAGACATTTTGGCAAAAAGACTGAAAAGAGTGTTGATGGAGAAGATTCATAGGGACCAAGCAGGCTTTCTCCCAAAAAGGCATTTATCAGATAACGTGAGGAACATAATTGACATTTTGGAACTATTGGAGGTGAATATAAACACTAAAGCAGTTCTGATCTTTGTAGATGCGGAGAAAGCCTTTGACAATATTTCTTGGAGTTTTATGAAAAAGAATCTTCATGGGATGGGGGTAGGCCAAGGATTTGAGAATGGTATGGGTGCGATATACTCTGAACAAAAAGCCAAGTTGATTGTAAATAATGTGATAACTGAAGAATTTAAGATAGAAAAAGGGACACGACAGGGGTGCCCAATTTCCCCATTACTTTTTATTTCTGTTCTGGAGGTGTTGCTAAATATGATTAGAGATGACCAGCAGGTTAAAGGTGTACATTATAAGTTAAGGGCCTTTGCAGATGATTTAGTACTTACTTTACAAGAGCCAGATGCTAGTACAAAAAGGGTTTTGTAGTTAATTCAAGAATTTGGTCAAGTAGCCGGATTTAAACTGAACAAACAAAAGACTAAAGTTTTGGAAAAAAATTTAACAGTCATGGAGAGGGAGAGGTTCCAGAATGAAACAGGTTTGACAGTGGTTAAGAAGGTGAAATATCTAGGGGTTCATTTGACATCTAAGAATTTGAACTTGTATAAAGATAACTATGAAAAATGCTGGTCAGAAATTAAAAAAGATCTAGAAATATGGTCAAATTTGAAATTGTCCATGTTAGGCCGAATTGCAGTTATTAAGATGAATGTATTGCCCAGAATGTTATTTCTGTTTCAAACATTGCAAATTCTTGACAAGATGGATTGTTTCAAGAGGTGGCAGAAGGATATCTCGAAATTTGTCTGGCAGGGCAAAAAGCCCAGAATAAAATTTAAAATACTGACGGACGCAAAAGAAAGAGGGGGATTTGCCCTGCCGGACTTAAAACTGTACTACGAAGCAGCTGCGTTTTGCTGGCTGAAAGAGTGGATGCTCCTCGAGAATACAGACATCTTGGATTTGGAAGGTTTTAATAATGCATTTGGTTGGCACGCATATCTATGGTATGATAAAATTAAGGTGCATAAGGCCTTTAAAAATCATATTGTCAGAAAAGCTTTATATAATGTTTGGATAAGATATAAAGATCTGTTGGAAAACAAAACCCCTAGATGGTTGTCACCCTTGGAGGCTAAGGCGTTGAAAAAACTTAATATGGAAGCGGAATGGCCAAAGTATTGGGAAATTTTGGAACAAGATGGAGATAAGTTGAAGTTACAGAGTCACGAGAAATTGAAACCCAAAGTACGAGACTGGCTCCATTATTATCAAATAATGGAGGTGTATAAACAAGACAGGAAAATTGGCTTCCAGGTGGAGAAATCAAAATTAGAAATTGAACTGTTAGAACCCAATACTAAGAATCTGTCAAGAATGTATAATTTGCTGCTGAAATGGAATACACAAGATGAAACAGTTAAATCAGCTATGATTAAGTGGCCACAGGACATTGGTTATAACATTATGTTTGCTGGCTGGGAATGGTTGTGGAACACCGGGATAAAATTCACGGCATGTAATGCCTTAAAGGAAAATATTATGAAAATGATTTACAGGTGGTACACGACCCCAGTCAAGCTAGCAAAAATTTACCATTTGCCTGATAATAAGTGTTGGAAATGTAAAGAAACTGAAGGTACTTTCTATCACCTTTGGTGGACGTGCCCGAAGATTAAGGCCTTTTGGGAGATGATATATAACGAAATGAAAAAGGTACTTAAATGTACCTTCCCTAAGAAACCAGAGGCCTTTCTCTTGGGCATTGTCGGCCAATTGGTGTTAAAAAAAGATAGAACTTTCTTTATGTATGCAACGACAGCAGCAAGAATACTCATCGCAAAGTATTGGAAGACACAAGATCTACCCACTCTGGAAGAATGGCAGATGAAAGTGATGGACTACATGACACTGGCTGAGATGGCTGGCAGAATCCATGACCAGGGGAAAGAGACGGCGGAAAAGGATTGGAAGAAATTTAAAATCTATCTTAAGAACTATTATAAAATAGATGAATGCTAAAATGGCGAGGTTTTGAGAAAGAAAAAGAATCATAGAATCATAGAATCATAGAGTTGGAAGAGACCACAAGGGCCATCGAGTCCAACCCCCTGCCAAGCAGGAAACACCATCAGAGCACTCCTGACATATGGTTGTCAAGCCTCTGTTTAAAGACCTCCAAAGTAGGAGACTCCACCACACTCCTTGGCAGCAAATTCCACTGTCGAACAGCTCTTACTGTCAGGAAGTTCTTCCTAATGTTTAGGTGGAATCTTCTTTCTTGTAGTTTGGATCCATTGCTCCGTGTCCGCTTCTCTGGAGCAGCAGAAAACAACCTTTCTCCCTCCTCTATGTGACATCCTTTTATATATTTGAACATGGCTATCATATCACCCCTTAACCTCCTCTTCTCCAGGCTAAACATGCCCAGCTCCCTTAGCCGTTCCTCATAAGGCATCGTTTCCAGGCCTTTGACCATTTTGGTTGCCCTCCTCTGGACACGTTCCAGTTTGTCAGTGTCCTTCTTGAATTGTGGTGCCCAGAACTGGACACAGTACTCCAGGTGTGGTCTGACCAGAGCAGAATACAGTGGCACTATTACTTCCCTTGATCTAGATGCTATACTCCTATTGATGCAGCCCAGAATTGCATTGGCTTTTTTAGCTGCCGCATCACACTGTTGGCTCATGTCAAGTTTGTGGTCAACCAAGACTCCTAGATCCTTTTCACATGTACTGCTCTCAAGCCAGGTGTCACCCATCTTGTATTTGTGCCTCTCATTTTTTTTGCCCAAGTGCAATACTTTACATTTCTCCCTGTTAAAATTCATTTTGTTTGTTTTTGCCAAGTTCTCTAATCTGTCAAGGTCGTTTTGAAGTGTGACCCTGTCCTCTGCAACCTTTGGCAAGATGGCAAACATTGCGCAGGAATCGCAGGTGACTGCAGCTGTTCCCTCCCCTTCCATCTTGAGATCGTGTCGTTGGGGGTGGCTACAGAGGTCCTCCATCATAAAAAGCTTGAAGACAGGACAAATAACTTCCCCCACAAAAAAACCCTAGGTCTCCCCCAACAAACGTTTGAGACTAGCTCCCCTAATTCTAAAAGATGCGTATAACTTTGCGCGCCGCTGCCCTGCAAACTCTGATAAGAAGTCGTCTATCAATATCTGTTTCATATAGTTTTTGCCATAATTTTGTTGTAATTGCAGAGTCCTGTGCACAACGGAATGATGAGCAGTACGTGCCACATGCTTAAGGTTGCTTTATTTTCAGTTCAGTATTGAGAAATTACAAACATGCATCTTGCCTCTGCGGGAGCAGAGAAGCAACCGTCCTTCTCCTCGGAATGAAGAACACCGAGAGCGCAGTGAAAAACAGGAAACCAGTGTACGTCACATCCAGCTTCCCATTCCCGTGGGAAAACCCAACAGTGCTCTGACTGTGGAATGTAAACATTGTCTTGTGACAAGCACTTCGCTGCACAGTGAAGAGAGCAGAAACCAACAAATTTGTCCCTACAGATTGAATCAAAAGCGGATGTGAGATCTACAAAAGCCACAAAAAGTTTGCTCTTATGTACCTTTGTATACTTACCTATCATTGTCTGTAGTACCAAACAATGGCCTGTTGTACTATGGCCCTTTCTAAACCCTGCCTGTTCCGGATTAAGCAAGTTAGAGTGGTCAGCCCAGTCAACCAGTTTATTTAGCAGGTATCGAGTATAAAGTTTATACACAATGTCCGGGAGACTTATGGGGCGATAGTTTGAGGGGTCTTGGGGGTCTCCCTTCTTATAGATGGGGGCTACCAGGCTCAGTTTCCAGTTTTCTGGGATTTTGCATGTATCATTTATTGCTGTAAAAAGTTGGGCCAAAATAGCAGCCCACCACTAGGCATTTAATTTAAGCACCTCAGGAGGAATCATATCTTCACCGGGAGCTTTGCCATTCTTGAGTGTTTTAATTAGCTGTAAACATTCTGATTCGGTAACAGGATCCCAGCCCATTAATAGATCGTTTTTAAGAGGAGGAAACTGGCTCGGTTTAGCAATGTTTGGAGCTGTATATAGCCGGAAAAAATGTTGGTACCATAAGTTAGATGAAATACTGTTGGTTACAATTTTCCCTTTGGGTGAAACTCCCTGAGCAATTATTTCCCAGAACTTTTTGTCGTCCCGCAATTTGATCGCTTTGTCAAGTGCCTCCCATTGTTCCTTTCTGTAGAGGGATTTCTTAAATTTTAGAGTATTTTTATAATGAGAACGCCACCTGTGCAGGTTTTCCACTGAGGACAGGGTCCCTTCCTGTTTTACCTTATTTTGTAATTTCCTAAGCAAAGATCTTAGATTCCTACAGTCTTTGTCGAACCAGGCCCTCGAGTTGTTTTGTTGTTTGGGAGGGTTGGAATTCGTGAGTAGTGGGAAGAGCGACTCTGAGACCTGCTGAAATGTTGAAAAGGGGTCAGAATTAGATGAGATACACTGGTCTCTCAAGGCCAGTAAGTCTGATGAATGCAGGTGTAGTTTGATTTTAGATTCCAGGTCGCTGTTCCATTTACGCCTACGAAGGGCCAGAGTTGGAGGTGGGTCTGCACAGTGATTGCGGTATTGCGGATCCTCCAAACCACGGGGAATTAGTGAAACTGATATAGGAAGATGATCACTCTCAATTCTATTGAAAGTCCTGAAGCCCTGTGACCTCTCCAAGAGTTTTGGGGAGACCAGGATATAATCAATAACGCTCGCACCTCTAGGTCCAAGAAAAGAAAAGAAACCCCCTGACCTGTCCATATGGGTACCATGCAAATTATACAAATTATGTTTGAAGGCAGTCTCCATTAATGTAATGCCTGCCTTATTCAAGACCTTATCGTCAGAGGACCAGGGAATAAACCAATCTGCCTCTGGCAGGAACTGGGATTTAGAGCAGTACGTATTAATGTCATTTCCTATCCTGGCGTTGAAATCACCTGCCAGCAGGATATCCATGCCAGGGAATTCTAATTCAGCCTTCTCCAAACATAGCTCTAAATCTTCCCAGATTTGTAACGACTGGGGAGGGGTGCCTATGGGAGGGATATATATATTAAAGCAAAGGAAATCTCCTCCTTCACTGCTAGAAATAAGTAAGATTTGTAAATTGTTGCTCTTCACCCACTGCTGTTGCCGGGCCTTGCACTTTAGCTTGGTAGAAACAAAAGTGACTAAACCACCACTAGGTCGGCCTCGGGAATTTGGTTTTATCGCAGGGGTAGCAAAGGCTTCGTATCCCTGTAAAGAAGGGACATGGAGATCTAGACACCATGTCTCCTGTAGACATATAATCGGAAATTTTGTAAGGAAATCCAGAAGGTCGACATCACCCTGCTTAGATAGCCATCCCGCCACATTCCAAGAAAGGATGTGGAAATAGGGTGATGGTGGAAATAGTGGCAGTCAATCTCTTTTCTGGTGGTTTGAGGCTCCTGAGCTGGGCTCCTCCTCTTTCTGCCCTGCTTGGTGGTTCCAGGTTTGAGGTCGCTGGTCCCTAGGTAGGTGTGATAGCTTTAACTGAGGGGCCAATAGGTTGATTTGGCCCAGAGGATCTTCGATGACACTGTTACAAATATCATGTTGTTCAGCTGATGTATCATGATGTTCAGCTGGTTTTTGCAGAGCAAGGGTTTTGCAGACCCGTATAGGCTGTACAGGTAGCAGGTCAACAGCTGCATCTTGCGTCGGTACTGCTAGCGGGTCAAAATTTGACAAAAGCTGTGGATCTTGATTGCGTATTGGGCTTAGAATAATGGAAGCCTCCAATTCCGGCATCGAGGCATATTTCTCCCCTAGTCCTCTCCCCTAGCATGGAAGACGCAGAGCAGACTCCATTTGAGGATCTCTCCCTCATTACAGTCGATCAGGTATATGAAGACGAGCAGCAAAGTCAGTCCTCAGGGAATGTGCAGGCGACCTTGGAACGGACACGGAAGAACCCCGACCAAACCTAAGAGGAGGCATGTAGTGGTGATAGGGGATTCCCTACTGAGGGGAACAGAAGCAGTGATCTGTGGGCCTGACAAGATGTCTCGGGAAGTGTGCTGTCTCCCCGGGGCTAAGATCCAAGATGTAACTGAACGACTGCAAGGAATTATAAAACCCACTGACGAATACCCCTTCCTCTTGGTTCATGTGGGAACCAATGACACTGCAAGCAATAGCCTCCAGAAGATCAAAAGAGACTACGAGGCTCTCGGCAGGAAATTGAAGCAACTAAATACACAAATTGTCATCTCATCTGTCCTCCCAGTTGAACGACGTGGCCCAGGGAGAGAGGGAAAAATCGTGGAAGTGAACAGCTGGCTTTGCAAATGGTGTAAACAGGAACGGTTTGGATTCTTAGATCACGGACTGCAGTTTCTTGAAGATGGACTTCTGGCAAGTGATGGGCTGCACCTCACAACGGTTGGGAGAAATGTTTTTGCCAAAAATCTCAGAAACCTCATCAGGAGGGCTTTAAACTGACTAATGTGGGGGAGGGAGACAGTGCTCCTGAAGGTAGGAGTCTATCAATTGATGAAGATGATCATCCAAATGTCATAGACCAAATGGAGCAAACAGCACGCGGACCTAGTGGTGGGAGGAAAAAATCCTTAAATAAGAGACACGGGGGAATGATTAATGGACTTCAATGTCTGTACACTAATGCGCAAAGCATGGGAAATAAACAAGATGAGCTTGAGCTCTTGGTACAGCAAACTACATATGACATAATAGGCATCACTGAAACCTGGTGGGATAAGTCCCACGATTGGAATGTAATAATGGGGGGATACAATCTATTTCAGAGAAACAGACCAGACAAGAAAGGAGGAGGAGTGGCGTTATATGTCAGGGATGTGTATACCTGTGAAGAGATCCAAGATTTAGAACCTCAAAGCCAAAGTGAGAGCATTTGGGTCAAAATTAAGGGAGAGAAGAATAACAGAGATCTCATTGTGGGAGTTTACTATAGATCCCCAAGCCAAACGGAGGACATAGATGATGCCTTCCTGGAACAGATGGCCAAGCATGCAAAAGGAAGGGAGATAGTAGTAATGGGGGACTTCAATTACCCGGATATTTGTTGGATGTCAAACTCAGCCAAGAGCATAAGGTCAAACAGATTCCTCACTGGCCTTGCAGACAACTTCATTGTCCAGAAAGTGGGAGAAGCAACAAGAGGAACAGCCATTTTAGATCTGGTCCTAACCAATATTGATGACCTGGTTAGTGGGGTAGAAGTGGAAGGATCATTCGGCGCGAGTGTTCATGCTCTTCTGAAGTTTACTATACAGCGGAAAGGAGCAGCCAAGCATACTAGGACTCAATTTCTTGACTTTAAGAAAGCCGACTTCATAAAACTTAGGGAAGTGCTGGGTGAGATCCCATGGACAGTAATACTAAAAGGAAAGGGAGTTCATGATGGCTGGGAGTTTGTTAAGAGGGAGATACTAAAAGCACAACGTCAGGCAATACCAATGAGACGGAAACATGGAAGGTGCCTAAAGAAGCCAGGGTGGCTATCTAAAGAACTTTTAACTGAGTTAAGATTAAAAAAGGATGTGTACAAAAAATGGAAAAGGGGGGAAACCACCAAAGAGGAATTCAAACAAATAGCCAGCACGTGTAGACACAAAGTCAGAAAAGCAAAAGCACAGAATGAACTCAGGCTGGCTAGAGAGGTTAAAAGCAACAAAAAAGGCTTTTATGGGTATGTTCGTAGCAAAAGGAAGAACAAAGAAATAGTGGGGCCACTCAGAGGAGAAGATGGTGAAATGCAAACAGGGGACACAGAAAGGGCTGAACTCCTCAATGCCTTCTTTGCCTCAGTCTTCTCCGATAAAGAAAACAATGCCCAACCTGAAGAATTTGGAGCAAATGATTCAGCAAAGGAAACACAGCCCAGAATAACTAAGGAGATAGTACAAGAATACTTGGCTAGTTTAGATGTATTCAAGTCTCCAGGGCCAGATGAACTGCATCCAAGAGTATTAAAAGAACTGGCAGATGTGATCTCAGAACCACTGGCAGTCATCTTTGAGAATTCCTGGAGAACAGGCGAAGTCCCGGCAGACTGGAGGAGGGCAAATGTTGTCCCTATTTTCAAAAAGGGGAAAAGAGAGGACCCAAATAATTACCGCCCAGTCAGTCTGACATCAATACCAGGGAAGATTCTGGAGCAGATCATGAAGCAAACAGTCTGTGAGCACCTAGAAAGGAATGCTGTGATCACCAATGGTCAGCATGGATTTCTGAAAAATAAGTCATGTCAGACTAACCTGATCTCGTTTTTTGACAGAATTACAAGCCTGGTAGATGAAGGGAACGCAGTGGATGTAGCCTACCTTGATTTCAGCAAGGCATTCGACAAGGTGCCCCATGATATTCTTGTAAAGAAGCTGGTAAAATGCGGTCTTGACTCTGCTACCACTCAGTGGATTTGTAACTGGCTGACTGACCGAACCCAAAGGGTGCTCATCAATGGTTCCTCTTCATCCTGGAGAAGAGTGACTAGTGGGGTGCCACAGGGTTCTGTCTTGGGCCTGGTCTTATTCAACATCTTTATCAACGACTTGGATGATGGACTCAAGAGCATCCTGATCAAATTTGCAGATGACACCAAACTGGGAGGGGTGGCTAACACCCCAGAGGACAGGATCACACTTCAAAACAATCTTGACAGATTAGAGAACTGGGCAAAAACAAACAAGATGAATTTTAACAGGGAGAAATGTAAAGTATTGCACTTGGGCAAAAAAAATGAGAGGCACAAATACAAGATGAGGGACACCTGGCTTGAGAGCAGTACATGTGAAAAGGATCTAGGAGTCTTGGTTGACCATAAACTTGACATGAGCCAACAGTGTGACACGGCAGCTAAAAAAGCCAATGCAATTCTGGGCTGCATCAATAGGAGTATAGCATCTAGATCAAGGGAAGTAATAGTGCCACTGTATTCTGCTCTGGTCAGACCTCACCTGGAGTACTGTGTCCAGTTCTGGGCACCACAATTCAAGAAGGACACTGACAAACTGGAACGTGTCCAGAGGAGGGCAACCAAAATGGTCAAAGGCCTGGAAACGATGCCTTATGAGGAACGGCTAAGGGAGCTGGGCATGTTTAGCCTGGAGAAGAGGAGGTTAAGGGGTGATATGATAGCCATGTTCAAATATATAAAAGGATGTCACATAGAGGAGGGAGAAAGGTTGTTTTCTGCTGCTCCAGAGAAGCGGATACGGAGCAATGGATCCAAACTACAAGAAAGAAGATTCCACCTAAACATTAGGAAGAACTTCCTGACAGTAAGAGCTGTTCGACAGTGGAATTTGCTGCCAAGGAGTGTGGTGGAGTCTCCTTCTTTGGAGGTCTTTAAGCAGAGGCTTGACAACCATATGTCAGGAGTGCTCTGATGGTGTTTCCTTCTTGGCAGGGGGTTGGACTCGATGGCCCTTGTGGTCTCTTCCAGCTCTATGATTCTATGATTCTATAACCCTGATGGTCCCAGACAGAAGACAATCAAGATCACAAGAACTTGCATATGGGAGTGGATTTGGCACAGACTGGAACAAAGGACAATAATCAGCTCTTCCCTCTGGGGGCAGGAAACTGCAAAGTCCCCTCTGTCACCTGGAAAATGACTCATGGGGAGGGGGAGAAGGGAACCAGCCAGGTGACAGGACACTCAGGTTACCACCACCACCCCTCCCTCAACCCCTCCTTTCTGTGATGTATGCATGATGTTTCTGGGGGTGGGCTTGACCTACAGGATGAGAATTTCAAAAGTTTTTATAAGGCCTTGCACACCATTTTTCTGTGTCTTTTCTCTCTCTTGCAAGTGAGGGGAACACCCTGTTGCAACAGTTCAATAAAGGCCAACCCTACAGGCTGCTGTTTTGCTCCAAGTTATCCTGGTTGGTGTCTTTGTTTTGTCCAAGGGAGCCCTCAGATTTTTCCGGTAACAGTTTGGCGACCATGCTCAGGGACACTTGGTCCTCCTGTGAAGGTGAGGGGGGAGATGGAGGGGATCGGGTGCCACTGGGCAACCTTAGCCCAGGGATCCCTTTTTCCTCTCCCTACCTCCTCTTTGTGGGCGGTAATCAATCGTCACCAAAAGCCCAGCCAGGGGGAGCAAAGGCAAGGTCAAGCTGGCTAAAGAGAAAGGATCCCGGGATCCACGAGGGACATCTACGAATGTGAGTATGGTTTGAAGTTAATACATTGGGAGGGGGTGGGAAAGTAACGTCTCCACGACAGCTGGGCTTTTCTTCTTTCCATCTCTGACGTCTTCCCTCGGAGTCGCCTGGAAGCGTCCTAAACTCTATCCTTCCCTCCCCCGATTTCCCTCTCGGACCGGGGAAACCGCGGAACTTTTGCTGTTTTTCTGACGTTTTTCCTCGGAGTCGCCCAGAAACGTCCTAAACTCTTTCTCTCCTTTTCTCTTTCCCGATTTCCCTCTCGGAGCCTGACCGGGGAAACCGTGGAAAGTCTCCTTTCCTCTTTCCCCCACGTCTTCCCTCGGAGTATTAGTCTTTTAAGCAGCGCTGAATAAATTCCGAATCCGTGGTTTTTACCGGGTTAGAGAGACCCGTGGTTTCCAGGCTAGTGCCTGTGGTTTTCTGGTAGGCAGGGATTGCCTTTTAGTTGAAGAAAAAAAAAATCAAGTACTGATAGAATATTCTTCTCTCTACCCCCCCCTTCTCTGTCCCTTTCTTGTGCTTGTTTTTCTATCTCCTAGTGTAATCTACTGAGCAACCACCCCCCCTCAGTATTAGAGGGAAAATGGGAGCTCACTCTTCTAAACACCCTAGCTGGACTCCTCCTGGCAACAAAGCTTCCATGAAGCCTTTTTGCCCCAGAGAGGATTCTGATACGCCCCTCCAGTTTGTCATCTGCAACTGGGAAAAATAAAATGAAATAAAATAAAGGGGCAAAATGGTCTTTCCAAGTACAAATTGCGAGACCGTTGTAACTTTTAGTGGGTGGCTTAGGCCCACCACCTGGAACCCAGGGCACAGCGGCCACCTCAGAGATCCTTCAACAAAATCAGGGTGTGAACCCTTAGGGAGAGCTGAACACATCAAATTTGTGTTGTTAAACTATAAACTATAACCTAAAGCTAGAATGTGAAACCGTAAACTTAATGGTGCTCAGAAGGCAGTAGATATAATAACAGCCCAGCCTGAGAACCCACGCATTAGAGATCTTAGTTTCTCTAAAAAAAATGAATAAGAGATGTACTCAAAGATTTAGAAATATTTAAAGGGTTTGTGTTTACATTGGCTTTGGCATCCACAGACTGTTCTTATATGCACATAGTTTTAAAATTGCAGGCTTGCTTCAAAAATTTTAAATATAATGGCCTTAGCAATCTTAAACAGGACAAAAATGAGAATGAAGCGTGCAAATGTTTGTTATTTGAGAGAGGCTCCAAAGAGTCTTCCTCCGAGTAGCTTAAGTGAGGATTATGATTTTAAGTTGACGGTAAATGATGTTTTGTTGCAACTTTTGAGTTTGTGAGCCTACATCCGTGTTCCAGTCTTTTTTTCCAGTATTTTGAAATGTGCTGTGAAGAAACTAATGTTTCTGCTGCAAAAGCCTAGTTGAGCCAACTGCTCTCTCAAGCTAATATGCAGTGTACGTATTTCATTAAGCATATGCCTATGAAAATATGGTGTTCCTTCTAAGAAAATTGTTATTAAAAGGGAGAAGCTTCCATAGCCAGCAATTGTCTATCTGAGCCCTGATACCAGCCTCTATAAGACTTCCTGGCCTCTTTTCTTGGAAAATGCCCCCCCCCCCTTGTATCAGTCTCTTTCAGTTTTTTTCCCCTTCTTACTTCTGTGCCAGGTAAATTTACTCCTGAGTAAGCTTCCTTTAAAAGGAAACTACGGGGAGGGGGGGCAATCTTTTCTAAAGGTACCTTGAATCTCACTTTCCTATGTGTGGTTGTTTTAAAAAATCTTAATTAGGCTTACTGTTCCTAGGCAAGTTCAGAAAAAATGTTCACTTTTGTATTCCTTTTAATTTTAATTTTAATTTTATTTTAATTGATTAATTCTATGGCTCTTTTAATCATTTGTGAGTGATTATGTCAATTGAATTAACTATGCTTAATAAAAGATCCTCTCCCTATCTTAGGAAAAAACTGTTCACTTCAATTTTCCTTTAAAGATCATTTCTCTAGGAACTTGCATTCTTTAGTCTAAGGAAGCAAACTCACTCAAACTATCTCAAGATCTGCTAAAAGGGTTCTGTGTAAAGTTGGGTACTTTTATTTTCCTCTTCCTTAGTACATGATAGGAGCATAGATGTTTCCTGTCCCAGTTGTGCTTGTTGTTGTTTAGTCGTTTAGTCGTGTCCGACTCTTCGTGACCCCATGGACCAGAGCCCCATGTAGAGTGAGTTACAATAATCCAGTCTGGAGGTGACCGTTGTGTGGATCACAGTGGCTAGGTCAGAGCGAGAGAGGTAAGGAGCCAACTGCTTAGCTTGCCGGAGATGAAAAAATGCCGCCTTTGTTATGCAATCTGACCTCCATGGAAAGGGAGGTGTCAAAGATTACACCTAAACTCTTAACGGACGGTGCTGGCACTAATTGCACCCCCGCAAGAGATGGGAGTTGCCCCCTCAATCCCATATCGCTCCGTCCCAGCCAGAGGACCTCTGTCTTCGAAGGATTTAACTTCAACCGGCTCCCACGTAACCATCCAGCCACAGCTTCCAAACATCTGATCAGTGTGTCTGGGGCCGAGTCAGGATGGCCATCCATCAACAGATAGAGTTGGGTGTCATCAGCATACTGATGGCAGCCCAGCCCAAAACTCCGGACAAGCTGGGCGAGAGGGCGCATAAAGATGTTAAAAAGCATCGGGGAGAGAATCGCACCCTGAGGCACTCCACACACCAAGGAGTGGCGCGATGACAATTCCCCCCCAAGCGCCACCCTCTGTCCCCGACCGGAGGGAAATGAGCGCAGCCATTGAAGGACTGTGCCCTGGACCCCCACGTCGGCAAGGCGGTGGTCCAGAAGTTCGTGATCAACCATGTCGAAGGCTGCCGACAGGTCTAGAAGAATCAGCAGCCCCGACCCGCCTCGATCCAGCTGCCTGCGGAGATCATCTGTTAGGGCGACCAAAGCCGTCTCGGTCCCATGACCAGCGCGGAAGCCGGACTGGAATGGATCCAGAGCCGATTTTTCATCCAGAAACCCACCAATTATAACCTTTCTGCCTCTCACTATACCCCAGACTTTCCCAGTATTCTACAGGATTCACAACCTTACTACGGAAGGGGGCTCCGAAACATCATCGGAGGAAGAGATGCAGGGGCAACAGGAAGTGTCAGCGGCTGCAGAACAGCACCAGTCTCCAATGATGGGCAAGGGAGAAAGAAGTCTAAGTAAGAAGAAGCATTCGGCCAAGAAGAGCAAGAGAAGTAAGCCTTCTGATTCCGAGGAAAATTCAGAAATGCTTCCCTGCTGCCCACCACCTGCTGTGACCTGAGCTTCCAGAATTACTGGATGGAGCACGTGGGTCCCTATGTGGAAAAGAAGCAGCCAGATCCCTCTAAGTTTGGAAATTCAAAGCTAAGCGAGTCCCTCACCGTGAGGTTTGCTGGGTGTGTGCCAGGGGCCAAATTGTAAGTATGCACATGAATGTGAAAAGTGCCTAGGTAACTACCCGGCGTCCTCATGTTTTAAAGGTAAACAGCCCTTTCTGGGCGGTAGGGGGCATTTCCACCAGGGGTCTTGAAATGCTCACAGACCAGCCCAAAGAACAGCCACAAACCGGTATTAATTCAGCCGCAAACCGGTATTAATTTGGCCCATGGTTTTGGCGTTCTCTTCTGTTAAGCTCTCACCTCTTAGATCCCTCCTAACTCAGGGGACCCCCTAAACCAAACAAACAAACAAACAAACAAACCAGTTAGGGAAATGCTAGCTATTGCAAAAAGAAAATAAACAAATAAATTCTGGCTGGGAGGGTGGCTGGCCCCTTCAGGGAGCTGCCTATACTGGCTTTACACATTTCACCTTTAGGCATCGTCCCTAAAAAGACTCCAGGAGAGTATCGTATGAGCCACAACCCATCCTACCCTAGAGGTGGCTCAGTCAATGATGCAATACCACAGGAGCCTTGTTCTGTGAAATATGCCTCCTTTGATCAGGCTATAAAAGCTTATTCGCAGGTTCAGCAGGGGAGCACTCTTGGCTAAGTGTGTCATTGAGTCAGCCTTTTGCCTCCTGCCAATTCACCCAGAGGACTTTCTGTGGCTAGGTTTTAGGTTTAGGGCTTATTCATAGACAAATTTATGCCAATAGGGTGCTCAGTAGCTTGTGCAGCTTTTGAGTCATTTAGTACAATTTTAGACTGGGCCCTTTGCTTTAGAACTGGTTCTGAAAGGGTGACCCATTACCTCGATAACTTTTCTCTCATCACTAGTAATAGCCCTGATTGCGCTTCTCTTTAGAGGCTTTCACCTCCCTGGCTGAGGAGCTTGGGGTACCTTTGGTGGCAGACAAAACAGAGGGTCCAGTTTTGACCATAACCTATTTTGGGTATTGAATTGGACACAATCGCACAGACATCAGCCTACCAAGGGAGAAGCTAGCAGCACTTAAGGAATTAATTCTGTAACTTCTTCCTCTCAAGAAGGTCACCCTTAGGCAGAGTCGATCACTCTTGGGTCACCTCAACTTTGCATGCCGGGTAGTGCCCCCTGGCTGCCCCTTTTGTAGGAAATTGGCTAAGCTGTCAGCGGGACTGCATGCTCCTCAACACAGAGTGCGCCTCTCTAAAGTGATCAAGTAAGGCCTGGAGGTTTGGTTAAAGTTCCTGGATAAGTACAGGGGAATTCTTTGTGGCAGGACAATTTGATGCTGCGTTCAGACTTTCAGGTACAGTCTGATGCAGTTGGTTCCCTGGGGTTTGGTGTCTACTTTAGGGGATGCTGGTGTGCTCAGCGTTGGCCTACCAGCTGACAAGGAAAACCTATCACGCGTGACCTCACCTTCTTAGAATTTTCCTATCGTAGTTCTGGTGCACTTGTGGGCTGATGAGTTCAGGAATCACCAGGTATGCTTCTGGACTGACAATCAAGCGGTTGTCAGTGTCCTGTCTAAACAATCATCACACTCTCCTAGGGTGGCAAACGTGCTCCGGTGCTTTGTCCTTTTGTGCTTAGAATTAATCACCTATTTCTCTGCCAAATTTACACCTAGGGTTAACAATGACATCGCGCATGCTCTGTCTCATTTTCAGATGGACTGTTTCCGCTCATTAGCACCAGAGGTGCAGCAATTGCCACAGCCATTCCTGGAGCACCTTTGGAACATGATGTCCTGAAGTGAGTATTGGCTTTAGTAGTCCCATCCACGCTTAGACATCATAAAAAGGCTTGGTTGGACTTTATGGAGTTTCAAGGCAAATTAAAAAATGCTAGGCTTGACACACCCCCTACCAAGGCTGAGGTTCTGCAATACTTGGTACATTTTAGGGAGCTGGGTCGCGCAGCAAAGACTCTATAACATCCAGTCAGCTGCAATCTCCTCCTTCTGTAAGGCTATTTACTCCATAGACCCTTGTGCGGATTTCTTAGTGTGAAGGGCACTGGGGGGCTGGCGCAGGCTGCTGCCTCCCAGCAGTGATGGTAGAAGGCCCATAACATATGACATTCTATGCCAAATCCAAACAACAACAACAACAAAAATAAAAGTTAAGAAGTATCTGTTGGTCCAAGTACAAGGCCCGGTTATTTTTTGGCTGCATACGCCATTGAAGGAATGGGTTTCTGTGCAGGGACCCAAAATCCACTTTTTTCTGTTTCCAAGGGAGCATTTCTAGAATGCTTTAACTTGAGCTCTTGAGCCAAACCCAGCTGTATAAACAAGTGCTCAGAGCCCTCTCCTTTATCAGTTTGTGACGGCAAGGATGACCTTGGCTGTTCTAGTGGAGTAGGGATGACATGTCTGTTAGGATATTTCCGTTCCACCTTAAAAAGGGGACAGGCTGTTGTGATTCACAACCTACGTATTTCCTGCTCACAGGAAGTTTCTGTTTGTCTATTGCTTTCGTTTCTCTCTATGTGCCCGAGACATCAACGCAGGCAGTCATGTTTTCTTTGTTCTGACCAATGCTGAATAAAGTTGTAAATAATGCTCTCCTGCGTGCATCTTTCGCTGTGCAAATTCTGCTGATAGAGCGTGCACCAGCTCTGGAATGTGGCAAGCTATTTCTGGAGCTCGTGTTGCTAATTGAATGATACTGCGTGTCTACGGGAGATCGATGGATCGTCCGGAATCAACGTGGGGTCATGATGGCCTTTGTCTCCCTGGCAGTATCCCAACAACAGGTTATGGTCCCAGATTCACAGCACTTACAGGAGAGTAAGACTGCGACAGACTGCTGTGAGTTATGTGGAAAAATTGCCGAGGCAGAGTGACTTTGATGTCCGGCTGGCTTAATTGACCTGGGAGCCGCGCTTCGTGATTTATGAGCTGCCGAGATAAGAAGTTTTTGAAGGCATAAAGGCTCACGGCTCAAGTAAAAGCCTGGAATGGAGTTTTTCCAAGCCTCTGAAGGCACTGAGTGCCCAAAGTTACAGGCACAATTATGAGACTTGGGCAAGTTGCTGTGAGAGTCTACTTCGTCAGTTTGGAGTGTGGCATACTGTGTGTGAAGCCCCACTAGTTCCTCTGACAGATAGATGGAGGGCCCAAGATTCAAGGGCCATAGACGTAATTGTCTTGTCCGTCTCTCTGGAGGAAATTGCTACGCTAGCTGGCAATACGACAGCACGTCAGATGTGGAATGCTTTGAAAGTAGCTCATCTGCCGGTCATCCCAGCCCAGAGTTTGACTGCATCGGAGGTCCTGGCTGTTTCCCAGAATGCGAGTGAATGCAGGGATGCTGAGGGCACCGGTTGCAAGCTGCAGGGGGAGCTGACTGTGATGTCATCCCAGGCAGCATTCCAGCCTCCAGGGGGAGCCAAGGAGTCGGCAGCTGAGAGCTCTGATTCCCATGAGAGCCAAGGTCATCGTCTTTGCAGAGGCCAGAAGGCCAGAAGTAAACAGAGACAGATGCCTGTTTGATGGCGAGGAGCAGGGGGGCAAGCAGCAAAAGCCCACGCCAGTGGAAAACAAGGTTTTGCTTGCTGTAAAAGCTGCTCCAAAGGCCAAAGCCAGATTTATTGTTGATTCGGGATGCACCCACCATCTGGCAAAAGATAAGCATCTGTTTATCTCCTTCACACCTCAAGATGGAGAGATCCACCAGGCTGATGGAAAGACGTTGTGAATCGCAGGAGAAGGGACTGTGAGATTTGCAAGTCTGCACACTACCATCAAAGATGTACTTTATGTTTTTTTTTATATATATATATAATTTTTTTATTGCGTTTCTTTCCATAGGTTCACAGGTTCCGTTACAAAGCAGGAAACAAGAAACAATTTTTAGAAATAAAAAAGAATAAAGAAAAAGAAAAAGTTAAATATGTTTCAAATCATCTTTCTATAGATTACTTTCCAATGGACCTCCTCACGTCCTCCCAACATTGCGTTCTTTAAACTAACAATATCAGCAATTTATTACCTTATTTCACCACTTACTGTACCTTTCAATTTATTATGTTACCAATTTCAGAATTTGTAATTTAATTTTAGTACCTTTATAATAAACATAATATGTTTGTTCCAAGTTTGTCTCCTTTTTTTTTTTGTCATAACTTACTTTATCATTTACCTAATCAAGTTGCAGAAGCATAACATTTCCTAATCGTGCACAATCTTAACATTCAAACAACTTATAGTATTTTTGCAAATAGTCCTTGAATTTTTTCCAGTCCTCCTCAATTGTTTCCTCGCTCAGATCTCGGATTCTGCCAGTCATTTCTGCCAATTCCATGTAGTCCATCATCTGCGTCTGCCAGTCCTCCAGTGTGGGTAAATCTTGTGTCTTCCAATACTTTGCGATAAGAGTTCTTGCTGCTGTAGTTGCATACATAAACAAAGTTCTATCCTTTTTTAACACCTTCCGATCCACCATGCCTAGAAGGAAGGCCTCCGGTTTCTTGGGAAAGGTATATTTAAATACCTTTTTCAATTCATTATATATCATTTCCCAGAAGGCCTTCACTTTCGGGCAGGTCCACCAGAGGTGAAAAAATGTCCCTTCTGCCTCTTTGCATTTCCAACATTTATTATCAGACAGGTGGTATATCTTAGCTAACTTGACTGGGGTCATGTACCACCGGTATACCATTTTCATAATGTTCTCTTTCAAGGCACTACATGCCGTAAATTTCATACCGGTGTTCCACAACCTTTCCCAGTCCTCAGACATAATGTTATGTCCAACATCCTGTGCCCATTTTATCATAGCAGATTTAACTGTCTCGTCCTGTGTATTCCATTTAAGCAGCAAGTTATACATTCTCGAAAGTACCTTAGTTTTTGGTTCTAACAATTCCGTCTCCAATTTCGACTTTTCCACCTGGAAACCAACTTTTTTATCCATTTTAAAAACCTCTTGAATTTGAGCATAATGTAGCCAGTCTCGCACCTTACTTTTTAGTTTATCCTGGCTCTGCAGCTTCCAGTTATCTCCAGTTCTTTCAATTAATTCCCAATATTTTGGCCAGTAGGCCTCCATATTGGGTCTTTTTTTAAGAGCCTTGGCCTCTATTGGTGATAGCCACCTCGGGGTCTTACCTTCTAGTAAATCCTTATACTTCATCCAGACGGCAAAAATTGCTTTCCTGACAATATGGTTTTTAAACAGTTTATGAACTTTCGCCTTGTCGTACCACAAATATGCATGCCAACCAAAAGCGTTGTCAAACCCTTCCAGATCTAGGACATCAGTGTTCTCCAACAGGAACCAATCCTTCAACCAACAGAAGGCTGCAGCTTCATAATACAACCTCAAGTCCGGCAGGGCAAACCCCCCTCTTTCTTTCGAGTCAGTTAGTATTTTAAATTTTATTTGGGGCTTTTTGCCCTGCCAGACAAACCTAGATACATCCTTCTGCCATTTTCCAAAGCATTCCACTCTGTCCACGATCTGTAGGGTTTGAAACAGGAATAACATTTTCGGCAAAACACACATCTTTATAGCTGCAATTCGACCTGACAAGGTAAGTTTCAATCTTGACCAAATTTCCAAATCCTTCTTAATTTCCAACCAACATTTTTCATAATTATCTTTGAATAGATTCAGGTTTTTGGTGGACAAAAATACCCCCAGGTATTTCACTTTTTTAACCACACTTAATTCTGTTTCTTTCTGGTACCCCTCTGTTTCTGTAGATGTCAAATTTTTAGCCAAAACCTTAGTTTTTTGCTTGTTTAACTTGAATCCCGCCACCCGACCAAACTCCGAGATAAGTTCAAGAACTCTTTTTGTACTAGATTCTGGCTCCTGTAATGTTAAAACTAGGTCATCTGCAAAAGCTTTCAATTTGTATTGTTTCACTCCGACCTCTATACCTTGGACCAACCGGTCCTCCCTAATCATGTTCAGCAACACCTCCAGGACAGAAATAAATAACAGAGGAGATAGAGGGCACCCCTGTCGTGTCCCTTTTTCAATTTTGAGTTCCTCCGACACCACATTGTTCACTATCAGTTTAGCTTTTTGCTCTGAATAGATTGCCTCTATTCCATTTTCAAACCCCCGCCCCACTCCCATCCCTTCCAAGTTTTTCTTCATGAACATCCAAGAGATATTGTCAAATGCTTTCTCCGCATCAATAAAGATTAGCACCGCCCTTGTGTTCCTAATCCGCAAAAGCTCCAAAATGTCAATAATGTTCCTGGTGTTATCTGACATATGTCTACCAGGGAGAAAGCCTGCTTGGTCCTTGTGAATTACTTCATTTAATACTTTTTTAAATCTGCTTGCTAAAATGTCTGCAAATATTTTGTAATCCACATTCAGGAGTGAGATGGGACGGTAGTTCTTAAGCTGGGTCTTTTCCGATTCTGACTTGGGTATCAATGTGATGAATGCTTCTTTCCATGTTTCCGGCGCCCTCTTCCCCTCCATGATCTGATTGCAAACCTCCAACAAAGGTTGTATCAAGAAGTCCTTCAAAGTCTTATAATATTTGGAGGTGAGCCCATCCGGGCCTGGAGATTTGCCAAGTTGCATATTCTGGATGGCACCTTCAATTTCCTGTTGAGTTATTTTACAATTCAGGATTGATCTTTTATCTTGGCTTATTTTAGATAGTCCATTTATCTTTAAAAATTGGTCTATTTCAAATTCTTTCTGAGGCCCCTGTGCGTAGAGATCTTTAAAGTATCTGTGGAAGCACTTCCTAATTTCTTCTGGTTTCTGAACTATTCTTCCTTGAATCTCTAAATTTGTAACCGTATTTAACTTTTGTCTTTTTTTCAGCTGCCATGCTGGCAGCTTTCCACATTTATTTGCTGATTCAAACGATCTCTGTTTCATTTGTTTAATTTTCCATTCTATCTCTTGGTTAATCAATTTCGAGTATTGTGCTTGATGGAATTTAATTTCTCTTAGCACCTCCTTTGACTTTGGTTTAGTTCTCAACTTTTTCTCTCCTTCACTTATTTTCTCTAAAATTTTCTCCTTTTATCCATTCCAGAATTTTCTCTTAATTGTGTTCTGTTGTATCAGAAACCCTCTCATGACTGCTTTACTTGCGTCCCAGATCGTTCTTTTTTCCACCGTAGTATTCAAATTTATTTCAAAGTAGTCCTTTAGCGTTTTTTGGGCCTTCTTCACGATCTCTTGATCTCTTAACAAGGTGTCATTCATTCTCCATCTAAAGGATCCGGTTGGGATAAGTCTCAATTCCATTTTCAAAGCATTATGGTCGGAGCAGGTTTTTGGGCAGATTTCCACCTTTCTTGTTTTAGGTGCCAACCCTCTAGATATCCAAATTTGGTCGATTCGTGTCCATGACAGGTGGGCCTCAGAAAAAAAGGTTCCTTCTTTACCCAAGGGGTTCTTTCTCCTCCATATGTCAATCACATCCATATTGTCTGTCATTTCAAAAAAAGTTTTGGGGAGTCTGCCATCTGTTGTTAAGTTTTGGTTTTGAGATTTGTCCATATTTGTTGACACCACCCCATTCATATCTCCCATCATAATGATATTGGAATAGTCCAAATAGTCCAGCATAGTCTCGTGCAGCTTCTTATAAAATTCTGATTTCCCGTCATTTGGTGCATAAATTCCTAATATCATAATTTTCTCTCCTTGTGTTTGGATTTCAATTGCCATAATTCTTCCTTGGTCATCCTTAAATAAAAATTTTGGTGACAGGTTCTCCTTTGCGTATATCACCACACCTCTTTTTTTGACTTTATCCGATGAGATAAATTCTTGACCTAATCTTTTATTAATTAGCACTTTCCTATGGAGCCTAGTCACATGTGTTTCTTGAAGACATATTATATCCAGTTGTTCTTTCTTCAAAATATGAAATATCCTCCTTCTTTTTTTCCGGGGAATTTCCGCCATTTATATTCCAACTAAGTAGCTGCAGAGACATCCTGTTCTATTATATTGTTCTTAAAGTGGGGTGTCTTCCTTTTCCTCAGATCCCGAGGGTGTAGGCGTTGGCCCGCCTCCAGACGGTGCTGGTATAGGTGGAGGTGGTGGCCAAGTTGCTCCTTTTTGAAGATCTTCTCCGTGGTCGTGCAGGAACTTTTGATTATCTTCAGTTGTTCTGATTTTCACCTTCTTTTCTTTGTAAGTAAAAGATAATCCTTGTGGGAACTCCCACCTGTAGGGTATTGCGTTGTGTCTCAGCAATTTTGCTAGTTCTGTGTAGGTGGCTCTGAGGTCCAATAGCTGTCTCGGGATATCTCTGTATATTTCCACCCTTTTGTCTTGTATTTCAATTGCTTTTTTAAAGTGAAGGCCTAGAATCTTGTCTCTCTCTTCCTTTGATCTTAAGATTATCAAGCAGTCTCTGGATCTGTCCTTCCTTACCAATCTTCCCAGTCTGAATGCCGAGACAATTTTAAAGTCTGTGTCCTCCTTTATACCCCAGAACTTGGAAAATTCTTGTGTCAAATATCCAATCAAATCTCCTTGCTCAAGTTCTGGGATACCTCTCAATTTAAGGTTGTTCTCGCGATTTTTCAATTCCACCATTGACAGGTAGGCTTGTTGTTCACCCACCTGTTTGTGCAGAGGCTTGACTTCTCCTTTTATCTCCTCGACCTCCTTCTGTAAGACTCCCACTTTCTGAATAGCTTCCCCAGCTAATTCACGATTTTCAGCTGTTGCTCCTTGCAGATTCTCTATTGCTTGTGTGTGCTGGGAAACTTGTTCAGTCAGTTTTTGAATCGAGGATGTCGCTTTATCTATTTTCAGAGACTGGTTGTCCACCTTTTGATTTAACTTTGACAATTTCTGGAGCTCGTGTTGCTAATTGAATGATACTGCATGTCTACGGGAGATCGATGGATCGTCCGGAATCGACGTGGGGTCATCATGGCCTTTTTCTCCCTGGCAGTATCCCAACAATGTCTAGGTCTTATCTTACGTCCTGACACATAGACCTAGTCCGGGAACAGTGCCAGAGTGTGTTCTTGGAGTTGGTGACCTCTTGCTCCAAGATAAGAGTAGGAACAGGAATACCCTTTTATGGTCAGAAGTACAGGAACGAATATCCTTTTATGGTTAAGAATACCGGAGCAGGAACACATGTGATGTCAACCTGCGTGTATAGGCTGATGTGGTTGGATTCCTGGGGAAGGAGGGAGAGGGTGCCTGGAGGATATATATACTGCATGAAATTTCTCATTTCTTTGGACTTGCTGTGGACTCACCACACAAGTGCCTTCTGCTATCTGGAGAGCAGAATAAACTCTTTCTTTGAATCAACCTTGGTGTCATTTGACTTCCTTCCTCCTGTCCGGGAGCAACGCAGAGCCCACCAATCAGTAAAGTCTAATAAGGCTACACCATTGCCTCCTTTGGCGCTCTGCGCATTGGCGAAGTGGTTTGTGAGGGCCAACAAGATTCCGCTGCTTGGGGAAGTTTGAGAGACCTGACCTTGTCCAGATCCAATTTAGTCCTGCATGTCCGATGTTCCAAAACTGATCAGCAGGGAAAGGGGGCCCTTATTCGGCTCCGAGCAACTAGTCACAATGGGCCATGCCCAGTAAAGAGTACTAGACATTTCATGTACGTGAGACCAACCGTCTCAGGCCCATTCCTCATACATTTGGATGGCTCCTACCTTGCACGGCATCAGTTCATGCGCGCTATGCGAAGGGCGATTGCTGCCTGTGGTTTACCCCCAGCTGAATTCGCGGCCAACTCCTTTCGGATTGGGGCCACCAGCACAGCAATGCATTTGTGACTCTCAGCTGAATGGATGAAGGACTTGGGGCGGTGGAAGTCACTGGGGTCCTCTAGCTTGGAGGCAAGAGGGAACTCTGTGGGCCGTCCAGCCCACCCTGAGCTCAGGTAGTACCAGAAGCCGATGCATTGGGTGCCCCCAAGCAGCGGGTATATCCCCATCCGCAGTGCCGCTGCTTGACCTGACACCAGAGAGCCAGTGCTGGTGTCGGCAACCATGTAGTGCCATGGGGAAGGGAAGAGATGTGTTCCAGTTAGATCTTCTTCTGGATTGGAAACCCTGGGGGTCATCCAGTCCAACCTGCCGCAAGGCACCACTCACCCTCCGGTGTGCCCAGGGTGTGGTCGTCAAGCAGACCTTGTTCCAAGGTGCCACCCCGCCACGCCCACCTGGTGGGGCCAGCTCCTAGGAAAGGACAAGGGCTGGTGGGATCTGGAGCCGTTCCTTGACTCCCAGCACCCACCTGCAGGGTAGATGACCCTGGGTGTGCCATCCAGCTCTACAATGCTATCATTCTGTGACGTTGTAAAGCAGGACATGCTCAAAGCAGAGGGTGCTGGATTTTAGTGCTGCACAGGCTGCTGCCCCTGGGTGGGCTCAGACCCAGCAGGGAATTTGGTTTCCGTGTAACATGGCCACCCCATTTCTGGCACGACAAGATACACGAGGAGAAAACACTTTCCTGTCTCCTGTGGCGGCCAGTTCGTCCCTCTCGCTCTCCAGGCTTCAGCGAAAGCCTGCATTCGCCCCAGAGGACGCACACGCATTTCCCCTTCATTTTTGAAAGGGAAAAAGTGCGTCCTATAGGGCCAAAAATACGGTAGTTTTCACTTAGTCTTGGGTTTCTGGTGAATGTGCTTCATTTGCGGCTGGCTTCATTTCTTTTCCATTGGTTTGGCTTGTTTTTTGGACTTTTGCTTTATTGCTTCCTTTGAGAAGTTTTCTTGTTTTTGCATTCTGGTGGTAATACTTTTGAATGCTTTGGGGGTTTCTGGTGAATCTGCTTTGCTTGGGGTTGGTTGGCTTCTTTGTCAGTTTCCATTGATGTTGCTTTTACATGTTTCTTCTGCTTCTTTTCAATAGGTTCTTGTGTTTTTAGTGGTTGACTTCATTGTTGGAATGGTCATTAGACATTTCTGGTGGTTTTGCTTCATTTCTGGTGGTTTTCCTTTCTTGGGGGGGGATTATCAGATCTCATAAAAATTAATATACTCAAAGGTGCAAACCCCCAAAAACCTAGAAATGAAGCAATCTGTTATGTACTAACCTTGGATCCTAGAAAAATAGGCAAGTAGGATCCTAGAATGCAACAACTGATTGGTCTTTTCCTCCCGGCCATTCAGGCGCCAGGAGGGAAGCAGAATTAGCCAGTCAGCTTTCCCTAAGAAACCAGAGGCCTTTCTCTTGGGCATTGTCGGCCAATTGGTGTCAAAGAAAGACAGAACTTTTTTATGTATGCTACTACAGCAGCAAGAATACTCATTGCAAAGCATTGGAAGACTCAAGATCTACCCACCCTGGAAGAATGGCAGATGAAGGTGATAGACTATATGACATTGGCTGAAATGACCGGCAGAATCCGTGATCAGGGGAAAGAGACGGCGGATGAAGATTGGAAGAAATTTAAAATTTATCTCAAGAAATATTACAAAATTGATGAATGCTAAAATGTTGAGGTTTTTAGAAAGAAAATGAGATTACAGCGACAAAAGATTAAGTAAAAGAAAAGAATAAATAAGGGACAAATTTGATAAAACTAAGTTTAGGATTTGCTGAAATAATTTTGGAAATTGGGATGTAGAAAGGGGAGGTTTGGGGGAGTCAGAGAAGTGAGGTTTATGAAAAAAAGGATATGAAATTATACATGTTTGTTTGTTTCTTTATTTGTTTGTATTGTCTATAAAAAATTTTGTAAAACCAATAAAAAATATTTTTTTTTAAAAAAAACCAGAATTAGCCAGTCAGACAGGACTCATTGTGTAAATAATGTATATAAAAGCCTGAGGTTGTTGGGGGGGGGGCAATAAAGAGCATGAAATTGTTGTAATTGCAGAGTCCTGTGCACAACGGAATGATGAGCAGTACGTGCCACATGCTTAACTTGCTTTATTTTCAGTTCAAAGTTGAGAAATTACAAACATGCATCTTGCCTCTGCGGGAGCAGAGAAGCAACCGTCCTTCTCCTCGGAACAACGAACACCGAGAGCACAGTGAAAAACAGGAAACCAGTGTACGTCACATCCAGCTTCCCATTCTCGTGGGAAAACCCAACAGTACTCTGACTGTGGAATGTAAACATTGTCTTGTGACAAGCACTTCGCTGCACAGTGAAGAGAGCAGAAACCAACATCCTCCCCCTTTCTGTGAACATCACTGGGCAGCGTGTTCGTACAATATCAGTACAAACCCAACTTCTGTACATAGGTACAGTGTTGATCCCTTGATACAATCTTGGACAATACATCAGCAGGAATTTCATTACCTGGCATATAGGACACTGTTACGAGTCCCTTCTGAATATGTTCTCTAGCATGTTGCACCTTCAATTGCAAGTGCTTCGTGCTTTGCTTACAACCTTCCGAATTCAGCAAAGCCAAACATGCTTTGTTGTCCTGGTAAACCTGGATTGGACATTTGACAGGAATTCTCATGTCTTTGCACAGTTGTAACAACCATTCACAATCCTTAAGTGAATAAGACAGTGCATTCAGTTCAGCTTCACAAGTACTTAAGCTAATTGTTGTTTGCTTCTTGCATGACCAATCAAATAGACCCTGATTGTACATGTAGCAAACTCCAGACGTACTTTTCCTGTCTGTAGTGTCACTTCCAAAACTTGCATCTGCAAAAATCTCAAGACCACCAGACTTCTGATTGTTAAATCTCAGTCTGTAATGCATAGTGCCTTTCAAATAGCGTGCTATGCGTTTCAGAGCTTTCCAATCCTTAACAGTAGGATTGTTGACTTGTCTGCTTAGCAAATTACAGCTAACAGCAATGTCAGGTCTTGAACATCTGGCAATGACGTTTAGCTTGCCTAGCACACTTCTGTACAGTGTAGTGTCAGAAAATGCTTCTTCAGTGTCTTCTACCTGATAACCTGTTGTCATCGGTGTGTCTACAGGGTTAGCATCCATCAGGTTCAGTTTGCTTAACACATCAGCAATTTTCCGTGACTGGTGTACTAGAATGTTACCACTTTGATCTTTCTCTATTTCCAGAGATAGGTAGTTGTTTACCTCACCAAGATCTTTCATGTCAAAGTGCTCTTTCAGTTGAGCTAGGGCGTTATTGTACATTGTGACATCTTTCCAAAAGAATAAAATATCATCAACATAAAACAAACAATACAGCTTCTTTTGCCCCTCCTCTTTGACAAATACACATGGATCTGCTTTCCCTTGCTGAAAACCTAGAGAAAACAATGCTTCAGTGAGTTTTGTGTGCCAACACCGTGCACTTTGTTTGAGACCATAAAGGGACTTCTTTAGAGCACAAACAAATCCCTGTTTTACCTGTACGCCATCAGGTGGAAGCATATATAGTGATTCACCTAGAGATCCGTACAAAAATGCTGTATTCACATCGTGGTGACTAATGTGTAGATTCTCCTCTGCAGCTAGCTTGAGCATAAGCCTAATGCTCTCATACCTCACTGTGGGTGAGTAGGTCTCGTGACAGTCTTCACCTGGTACCTGTGCAAAACCTCTGGCTACCAATCTGGCTTTGTGTCTGACTATCTTGCCATTTTGATCAGTCTTCGCTTTGAAGACCCATTTGCTTCCAAGCAGTTTCATTCCTGGAACTACTGGAACTAGCTCCCAAGTTTTGTTCCTTTCTAAGGAATCAAGCTCAGCCTTCATGGCATTTAACCATGGCTCAGCTTCCTTAGAATCCAAATCCTGGATTTCTTGGAAACTTGAAGGTTCAAATACCTTCTTGGAGCTTTTAACAGCTGCTACTGCTGTCTTCGCAAATTCATCAGCAAATCTCTTTGGAGGTCTGCCTTTTGTGGCTCTTTGTGACCTGCGAATTAGCCTTTGGTCTTCAACACTCTCCTCTTCTTTCTTAGGAGAAAAGTGACCTATTGTGAACAATGGTTCTTCCAATTCCTGATCAGAGCTTTCAGAGGGTCGCATAGAGGCTTTCGCACTCTTGAAATCCTCTGAATTATCCGATTCAGTTTCAGACTCAGAATCAGAACCTGCATCAGTGGGTGTGGGTTGCTTATCCTCAGTTTCATCACTGTCATCAGGATAACATTGGAAAATTCCCACATTCTCCCCCCACTTGGCATTGTACTCAACACTTCTTGTGAGCTTAATTGTCTTAGAGTCAGTCATCATTATTCTGTAAGAACCTTTCTGATAACCTAGAAAGATACCATGCAAACCACGTTTGCCTAACTTGGAGCTTTGTGGTGAGTGAACCCACATGTCAGAACCAAAAATTTTCATGTGTTTGATGTACGGTTTCTTGCCAAACATCTTCTCATATGGGGTACAACCAATCGCTGAAGATAACCTGCGATTGTAACTGTAAACAAAACACGAGAGAGATATATTTACACATAAATATACCTGGAAAATGCATCAATGAGAACCATGAAGAACCTATTTCCACCCAAAGAGGGCGATAGTGGACCAACTAAATCAGCATGAACAATCTGGTATGGTTCTGTAGCTTGCCTACTAGACACCTTACCTTTCGCAGCCATTTTCACCTTGTTTGCTGCGCATGCTTTGCACTTCATGTGGTACCTGCAGGGTTTAATAGTCATACCTTCAACCAAGGCAGGCATTTTCAATACTGCCTCAAAATGCAAATGACCAAATTTCCTGTGAAAATCATGAATGCATCCTGCATGCAAACTTTTGTTAGAACCTGCAATGCAACAAGTCTCATTCTGCACCACATCATCATAATACAAAACAAACAAACGATCAACATTTTCAGCATGCAATACATAATCGTCTTTCTTTGTGATGGTGCATTTCTTGTTCTTGAATGAAACGTCAATGTTCCGTTCATTCAGCTGCATCACACTTAGAAGATTGTGTGTGGCATCTGGAACATACAGTACATCCTGTATCTCTAAGTCCAAACTGTGAAGTACAACAGTTCCGTAGCCTTGACTGGGGATCGTGTGGTCATCCGCCTGGTGAATCGCACCTTCCTGCGGTGTAAAAGACACGAACAGTCGCTTATCGTTGCACATGTGGTGGGTAGCTGCTGAATCAATAACGAAGAAAGATCTAGACGTCTTCTGGACCTTTGCGACGTTTGGAGTGAAGCGTGAGACCATTGCCTTGTGCTGCGTTGTCCTGGACACCGGAACTTTGCCTTTGCTTTGGCCTTTTCCACGCGATGAGCTTCCGCTGCGCTGCTCTGTCTTGGCCCTGGGATATTTGCATTCCCTCTTCATATGGCCTAGACGTCCACACGAGTAGCATTTCACTGCCTTCAAAGCTTTGGCGCCCTCTGGTGGTTCCACTGCACTCTGGGATGACGTCTGTGAAGACTCCCCCTTACCCATGCAGCTAGCACCCCGGCAATCTGCTTCATTCTGGGTCACGGCAGTAACATAGGCTACTGTGAGCTGAGCAGTTGGCTGAACAGCAATCTGAGTGGCAACGGATTCCCAACTTGGACCCAAAGAATGTAGTATCATGAAGGAATACACAGCCTCTGGAAAGTTGAGTCCTCTCTGTTGCAGCTCATGTCTCAGATTCTGCATCTCCATCAGGTGTTTACTCACATCTCCACCTTCAGCAAGAGCCATGCTATGCAGCTTGGCATAGTAGTACATTGAGGAACCAGCTTCTGTCCTCAAGTGAGCCTCTCTTAAAGTGTCCCAAATTTATCTGGCTGTGGTCTTTCCACGCAACAGACAGAGCTCTTCTGGGGATACTATCAACGTAAGTGTTCCCCTCGCTTTGGAATCCTTAGTAGCCCATTCATCTGTAATTGGAGCTGGGGGGTTGTCTGTAATAACATTAAACAGACCTTCTTTCCGCAGAACAGCCTCTGCATAAAGTACCCAGTCCGTATAGTTTTTCTTATTGAGCTTAGGAATCCCAAAAGCATCAGCCAGCTTTTCATTAGCCATCTCTGCTACTTTAATCAAGCTGCGTCACAGTACAGCTGCTTCCAAAAGCACTTGTAAAAAGTACTTTCGCTTTCCCAGCCACCAAGCCTGTGAGCCTGTGCCTTTGCCTGTATCGCGGCAAAACGGCTTTAAAAGTTCAAAGTCCAGCCATAAAGCCATAAATTAGAAGCTGGCAGGCTGCCCGGAGCATGAGCACATACCTTCATCAATCAAACTCGATGCGCAGAGCAGATAACGCGATCCGTTTCTCTGTACCTCTGCCGGCATTCCGACTCGGCTTCTGGAGTCTCCATTCTTCAGTTTGATTTACGTCTTTCTGGGCCCGGAACCAAATATGTTGTAATTGCAGAGTCCTGTGCACAACGGAATGATGAGCAGTACGTGCCACATGCTTAACTTGCTTTATTTTCAGTTCAAAGTTGAGAAATTACAAACATGCATCTTGCCTCTGCGGGAGCAGAGAAGCAACCGTCCTTCTCCTCGGAACAACGAACACCGAGAGCACAGTGAAAAACAGGAAACCAGTGTACGTCACATCCAGCTTCCCATTCCCGTGGGAAAACCCAACAGTACTCTGACTGTGGAATGTAAACATTGTCTTGTGACAAGCACTTCGCTGCACAGTGAAGAGAGCAGAAACCAACAGAAATACATACAGGACCCCAAGTATATCTCACAATCGTAATTTATATAAAAGAATCCATGAAACGAAAACCGCCCTAAAAGAAACAAATTCAACATAAGCCCAAAAACGAACCAGAAACAACAGAAACAAACCACATCCACCAAAGATGAGAAAACCAATGGAATAGAACCACAAGAAACCCACACAGTAAACATCTCACGGAATGCCCCTTCCGATCGTCAGGAGAAGGGGGGGTTGCGGGATCACGACCCCGCCCACACTCGCTCTCGCGAGGCTGGCGCCAGCCTCACGGGAGGCAGGGATTCCCCCAATTAGCATTCCCTGTGGCGCCAGCCAATCGGCTGGCGGCAGGGGCGGGCCTTAGAAAGGCCACTTAAGGTCGGGGCAGCCCTCGGCTTGCCCCTTTTCACCCTGGAGACGACGCGGTTTGCTGGGTCGCCGTGAGGTTCGTCGTCTTCCAGACTTGCCGCTCCTCGTGGTTCGGATTTCAGCGCTCGGATCGCCGCGCCGGCAGCACTCATCAGCTGATCGGATCTACCGCTCTTCAGTTGTGCACTAGATCGCCGTGCCGGCAGCATCCCAGCAGCTCGCAAGCAAGCGGCCGCTCATCAGCTGAGCTTCGGATCGCCAGCTACCGCTCGTCAGCTGCGCCCGGGATCGTCGTGCCGGCAGCCGATCAGCAGCTCGCCAGCAAGCGGCCGCTCATCAGCTGAGCTGCGGCAGCGAAAGGGAGCGCCTTCAGCCTCTCAGCAGCCTGCCAGCAAGCGGCCGCCCATCAGCTGATCCTCCGGCAGCGGATCGGAGCGACGCGCCCCTGCCTGAATCTACCTCCGTGCTGGTCTCTCGGGTGCAAGCAGCCACCGCGCTCAAGGCTTACAAGCCGCGCCGCCGAAGCGCCACTGTCCGCATCTTCCCCACGAGCCATCGGCACATCGCTGGTGCCGCGCCGCTTTGTTTGACCCTCCCTGGACGGATCGCCATAGTGAGCAGCTGCAGCGCTCACTGAAGGTTACAAGGGGGAACGGGAGGCTATTGGGGAGCGTGGTGAGGGGTAGCGGCCACGAAGCCTCAGGGCCGGAGAGTCCTTTTGCGGGTACGCGGGGGGCTTTTGCAGCGACTGTTGCAGATTGCAGCGTCCTGGTTGCCTAGCCAACGGTCGCCATTTTGATTGAACCACGTGGCTTTAGAAGCGGCCATTTTAGTAGAGGCATCTCTAGTTGGGAGCGCATAGAGGCTTAGTGCTTCCCTTCTTACCTGGCTGAGAAGTCCCTCTTTAATTTAATTTAATTTGCCTCCGCCCACGTGGCCTGGTAGCGGCCTTTTTAAACTAGATCTGCTACCTAGCCTGGTTTGAGGAAAGCATTCGCAGTCATAGTGATTTAGCTGGTACTGAATTATATTTGAGGTTGTATAGGCTATAACCTAGCCGGTTTTTCCGGCTGCTTTCCCAGCATTTACAATTATTTATAATTATTTGGTGGTTGGCGCTAAATTAATTTGAGCTGATTTAGTATTTGATAGCCTTACGCGTTGTATTTAAAAGGACATTTGGTGGTTTATAAGGCTATTCCCAAAGTGGTTGTCAATTGTACTGGTTGCTAATATATTAATACAGAATATCTTGCTTGGTTGACAAGGGCTACCTGACCCCATTGACCGCAATTCCTGCTGTGTTTCGTTGCTTATCCAGGCCGCCTCTGCCTGGAAATTCATTTAGCAGGTTAGACTGATAGTGATATAGCCCCAGTTACATAAATAATTATAAATAAGTAATCACATATATATATACATAAATAAATAAATAGAAAAACAAGCATAAATAAATAAATAATAAATTAATAATAATAATAATAATAATAATAATAATAATAATAATAATAATAAAATAAATAAAATTAAATTAAAAAACAAGCAAACATATAAATAAACAAATAGGTAAACAATAAATAAATAAAATAGACACTCGATTTGCTTACTAACTTGACTTGACTTGCGCCCACCCCCCCCCCCGAGGCACTGCTTTCAGCTTGGTCATGGAGGGCAGCAGCAACCCCCAACAATCTCAGCGTGGCAACGCCCTAATGCCAACAGGCCCTTGTAACCCTCAGGCCTTGGCCCAGCTTTTTTCCGCGCTGCAATCATTCTACGCGCAGTGCAGGGCACCTATCACTCCCTCTCCGAACATTGTCGAGGTGTCACAAGATTGCATACCAGACACCCCCCCCCCAGTCAGCAGGGTCAGGATGGTCCCTCCACTAGTGCAGCTAACGTGGTTGAGCAGGCCCCCAGCAGGCCACGGACGCGCCTACAAGCTGCTAGAACTCAAAAATCTAAGTCAGGTCCACTGAAAGGCAAGGCACCAGCTAAAAAACCTAGGGCGAGCGGACAAAAGGCCAGGCCGGCGGTGGCCTCTACATCAGCCCCGCGCCAGGAGGTGATTGATGTTCCCAGTGTTTTCCAGGATAACCCTAGGCAACCAAGCACATCGGAGGAGTCATCTTCTGAGGAGGAGCTGCCCCCTCAGCAGGTGGCCGCTGCCAGCGACCCGGCCCCCCGTGACGACGCTCCACGGGGCGGAAAGCGGAAGGCGAAGAAGAAACACCGGTCGAAGAAAAGCAAGAAGAGGGACACTTCGGACTCCGAGGAGGAAACAGGTACCTCTTCATCAGATGGGGATAGTGACGCCCCAATGGAGGCATATTGGGGGGAGGGGGAGGACACTGGAGCACCCCAGTGGGTGCATGAGCGGAGGGCAAACTCACACAGGAATAATAATAATAATAATAATAAATTTTATTTATATCCCGCCCTCCCCAGCTGAGCCGGGCTCAGGGCGGCTAACAACAATCAAATAAACAATCAAATAATAACAATAATAATAATAAAATTCTGTGCAGGTTGCCAGAGGAGGGAGTCAGGCTGCGCCCAAAGGCCTGGCGGAACAACTCTGTCTTGCAGGCCCTGCGGAAAGATGTCAAGTCCCGCAGGGCCCTAGTCTCTTGTGACAGAGCATTCCACCAGGTTGGAGCTGCAGCCGAGAAGGCCCTGGCTGTAGTTGAGGCCAGCCTAACCTCTCTGAGGCCTGGTACCTTGAGGGTGTTATTATTTGTAGACCGTAGGTTTCTCTGTGGGGCATACCAGGAGAGGCGGTCCCGTAGGTACGAGGGTCCTAGGCCGTATAGGGCTTTAAAGGTTAAAACCAGCACCTTAAACCTGATCCTGTACTCCACCGGGAGCCAGTGCAGCTGGTATAGCACCGGATGAATGTGATCCCGCAGCGAAGACCCCGTAAGGAGTCTCGCTGCGGCATTCTGCACCCGCTGGAGTTTCCGGGTCAGTCTCAAGGGCAGCCCCACGTAGAGCGAGTTACAATAATCCAGTCTGGAGGTGACTGTCGCATGGATCACAGTGGCTAGGTCAGGGCGAGAGAGATAAGGGGCCAACTGCTTAGCTTGGCGGAGATGGAAAAATGCCGCCTTTGTTATAGCTGTAATCTGCGCCTCCATAGAGAGGGAGGTATCGAAGATTACACCCAAACTCTTAACGGACGGTGCTGGCACTAATTGCACCCCCGCAAGAGATGGGAGTTGCCCCCTCGATCCCATATCGTCCCGCCCCAGCCAGAGGACCTCTGTCTTCGAAGGATTTGACTTCAACCGGCTCCCACGTAACCATCCAGCCACAGCTTCTAGACATCTGGTCAGTGTGTCTGGGGCCGAGTTAGGATGGCCATCCATCAACAGATAGAGTTGGGTGTCATCAGCATACTGATGGCAACCCAGCCCAAAACTCCGGACAAGCTGGGCGAGGGGGCGCATAAAGATGTTAAAAAGCATCGGGGAGAGAATCGCACCCTGAGGCACTCCACACACCAAGGAGTGACGCGATGACAATTCCCCCCCAAGGAAGACATTTAACAGCACGCTTGATTGGAAGGATGGGGCTCTGGTTCCAGACGTTAAAGTCTCAACCAACGCTGCCACTGACTTTATTCTGGGGAACCACCTCTCTAAGAGGAAGAGGAATAAGATATTGAATGGCAATTATGTAGATATGTTTTCCTTGCTGCCCCCAGCTCAGGTCAAGGGAAAAGGGAAAAAAATTAAGTACTATGGGAAAAGGAGGTACAGGGTACCCCGGGTAGAGCGAACGTTCGAGAATTGGCTTAATGGCTATCAAGTGTTTATGGCTGTGGTGTCAAGTGGTGTCAAGTCGCTATCCCAAGAGGGGCGCGCACCTCGTGTCCTACCTGGCACACGTCAGGAGGGCACGGGAGATGGCAGGAGATGAAGCTGCTTTGGCGTATGATGAAGACTTTCGGAGGAATGCCTCGCTGCTGTCTTCAACGCGCTGGGACCAAAAGGACAACAATTGCTGGTTTGAACATGTGGGGCCCAATATTGAGAAGAAAGCCGCTCAACAGCCAAAATCTGGTAAGGTGGAGACCCAACGCCGTAGGCAGTGCTGGGACTTCAACAAGGGTACCTGTCAGCGCGTTACTTGTAAGTACTTGCACGAATGCGATAGGTGCCTAGGCAGCCACCCAGCAGTCAACTGCTTCAAAGGGAGGCAGCAGCCCTTTCGGGGAGGCAGGGGTCACCTCTCCCGGGGAAACAGGGGTGGCCCCGCCGGACCTGCAGCCCCCTCCCAAGGGCCAACTGGGGCTCGTTACTAACATCCCGCCGGACCTGCAGCCCCCTCCCAAGGGCCAACTGGGGCTCGTTACTAACATCTCCCTAGGCCTTGCGTGCTCTCCGATAAAATTGGAGCCCTTGAGAGCATTGTTAAAGTTCTATCCAAATAGACGTGCAGCCCACCTACTGGATGAAGGGTTTTCTGAAGGTTTTAGAATTCCGGTTGCCTTCACACCCAATTCCAGTTGCCCCCCTAACCAGAAATCAGTATTAGAAAGGCCCGACATCGCGTTTAAAAAGATACAGAAGGAGATTACAGCCGGCAGGGTGGCCGGTCCATTCGCAACTCCGCCTATCGAAGGGCTTCATATCTCCCCCCTTGGTATTGTCCCAAAGAAGGCCCCCGGTGAATTTAGAATGATACACAACCTGTCCTATCCCAAAGGATCCTCGGTTAATGACGCCATTCCCCAAGAGATGTGCACGGTGAAGTATTCGTCTTTCGATCAAGCTGTGCGGTTGGTGCGGAGCTTCGGCAGGGGCGCCTTTTTGGCAAAATGCGACATCGAGTCAGCATTTCGCCTACTCCCGGTTCATCCGGAAGACTACCACTGGTTGGGTTTCAAATTCCAGGGAGCTTACTTCATTGACAAAGCTATGCCCATGGGTTGTTCTGTTGCCTGTGCTGCGTTCGAGACCTTCAGCACATTCTTGGAATGGGCCCTAAAGTTTAGAACTGGCTCTCTGGGGGTGGGTCATTATCTCGATGATTTTATTTTGGTGGCAAGTGACGCTGGGGAGTGCAGGTCCCTCCTCCTGGCCTTCGAGTCCTTAGCTAGGGAACTGGGTGTCCCTCTGGCAAGCGAGAAGACCGAGGGCCCGGTCACTACCATGACCTACCTGGGCATTGAACTTGACACCGTTGCCCAAACCTCGCGATTACCGGCTAAAAAATTGGTTGCCTTAAGAGAGCTTATCGGCCAAATACTGCCCCTAAAGAAGGTCACCTTGAGGCAAATTCAATCCCTCCTGGGGCACCTCAACTTCGCCTGCCGTGTAATTTCCCCCGGTCGTCCGTTCTGTGGCCGCCTAGCAAAGCTGTCCACGGGCTTACGGTCACCCCATCATAGGGTATGCTTATCCAAGGCAGTAAAGGCGGACCTCCTTGTTTGGTTGCAATTCCTGGATGGTTTCAACGGCATATCGCTTTGGCAGGATAGTTTGGTGCTGCAGTCTGATTTCCAAGTACATTCGGATGCGGCTGGGTCCTTAGGTTTTGGGGTCTACTTCAGGGGCCAGTGGTGTGCCCAGCACTGGCCTCCCTCCTGGCAAGGTAAACCAATACTACGTGACTTGACATTCTTAGAATTCTTTCCCATCGTGGTTGCAATTCACTTATGGGAAGACCAGTTCAAGAACCATAGGGTCTGTTTCTGGACGGACAATCTAGCGGTCGTGTCAGTTTTGAATAAACAATCGTCACGCTCACCCAGAGTAGCGTCCCTTTTACGGTACTTTGTCCTCTCCTGCCTGCGGTTGAACCTTCACGCTTCAGCCAAGTTCGTCCCTGGTATTGATAATAACATCGCGGATGCTCTATCTCGTTTCCAGATGGAACGCTTTCGCTCATTGGCGCTGGATGCGCAGCAGCAGCCGCAACCATTCCCGGAGCACCTCTGGAATATTGGCAACGAGAAGCAATAAAGGAGTATTGTTTGCGCTAGCGCCTTCTACCCTGAGATCGTATAATAAGGCGTGGCTAGACTTCACATCCTTCCGCATCAAAAAGGGACGGTCCAAGCCAGGCAGGCCACCGTCCAAGTCTGAAGTCATAGAGTACTTGGTCCACCTTAGAGATCTTGGCCGGGCCCCCAAAACCCTCAATATTCATTCAGCAGCTATATCCTTCTTTTCTAAAACTTTATTTTCTGTGGATCCCTGTTCGCATTTCGTTGTGTGTAAGATGCTTGAGGGCTGGCGCAGGTCCAGGCCTCACGGCCGGGACAGGAGAAGGCCAATAACTTTAGATATACTCACCCAAATCCGTAGGAAGCTGAGGGCCCTGTGTTGGTCAAGATATGAAGCCAGATTATTTTCAGCAGCGTTTTCTTTCGCATTTTTTGGCGCCCTACGCATAGGCGAAGTGGTTTGTGAGGACCGCGCAGCGTCCAGGGGGCTACTACTTGAGGACGTAACTGTGGGCAGTGCGCATGTAATGTTAAGAATCCGTAGTTCGAAGACTGATCAGCTTGGCAAGGGAGCCTTGGTTCGCCTCCAGGCGACTCAAAAGGCGGGCCCTTGCCCTGTAAAGGATGCTAGAAAATACCTGTGTGTAAGACCAGAATCTAGTGGCCCCTTTTTCTTGCATTCCGACGGTTCCTCCCTCTCAAAGCAGCAGTTCACGAGGGTCATGCGCAAAGCAATTGCCGCCATCGGGCTTCCCCAAGAGGAGTACGCCGCGCACTCCTTTCGCATTGGGGCGGCAACCACCGCCGCCCATATGGGCTTACCAGCTGAAAGAATTATGGACATGGGGTGCTGGAAATCCAACGCATTCCAGGGTTATATACGGTAGACCTAAATTCCCCTCAGCTTTCCCCCCGGGCACTCCTCCTGATCCGGTTCTCCGATTCTCTCTTTTCAGGTACTGGTGTGGTTCGACTGGATCCTCGGCCACAGCATCGTATATTGGGCAAAGCGGCGCGCCGAACAAAGGGGCTGGGTTAAAGAGCTACGGCTACCCAGCTGGGTCAAACTATCATGGATCACTAGGAGGGGTATGCGTTGGGAAGAGTTTTTCCCAGTTGTATCCAAAAAAATCGCTGCCGAGGGCCCACCCAGTGCCTTGGTCGTCCAGCTGGGCGAGAACGACTTGGCGTATAGGAAAGGGGTGAACTTGATGTGGAACATTATCAATGACTTGGAATTGTTGAGGGCATCCCATGAAAACATTACAATAATTTGGTCATCTTTGCTGGAAAGGCGATGTTGGCGGGATGCAGAGAAACCCGTGGCTGTGAATAAAGCTAGAAGGATTGTGGAGCGCACGGTGGCACGTAGAGTGGCCGCATGGGGCGGTCGGGTCATTCAGCACCCATGCATACGGTTTGACAAGGAAATGCTTTATCGCTGGGATGGCGTGCATCTATCTGATGCGGGAAATGATATTTGGTTGGCTGATATTTTTCAAGGTGTTAGGGATTGGTTACAGGTCTGAGGGTATTGGCGGCGAGCCGGCTTGAGGCTCGGTGGCGGTAGGCATTGGCCGGGGTATTGTCATGCAGATGAGGTTGGGGGGGAGGAACGCCATCACCTCCCCCAATGCTTGAAGGGTAGTTCGTTAAAGGACTCCGAGGGGCGACGCCTCGTCCGAAACCTACGGAGGCTAGGGCCTAAAGCGCGCCCCCGAGCGGTAACCCCTCGGGGAGCGCCTAGGGATACGCATCTCAGGTGGCTCCCCCTGTTGGTGTTTAACCCTTCCCGGTCAGACCGGATAGTCGGTTAGGGGCCAATGCCTAAAGCCAATAACCTTCATTTCCTGTAATCAATAAAGTTGTGGCCATTTTCGCCCATTAACCTAAAACGCTGTGTCCGTTGTCTTTATTTATTCCACCTGTGGGGGGGGGGAGGGAATAGCCACGCAATGCCCCTTCCGATCGTCAGGAGGAGGGGGGGTTGCGGGATCACGACCCCGCCCACACTCGCTCTCGCGAGGCTGGCGCCAGCCTCGCGGGAGAAGGGATTCCCCCAATTAGCATCCCCTGTGGCGCCAGCCAATCGGCTGGCGGCAGGGGCGGGCCTTAGAAAGGCCACTTAAGGTCGGGACAGCCCTCGGCTTGCCCCTTTTCACCCTGGAGACGACGCGGTTTCCCACCCACCCGCCCTCTAGGTTTTGCCACTGACCTTGCTATGGGCTTTGGCTGGTCGCCGCAAGGGGCCTGGTAGGAGTTTTTCCATTTGGCTAATTGGCTGGTTTTGTGAGCCACTTGGTTTTTTCACGTACCTCGTAGCAAATCGTCACAACTCCCTCGGTTTTGGCGGTAGGCATTGCCCGGGGTATTGTCATGCAGATGAGGTTGGGGGGGAGGAACGCCATCACCTCCCCCAATGCTTGAAGGGTAGTTCGTTAAAGGACTCCGAGGGGCAACGCCTCGTCCGAAACCTACGGAGGCTAGGGCCTAAAGCGCGCCCCCGAGCGGTAACCCCTCGGGGAGCGCCTAGGGATACGCATCTCAGGTGGCTCCCCCTGTTGGTGTTTAACCCTTCCCGGTCAGACCGGATAGTCGGTTAGGGGCCAATGCCTAAAGCCAATACCCTTCATTTCCTGTAATCAATAAAGTTGTGGCCATTTTCGCCCATTAACCTAAAACGCTGTGTCCGTTGTCTTTATTTATTCCACCTGTGGGGGGGGGGGAAGGAATAGCCACGCAAAAGCGAAATCACCCCCACACCATGCAAAACTAAGGTTTAACTGGCTTTGGGGTTTCTGCGCAATTTACTTTTCCCCTCTTGTCGGGGGTTTCTGGTGGTATTTCTTCTGCTTCTCACATTTCTACTTCTTTTCTTTTCTTTTCTTTTTTAATAAAGTTTATTGGTACAACAAGAAAAAAGAAAAAGAACACAATTACCAAATTACGCACAAGAATAACCATAGACACATAATTTTCTTAGCAAATAATAAAACATCTATTGGTCTTAACACTAAAGAACCAACCTCCCTTCTATTCCATATTTCAAATTCATATTACTTATTGCCAATACACACTTTTATCATAATTAAACTTATTCTTAATACCGTATTTTTTGCCCTATAGGATGCACTTTTTCCCCTCCAAAAATGAAGGGGAAATGTGTGTGCGTCCTATGGGGCGAATGCAGGCTTTCGCTGAAGCCTGGAGAGCGAGAGGGGTCGGTGCGCGCCGACCCCTCTCGCTCTCCAGACTTCTGGAGAGCCCCAGCGCCAGCCCCACAAGGTCGGGGGACAGAGGGAGGCGGAACGCCGCCATCCTGCTGTCTCCCGAAGTGGTTTGGAGGCTGACAGCGGGGAGACCCCGCCGCCAGCCCCGCAAGCTCCGGGGACAGCGGGGAGGCGCAGCGCGTCATCCCGCTGTCCCCGGACCTGATCTGAAGGCGGGCAGCGGGGAGAAGAGCGCTTCTCCCTGCTGCCGGCCCCACAAGCGCCTGGGGAAAAAATAATTCCCCCCCCCTTTATTTCCCCCCCAAAAAAACTTGATGCGTCCTATGGGCCGGTGCGTCCTATGGGGCGAAAAATACGGTAAATATAATTTCTTATATCTACCTTGCAACTATTACTCGAATGCTGCAACAGAATTTAAACTACTATATTTATTTTTCAGATATTCTTTGAAAACCTTCCATTTTGAAACAAATTCCTGTTTTGATTTATTCTTTATTTTTTCTGATAAACCATCTAATTCGGCATATTCTGTCAGCTTTTGAATCCAATCTTGTATAGAGGGGGTTTCATTACTCTTCCATTTTGCTGCGATCAAAACTCTTGCTGCTGCTGTCACATATAAAAAGATACCCTTCCTCTTTTGTGGAATATCTAAATCTGTTATTCCCAGGAGGTAGGCCTCTGTTTTTTTATTGAAAGAGATCTTTATCATTTTTTGCAGTTCTGCATGTATACTCTCCCAGAATACCTGTATTTTCCTACATATCCACCACATATGGTAGAATGTTCCTGAGTCCCCGCATTGCCAACAATTACTTGACACATTTTTATACATTTTTGAAAGTTTCCATGGTGTTAGAATACCATCGATGTTGCATTTTTTGAAAGTTCTCTCTAATCGTGTAACAATTTGTGAATTTCCAATTGATCTTCCATAAATTTTCCCATTGTGCCATGGTTATTGAATGGCCAAAATTCTGGGACCACCTCACCATTGCCACTGTTACCTCCTCCTCCTTGACTGTCCAGTCAAGGAGGAGTCGATAAGTTTTGGAAAGAGTTTTTCTTTTAGAATTTACCAGATCAGATTCGAATCGGGAAATTTCTGTTGAGAACCCCTTTTGTTTGTCAGATTTAATTTTTTCAAATAACTGATGGTATTGAAACCAGTCTGAGATGTGTTCTCTTATTTCCTCAAAGTTTTTAAATTTTATTTGGTAATCTCCATTTTTTAGAAGTGTTTTATATGTTGGCCAGCTTTCCTGGTTTTTTTTTCCCGTTTTACTGCTATGGCTTCTATTGGAGAAGTCCACCACGGGACTTTAGGCTCCATCAGGTCTTTATATTTTTCCCATACAGCAAAGAGTGACTTTCTTATTATATGGTTGGTAATTTTTTTATGAATTTTCGCTTTTCCATATATCAGGTAGGCGTGCCATCCCCAACAGTTGTCAAAACCTTCCAGGAGGTCCGAATCCTGCAACATGCACCAATCTTTTAGCCAGGTGAAACAGGCTGCCTCGTAGTAAAGTTTTAGGTCGGGTAGAGAAAAGCCTCCTCTCTCTTTTATGTCTATTAAGATCAGGTGTTTAATCCTAGGTTTCTTCCCTTCCCACAGGAATTTGGAAATTTCTCTTTGCCATATCTTGAGACAACCTGCTTCGCCCAGTATTGGAATCATTTGAAATAAAAAGATGAATTTTGGAAGCACATTCATCTTTATAATGGAAATCCTACCCAGAAATGTTAATTTTAGTTTACTCCAGGTTACAAAGTTTTTTCTAATCTCTAACCAAGTTTTGGCGTAATTATCCTGAAATAAGTTTATGTTCTTGGGGGTGATCCAAATACCCAAGTGTCAGAGCCGCTTCCAGGTCCCAGCTCACAGAGGACCACGCTAGCCGGCAGTATTGTACAAACTTCTTTATTGAGTTACAGTTTCCATTTTCAAGCCACAGCGCGCAGCTCTACGTCTTAGAAGCTAGACCGGCGAAGCTCCGTCTGAGTCTCCGCCTCCTGTACACCAACTTAATACTCTAGCCTTACTCCACCTCTTCCGTCTTTCCTTTCTCCTCTGGGTCCCTCTACCCCCCGTGGTCTCTTCCTTCCTGGACTCTTCTGACACTGACCCCCCCGACTCTTCTCCCTCCTTGCGGCGGGCTTTAGGACCTGGATCCCTATCCGGGCTGCTTACTGTGCCGCCTTCCTGTGCATTTGAACTTGGCGCGCACGCGCGCAGCCTTCAACCTTCCTCTTGACCGTTTCCTCGCTCCCCGATGGAGGTGTGGCCAATCCTAACTCCTGCCCTCCCGCTTGCGGCGAGCCGCCAGATCCCGATACCTGGGACCCCTCCCCCCTACTGCGCTCTGGTGGGGAAGCTGGTCCCGATTTCCAACTGCTGCTCTCTGAGTCCCCTCTGGTCCCTTCTACCTGGGGTGTCCCCCTAGGCGCCCCCCTTGCTCTGACCACTGGCGCCCCTTTCTGTGAATCTTCCGACTCACTGGAAAGACTCGGAGATCTCGGGCCGCTGTCATCGCTCATTTTACCTTCGGATTCCTCCCCCTCGCTCTCTGTTTCCTCCCTTTCCTGTGCCTCTGCTCCTGAACCCCTGACACCAAGTATTTCGCTTTTGAGGAGATTTTAAGGCCCAATATTTTTTCTAAGTCATCCTTTTCTTCCGTGGTTACATTTTTAACAAGCATTTTTGTTTTTGTTATATTCAGCTTAAAGCCTGCCACTTCTCCAAATTCTTTAATCAATTCCAGCACTCTTTTCAGACTTTCTTTAGGGTTTTCAGTCATAACAAGTAAATCATCCGCAAAAGCTTTAATTTTATATGTTTTGTTTCCCAGAGTGATGCCTTTAACAAGCTGATCCTTTCTTACCTGATTGTTCAAGACTTCCATCACCAAGATAAATATCAGTGGTGACAGTGGGCAGCCCTGTCTGGTTCCCTTGTTTATTTTGCACTCCTCAGTAATTCTTCCGTTGATGATTAATTTTGCATATTGTTCTGAATAGATGGCATTTATTCCTTTACAAATATTTTCTCCCAGTCTGATTTCTTCCATTAATTTTTTCATAAACTTCCAGGACACGTTGTCAAAAGCTTTTTCAGCGTCCACCAACATAATAGCTGCTGGTTTATCAATGTTAATATCCAAATATTCTAATACATTAATCACACATTGTCAGCTTGCCAGCTGCACACGTTGCTGCACTTAGCAGAAAAACACTCCCGGCAGCCAGCCATAAATTCCTTTCTTTATTTTCTTCAGACAAGATTACATGCCGAATAAACAAAGTGACCCCTCCCTCGAGACCAACAGAGCCAACGGCTCAGCCCCTTCCGTTTCCCCCTGTGACGTGGATCCCCATCTCTCTGAAGCACCCCTTCCTCCCCAGACTCATCCTCTTCTCTGTCTTCTGAGGAGGACTCAGTACTGAGCAGTGGAGATCGTTCCCTGTATCCTCTAATTCTTTCCCCCCTCGCTGCCTGCAGTTCCCTGACACACATCTAATATTGGATTGCATAAATCGTCCGGGAAGAAATCTGGTTTGATCTTTATGAATTATCTCTTTCGGCACCATTTTTAATCTATTTGCAAGAATGTCTGCAAATATCTTGTAATCGTTATTTAGCAGTGCAATGGGTCTGTAATTGGCCATGTTTGAGGCATCTGTTCCCTGTTTGTGGATAAGAGTAATAAAGCTGTCCTTCCAGGTTTTCGGTAGCTTTCATTAGGTCTTTCATGGGAAGAAATAATGCTTGTTCTAACTTTTTATAGTAATTAGCTGGGAGACCATCTGGGCCTTTCCTAATTTTGATCTCTGTATAGCTTGTTGCACCTCCATAGCTGTTATTGGTGAGTTCAAAATTTCAATTTTTTCCTTAGGTTAGGTAGTTTATTTTTGCCCAAATAATCAATTATTTTCTCTAGAGTCTCTGGACCTTCTTTATATAGTTTTCCCAAAAAAACTAGCAAAGTTTTTACTAATTTCCTTCAGTTCTTGGATCCATTTGTCTTCAGTTTTAATTTTATTGATAATTCTATCTTCCTTTTTCTTCTTTAATTGCCGGGCCAGAAGTTTGCCAGGTTTATTTGCAAACTCAAAATTTCTATGTCTCAACCATTTTATCTTCCATTCTATCTCTTCGTTTATTATCATGGAGAATTGCATCTGTAAAATTTTTATACTTTGCTTAATGAGTTCATCATCTGGTTTTTGGGAAAGGGTCCTTTCCTTTTTTCTAATTTCCTCCCAGATCTCCATTTTCTTCTCCTCCTTTATTTTCCTTTGGAATGCGTTTTGTTGGATAAAGAAGCCTCTTATGACGGCTTTACCCGCGTCCCAAACTTTCTCTAGATCTACTCCTTGATTTAAATAAACTTAAAATATTATTCTAAGATTTGCTTGGCCTTCTGTACAGTTTTTTCATCATTTAACATACTCTCATTAAGTTGCCACCTTTTAACCTTTTCTTCTTTTCCTTTAAAGAGTTAAAAGAGACTAAACAGTCAGCCGGACAGTTATTTGCTTTTGCTGCATTAGATTTGACTCTGAATGCTTTTTCTATTTTTTGTGCTACTTCTGCTTCTTCTAGGTCTAACCAAGCTGCTAGCTCTTTTGAGTTTTTCCCCCCAGTTATTTCTTCTGCGTCCTCTGTTAGTCCTCTGAATCTTAGGGTATTCTCCCTTCTCTGCATTTGCAACATCGCAACAGAGTCCAGAGTTGAATCCTGCTGCGCTTTCAGATCTGCTGTTTCTTTCCTTATCTTATCACATTCCCTTTTCGACTCTCTATTTTCATTTTGTAATTTTTTCTGAGCTTCCTCTAGGTTCTGTGTTTTACCTTTAAGGTCTAGCACTATTTTCGTCAGTTCTGAATTTTTTTGTACTAAATTGTTGACCTAAGTTGATAACTCAGCTGTTATTTTCACATTTTCATCTATTTTAACACCCATTGAAATAAATTTTTCTTCTGTTGCTTTTGCCTTTTCATTTACATTATTTTTTAAATCTTGGATATCTTTCTTCAAACTTAAAATTAATTCTCTCATATCTAGTGGTTGATCCATGTCAATTACAGAAGTTCTCCTGTTTTGTGAGACTGAAACTGCCACAGAACCTGACACAGTTGTTTTTTTACCAGACATCACTAAGAAATTCAATTAGCTCACAAGGTAATTTGTTCTCTTTCTTTCTGTCTTACAGACTGAATATCAATAAAATTCAATCTTAATGCAATCGTGACAATATTTCCAATGTGATAATTAATGAATGTCAATTAAATTCAATCTTTCTTAATGCAATCACGACAGTTTTACCAATCTGATAATAATCTCTGGCCTATGTATCCACTAATTCTTTATATGCACCAGTTTCACTAAATATATTTAAAATTGATTATGGACAATTATCTAATTAGTGACAGCCAATCATCAATACAGAACTATCACAAATTCATCAGCTCAAATAAATATAATAAATGATTGCAATCCTTGCGTTCACTTACTCATTCAGGGTGATAGATCATATATACAAATCTTTAAACAGGTTAGCGGTTCAGTTAATCAGCACCTTACAACAAAACTAATGACATCTGATGCTAATATCAGCTGCATTAGCTACCAATAGATGGCGAAAGGCAAAGCAAATAAAAACAGAAAAAACAGCAACAAAAAACAAAAAACAAACACAAGACAAAACCACACAAAAACACAACCAGAAAAACAACAGAAGTGAAACAGAGAAACAAAACAAAACAAAAAATACCCCCAAAAAAATTTACAAAAGAAAGAAACAAAGAAAAGATGGGAGGGTAAGAGAGAAATAAAGCAAGAGAAAGTAATAATAATAATGCTATTTATAATTTATAATTTGTAAAGGAATAAAGAGGGGGAAGAAAATATGAAAAGTATATATAAATAATAAGAAAGGAGCTGGTGAGTATTTTCAATTAATAATGTACAATGCAATAATATTAGGTACTATTCTCTCTAGATGTTACTCTTCCAGAGGCAACAGGAATGCTATTCTAGTAATGGGGTATAAGGTCTATAAAATTTTATGAAACCTTTTCTCTTTCAGCAGATTATGATGCAGTGCTTTGGTATCTTCACTAGTTGCTGATCTTGCAAAAATCCCTGTAATTGATCTTATAAGTCTTGTTAGAGGAACGTCTTTTTCGAAAGAGTGCAAAATTTTTATTCACCAGCTGATGTCGCTGTTTGAGTCACTCCCTCTCTGCAATTTTCAACCCTCTTCTCAATCTATGTCAGTCTATGTCAGTCTTATACAATTCATTTCCGTTCCTCAAACCAGGAAAATGTTGGTCTAAGAAAATGTCAGAGCACGTGAGTCAGCAGAAGTACTCTTAGCCGTTGTAAAATTGATTTATACTCCGTTGAGCGTCCATGGCAGTCCACAGCCAACGACAAACAGAAATCCCCGGAAAGGAAAGATAGCAACACTTCGTGGGAGAGGGGAGGCTATGCAAAGTTGATTACAAAGTTATAAATCTGCTTCTTTTCAATTGGTTTTGGGATTCTGGTGAATTTGGTAATGATTTGATTGAAGTCTCTGTCTGGCAATTTTCCTTTTTCATGAATTCCTTCCTTCTTGGGTTTCTGGTATCTCACTTTTGGTTTTCACATTTCTCTTAGTTTTGCTACGTTTCAGGTAGTTTGCTTACTTTTTGGAATTATCGAGTCTCATAAAAATGAAGCAATATCATTAGAAGCTTAAAAAGCATGGGGAAAAAAAAAACCCAGGCACTAACCCTAACCCTGAACGTCCACCTATCCCCTCCCTAACCCTAATCCTGATATTCTGGTCATCCATCTTGGGGATAACAATCTGGTGAGGTAAATTCAGTTGAGATCACTAAATATCAGCTGTGCTTCCTCATCCCTGAGTTTATCATAGTTTGGTTTGGAATGTTGTAGAGGTGCTTATGGAGTGGGGGCAGCCTTCCTAAGAAGGTGGATGGGCAAGACATAAAGCTAATCATTCTACAACGATGTTTGTGTTTGAGAATGTGGGTGCTTATATCCCTCATGGCAGAATTATGTTCTGTGCCCCACAGTTGTATAGACCTGGTGGTATGCATCTTTCTGATTTGGGTTGTGACATGATTCTTAAGGATCTGCAAAGAGCTCTGTTTGAGCACTTGCGTGTTTGTGGGTGGAGGGGAACAAGCACACCTGCCCAGACTTAATTTGATTTGGTTTCATTGGTCAAATCTGACTAGTTTTGCTGATCCTCAAGTTGTTATATTTAATAAATACAACCTATTTATCCACTTTTGGTTGCCTGGACTCTTCCTCCTGATGTGCTAGGAACCACTCCGTTTGTGGGGCACTGCAAAATGTGTGGTTTTTACTGCAAACATTTTGCCAGACTTTGGCCCTGATTTGGAGTGAGTCAGACGACATTGGGTTTTTGGGTGACCTCATGACCCCTGTCAGTTACTTGGTTTGTGGGGTGCTGCAAAATGCTACAAAACTTTTGCCAGACTTTGGCACCAGTGTGGAGTGAATTGGACAATGTTTGGTTTTGGATATTAATTATGAACCCCAGTTTGATGTATCAATTACTCTGTTTGTGGGGTGTTACAAAATGTGGGGGTTTTGCTGCAAAACTTTTGCCAAGCATCAGTTTTGATGGGATCCCAGATTTGGGGGTTTGTAGTTAAATGAAGCGTTCTTTCAGTGCTTCTTGGGAAATGTGCAGTTTCCGTCAGATCAAACTAATACTACTGGATAAAATTATATGGTTGTTGATTATCAGACAATTCTCCCATTTATCAAGGAAAACGTCTGTTATGGGTGGCTTTTGCTTGGTGTGTGTGACTGTTGACAGACAGATTTGAAAAGGAACACAGCTTCCTCTGTTTGTCTCACAGTAACTTACTGGCTTTTTTGATTATGCATTCGGCTCGCCCAACACTTCCAGCTGGATTCCGAGGACAGGAAATGATTCTGCTAAAGGCTTTCTGTGAATATAATTCCAGTTGATTTGTTTTAATGGTCACATAAAGGCACTTTCTTTGGTTATAAAATGATGTTGTGAGTCTTATATCTGAGCAGTCAATAAACTCCCTCCCCCACAGAAACGCTTGTCTTACTACTTCTTCTGCTTAGCATCCATACTTACATGTTTGTTTAAAGAAAGACTAACCCCACCCCGAACCCCACCTCCAGCTTTCATCTTATTATTCTAGTGACTAGTCAGTGTTCATAGCAACAGTTGCTTTTGTTCCTAGACAAACTGCCCTGAAAGACAGTTACTATGAACTACATGTGTCTTCTTGATATATAAAGTTGTTGCTAGTTTCTGCAAAACACTTCTTTATCTTTCAACAAGAAATAAATGAATAGGAGGCTGCCCTAAGGAAGAAGTGTGATTGCATCTGGAATATCAGACTCTCTGTATTTTTATTTATTTACTTGATTTAGGGGTGGCCACTTCACCCCCTGGCTATGCCCATGTCCCCAACTAAGTGATCCTGCCATGCTGTGAGCTACTACATTATCCTGCACTTTACAGAACCTTCCTTAGAGAATAAAAAACTGAGGCAAATTTCCAGCCTAAACAGGCTACACAAAAAGAAACAGCAGCGATTCTTTATGTTTGACTTGTGCTTGAGCGCCTGATATCTCAGAAAATCAACATCAGTGTTGGGGTGGGTGGGTCAGGGCATTTCCAAAATGTTATGATAGATGGAGCCATGGATGTGGCCAAGGGGGGCCTACTAAATAAAAATAAATAAAAATACATAGCTAACTGAGGTTCTGACCCCCTAACAAAAGGCCTGCCCCCACTAACAAAAATGCTGGCTACGCCCATGGATGAAGCCAACTACAGTGTAGCATGTGTGGGCCGTGGGGGCACAAATTTGTGGCAGGGGGCACAAACAGGTGCCCCCAAAGCAGGCTCCCTCATTGGTGCCTGGCTCTGTGTGAGAAGGAGCTGACCTAAGCTGCTGTGCTTCTGCTGGCCAGAGTTCTGTCCTTATGTTAGGCCTGACCCAGGGAAGAGAGCAGGAGGGTGGGTGGCCGCAGTGCACCTCGCTCCCAGTCACAGCAGCAGCTCCGCCTCCGGGTCACGTCTGACCTGGCGCACTCAAGGAGCCTGAGCAGCAGCTTCCCTGCCCCTCTCCTCCCCTGGACAGGGGCATGTGGGGCATGCCCCTCTCCCCTCGTTGAGTTCTGCAAAGGCAGCCTGAGACTGAGGAGGAAAGAGCTCACTGCTCATGCCAACCCTAGAGAGGATGTAAGAAAGAAGCAGGCTGTTGGAGGACAGCAGAGAAGCAATTGAGCTTGGTGGAGCAGTGCCCCAGTCCCCCTTAAGGATGAGCCTCCACTGACAGGGAGCAAGAAGGAATTTTAAATGGGGAACTGCAATATTGGCATGGGAACTACAATAGCTCAGTGTTGCAATTTGTCTACCCTACTTAATATTTACCATTAAGGAAAGTATAAAGTCATGGAGTAAATCCATTCAGCTTGTTGATGTGAAACAGCAGGCCTCAATCTGATACTGCAAGTGTTATGGAATTATTGAATATTCAGAAGTATACCTCTCCACCACTCCTTAGTCAGGCTAGTTTTGGGCATTTATGGCAAGATTATCCCAAGTGGAAAGGAATAATATATTTTCACTGTTATGTATTCAGTGGTCTGTCTTTGCCTGAGCTTGAGCCTGGACTAAGGATTCTGAGCTCCTGTGATAATTTGATAAATTGATTTGATAAATGATGTCCAATCACAGAACATTTCAGGATTTGGGCCTCTGCCATTGGCCCTTGAACTCTGAGTCGTGATTTGCAGCTTGGAAGTTTAGATACATAAGCGTAATAGGCCATATAGTAACAATTGCAAAGCTATCTACTCGAAACTACTTTTCAAAAATTAGATACAGCTTCTTATAATGCCAAAATCAACATCGCATGCACAGTAGTCTCTGCTGCAATGCAGAGAACTACAATGCTAGATAGGTCAACACTTTTAAAAACCCACTCTGGGAAGGTGCCATTCAGAATATGCAGTTGGGCAAAGCTCCAGGGCCAGATGGTTTAACCTCAAAATATTATAGATCTTTGAAGGACTGGATAATACAACCACTAAAGGAGGTTTGTAATGAAATTTTGGAGGGGGAAAAAGCGCCAGAGTCGTGGAAAGAAGCTTATATTACATTAATACCTAAAAATGAGTCTGAAAAGACACAACTTAAGAATTAGCGCCCCATATCCTTGCTTAATGTGGATTACAAAATTTTTGCAGACATTTTGGCTAAAAGACTGAAAAAAGTCCTAGTAGAGGAGATACACAAGGACCAAGCGGGCTTTCTCCCGGGCAGACACTTGTCTGACAATACGAGAAATATAATTAATATTCTAGAGAAGCTGCAAGTGAATATTAACACTAAAGCTGTCTTAATCTTTGTAGATGCGGAGAAAGCCTTTGACAATATTTCTTGGAGTTTCATGAAGAAAAATCTTCAGGGGATGGGGGTTGGCCAAGGGTTTGAAAATGGTATAGGTGCAATTTATTCAGAGCAAAAGGCCAAAGTAATAGTTAACAATGTGGTAACAGAGGGATTTAAGATAGAAAAAGGGACACGACAAGGCTGTCCAATTTCCCCATTGCTTTTCATTTCGGTCCTGGAGGTTTTGCTAAACATGATTAGAAGGGACCGTTTGATCAAGGGTATACAGGTCGGAGCTAAACAGTACAAATTGAAAGCTTTTGCAGATGACTTAGTATTGACGTTACAGGAGCCAGAATCTAGTACTAAAAGAGTATTAGAATTGGTTCAGGAATTTGGTCATGTGGCAGGATTTAAGCTGAATAAGTTAAAAACTAAGGTGCTTGAGAAAAATTTAACACCGATTGAGAAAGAGAGGTTTCAGAAGGAGACAGGTTTAACATTAGTCAAGAAAGTAAAATACCTGAGGGCATAGGCGCCGACTCCATGGGGCCTGAGGGGGCCCGAGCCCCCTCAAAAATTCGTTTGGGGGGGCTCTGCCCCCCCAATAATCTTGGGCGCCCCTCCAGCAGAGCGCCGCCGCCAATCGCGCAGCTCTGCTCCTCGGCTCAGCTTCCCTCTCGCCTTGATGTCACGGCACCCAGCTACGGTCTGTCCGCCCCCCCTCTCCACCGACACCACCCCCAAACACACACACACACAACCTGCCCAGCGTGCTCCTAACGAGCGCCCACCTGCTAGCCTCAGTGTGGCTTCTCTGGTTCCTATTATGAATGTGATTTCTACCTCTCAGTGTATAGAAGGCATCGACAAGGGTGTGTGCCCCCTTTCTTTCTTTCTCTCTCCCTCTCCCCCCTTTCTTTCTCTCTCTCTCTCTCTCACACACCACAGGGAAAGGCATGTGCTGGGAGGTGGGCGGGGGGGAGCGGGGGGTGAGGGGAGAGGCGGCAGCAGCAGCGGGGAGTAAGGGAGAATAGCGATATAAAATCAATTGCGGCTGGAGGGTGAGCGAGAGTTTCAGCTGGGCTGTAGGGCGGGCGGTGAGGGGGGGAGAGTGTGAATCTGTGGGGAAGGCGAGAAGGAAGGAGGGAGGGATAGGGGTGAGATTGAGAGAGGGGGAGGGAGGAGGGGTGGGGGAAGGAAGGAAGGAAGGGTTGGAGGAAAGGAAAGAAATGAATGAAACAGGAAGCAACGAGAAGAAGGAAGGATGGAAAGGGTTGGAGGAAAGGAAGGAAGGAAGGAAGGAAGGGAGAGAGAGAGAGAGAGGGGTGAGATTGAGGGAGGGGTGGAAAAGGAAGGAAGGAGGGAGGGAAAGAGAGAGAGGGAAGGAAGAAGGGAAAGAAAGAAAGAGCAGGGAAGGGTTGGAGGAAAGGAAAGGAATGAATGAAACAGGAAGCAATGAGAAGAAAGGAAGGAAGGAAAGGGTTGGAACAAAGAAAGGAAGAAAGGAAGGAAAAAGGAAGGGAGGGAGGGAGGGTGAGATTGAGGGAGGGGGTGGAAAAGGAAGGAAGGAAGGAAGGAAGGAAGGAAGGAAGGAAGGAAGGAAGGAAGGAAGGAAGGAAGGAAGGAAGGAAGGAAGGAAGGAAAATGAATGAAATAAGGAGCAATTAGACGAAGGAAGGAAGGAAAGAAAAAGCAGGGAAGGGTTGCAGGAAAGGAAAGAAAGGAATGAAATAGGAAGGGAGGAAGGAAGGAGCATCGAAGGGTTGGAGGAATGGAAGAAAATGAATGAAATAAGAAGGAATGAGACGAAGGAAGGAAGGAAGGAAGGAAGGAAGGAAGGAAGGAAGGAAGGAAGGAAGGAAGGAAGGAAGGAAGGGAAGGGAAGGGAAGGGAAGGGAAGGGAAGGGAAGGGAAGGGAAGGGAGGAAGGAAGGAAGGAAGGAAGGAAGGAAGGAAGGAAGGAAGGAAGGAAGAAAGAAAGAAAGAAAGAAAGAAAGAAAGAAAGAAAGAAAGAAAGAAAGAAAGAGGGGAGCAGTGGAAAGAGGGAGGGGAAAAAAACAGGAAGGAAGGAAGGAAGGAAGGAAGGAAGGAAGGAAGGAAGGAAGGAAGGAAGGAAGGAAGGAGTACTTAGGCTATGTCTCTTGGGACAGGTTAGCTGAGCTCCTGAGCAAGCGCCCCGTCCCCGCCTGCCCTCTTCGCCCCTCGGCCCCGTCTGCCTCCGCCCCCGACTGTATCAGGACCCCCGCCTCCTCCCCACCTGCTCCCTCGCCAGCCAGCCAGCCAGCCAGCCGCGCGCCCTAGCCGGAGAGCCCCAGCCGTCCCCGTCGCGCAATCGGCTGGATCTCCCTTCAGCAGGCCGTGCTCACAACTCGGCCCAGGGACCCCCCAGCAGCGGATCTCCGGCCCAGCTGAAGAATCCGGCAACAAGCCCCCTCCTCCCCAATCGCTCCGCCAAAATACGCTCCAAAACCCCCCAGATAGGCCGCCGGCCGCCAAGTCTCGTGGCGCCCTGAGCGAGGGTCTCTCCCCAACACCGCCACCTCGAACTGCGTTCTCCCGGCTACCCGAGCGAACCAGCGGCAGGACCCCGGTATGGCCCCCCCCATATTTTTTATAAGTCGGCGCCCCTGCCTGAGGGTGAATATGACCGCTAAGAATTTAAACTTATTTAAAGATTTTTAAGTGCTGTCCATGAAGAAAGAATGGGCCATGATAAAGAGACTTAGTGGTTTTGATGGTAGGTGATGTTGCTGTGTTGTATTATATTATCTTTGTACATCGATTCATTTCTTGGAGTTAAGAAGAGGACTAGGATAAATTGTGTTCGCTGAGCCCGTATTTTATACAGTCTGTATATGATGTTTGTTTGTTAATGTGTGGTGTGTTATGCCTAATAAAGGATTTTGAATTGAATTGAACTTATTTAAAGACAATTATGAGAAATGTTGGTCAGAAGTGAAAAAGGACTTAGAGATATGGTCAAACTTGAAGCTTTCTTTGTTAGGTCGAATTGCTGTTATAAAGATGAATGTATTGCCAAGAATGTTGTTTTTGTTTCAATCATTGCAAATTTTGGACAAAATGGACTGTTTCAAGAAGTGGCAGAGAGACATTTCTAGATTTGTCTGGCAGGGCAAGAAGCCCAGAATAAAATTTAAAATATTAACTGATGCAAAGGACAGAGGTGGATTTGCCCTGCCAGACCTTAAACTTTACTATGAGTCAGCAGCATTTTGCTGGCTGAAAGAATGGCTGCTTCTTGAGAACACAGACATTTTGGATCTAGAGGGTTTTAACAATGTTTTTGGGTGGCACAAGGTTAAAGCACATAAAGTATTTAAAAACCATATTGTCAGAAGAGCATTGTTTAATGTCTGGATAAGATATAAAGACTTACTTGAAAACAAACCCCCAAGGTGGCTATCACCAATGGAGGCGAGGGCTCAGAAAAAACTTAATATGGAGGTCAAATGGCCAAAATATTGGGAAATTTTGGAACAAGAAGGAGATAAATTGAAATTGCAGAGTTTTGAGAAATTAAAAGATAAAATGCGAGACTGGCTTCACTACTATCAGATAATGGAGGCATATAACTTGGATAAGAAAATTGGCTTCCAGGTGGAAAAATCAAAATTAGAAACAGAACTGTTAGAACCTAAAACTAAGACTTTGTCAAAGATGTATAACTTGCTGTTGAGATGGAATACTCAGGATGAAACTGTGAAATCTGCCATGATTAAATGGGCACAAGATGTTGGACATAGTATTATGTTTGCTGACTGGGAACAGTTGTGGACCACAGGTATGAAATTTACGGCATATAATGCCCTAAGAGAGAATATTATGAAAATGATATACAGGTGGTACATGACCCCAGTCAAGCTTGCAAAAATCTATCATTTGCCCGATAATAAATGTTGGAAATGTAAAGAAACTGAAGGTACATTTTTTCACCTTTGGTGGACGTGCCCAAGGATTAAGGCTTTCTGGGAGATGATTTATAATGAAATGAAAAAGGTATTTAAATATACCTTCCTGAAGAAACCAGAGGCCTTTCTCCTGGGCATGGTCAGCCAATTGGTGCCAAAGAAGGATAGAACTTTCTTTATGTACGCAGCAAGAATACTCATCGCAAAGTACTGGAAGACACAAGATCTACCAACCCTGGAAGAATGGCAGATGAAGGTGATGGACTATATGGAACTGGCAGAAATGACTGGCAGAATCCGAGACCAGGGAGAAGAGTTGGTGGAAGAAGATTGGAAAAAGTTTAAAGACTATTTACAGAAACACTGTAAAATTAATGAATGTTAGAATGATGGTGGATAGAAATTAAGTGGTCTTTTGCTGTAATGCTATAAGGGAATATGAGAAAATGGTTATTAATAGGTAAAAAAATAATAATGTTATATTTAAAAATTGAAGATTAAGATGAATGAAGAGGGGAGGGATTTGCTGAATTAACAATTGGAACTGGAATACAGAAAAGGAAGGTGTGAGGGGGTCCGGGAAATAAGCAAATGAAAAATATGTGATAGAAAGATTGAACTGTTTTTTAACTATTTTTATTTTGTATTTTTCTTTTTTCTTTTTCTTTTGTAATTTTTCTGAAAATCTTAATAAATATCTTATAAAAAAATAAAAAATAAAAACCCACTCTGATACCAACAAGAGTCATAGGAGGATTTATGTTTCCTTTGAGTACAACTATATGACAGCCAAAATTGAAAAAATAACAAGACGCCATTGGTATATTCTGAAAGAAATTCCTGGCTGTGAAGTCTTTCCCTGCCTCGCCAAACGACGTACTAGATCACTTAGGGATATGTTAGTACACACTGACTTAAAACACACATGTACACAGTAGACCTTGACAACAGGTTTTTTTCAAATGTGGACATTGCACCACATGTAGGTTTGCATTACTAGTAAAAGAATAGTTAAGACTTCAACTTTACCATACAGTCATGTGTGCCACAGCACAGGTTGTTTATATAATTAAGTGCCCTTGTGGCTTACTGTATGTTGGGCATAAGACCTATCAGGACCTATCAGAGCATCGCAGTAGGATCAGAAACAAAAACGTAGATGCACCTTTGGTACAGCACTTCATTCAGGAATCACATACTGAAGATGATCTAACATTTTTTGTTCTTTAGGCTTACCAGGGGCCTCTAGATCAAGCAAGGAAGGTTCTACAACAGAAAGAAAGTAGGTTTGTTTTCCTATGGAATATGCTTCATCCTTTATGGTTAAACACTGAATTAGATTATAGTTGTTTTCTTTAGTTATATATTGGGAAAACCTTTATGACCATATAGTATGCCTGTTGTAACAATTTACTGTTTGTAGTATGTCATTGAACAATGTTCCTTTAAGAGTGAATTAACATGAATTATCTGCACTTGTTGCCTATTGGGTCACCACGACTGAGAATCCATTACGAATAAGCTTCATGTAGCTATTATATATATGTACATTTTTTAATATCTTTGTTTGTTAGTTTGGAATTTGTGTAGCTATTATATTACAAAGTGTCTATGTTTATATGATTTAGAACCATGCACAGCTGATGAAGCCCCCTCGGGCGAAACAGGGAAATATCCAGGAATCCTTGTCTTGTCTGCCTGTGCCAGTTTCCAACAGTGCCAAGTTCTTTTGTTTGCCAACCCAATCATCTTCATTAGACACTTAGAAGATTATTTCACGCCACTCTTCTAAGCAATAGGACAGACAACAAAATACAAGAGAAGATGAAGAAATTAGAAAAGAATGTACTATGGTGCTGACAATATAGGACTTGTGTTTTGTACATACTGGACTTGGTGGTCAACTGGAAAGCTACATTTTAATTTATTATGTCAAGATGTTGATTTTGGCATTATAAGAAGCAGTATCTAATTTTTGAAAAGTAGGTTCGAGTAAATCATCATCAGTCTTTATTACGGTCCAGAGACCCAACAAATCATTACAAAACAATACAGTCATACCTCGGGTTACAGATGCTTCAGGTTGCATTTTTTTGGGTTACAGACCCGCCGAAACCCGGAAGTACCGGAACAGGTTACTTCCGAGTTTCGGCAGTTGTGCGTGCGCAGAAGCGCCAAATTGTAACCCGCGTGTGTGCAGACGAGCCACTGTGGGTTGCGAACGTGCATCCCACATGGATCACGTGTGCAACCCGAGCGTCCACTGTACACAATTCAGACAGCCTACCACCAGGTTAAACAAGCATTTTGTTCAGACTTAAAGATAGGGATCATTGGTTCTTGCAACCACTGATAAAAACTTTGCCACTGCTAATGTTCTAGTGTTTGTCCAGTCTTCCAATAGGAACCTGACATAGTGAACCTCTGATTTTCCCGGGAAAGGTACCAGCAAGGGTAATATCAGTTCAGCCCTGGCGTGCTCGTATTTCGCACAGTGCAGCAAAATATGTTCTATAGAATCGATGTCTTGGTCACACGAGCAAAGTCTGTCCTGGTAGGGAACTCCTCTCAATCTGCCATCCAACACTGCAGAAGGAAAAACATTTAGTTTGGTGAATAGGTAAAGGTAAAGGGACCCCTGACCATTAGGTCCAGTCGTGGCCAACTCTGGGGTTGTGGCGCTCATCTCGCTTTATTGGCCAAGGGAGATTATAAGTATTTCAATGGGAAGTGTGGGCCTGCTTTTGGCTAATGAGATGGTCAATATCACCAATGTTCATCCCTACAACCCAGCCTACACATGGATCTCCCTCACTCCCATGGCCCAGTCTATGTGCAGGCCTTTCATGCCCCCATGCACAGCGGAAGGCAAGCCAAACCTGCGGCCGAGGCTGGCGAGCTTCCCTGCAGGCATCCGTCCTCCAGCAACTCTGGGCATCTTCCTCTCCTGACCTCAGGCAGGCTGGATCCAGGACAGTGGCGGGACACATCCAGCCTGCGGGCTGTAGTTTGGGGATTCTCTCCCAACCCTACCTGGAGATGCTGGGCATTGAACCTGGGAGCTTCTGTTTGCAATGCAGATACTCGGTCACGGAGCTATGGTGCTTCCTAATGGGAAGGTCTTCTGTGAACAGTAGCATCCTCCCACCACAACTGGTGCCCTCCAGATGTTTTCGACTGCAGCTCTCATCTGCCCCTGTCAGCATGGCCATATGATGCTGGGGCTGATGGGAATTCTATTGTGTGGCAAGTCCCCTCCCCCAAGTGAAATAAAGACACGGGACACATTATTTAAGGTTAATGGGCATAAAAAGGCCACAACTTTATTGATTACAGAATTGGAAGGTATTGGCCTTAGGCATTGGCTCCTATCGACTACCCAGCATGGAGACTGGGAAGGGTTAACCACAAGCCGTGGGGGGGTCCTGTTGGAGTACGCCAACTAGGATCCCACGGGTGTCACCGCTCGGGGGCGTGCCGGAGGCCCTTACCTCCCTAGGTTTCGGACAAGGCAACGCCCCCCGGATGTTGGTTTCTGCTTTCTTCACTGTGCAGCGAAGTGCTAGTCACAGGACAATGTTTTGCATTCCACAGTCAGAGTACTGTTGGGTTTCCCACGGGAATGGGAGACTGGATGTGACGTACACTGGTTTCCTGTTTTTCACTGTTTCTCTCGGTGTTCTTTGTTCCGAGGAGAAGGATGGTTGCTTCTCTGCTCCCGCAGAGGCAAGATGCATGTTTGTAATCTCTCAACTTTGAGGTGAAAATAAAGCAAAGTTGACTTCCGGTCGGCGCCATCGGTTAATGGCGGATTTCCCTCCGAGCTCTGGAGGGGGTCTGCTTTTCGAGTTCGGGTCCTGTCGCTACGGCGAAGCGGGGACCCTTAAAAATTACAGGCGCTGAAGCCTGTAAACAAGGAGACTCGGTGGGCACCATTGCGCCCCCCCGAAATCGCAAAGGAGCCTTCTTAAAGGCTCCGGAACGGCAGCGGGGGTGAAGCGCGGTGCTGAGAGTCGTCACCCAGCTCGTGAAGCGAAGCCGCATCGCCATAGCCGGAGAGTGCCGATTCCTTCCTGAAATCTGGATTACAAATTAAAACCTGTGAGTAGGACTGAAACTAATTTGGGATTTACAATTACTTTAAAGAATTTTGGCTGAAAACGGGATTGGCTTTAAAGCAAGGAAGTCAGCCTTTCCCGGACTGCAAAAGTATACAGCAAAGAAAGTTAAAAGCTGCAACCTTTGAAAGATCTTAAAGAACTAAGCGAACTAGACATTGGCTTTGAAAATTCCCCCTTTTGGCTGGCAGGAGCAGAAGGGGGCTGAATTTCTGATTTAAACCTGCTGGAAAAGGAGTTTAAAAAACTTTTACCGCTGTGTCAAATGCTCCTGAAACGGACTGTCTAAGTGAGGATGCCGGAAGAGAACTGTAAGTGAGTTAAATGGCTACTTGGAAAGCTACTTTGTTTTAAAGTTATTGGGCTCAGGAGAGTTACAAAATTACTGTTTTGTTAATCTCTGGAAATACAGGAAACTGTTGCAATTGACTATTGGAAAACCCTAGGGGATTGACTATAAGACATTTTGTTTCAGAAGTTTTGGAAACTTTTTTCCCCTAGAGGACATTCTGGTAATTGCTGCAATTTGGACTGTAACTATTAAGGCAGTGGAAATTTCCTTTTAAAAACAACCCAGGCGTGAGAGTGACCTTGGCTAGGCAATGAGCGGCGTACCAGAGGAGACAACAACTAGATCTGGAAGACCATACAAGACAAAATCTTTACAACAGCGTAGAGTTTCAGCTTCAGGCATCCCTACGGCACCAGCTGCAACTGGCCAGACAAAAACAACAATGACATCAGATGCTGTAACACAAGCTTTAGTCAAGATAAATGAGTCTTTGGAATCTCTGACAAAGCAGGGATTGGAAAATAGCAAAAAGTTGACAGAACTCTCAATAAAACTTGATCAGAACACACAAAGCGTGAATGAATTAGGGAAAAGAGTGACGTCTAATACAGAATCTATTAATAAAATATTAGAGGACTCTGCCAACATACGTAAAATTGCAGAAGAAGCTAAGGTCTCTGCTGAGGAGGCCAAAGTCTCTGCAGATGCTACACAGGAAAAAATAGAGCCAGTTTGCAAAAAAATAGAAGATCATACATTAGCCCTGTCCATGCTTGACCTGCAGAGGAAGGAAAGGAATTTAAGATTGAGAGCAGTTCCTGAAAGTGAAGGAGATAACTTGGTGGACTTCCTTTCAAAAGAATTTTCGGATTTTTGGCAAGAGGAGTTGGAGAAGGAAGAAATTAAGATAGTGACTGCCTTCAGACTGGGCAGAGCGCAAGGCAGGAAAAAGCCAAGGGATTGCCTGATAACTTTAAGAGACAAAATATTGAATTTGCATTATCAAAGAACCCTTGAGATTGAGAATTCTTTTGTGGATATTTTTAAGGATATACCAAAAGAGATTCTGGATGCAAGAACACTATATAAAGAACTAGTGGGTCTGCTGAAGAAGAACGAAATACCCTTCAGGTGGGAATTCCCTCAAGGCCTATCTTTTAAATTTAAAGGTAGGAAAATCAGGATAAGATCAGTTCAAGACCGAGACCAATTCTTGAAAGACTACAGGGAAGACCTTCTGAAAGGAACAGTGGGAGTGGAACCAACATCAGAGACAAAAGAAGTAACAGACATCTTAAATTTGTCGTTTGGACTTAAACTACTGACAGAAGAAGAAGAGCTACTCGGAGCGACAGGAGGCAAATAGTTTCAATATGGCTCTGCAACTTTTAAGCGGCAATTGTAACGGTTTGAACCTCCCTCATAAGAGAAGAAATGTATTTCACCTATTGAAAAAGGAACATTTGGACTTGATTTGTTTACAGGAAACTCGTGTGACAAGATTGCACAGGAAGCTACTCATCAACAAGAGATTAGGCCAAGAATTTATTTCATCAGATAAAGTAAAAAAAAGAGGAGTGGTAATCTATGCAAAGGAAAAACTTTCCCCGAAATTTATGTTTAAAGATGAACAAGGGAGATATTTGGCAGTTGAAATCCAAGTTCAAGGTGAAATTTTTTTGATATTATTGATTTACGCACCTAATGAAGGGAAGTCAGAATTTTTTAAGAAGTTGCATGAGACATTATTGGACTATTTGGATTACAACCTAATTATGATGGGAGACATGAATGGAGTAGTATCTACGAATATGGACAAAGCACAAAGACAGATAATTTCCAAAGATGGGAGATTACCAAAGACTTTTTTTGAAATGACTGAAAATATGGATTTGATTGATATTTGGAGGACAAGGAACCCTCTCGAGAGAGAGGGAACTTTCTTCTCTGAAGCTATGATGACCTGGACTAGAATTGACCAAATTTGGATTACTAGTGGGATGGCTCCAAAGATTAAGAAAGTGGAAATCTGCCCAAAGACTTGCTCCGACCATAACGCCATTAAGATGGAGATGAAACTTACAACAGCTGGTTCATTTAGATGGAGGATGAATGACACCCTATTTCGAGATGAGGAGATCCACAAAAAGGCCCCAAAAACCCTAAAGGACTATTTTGAAATAAATCTAAAAACAGATGTGGAAAAAAGAGTAATCTGGGATGCAAGTAAAGCTGTGATGCGAGGATTCTTAATACAACAAAATTCAATAAAGAAGAGAAAACAAAATGAAAAGAAGGATAAGATTTTGGAAAAGATAAAAGAAGGAGAGAAGAAATTGAGATCCAAACCAAAGTCCCAGGAGATCCTGAGAGAGATCAAGTTATATCAGACACAATACATGGAATTGACGAACCAAGAGATTGAATGGAAGATTAAACAAATGAGACAAAAGACATTCGAATCTGCAGACAAATGTGGCAAACTTCTGGCCTGGCAAATGAAGAAAAGACAGAAATTAAATACGGTTACAAGCCTAGAAGTTGATGGAAAGAATATATATAAACCTAATGAGATCAGGAATTGCTTTCTGAGCTATTTTAAAAAATTATATTCACAAGGGCCGCAGAAGGAAGAAGATATAGACGAGTTTTTCAAGCAATATGGATTACAAAAAATCTCTTATCAAAGCAAAGTGGATCTAAACCAGAAAATAACAGAACAAGAGATAGAGGGTGCCATCCAAAACATGCAGCTGGGCAAATCTCCAGGACCAGATGGGCTGACTTCCAGATACTACAAAGCTTTGAAGGAGTGGTTAGTGCAACCGTTAAAGGAAGTCTGCAATGAGATTTTGGAGGGGAAAAGGGCACCAGAATCGTGGAAAGAAGCGTACATTACACTCATACCAAAGACAGAGACTGAAAAGACTCAACTTAAGAACTACCGCCCTATATCATTACTTAATGTGGATTACAAAATTTTTGCAGACATTTTGGCAAAAAGATTAAAAAGAGTGCTGATGGAAGAGATTCATATGGACCAAGCAGGCTTTCTCCCAAAAAGACATTTGTCAGATAATGTGAGGAACATAATAGACATTTTGGAACTATTAGAGGTGAACATAATCACTAAAGCAGTTTTGATATTTGTGGACGCGGAGAAAGCCTTTGACAATATTTCTTGGAGCTTTATGAAAAAGAATCTTCATGCGATGGGGGTAGGCCAAGGTTTTGAGAATGGTATGGGTGCAATATACTCAGAACAAAAAGCAAAGCTGATTGTAAATAATGTGATAACTGAAGAATTTAAAATAGAAAAAGGGACACGACAGGGGTGCCCAATCTCCCCATTACTCTTTATATCTGTCTTGGAGGTGTGGCTAAATATGATTAGAGGTGACCAGCTGGTTAAAGGGGTACAGGTCGGAGCCAAACAGTACAAGTTTAGGGCATTTGCAGATGACTTAGTGCTTACCTTACAAGAGCCAGACACTAGTACAAAAAGGGTTTTAGAATTAATTCAAGAATTTGGTCAAGTGGCTGGATTTAAACTGAACAAACAAAAGACTAAGGTTTTGGGGAAAAAATTATCAGTCATGGAAAGGGAGAAGTTCCAGAATGAAACAGGTTTGACGGTGGTTAAGAATGTGAAATATTTAGGGGTTCATATGACATCTAAGAATTTGAATTTATTTAAAGACAATTATGAGAAATGTTGGTCAGAAGTTTTAAAAGGATATGGAAACATGGTCAAATTTGAAGCTTTCAATGTTGGGCCAAATTGCAGCTATAAAGATGAATGTATTGCCTAGAATGTTATTTTTATTTCAAACATTGCAAATTCTTGACAGGATGGACTGTTTCAAGTGGTGGCAGAAGGATATTTCGAAATTTGTCTGGCAGGGCAAAAAGCCCAGAATAAAATTTAAGATATTAACGGATGCAAAGGAAAGAGGGGGATTTGCCCTGCCGGACTTAAAACTGTACTATGAAGCAGCAGCGTTCTGCTGGATGAAAGAGTGAATGCTCCTCGAGAATACAGATATCTTGGATTTAGAAGGTTTTAATAATGTATTTGGATGGCATGCATATTTATGGTATGATAAAGCTAAAGTGCATAAGGCCTTTAAAAATCATATTGTCAGAAAAGCACTATATAATGTTTGGACTAGATATAAGGATTTGTTGGAAAACAAAACTCCTAGATGGTTGTCACCTTTGGAGGCTAAAGCGGTGAAAAAACTCAATATGGAGGCCAAGTGGCCAAAGTATTGGGATATTTTGTAACAAGAAGGAGATAAACTGAAATTACAGAGTCATGAGAAATTAAAAACAAAGGTACGAGATTGGCTCCATTATTTCCAAATAATGGAGGTATACAAACAAGACAGGAAAATTGGCTTCCAGGTGGAGAAATCAAAATTAGAAACAGAACTGTTAGAACCCAATGTTAAGAATTTGTCAAGAATGTATAACTTGTTGCTGAAGTGGAATACACAAGACGAAACAGTTAAATCAGCTATGATTAAGTGGGCACAGGATATTGGTCACAACATTATGTTTGCTGACACAACATTATGTTTGCCAGACAAACTTAGAAATATCCTTCTGCCATTTTCCAAAACATTCCACTCTGTCCACAATCTGTAGGGTTTGAAACAAAAACAACATCTTTGGCAATACATTCATTTTTATAGCTGCAATTCTACCCAACAAGGAAAGTTTTAATCTTGACCAAATTTCTAAATCCTTTTTAACTTCTGACCAACATTTTTCATAGTTATCTTTGAATAAATTCAAATTTTTGGAAGACAAATTGACCCCTAGGTATTTCACTTTTTTAACCACATTTAACTCTGTCTCCTTCTGAAACCCATCTGTTTCTAAAGGTGTCAAGTTTTTCCCCAAAACCTTGGTTTTTTGCTTGTTCAGCTTAAATCCTGCCACCCGACCAAACTCATGAATCAGTTCTAAAACTCTTTTTGTACTAGATTCTGGCTCCTGTAATGTTAAAACCAAATCATCTGCAAAAGCTTTCAGTTTATATTGTTTCACTCCGACCTGTATTCCTTGCACCAACCGGTCCTCCCTAATCATGTTCAAAAGCACCTCCAGGACTGAGATAAATAAAAGAGGGGATAGGGGGCACCCCTGTCGTGTTCCCTTTTCAATTTTGAACTCTTCTGTCACCACATTGTTCACTATCAGTTTAGCTTTTTGCTCTGAGTATATAGCCTCTATTCCATTTTCAAACCCCCGTCCCACTCCCATCCCTTCCAAGTTTCTCTTCATAAACTTCCAAGAAATATTATCAAAGGCCTTCTCCGCATCTATAAAAATCAACACTGCTTTCGTATTGATATTAGTTTGCAAGAGTTCTAAAATGTCGATTATATTCCTGGTATTATCAAACAGATGTCTACCTGGGAGAAAGCCTGCTTGGTCTTTATGAATTACTTCATTTAACACTTTTTTAAGCCTACTTGCCAAAATGTCTGCAAAAATTTTGTAATCCACATTTAGGAGTGAGATGGGACGGTAGTTCTTGAGTTGAGTCTTTTCAGTTTCCAGTTTGGGTATCAATGTGATGAAAGCTTCTTTCCACGATTCCGGCGCCTTCTTCCCCTCCATGATCTGATTGCAAACCTCCAATAGTGGATGTATCAAGAAGTCTTTCAATGTCTTATAATATTTGGAGGTAAGTCCATCTGGTCCTGGAGATTTGCCTAGTTGCATATTCTGAATGGCATCCTCAATTTCTTGTTGTGTTATCTTATAATTCAGGATTGATCTCTTTTCCTGGGCTAATTTTGGTAATCCATTAATTTTTAGAAATTGGTCTATCTCAGTCTCTTCCTGCGGCCCTTGCGTATAAAGTTTTTAAAAATATCTCTGGAAGCACTTTCTAATTTCCTCTGGTTTCTGGATATTTCTCCCTTCAATCTCTAGGTTTGTAACCGTATTCAATTTTTGTCTCTTTTTCAACTGCCATGCTAGCAGTTTCCCACACTTATTCGCTGATTCAAATGATCTTTGTTTCATTTGTTTAATTTTCCATTCAACTTCTTGATTTATCAGTTTCGCATATTGTGCTTGATGGAACTTAATTTCTCTGAGAACCTCCTTCGACTTTGGTTTTGATCTCAGTTTTTTCTCCCCTTCTCTTATCTTCTCTAAGATCTTATCTTTTTTTTCATTCCAGAGTCTTTTCTTAATCGTATTCTGTTGTATCAGAAACCCTCTCATAACTGCTTTACTCGCGTCCCAGATTGTTCTCTTTTCCACCGGGGTGTTCAAATTTATTTCAAAATAGTCTTTTAAAGTTTTTGGGGCCTTCTTCACAATCTCCTGATCTCTTAGTAGGGTGTCATTCATTTTCCATCTGAAGGAACCGATTGGAGTAAGTCTCAATTCCACTTTCAAGGCGTTGTGGTCGGAGCAGGTTTTAGGGCAGATTTCCACTTTTCTAATCTTAGGTGCCAGCCCTCTAGTTGTCCATATTTGGTCGATTCTTGTCCATGACAAATGGGCCTCAGAAAAGAAGGTTCCTTCTTTACCTAAGGGGTTCTTTGTCCTCCATATATCAATCAAATCCATATTGTCAGTTAGTTCAAAAAAAGTCTTAGGTAGTCTACCATCTTTTGTTAAGTTTTGGTTTTGTGACTTATCCATGTTTGTAGAGACCACACCATTCATGTCTGCCATCATAATGATGTTGGTATAGTCCAGATAGTCCAGCATTATCTCATGCAGCTTCTTGTAAAAGTCTGATTTCCCCTCATTTGGTGCATAAATTCCTAATATCAAAAATTTTTCTCCTTGTGTCTGTATTTCAATAGCTACAATTCTTCCTTGCTCATCTTTAAATAAAAATTTTGGTGACAGGCTCTCCTTTGCGTAGATCACCACTCCTCTTTTCTTGACTCTATCCGATGAAATAAATTCTTGGCCTAGTCTTTTGTTAATTAATACTTTCCTGTGGAGCCTAGTCACATGAGTTTCCTGCAAGCAAATAATGTCCAATTGTTCTTTTTTCAATATATGAAAGATTCTTCTTCTTTTTTCCGGAGAATTCCCGCCATTAATGTTCCAACTGAGTAGCTGCAGAGACATCCTGGATCAATCTGTTGGTCTTATAGTGTCGTCTCTTCCTTTTCCTCTGATCCCGAGGGTGTAGGTGTCGGTACAATTCCAGGCGGTGGCAGTGGCCAAGATGCTGCTGCTCCCTTTTGGAGATCCTCTCCGTGGTCGTTCAGGAACTTCTGATTGTCTTCTGTTGTTTTAATTTTAACTTTCTTTCCTTTGAAGTTAAAGGATAATCCTTGAGGGAACTCCCACCTATAAGGAATTGAGTTGCCTCTCAGTAATCTTGCTAAGTCTGAGTATGTAGCTCTAAGGTCCAAAAGTTGTTTTGGTATGTCTCTGTAAATTTCTGCTCTTTTGCCTTGAATAACCAGTGATTTCTTAAAATGAAGGCCTAATATCTTGTCTCTCTCCTGCTTGGATCTCAGGATAATCAAACAGTCTCTGGATCTGTCCCTCCTCACAACTCTTCCCAGTCTGAACGCAGTTGTAATTTTAAAGTCTTTGTCTTCTTCTATACCCCAGAACTTTGAAAATTCCGCTGTCAGGTAGCCAGTCAGATCTTCCTGTTCAAGTTCTGGAATAGCTCTCAATCTCAGATTGTTTTCCCGATTTCTCAGCTCCACCATAGACGGGTAGGCCTGCTGTTCACTGATCTGCTTGTGTAACGGCCTTACCTCCCCTTTTATTGCCTCAACCTTCTGATTTACTTGTTCTGCTTTTTGGTTGGCTTCCTCAGCCAGTTTACGATTTTCTACAGTTGCTTCCTTAAGGTTCCCAATTACTTGTGTATGTTGAGCAACTTGGTCAGTTAGTTTACTAATAGAGGTTGTAGCTTGATCAATTTTTGTCGATTGGTCATCCACCTTCTGGTTCAAGATTGCCAATTGTTCCAAGATTTGTTTTAAAAAGGTTTCAGATCCTCCTGTAGCCATGTCCTCTGATGCTGGCTGCTCAACTTCCCCCTCTTGTACTCCCAAAACAGCTGGGACGGATGATCTACGTGACTGGGAAGTCAAAGTTGTTTGAACAAGTTGGGCTTGTTTTGCTTTCGTTTTTGCAGATCTTGTTTTCGCTGGGCCACTCATTCCACACCTGTCTATGTGTCAAGGTCAAATTATATACTGTCCCATGGGAAAAACAGTTCCAAAGTGTAAATAACAAAGCAGCAGAGAGTCAAAATAAAATGTTGTTCCCAGACAATTATAAATCCAGAATCCACTAGGGGGAGTACCACTGTAGCTCACAAGAAAGAAAGGATTTTATCCGCCATTAAAGTTCCTGAAGTCCCAAACAGTTTACAAAAAGTCCTTCAATCACTCTTTTAACGTGCAGAGCTCTTCCCCAGTTAAAACAAACTCTCACAAAAGAGGTGCAAGAAACAGTTTCCCTGATTGTATCTTGTCAGCAACGCTCAAATGTAACAATTTCAATTTTAGATACAGTTTCCGCAATTTGACAGTTCTTTTATCTCCTGGCAGTCCGAGGCTTGGTTTCTTAATCCTTTGTAATCCACAAAAGGGAGGAAAGTCCCATTTAAAATCCCGTAAGCTTAAAAACAGATGCCTCTTTTTTACCCCTTAAAAGCCAATTCCGTCAATACACGATAGTCCCAACTTTGTAATCCCTTTTAAAGCGCTTCCCGCTTGTCAAAGTCTTTGCTTTTGATCTTTAAAGCACGGTCAGAAGACGGACTTCCTGTTTTGCGTCTCCCGTTTTCAGCCAAATTTTAGATCTTTTAGTCCCGAAAATTTAATCCTTACTCACGAGTATGTAGTTTGAAGCCTGATGTTTCAAGAAGAAAGGTCAGCGCTCATCAGCAGCAGCCGCACGGCTTCGCTTCCGCAGAAAGAGCGATGAACTCACAACACCGCTCCCCCTTCCACGTTCCGGAGCCCCTTACGGGGTTCCTTCTCCGTTTCTGGGGTCGCTTCTGGTGCCCGCTGAGTCCCACGGCCACGGGCTCGCTCTGCCCGTGGTTTTTCTTAATGGGTCGTCGCTGTGCCGCAGCGCACGACCCTTTTCCGTGGAGCCCCTCTTCAGAGCCTGAAGAGGACCGCCATTGCTGTTTCGCGCCGCCTCCGGAAGCCTAAAATTTATGGCATGTAATGCCTTAAAGGAAAATATTATGAAAATGATCTACAGGTGGTACATGACCACAGTCAAGCTAGCAAAAATCTATCATTTGCCTGACAATAAGTGTTGGAAGTGTAAAGAAACTGAAGGTACTTTCTACCACCTTTGGTGGACGTGCCCGAAGATTAAGGCTTTCTGGGAAATGATATATAATGAAATGAAAAAGGTACTAAAATGTACTTTCCCTAAGAAACCAGAGGCCTTTCTCTTGGGCATTGTTAACCAATTGGTGTCGAAGAAAGATAGAACTTTTTTTATGTACGCTACTACAGCAGCAAGAATACTTATCGCAAAGCATTGGAAGACTCAAGATCTACCCACTCTGGAAGAATGGCAGATGAAGGTAATAGACTATATGACATTGGCTGAAATGACCGACAGAATCCGTGAACAGGGGAAAGAGATGGCGGATGAAGATTGGAAGAAATTTAAAACTTATCTCAAGAAATACTGCAAAATTAATGAATGCTAAAATGTTGAGGTTTTTAGTAAGAAAAGGAGATTACAGCGACAAAAGATTAAGTAAAAGAAAAGAACAAATAAGAGACAAATTTGATAAAATTAAGTTTAGGATTTGCTGAAACAATTTTGGAAATTGGGATGTAGAAAGGGGAGGTTTGGGGGAGTCAGAGAAGTGAGGTTTATGAAAAAAGGAGATGAAATTATACATGTTTGTTTGTTTCTTTATTTGTTTGTATTGTTTATAAAAACTTTGTAAAACCGATAATTTTTTTAAAAAAGAAAATAAAGCAAAGTTAAGCATGTGGCACGTACTGCTCATCGTTCCGCTGTGTACAGGACTCTGCAATTACAACATTTTTAGTTCCGGGCCCAGATAAACGCAGTCAGCTGAAGGATGGACTCCAGAAGCCGAGTCGGAATGCCAGCAGAGGAACAGAGAAACGGATCGGTGTTATCTGCTCTGCGCGTCGAGTTGATTGATGAGAGGTATGTGCTCATGCTCCGGGCAGCCTGCCAGCTGATAGTTTATGGCTTTATGGCTGGACTTTGAACTTTTAAAGCCGTTTTGCCGCAATACAGGCAAAGGCTCTAAGGCACAGGCTCACAGGCTTGGGAGGCTTGAAAACCGAAAGTACCTTTGAACGTGCTTTTGGAATGAGGTTTGAAAGCAGCAGTGACGCAGCTTGATTAAACGCCGCGGAGATGGCAGATGCAAAGCTGGCTGATGCTTTTGGGATTCCTAAGCTCAATAAGAAAAACTGCGCGGACTGGGTACTCTATGCAGAGGCTATTCTGCGGAAAGAGGGTCTGTATAAAGTTATTACAGACAACCCCCCAGCTCCAGTTACAGACGAGTGGAGAGCTAAAGATACCAAAGCGATGGGAACTCTTACATTGATAGTATCCCCAGAAGAGCTCTGTCTGTTGCGTGGTAAGACCACAGCCAGAGAAATTTGGGACACTTTAAGAGAAGCTCACTTGAGGACAGAGGCTGGTTCCTCAATGTACTATTATGCCAAGCTGCATGGTATGGCTCTTGCTGAAGGTGGAGATGTGCGTACACATCTGATGGAAATGCAGAATCTGAGACATGAGCTGCAACAGAGAGGACTCACCTTTCCAGAGGCTGTGTATTCCTTCAGGATACTACATTCTTTGGGTCCAAGTTGGGAGTTCGTTGCCACTCAGATTGCTGTTCAGCCAACTGCTCAGCTCACAGTAGCCTATGTTACTGCCGTGATTCTGAATGAAGCAGACCGCCAGGGTGCTAGCTGCATGGGTAAGGAGGAGTCTTCACAGACGTCATCCCAGAGTGCAGTGAAACCACCAGATGGCGCCAAAGCTTTGAAGGCAGTGAAATGCTACTTGTGTGGATGTCTAGGCCATATGAAGAGGGAATGCAGATATCCCAGGGCCAAGACAGAGCAGCGCAGCGGAAGCTCATCGCGTGGAAAAGGCCAAAGCAAAGGCAAAGGTCCGGTCTCCAGGACAACGCAGCACAAGGCAATGGTCTCACGCTTCACTCCAAACATCGCAAAGGACCAGAAGACGTCTAAATCTTTCTTTGTTGTTGATTCAGCAGCTACCCACCACATGTGCAACGATAAGCGACTGTTCGTGTCTTTTACACCACAGGAAGGTGCGATTCACCAGGCGGATGACCACACGATCCCCAGTCAAGGCTACGGAACTGTTGTTCTTCACAGTTTGGACTTGTCGATACAAGATGTGCTTTACGTTCCAGATGCTACACACAATCTACTCAGTGTTATGCAGCTGAATGAACGGAACATTGACGTTTCCTTCAAGAACAAGAAATGCACCATCACAAAGAAAAACGATTATGTATTGCATGCTGAAAATGTTGGTCGTTTATTTGTTTTGTATTATGATGATGTTGTGCAGAATGAGACTTGTTGCATTGCAGGTTCTAACAAATGTTTGCATGCAGGATGTATTCATGATTTTCACAGAAAATTTGGTCATTTGCATTTTGAGGCAGTATCTAAAATGCCTGCCTTGGTTGAAGGTACGACTATTAAACCCTGCAGGTACCACATGAAGTGCAAGGCATGCGCAGCAAACAAGGTGAAAATGGCTGCGAAAGGTAAGGTGTCTAGTAGGCAAGCTACTGAACCATACCAGGTTGTTCATGCTGATTTAGTTGGTCCACTATCGCCCTCTTTGGGTGGAAATAGGTACTTCATGGTTCTCATTGATGCATTTTCCAGGTATATTTATGTGTACCATCTCAAGCAGAAATCAGAGGCTTTTCCAAGGTTCAAGGAATTCTGTGCTTGGTTGGAAAATGTGCATGGTAAGAAGATAAAGACTCTTTTCACTGATCGCGGGGGAGAATTCACTTCTCAGCAGTTTGAAGCTTTTCTGACTGAGAAAGGAATTCAACACGATTTGTCCAGTCCTCGCTCGCCATGGCAGAATGGGCTTTGCGAAAGGGCAAATCAGACATTGCTTCAAGGGTTAAAAACCTTGCTGCATGATGCCAATCTTCCAGAGAGTTATTGGGCCGAATCTCTCTCATGTTTTGTTTACAGTTACAATCGCAGGTTATCTTCAGCGATTGGTTGTACCCCGTATGAGAAGATGTTTGGCAAGAAACCGTACATCAAACACATGAGAATTTTTGGTTCTGACATGTGGGTTCACACACCACAAAGCTCCAAGTTAGGCAAGCGTGGATTGCATGGTATCTTTCTAGGTTATCAGAAAGGTTCTTACAGAATAATGATGACTGACTCTAAGACAATTAAGCTCACAAGAAGTGTTGAGTACAATGCCAAGTGGGGGGAGAATGTGGGAATTTTCCAATGTTATCCTGATGACAGTGATGAGACTGAGGATAAGCAACAGCAAAAGCAGCCGCAACAACCCACACCCACTGATGAAGGTTCTGAGTCTGAAACTGAATCGGATGATTCAGAAGATTTCAAGAGTGCGAAAGCCTCTATGCGACCCTCTGAAAGCTCTGATCAAGAATTGGAAGAACCATTGTTCACAATAGGCCACTTTTCTCCTAAGAAGGAAGAGAAAAGTGTTGAGGACTTAAGGCTGATTCGTAGGTCACAAAGAGCCACAAAAGGCAGACCTCCAAAGAGATTTGCTGATGAATATGCTAAGACAGCAGTAGCAGCTGTTAAAAGCTCCAAGAAGGTATTTGAACCTTCAAGTTTCCAAGAAATCCAGGATTTGGATTCTAAGGAAGCTGAGCCATGGTTAAATGCCATGAAGGCTGAGCTTGATTCCTTAGAAAGGAACAAAACATGGGAGCTAGTACTGCTTGAGAGCAGTACATGTGAAAAGGATCTAGGAGTCTTGGTTGACCACAAACTTGACATGAGCCAACAGTGTGACGCGGCAGCTAAAAAAGCCAATGCAATTCTGGGCTGCATCAATTCGAGTATAGCATCTAGATCAAGGGAAGTAATAGTGCCACTGTATTCTGCTCTGGTCAGACCACACCTGGAGTACTGTGTCCAGTTCTGGGCACCACAATTCAAGAAGGACACTGACAAACTGGAACGTGTCCAGAGGAGGGCAACCAAAATGGTCAAAGGCCTGGAAATGATGCCTTATGAGGAACGGCTAAGGGAGCTGGGCATGTTTAGCCTGGAGAAGAGGAGGTTAAGGGGTGATATGATAGCCATGTTCAAATATATAAAAGGATGTCACATAGAGGAGGGAGAAAGGTTGTTTTCTGCTGCTCCAGAGAAGCGGACACGGAGTAATGGATCCAAACTACAAGAAAGAAGATTCCACCTAAACATTAGGAAGAACTTCCTGACAGTAAGAGCTGTTTGACAGTGGAATTTGCTGCCAAGGAGTGTGGTGGAGTCTCCTACTTTGGAGGTCTTTAAGCAGAGGCTTGACAACCATATGTCAGGAGTGCTCTGATGGTGTTTCCTGCTTGGCAGGGGGTTGGACTCGATGGCCCTTGTGGTCTCTTCCAACTCTATGATTCTATGATTCTATGATTCTAGTTCCAGGAATGAAACTGCTTGGAAGCAAATGGGTCTTCAAAGTGAAGACTGATCAAAATGGCAAGATAGTCAGACACAAAGCCAGATTGGTAGCCAGAGGTTTTGCACAGGTACCAGGTGAAGACTATCACCAGACCTACTCACCCACAGTGAGATATGAGAGCATTAGGCTTATGCTCAAGCTAGCTGCAGAGGAGAATCTACACGTTAGTCACCACGATGTGAATACAGCATTTTTGTACGGATCTCTAGGTGAATCACTTTATATGCTTCCACCTGATGGCGTACAGGTAAAACAGGGATTTGTTTGTGCTCTAAAGAAGTCCCTTTATGGTCTCAAACAAAGTGCACGGTGTTGGCACACAAAACTCACTGAGACATTGTTTTCTCTAGGTTTTCAGCAAGGGAAAGCTGATCCATGTGTATTTGTCAAAGAGGAGGGGCAAAAGAAGCTGTATTGTTTGTTTTATGTTGATGATATTTTATTCTTTTGGAAAGATGTCACAATGTACAGTAACGCCCTAGCTCAACTGAAAGAGCACTTTGACATGAAAGATCTTGGTGAGGTAAACAACTACCTATCTCTGGAAATAGAGAGAGATCAAAGTGGTAACATTCTAGTACACCAGTCACGAAAAATTGCTGATGTGTTAAGCAAACTAAACCTGATGGATGCTAACCCTGTAGACACACCGATGACAACAGGTTATCAGGTAGAAGACACTGAAGAAGCATTTTCTGACACTACACTGTACAAAAGTGTGCTAGGCAAGCTAAACTTCATTGCCAGATGTTCAAGACCTGACATTGCTGTTAGCTGTAATTTGCTAAGCAGACAAGTTAACAATCCCACCGTTAAGGATTGGAAAGCTCTGAAATGCATAGCACGCTATTTGAAAGGCACTATGCATTACAGACTGAGATTTAACAATCAGAAGTCTGGTGGTCTTGAGATTTTTGCAGATGCAAGTTTGGGAAGTGACACAACAGACAGGAAAAGTACGTCTGGAGTTTGCTACATGTACAATCAGGGTCTATTTGATTGGTCATGCAAGAAGCAAACAAGAATTAGCTTAAGTACTTGTGAAGCTGAACTGAATGCACTGTCTTATTCACTTAAGGATTGTGAATGGTTGTTACAATTGTGCAAAGACATGAGAATTCCTGTCAAATGTCCAATCCAGGTTTACCAGGACAACAAAGCATGTTTGGCTTTGCTGAATTCGGAAGGTTGTAAGCAAAGCACGAAGCACTTGCAATTGAAGTTGCAACATGCTAGGGAACATATTCAGAAGGGACTCGTAACGGTGTCCTATATGCCAGGTAATGAAATTCCTGCTGATGTATTGTCCAAGATTGTATCAAGGGATCAACACTGTACCTATGTACAGAAGTTGGGTTTGTACTGATATTGTACGAACACGCTGCCCAGTGATGTTCACAGAAAGGGGGAGGATGTTGGTTTCTGCTTTCTTCACTGTGCAGCGAAGTGCTAGTCACGGGACAATGTTTTGCATTCCACGGTCAGAGTACTGTTGGGTTTCCCACGGGAATGGGAGACTGGATGTGATGTACACTGGTTTCCTGTTTTTCACTGTTTCTCTCGGTGTTCTTTGTTCCGAGGAAAAGGATGATTGCATGTTTGTAATCTCTCAACATTGAAATGAAAATAAAGCAAAGTTAAGCATGTGGCACGTACTGCTCATCATTCCGCTGTGTACAGGACTCTGCAATTACAACACCGGAGTCCTCTACCGGACTACCCATTTTCATTGGGGGAAGGTGATGGCGCTCCCTCCCCCCCCATTCATTTGCCTAACAATAACCCCTGCCAATGCCTAACCGCCAAAACCGAGAAGTTGTGACGTTTGCTATGAGGTAGGCGAAAAAACCAAAAGGCTGGAAGCGCACCAAGTTGGAAAAATTCCTACCAGGCCCCTTGCGGCGACCAACCGAAGTCCATAGCAAGGTCAAACCTACCTAAACCTAAAGGGTGGGTGGGGTGGGAAAACCGGTCAGCTGAACGGGGCAAAAGAGGGCGGTCCCCGGATGTGCCTGGCCTTAAATGGGCTAGGCCACGCCCCCCGGCCCCGCCGATTGGCGGGCAGGGTTGTCGGCACGCCCGGGGATTCCCCTGCTCTCGCGGGGGCAGAAGGCCAGCCCCCACGAGTGGAGTGTGTGGGAGGGGTTAGCCCGCAACCCCCTCTCCTCTCTAGCTCGGAAATGGCTTTGCGTGGCAAGTCCCCTCCCCCAATTGAAATAAAGACACGTGACACATTATTTAAGGTTAATGGGCATAAAAAGGCCACAACTGTATTGATTACAGAATTGGAAGGTATTGGCCTTAGGCATTGGCTCCTATCGACTACCCGGCATGGAGACCGGGAAGGGTTAACCACAAGCCGTGGGGGGGTCCTGTTGGAGTACGCCAACTAGGATCCCACGGGTGTCACTGCTCGGGGGCGTGCCGGAGGCCCTTACCTCCCTAGGTTTCGGACAAGGCAATGCCCCCCGGAGTCCTCTACCGGACTACCCATTTTCATTGGGGGAAGGTGATGGCGCTCCCTTCCCCCCCATTCATTTGCCTAACAATAACCCCTGCCAATGCCTAACCGCCACTCGAGCAAAGCTCGCCGCCAATACCTTCAGCTGAATGGGGCAAAAGAGGGCGGTCCCCGGACGTGCCTGGCCTTAAATGGGCTAGGCCATGCCCCCCCCAGCCCCGCCGATTGGCGGGCAGGGTTGCCGGCACGCCCGGGGATTCCCCTGCTCTCGTGGGGGCAGAAGGCCAGCCCCCGCGAGTGGAGTGTGTGGGAGGGGTTAGCCCGCAACCCCCTCTCCTCTCTAGCTCGGAAATGGCTTTCCAGAAGACTTGGGCCAAAGCTTGGATCTTCAGTGGGTGGGTCTGCGGCCACAGCTGACAGAAGGTGGCTCACAACAACTGTCCTGGGACCAGCTAAGAGGAGAGTCCACAAATTCATGTTTGAATGGAAGCTATACCACATCAATTTCTAAAAATGAGTTGGTAGTTTAAAAATATTCTTATAAAGAAATAAGCATGGGTTCCAGGTCTGAAAAAGTTTAAGGTGTTGTTTTCTGCATTTGAAGTTTGTGAGCTTGGGGAAAATGGATTGCAGATGGGTTTCATGTAAGGTCCAACATACAGTGGTGCCCCGCAAGACGAATGCCTCGCAAGACGAAAAACCCGCTAGACGAAAGGGTTTTCCGTTTTTCAATGCGCTTCGCAAGACGAATTTCCCTATGGGCTTGCTTCGCAAGACGAAAACGTCTTGCGAGTCTTGCAATTTTTTTCACTTCCCCCCCTTTTTCTAAGCCGCTAAGCCGCTAATAGCCTTTTAGCCGCTAAGCCGCTAAGCCTTTAATAGCCGCTAAACCGCTAATAGCGCTAATCCGCTAAGCCGCTAATAGGGTTGCTTCGCAAGACGAAAAAACCGCTAGACGAAGAGACTCGCAGAACGGATTATTTTCATCTTGCGAGGCACCACTGTATTCCTCCATTATCTAGCTGACAATTTCATTTCCCAGAAGTTGGAAGAAGCAACAAGGGAATCATCTATCTTGGACCTGGTCCTCACCCACAGTGAGTGGCGGAGCAACCTGCTGCAGCCCCCAGACAGCATCAAAAGGAATGACAGTAAGAGCTGTTCAACAGTGGAATTTGCTGCCAAGGAGTGTGGTGGAGTCTCCTTCTTTGGAGGTCTTTAAGCAGAGGCTTGACAACCATATGTCAGGAGTGCTCTGATGGTGTTTCCTGCTTGGCAGGGGGTTGGACTCGATGGCCTTTGTGGTCTCTTCCAACTCTATGATTCTATGATTCTATGAATGGCCAGCTGAGATTTAGAACAAGAAGCATATTGGGAAACTATATCCCTTGCTTGGGCCAAGGGAATAGAAAACTGCTTTGCCAATGCTTTCGCAGGAAGGTGAAAGGTGTTATGACATAGTATAGGATCAGAAAAGAGAGAAAAGGCAGAAATGTCCCCCAAAGCCGCATCTGCTCTTGCATTGCCCTCTGCTAAATACCATGGGTGCGATGTGTGGGAGCGAAGATGTGCAACATAATAAGGGAACTCTCTGTGCTGAAGTAAGGTCTGCAGGGCAAGAAACAAGGAAAACAAGTCAGAATCCAAGGAAGGAGTTATATAAGATATTGGTAAAATAGCAAAAAGGTGATATACATACTGAGTATCCACAATAAGATTGAAAGGTTGAGTAGGAAAGGATTGAAATGCAAGAATCACAGCCGCTAGCTCAGCTTGCTGAGCAGAAGACTGTGGGGGGGGGGTAAATAAACATTTCCATTGTCCTCCCTCCTCCCATGTCACTACCCCCTCTACTTCTTGTTCCATCTGCGAAAAGGGTCAATGCAGAGGGGAGAGGTGTGAGAGACAAGGGGGTAGCCAAAACATAGGTGACCTGTGTCAGAAATGTCAAACCGTCATCCTTTGGAGCGTTAAAAATGATGACACCTATAGACTTCCGGGTTGTCGCCATCGCCGCATGGCGGACTCCCTCCGAGCTCCGGAGGGGGTCTGCTCGGCAGGGGCTGGGTCCTACCGCGCCGGCGACGCGGGGACCCTTAAAAACCACGGGCACGGAGCCTGTGGACATGGGTGACTCGGCTGGCACCATTAGCGCCCTCCCGACTCGTGAAGGAGCCTTTTTAAAGGCTTCGGATCGGGTGCCGGGGAGCGTCGTGGTGCTTTGAGTCCTCTGCTTTCCCTGCCGAGCGAAGCCGCATGCCATTCGACGGAGAGCGCTGACTTCTTCCATTGGAAATTCGGACTATTAACAACAACCCGTGAGTAATTGGGAAACCGGGTTCAAAAGGAGAAAAAAAGAATTTTTTTCGGATTTGGCACGAGCGGGGGTGATCTAAAAAGGAAGTCAGTCCCCCCCCTACTGTAAACATTCTAAAACAAGGACTGGGTAACCAAGGTCGAAAGAGAAGCATACTCTTGACAAAAATCATTAATTCCACGATGGAAATTACAAGAACTGTGCTGGAGGAGAAGAGTGGAGGGTGAGAAGGAAAATGTAACCCCCCCTGGGAACCGGGGCGATTCGCAGAGCCTGGCGAAGAGAGACGGAGACTTTGACAGCTGTCAAAGTAGCTGTCAAAGTTGGAGAATATAAAGAGGACTTTGTTAGGAGGACTTTGCTGGTTAATTTTGTTACAATTTGATACAATATGGATATAAACTGTCGGAAAATAAGGCACAACAATTTGACTTTTGGATTAGAGGATACAAAGTTATTACAATTCCCCTAGAGGGGTTTCGGGACATTACAAGAACGGTCGTAAGTGGAAAAATACTCTTGGATTCGTACAGGACTTGTTATCTTCTGGGAAAGCTGCAAAACTGAAATAGTATTTTGTCTACAGAGGTGTTTACATTAAAGGAGACAATAGAATTTTCTATTGAAGAAAGGAAGGGACGCGCTAGCAATGATACAGATGCAGATTAAAGAGAAGACTTTGAGATTCAGAAATGTTCCAGAAGAGGAGAAGGAGGATATTTGGAAGAAGATGATTGAAACTTTAGCAAAGTGGCTACATTTACAGGAAAAAGACATAATAGAACAGACAGAGAAAATCTTCAAAGTGAACTCAAGAAAAGCAAAAATGAACAAATGGCCGGCAGACTGCATCATTGTATTCACATCGAATTGGATGAGAGATAAGATCCTCCAACTAAAGAGTAAGAACAAATTAACCATAGATGGAAAGGAAATAATAATTTTACGAGAAGTCCCACCTAGGCTGATAAAAAAGAGACAGCAATTCCAATTTCTAACAAAAGCATTAAAGGCCAAAGCAATATCTTTCAGATGGGAATACCCAGTGGGGATTTCCTTCAACTTCAAAGGAAAAAGAAGACGATTTGAGACATTTGAGGAAGCAGATATGTTTTGGAGGAAGTATCGAGGAGAATTAGGAGGTGGGAAAAGTGAAGTAAGAAATGAGGAAGGAAGAAAGGGAGAGCTATCGGATGAGGCGGAAGAAGAAGAAAAAGCTCAGCAAAGGGTGGAAGGATAAAGAACTACGCCAGTGGTAAACAATCAGACCAATAACTATTACAAAACCCCTCTCCTTTACCACTGCAGATAACGTAAACTCTTTCCATTAACTTTAGAATTTTTTAACTAATAAATAATGAAATTTAAATTGTTATCATGGAACGTGAATGGTCTAAATAATAGGAGGAAGAGGCAGAAAATAGAACGTATCTTAGAGAGGCAGAAGTGGGACCTTGCTTGCTTACAAGAAACCCACATCAATACTAAGCATAAAAGACTATTGGTAAAACCAAAGTTAGGGGAAGAATTCATCGCATCTGATGTAAGAAAAAAGAGGGGGGTTGTAATGTATGTTAAAAGCAAATATGAACCGGAATTGATATATGAAGACAAAGAGGGGAGGATTATAATAGTCAAAATATCAATAGAGGGGGAACCAATTGTAGTAGCGGGAGTCTATGGACCAAATAGAAGAAAATCAGAATTCTATGTTAAAGTAAGATCATTATTAATGGAATATATAGATATGAGAATTATTGTGTTAGGGGATTTAAATGGAGTAATGGAACCAGAATTGGATAGATCACAGAAGAAGAGGGGGGGGGAATGAAGGGAAGCTGCCAAAAAGCTTTATGGAAATGGTAAAGATTTTTGATTTAGTGGATATATGGAGATATAAACATCCTGTTGAAAAGGAGTTCACATATTTCTCAGAACCAAAAAACTCGTATAGTCGAATCGACAGTATATGGATTACTAAGGATATGACAATTGAAGCAGAGAATGCCGAAATATTGCCAAAAACACTTACAGATCACAATCCAGTATCATTAACTCTTAAAGGAAAAGAGGAGAAAGGGAAAAAAATGTGGAGAATGAATGTTTTCTTATTAAAAAACGAAAAAGTAATACAAGGAGCCAGGAAGTTGATGAAGGAATATTTTGAAAACAATTGGAGGAAAGGGACAGATGTTAAAACAGTGTGGGATGCTGGGAAGGCGGTTGTTAGGGGATATTTCATACAACCAAACTCAATAGCATATAAGAATAAAGAAAAAAAGAAAAGGGGGCTTTTAGAAGAAATTAAAAGGAAGGAAAAATTGGCCTATGCAAGCAAAAATAAAGAGAGATTAAATCAAGAAATTAAATTACTGAGAGTAGAATATAATAAAATTATAGAACAGGAGGTAGAACAAGAAATCAAATTTTGGAAATATAAAAATTTTGAATGGGCAAATAAGCCAGGCAAGATCCTTGCCTGGCAGCTAAAGAAACAAAGAAATGAAAAATTAATAAATAAAATAAAAGTAGAAGAGAGGACAATAAGGGATATGACAGAAATTAAAAAAGAATTTGAAAAATATTACAAAAAAATTATATCAAAAAGATGAAGTGCCAATAGAAGAAATAGAGGAATATATAAAGAAAAATAAATTAATAGAGATAGCAGAAGAAGACCATAAACTATTAAATGAACCAATATCAACCGTAGAAATTAAGGAATCAATTCAAAAATTAAAAATAGGGAAATCCCCAGGTCCAGATGGCATACCAGCAGAATATTACAAAGAAATGTTAAATGAATTAATTGACCCACTAAAAGAAGTAATAGAGGAAGCAGTAGAGAAGGGGAATATTCCAGACTCTTGGACTCAAGGGTATATAACGCTCCTGCCAAAACAAGGTACGGATTTGGAATCGGTCTCAAATTATAGACCCATTTCATTGTTAAATTCCGATTATAAAATTTACGCAGGATTATTGGCTAATAGGTTGAAAAAAATTATAGGAAAAATAGTACATAAAAATCAGGCTGGATTTGTGGAAGGTAGACAAATAAAGGATAATATCAGAAATATAATAGACATAATGGAATATCTACAAGTAAGAAGAAACAAACAAGCAGCCCTGATTTCAATCGATGCGGAGAAGGCTTTCGACAAAATCTCATGGGAATTTATGAAAAAACTATTAAAAGAATTGTGTCTAGGTGAAAAATTCCAAAAAGGTATAAATGCAATATATAACCAACAGAAAGCAAAAATTATTATTAATGGAGAGTTTGGAGAAGAAATCAACATCTTTAAAGGTACAAGACAAGGATGCCCCCTATCCCCAATGTTATTTATAATAGTATTAGAGGTTCTATTAAAGAAAATAAGGCAGGACAACCAAATAAGAGGAATAGCAGTTGGTGAAAAAAGATATAAGTTAAGAGCCTTTGCAGACGATGTTATGATCACAACAGAAAATCCCCTACAATGTACACCTAGAATATTGGAATGCATAAACGAATATGGCAGATTAGCAGGATTCAAATTAAACTATGGGAAAACCAAAATACTAGTGAAAAATATGGAAGAAAAGGATAAAGTGAAATTACAAGAAATTACAGGATTGGAAATTAAAAAGAAAATAAGGTATCTTGGAATAAATTTAACAACAAATACTATAGACTTAAGTAATGAGAACTATGGGAAAACATGGAATGAAATAAAAAATGACTTGCAAGTATGGGGAAAATTAAATCTTTCCTTACTAGGGAAAATATCGGTAATAAAGATGAACATATTACCAAGGATGATGTTTTTATTTCAAAGTATCCCAATACTAGGAGGAGATAAATGTTTTAATAACTGGAAAAGAGATTTGGCTAAATTCATATGGTCAGGGAAAAAGCCAAGAATAAAACACAAAATAATGATAGATAAGAAGGAGAGAGGAGGATTTGGTCTCCCAGATATGGAGTTATATCACGATGCGGTGGGTCTGACCTGGCTAAAGGAATGGATCAAATTAGATGACTCGGATGTATTGGATTTAGAGGGAGTAGAGACGAGATTTGGATGGCATGCCTATTTAATAGATGAAAAAGTGAGAGTACATAAAGGCTTCCTAGGGCATATAATCAGAAAATCTATATATAAAATATGGGAGAAATATAAGAGACTCTTAGAACCGAAAACTCCCTGGTGGGCATCGCCAGCAGAAATTGTCGCAGTGAAAAAATTAAATATGAAAGAAAATTGGGCTACCTATAAAACTGTATTAAAGGAAGAAAACGGAGAATTGGAATTAAAGGACTACACAGAGATTAAAGCTCATATTAGTGATTGGTTCCAATATATTCAAATTAAGTATAGATTAGCAAAAGACAAAAAGTTAGGATTTGAAAAAGAAATATCAAAATTCGATAAATATTTAATACAAGAAAAATCAAAAAATATATCTAAATTGTATAATCTGATTTTAGAGTGGGAAACAAAGGATGAATTGGTTAAAGCATCAATGATTAAATGGGCGCAAGATATTGGGAAAAATATTATGTTTGAACAATGGGAAAAATTGTGGAAAGAAGATATGAAATTCACCATGTGTTATATACTGAAAGAAAATTACCTTAAAATGCAACATAGATGGTATTTAACACCTGAAAGAATAGCAAAAATGAATAAAAACTGTAGCGATATCTGCTGGCGATGTAACACGGGAAAAGGTACCATGATACATATATGGTGGAATTGTTTAAACATCAAACAATTTTGGGAAATAATATATAATGAAATGAAAAAAATGTTTAGATACTCATTTAGGAAAACGCCAGAAGGTTTTCTATTGGGAATTGTACCAGGAAGCCTAAGGGAAGAAGGTAAGACCTTATATTTATACGCAACAGTAGCAGCAAGGCTATTGATTGCGAAAAACTGGAAAAGTGGTATAATACCGACAAAAACAGAGTGGCTTGCCAAATTATTGGAGTATTACAATATATCCAAAACAATGGAAGAAATTGGAAGGATTTCAAAAGAAAAGATAGGGACTGGAAGGTGTTTAAAAGATACTTGCAAAATCATATCGAAAAATCAGAACTCCTATTAGAATAAACAAGTTCCGTTTCAAATACTGATATATCAAATAAGATGGAAAACAATGTGTAATAGAAAAAGAAGTATGAAATTAGGGTAAAGGTGTGTGAAAGAAAGTAATAGAAGTGGAAAGAAATTGTAATTGAGTAGATTGGAAGTCAAACACAAAGGTGGGGTGAAGGGTTGTTGGATGGTGATGGGGAAAGGAACTATTTGTGGGATTGAGTGTAAGTATGTTTGAACATTTTTAAGGATTGTAAGAAATGTATGTTTGTATGCTTGTATATGTGTATTAATGATGAATTTAAATTAAAAAAAAAGGAAGGGACTGGACGTAAGTTTTTGTTCCTGAACAACAAACCTCTGTAGAGATACCAGATTTCCGAATTAGAACGTTTTCGCAGCTGAACAGGACAAGAAACCTGAGAAAGTGAGGAATAAAAAGAACAAAGGACTGATTACGACATGGAAAGAAAAAAGGGAGGAGCGGTAAAGACCAAGGAAATTAAAGGCCTTTTTTAGATTGGACGTTTGAAGTTAAACATTATTAAAATAAATAAATTAAAAGAAAACCAGCAAGGTGGAACTGGGGAGAAATCTGGCCATGGATTTGAGACCTCCAGGCTGACAACATACAGACTGATGGACATAGGGAATCTAAACCGGGGAAGGGGGGGGGGGAGATTTGGAATCCAAAGGCTGTGCAACTATTTTTTGAATCTTTTTATATCTTTTATCTTTTATATCTTTATATAACTCTTGTATATCATTTCATTTTGATTGGACATGTTTTTTTTTAAAAAAAAGGGAATTCGTGGAAGGAAACTGGGGTGGATCTGGGGGAAAAATCTTTTTTTTCTATTTTTGTAAATGATATGGGAGGGAGGTAAGATTGTGTAATTTAAATTGGATAGTGGGTTAAACAAATTAAGTTTTAAATGGGGAGTGAGAGATTGTAGAACTAAATTCATGAAAGGGGAATACAGCTGGGAGGGGGAAGGGGGAGTCCCAGAAAGTTGGTATTGAAAGTAAGGCTTTAAGTGTATTTTATCTTTGTATTTCTATATTTTTTGGAAAATTAAATAAAAATAATTTTTTGAAAAAATGATGACACCTATAAAATCAGCCAAGGCAATTTGCACGGCAGCATTTGTTATGAATAAATGCTGGTGTTCAGTCTGTGAGAAGGGCAGATATATTGATGCAACATCAGAACCGCTCAAAGCTATAGCACGTGAACGTCCTTTGATAACAATGTCTGATGTGGATTCAACAACGGAATAAATGTTTTTAGGTGGGGTGTGTGGTAAATGTAGCCATTCTATAATGCAGATTGTCTTCTTCTTTTCTGTCTGAGCATATAAATTCCTGTTGGCAACAATGGTGTAGCAAACACTGCCAGATGCAGCTTGTGTGCAGCACCTCTAGGTGGTGCATGCGGAAAGGTTTCAATGCTTCACCCACAAAATGTTGACAAAGTGTAGGGGAGTTCCGCATGCCTTGAGGCAGGACAACCCACTGATATCACTGGGTGGGCTGCGAATTGTTATATACTGGCAATGTAAAAGCAAACCGTTCCCTGTCTGCTGGAGCCAGTGGGATGAAGATGGTTCAATGTGGCCGAAAGTCAATTGTTCAGAAATAAGCTGTTCAGAAATAGCTGGTGCCGCTGCTGCTGATTTTTCTTTTGGTAGAGGCCACTGTTCTACCCCCACTGGGGTATCAGTGATCCTGGTTTGCCACACTGGAAACAAGTTGTATCGGTGGCTACAGGCTGGTTTTCATTTAGCGCTGCTGCCAGCAGATGAGCCTTGTGGGTGGCTGTACCAACAGACTGACAAATGCGAAGCATGGCTGCTGTGTCTGTGGCAGGATTGTGTATCATCGGTTGTAACGCAACCTTACAATCCTCATTGGCATTTTCAAAGGCCAATTGTTTGATAATTATTTGTTTGGCTTCAGGATTTTCAATTTGACGACTCACTGCTGTAAAGACTCTCCTCCCTGAAAGAGAGGGGAGTGGTTGTGGGCGGGAGCCCGAACACCGCTCCTAGCAGGGGGCGTTGCCCCCTGCCTCCAGCTCACCTGGCTGGCACTCACGCCCCCCCTGGTGGCCGCCCAACCAGGTGCCATGGGGGGGGCGTGTCCAGCAGCCTTTATGCTGCAGTGCCAGCCTCTCCCCGGCCTCATTTCTATTTGTGGTTCTATGGTGTAATGGTTAGCACTCTGGACTTTGAATCCAGCGATCCGAGTTCATATCTCGGTAGAACCTGTGTGTGTGTCTCAGGTGACATTTTGAGGCCGGGGAAGCGGGGGCTCCGCCTTAGCCCCCCGTGCCCCGCGGTCGCGAGGCTCCCCGCCGGTATTGGCATCCATGGCACCCTCCACTCTCAGGTCCTACAAGAAGGCCTGGTGTGATTTCCTTGGTTCCAGGTCTGGGTTATCTGGACTCTCACATGACGTACCTCCTACCACTGACGATGTCTTGCAGTACCTTTCCCATCTCAATGATCTGGGACGTGCTCCTAAAACCTTAAAGATTCACGTAGCCGCCATCAGCTTCTTTTCAAAAGCTACATTTGCTCATGACCCGGGTAGCGACTTCTTGATCCGTAGAGCCATTGAGGGTTGGGGCAGGTTACAACCTCACAGGGCCGAGGGCCATAAGCCAATTCTTACGGGTTATCACAGATACGCATAAAACTCAGGTCAATTTGCTGGTGCAGGTTCGAAACACGTCTCTTTTCCGCAGCATACGCTATCGCCTTTTTGGCGCGCTTAGAGTTGGTGAGGTGGTGTTTGAAGTTAGTGCACGAGGTTCAACACGCGGCCTCCTGTGCAAGGACGTGCAGTTGTCCGATTCTAATGTGACAGTGGATATACGTCAGTCCAAGACTGATCAGGCTGGTAAGGGTGTCCTAGTTAAGCTCACGGCGTCGGCACAGCAGGGCCCATGCCCGGTAGAGGACACTAGGCGGTACCTCTACCTCAGACTGCCCGGCCCGGGTCTGTTTCTGGTCCATGAAGATGGGTCACCCTTGTTGAGGCACCAATTCACCAGAGTACTTCGCAAGGCTATTGAGGCTTGTGGTCTATCCTCTCAGGAGTACGCCACGCACTCATTTAGGATGGGCGCCGCAACCACGGCCACGCACCTGGGGCTACCGGCGGACAGGATCAAAGAAATGGGCCGGTGGAACTCCAATGCTTATAAGTCTAATATGTGACCTGCAGCTTTACCCTACTTATCTGCCTTTTCTTTTCTGTCTTTTACCCCCAGCTATGCTCAGGAGAAGCGTGTGGATTTGCGGCCACAGTATAGTTCATTGGGCCCGCGTACGAGCGGTGAGCTGCGGCCTTGCATACAATCTTGGCCTTCCACATGGTGTTCGAGTTTCCTGGCTTTCGAGAAGAGGCATGCGTTGGGAGGAGCTTATGCCATTGCTGTGGGAGAAAGTAGCCAAGTTCGGCCCTCCCGACATCCTTGTAATTCATTTGGGGGAGAATGACCTCGCTAACAGAGGGAGTGTGGACTTGTTGTGGAGCATAAAAGAGACCTGAATGCATTTGCAGCCTTGTGTCCCAGAACAACGGTGTTCTGGTCCTCCTTCCTGAAACGAACTGTTTGGCGCGGTGCGCAAAGCTGTATGGCCATTGAAAGAACCAGGAAACTCTGGTCCTTGAAACGAACTGTTTGGCGCGGTGCGCAAAGCTGTATGGCCATTGAAAGAACCAGGAAACTCTGGTCCTTGAAACGAACTGTTTGGCGCGGTGCGCAAAGCTGTATGGCCATTGAAAGAACCAGGAAACTCGTAATTCGGGCGGTGGCCCGTTGGGTGCGCTCTATGTATGGCCGAGTCATTTATCATGACCGTATCCGGATTGGCGACCAAGCTTTATACCGGAATGACGGCGTCCACTTATCGGATCTGGGGAACGACATTTGGTTAGCTAGTGTCAGCAAAAGCATCTGGGATTGGTTGCAGCTTTGAAGGTATTGGCGGCGAGCCTTTAGCTCGGGTGGCGGTTAGGCATTGGAATAATGTGTTGTGGTGTGTCGAAGTGCTAGGTGTGGCCATCGCCTATGCCTTCAATTTATAGGGGTATTCCGTTAAAGGAATCTGGCGGTTGTGTATTCCGTCCGAAGCCTGCTTGGCGGGAGTTCATGGCACGACCCTCGGTGACATCAGGGGTGAGCCTATAGTTGGATTAGCATCAACAGGTGTTGACCCCCTGGTGAATAAACCCACTTGTTTTGCGATCCAATGCCTAAGCCAATACCTTTTCATTGCTGTAATCAATAAAGTTGTGGCCTTTTCTAGCCCATTAACCTTATATCACGTGTCCCTTTGTCTTCATTTTACTTTGCGGGGGTCGGGTCCTCGAACCACAAGCAGCCTGTCCATAAAGGAAGAATATGATTCTCTTGCCTCTTGCCTGATTGAACCCCACCTTGATTGAATACTGGTGGGTTCTGGGATTTTTCTCATTGCTTGTTTAGCAGCAAGAGCAGTGTCCCTCAATAAGATTTGCAGCAGTGTGGCTTGCACTGAAGCTTGAGTGAAAGGACCACGCCCCATCATGGCATCTATGACGTCTGCAAGGGTAATATTTGGATTATTTCCCCTGATTTGTTGAAACAAAGCTGGAGCATAAGCACGGCAGGCAGTTTCCCATTCGTGGGCAAACAAAACACCTGCTGATGGGGGTAACACTGTACGTGCCAAAAGCTTGATGTCATCTGGAACCAAAAGCTGGGCTAATGTGGCTTCCAAAAGAGCCTGTGTAAATGGGGCTTGAAGTCCATTTGTCCTTACTGACAATTGCAGCTCTTTCAAGATTTTAAAGTCAAAAGGTTGGTGTGTCACTGAAAGTAGCTGGAGTGAGTGCCAAGCCAGGAATCATGCTTCTTTTCAAACCATGTTCTGAAGTTTGTTTCATGATCAGAACAATCCTCTCAAGTGATTGTTTTCACCCTGCTTTAAAAGCAACACTTCAAAGAACGGCTCAAAAAAATAAATACACAAAAAAAAACCTTAGCAAAACAGGATTCCCAATGAAATGGTCTGCCTCACAGCCAGAGGCTCTACTCCAAGGAAGCACTGAGGAGGACTGTGACAGTTTGGAGCTTTGCTGTGTGTTCTCTGATCTGGTGACACATGCTGTCTGTTGAAGTTGAATGGGGAGGGGCCCTTAGATGTCTGAAAGAGTTCTGGGACTTGCTGGTTAATGGGATTTTCTGCCGTCCTCAGCGGATGCTCAGCCCTTCTGTCTATTCCAGCTGTAGTGTTTCAGAAAGTTGCTTTGAGCCAAACACACTCCCCTTTGAAAGTTTCAAGATCTCAAGTCTCAAATGTTTGGTAGCCAAGAGCATGGCTTAATTAGAATTGGAAACACTATTGAAAAGGTTTACTTTTCAAATACATTTAAGTAGGAATTACTCAGCCTTGGAGAAGCCCCTTCCTTGGGTCTCTGTCACTCACCTGTCAGTCACTCATCCATTCTGAATGGGTAGAAAGAAGCACAGAGCTATGACATACAGAGAGGCGTCAGGCAACCTCACTGGAGGAGGACTGGTGATTCTGGCCATGTATCTGAGTCAGTAATCACAACGCAGAGAATTGCCAGAGTTAGAATTAATCATCCTAGCAGAGACTGCTTAGAAGTATGGAATTCAACAACAATCAATCATGCAGAGATGCAACGGAGAACATTTTCTGAAATTAGAAAAAGCTGCCCAGTGCTGGGGAATGACCCCAGTCATGTCCAGTGTGGGAGAGACATGGCAGGATTAACCACCCTGTGCTCTTTCAGCAACTTTCTCTGTGGTCAAGAGCTGTAGGTGCTCATCAAATGGAAGCCCTACTTCCATCTACTGCTCTGAAGTAGGGTCATCTCTGCCTCCAGGTTTTCAACTTTTATGTACATCTTCTGAAAATGCACAAACCTTTTCTCTTGTATGAATGATGCCAGGTTTTAGCTCACTGGTTCCTTTATTTTATCCAGTTTTCTGTTTGGAATCTTAATGGCTCCCCCTTTGTATTTTTTTTTAAATAATTTTTATTAACTGGCTAATCACATCAAATTAAATCACATCATATAAATACCAAATTACAAAGCCAAATTTTTAAATTTTGTTGGGGGAACCCATACTTCAAGATCCAAAGGGGGATTCAGATCATCTTCTTTACTGCGTTAATGTCCAAATCAGTCCCAATCAGTCCAAACAAAGTTCATAATTCTATCCAGTCTTATCTTGGTGTTTCCACATCATATCTTATTCATATAATTTCTCTTTTTCCTTTACGATCTCTTCTGTTGGTCTCCTTAAGCCAATAGCAAGTATAATAATCCTGTGTGGATTTCCCGTTCCTCCACTAAGTCCAGATGGTTTCCATATATCTCCTTAGTAGATAACCTCGTTCTTTCCATCGTAAATTTTGGCATTTGTCGCTCTTAAGTCCCACCGAGGAGTTGATCCACGATATGTAAACAACTCTATTTCTCTCTTTCTCCTCCCAGACCCAAGAGCTCCAACAATGCCTCCCAAAATGGCAACGGCATTTTTAACTGCGTCATTCCAGAACTCTTAGCTTTCCAGCTTCATCTTGAAACATTGCTTTGGATCGAAAGTTTATCTCCACACAGCCTTAAATCCACAGCTTAAGTCCTTAGTTTCTGACTCATTAGGGGAGGGGATTCTTGTTAAATCACATAAAAAAAGGAAGGCAGGTTTTCTCCCCCCTCCCCCATTTGTCATACCATATCTTGACGTATCTTCTCATATTTTATTCTTGTCTTGTTATCAGAGATCTCTTCTGTCAGCAGTCTTTACTCCCCTTTTTCCTTGAAGCATGTGCAATTAATCTTGTCCAAATTGTTTCTTTTAAAGATCATTTGCAACTAGCGGCGTGAATCAGGAACGGCGTCCAGGAGAGCCGGAAATCCCACAGGAGGGCTTTGTGCCTAGTGCCCCCACCCCCATAAATTCGGGGGTGGTATAGGGCACAGCAGGCAAGGGCCGTCCCCCCCACAATCCTGGGGGGGGGGGGGTTAGGGAGGCTAATTACCCCCATCATAGCCTCCAAATTACCTCGTGTGGGTCGGAGAGATGTTATTGTCAGCCATCTTCCGATGCGCCACCTAGTGGCCCCCAATGGCTCCCCCTTTGTAAAAGCCTTTCCTCAGGAAAGTGGATAAGGCAAAAGAGGAGACCCATATATTGTAGGTGCCTTGGAGGGGTCATGTTTGCCTCCACACAACCATGTGCAGAAGAGTCATGGTTGCTCCTGACAGGGGCAGCCTTTGACACCACCACCACCTCCCCAGGAGAACACAAAGCTAGCGTATTTAGTAATGAGAATATTTTGTCTCCCCAAATACCGGTAGTCTTGCCACTTGTAATGTTTTTATTGGGAGGAGGAATAAGGATGTAGTGTGGTGTAGTGGTTAAGAGCGGTAGTCACGTAATCTGGGAAACCGGGTTCGCGTCTCCGCTCCTCCACATGCAGCTGCTGGGTGACCTTGGGCCAGTCACACTTCTGTGAAGTCTCTCAGCCCCACTCACCTCACAGAGTGTTTGTTGTGGGGGAGGAAGGGAAAGGAGAATGTTAGCCGCTTTGAGACTCCTGAAGGGGAGTGAAAGGCGGGATATCAAATCCAAACTCTTCTTCTTCTTCTTCTTCTTAAATAATGTTTCACTTCAGACGCCCAGTCTTAAAGAGGCCCCTGACAGGCCTTTGGTTTTCCTTGGTCTTTCACAATAATTTGGCTCCTCCCTTGTTCTTTCCAAGTCGTCATCAGTCCTTTGTTCTTTTTTCTCACTTTCTCAGGTTTCTTTTCCTGTTCCGCTGCAAGAACATTCTAATTCAGAAATTTAATACCTCTACAGGGGTTGTTGTTAGTTCAGGAACAAAAACTTGCGTCCAGTCCCTTCCGTTCTTCAATAGATATTTCTATTGTCTCCTTTAATATAAACACCTCTGTAGACAAAATACTGTTTCGTTTTTGCAGCTTTCCCAGAAGATAACAAATCCTGTGCGATTCCAAGAGTATTTTTCCACTTACAACCGTTCTTGTAATGTCCCGAGACCCCTCTAGGGGGATTGTAGTAACTTTGTTTCCTCAAATCCAAAAGTCAAATTGTTATTCCTTATTTTCGACAATTTATATCCAAATTGTAACAAATTTAACCAGCAAAGTCCTCATAGCAAAGTTCTCTTTATATTCTCCAACTTTGACAGCTACTTTGACAGCTGTCAAGGTCTCTGTCTCTCTTCACCAGGCTCTCTCGCGGATCACCCCGGTTCCCGGGGGGGTTGCACTTTCACTCTCACCCTCCACTCTTCTCCTCCAGCACAGTTCTTATAATTTCGCATCGTGGAATTAATATTTTTTATCAGAAGCAAGCTCCTCTTACGACCTTAGTTGCCAAATCCTGACTGACTTCCTTTTTGGATCTCCCCCGCTCGTGCCAAATCCGGGGAAAAAAAATCCTCCTTTTAAGTCCAATTTCCAAATTACTCACGGGTTGTTGTTTATAGTCCAAATTTTCAATAGAAGAAGTCAGCGCTCTCCGTCGAATGGCATGCGGCTTCGCTCGGCAGGGAAAGCAGAGGACTCATAGCACCACGCCACTCCCCGGCACCCGTTACGTAGCCTTTAAAAAGGCTCCTTCACGAGTCAGGAGGGCGCTAACGGTGCCCGCCGAGTCAACCATGTCCACGGGCTCCGTGGCCGTGGTTTTTGAGGGTCCCCGCGTCGCCGGTGCGGTAGGACCCAACCCCTGCCGAGCAGACTCCCTCCGGAGCTCGGAGGGAGTCCGCCATTCGGCGATGGCGCCAACCTGGAAGTCAGAGTGAATGTGCATTCTAACCCCAAAAACACCTATTTGAAAAAAAAGCCCAATCAGAGCTTTATCATCTTCTTTGTATGCTGATGGAACCCAAAACACCTTTTTTCTTTAGTTGGGGGTGCTTCTGGTGCACACCCAAAAAACACCATGCAAATTGAAATAAGTCTAATCAAAGCTTATTCGTCTTCTTTCTATGCATATGGAAGCGAAATGACAGTGTTGTGTTATTTAGGTCTCATTACACACACTTTACGATTTCTGGGTCAATGTGCGTTAACACCAAAGAACACGACTTGAAATAAGCGAAATCCAAGATTCTTCTTTCTATGTAGCTGGAACCCAAAACAACCTGTTTGGCTTTGTTTTGCCTTCTTACACTTCGCTTTGCTAGGGTTAGGGTTAGGGTTAGGGTTAGGGTTAGGGTTAGGGTTAGGGTTAGGGTTAGGGTTAGGGTTAGGGTCAGGGTGAATGACTACCGAAAGAACAATCCAATCCGACCTCGTTGAGTGTCGCCGCCCTCGGTGACTTCCTCCCCTCTGGTGACTTTCTGCATGGGTCTGGTGCGGTTCCTGGCTCCTGAAACCTGTGTGGTGCCTTGTAGGGTGTGAGCACCGACCTATGAAAGTAACAAAGTGCATTCTGGAGCCTTCCGGGAGAGTCAACCGGTAGGCTACTGTATTGATTTGTGCTTCGACTTGGTACGGTTCTAGCTGCTTGTGCCCTAGCTTCTTCTTAGCTAATGACTTGGCCGGCACCGCCTGGGCCGCTAACCATACCCAGTCCCCCACCTGGATGTCTTCCCCGACTCTCCTGTGCCTGTCTGCCTGCACTTTGTAGGCGTGTTTAGCTAGTTCCAAGTGCCGTCGGAGTTGCTCGTGAACCTCCTGTAACTCTGCTGCTAAGTGCTCTGCTCCCTGCGGCTCCCCCTGCGCCGTCGTCTCTAACCCCGGGAAGGTTCTGGGATGCCGCCCATTGTTGGCGAAGAATGGTGTCACCCCCGTGGACGCGTGCTTCGTGTTGTTGTAGGCAAACTCGGCCAGCGGTAGGTAGTCCACCCAAGTCGCAGGCTGTTGATTCGCGTAGCATCGCAGGTACTGCTGCATGATGGCGTTGACCCTCTCCGCTTGTCCGTTGGTCTGCGGATGTCTCGCCGACGCTAAGTTGATCTTGACGTTCAGGATACCCAGCAGCTTCTGCCAGAAACTGGAGATGAATTGGCGACCCCGGTCGGACAGGATGGACCGTGGCAAACCGTGAACTCTGAACACGTGGTCTATGAACAGCTTGGCGGTCTGTTCCGCTGTGGCCACCTTCGCGCAAGGAATGAAGTGTACCATCTTGGTGAACAGGTCTACAACCACTAGTACAGCCGTCTTGCCTCGCGAACTGGGCAGGTCAGTAACAAAGTCCAGCGCCACCTTCTCCCAAGGCTCTAGTGGCGTCTGCAGCGGTTCCAGCAGTCCCACCGGCTTCCTGTGCACTGGTTTGGCTCTCTGGCAAGTGTCACACCTAGCGACGTAATCCGCAACTTCTCCTCGCATCTACTAATTCCGCCGTCTTTTCTTTGCCGAAGTGACCCGCGCTAGGCGCGTCGTGCAACTGCTGCAGGACTCTCGCGCGTAGGTCGTCCCCCGGCATGTAGAGAGCACCTTTGCGGGTTAGCAGTCCGTCGCGTATCTGGAACTCGTCGTCCTTCGCCGTGCCCCTTCGCACCTCCTCCATCTTGGATTGTGCGAACGGATCTGTCTGCAGTGCGCGACGCACCGCGTCCAGGTCCACGGTGGCTGAGGCGCATGCCCACGCCTGTGGTGCGAAAATGTGTTTGGCCGCCACCGGTGCCGCTTCCTCGAGATACTGCGGCTTCCTGGAGAGTGCATCTGCAATGACGTTGTTGTCTCCCACGATGTATTCTATCCTGAAGTCGAAATCCGCAAAGAACTCCGCCCAGCGTATGTGCCTCTGGCTCAGGAGCTTCGCCGTGCGCCAATACTCCAGGTTCTTGTGGTCTGTGCGCACCTGCACCGTGTGTCTGGCTCCGATGAGGAAGTGCCGCCACGCCTTGAAGGCCGCATGAATGGCCAGCAACTCCCTGTCCCAGATGGTGTAGTTCTGTTCTGACTTGCTGAGCTTCCTGGAGTAGAAAGCGCAGGACCTCCAGTTCCCTTGTGGATCTTCCTGCAACAGGACCGCCCCCACCGCTCTGTCTGAGGAGTCTGTCTCAACCCGCATTGGTTTGCTGGGGTTCACGTGTAGCAGCTGTTCTTCGGACGCGAAGAGGCTCTTGAGTCTCCGAAAAGACTGTTCCGCCTGGTCCGTCCAGGTGAACTTTTTCTTTTTGGAACTGAGGGTGTCTGTGATAGCCGCCGTCTCCTTCGCGAAACCCCTGTAAAAGTTGGCGAAGCCGACGAACCTCTGGACCTCCTTACGATTGCGCGGGTGTCAGGGCTGCCTCAGGTCCCAGTTCACAAAGGACCAACGCCCGGTTTACTTTATATACAAAGAAGTTTATTGCAGTTCATTTTCCGCTCCACAGCCGAGGCGCGCAGCCCCACGTCTGTTATGCTTAGACCGTTGAAGTCCCCTCTGAGTCAGTCCCTCCCCTGCACCAGTTTAAGAAGCTTGCGCTGCTCCACCTCTTCCTTTCTCTCCTTTTCCACAGGGTCTTCCTGCCCGCTGGGGTTTCGCCCCTCCTGGATTCCCCTGACGCTGAATCCCCAGACTGCTCTCCCTCCCTCCTGCGGGCTTTGGGACCTGGCTCCTCCTCCGGGCTCCCTGTTCTTCCGCGCGCCTGCACATTTGAACTTGGCGCGCGCGCCCAACTTCTAACCTTCCTTTTGACAGCTACACTACTCCCTTCACTACTCCCCTCCCCTTCCGGGGGGATGGCTTGCTCTGACCTCCCCTCCTTTTCTGCTGCCGGAGCTGCTTCCCCTGTCACACTGGAATCTCCTCCCCCTTCGCTCCGCTCTGGTGGGGAAGCTGGCCCTGACTCCCAGCTGCCACTTTGGGATCCCCTGCTGGCCCCCTGCCCTCGCTGCGTCCCCCCTGGGACTCCCCTTGTCTTGACCACAGGCGCCCCCTCCTGGGAATCCTCAGATTCGCTGGAGAGGCTCATGGAATCCTCCAACCCACTGCAATCTTCTTCCTCGCTGTCCTGGGATTCTTCCCCATCGCTCTCCATCTCCTGCCTCCCCTGTGCCTCTGTCCCTGAACCCCTGACAGCGGGCTTTTCCAGTCCAACACCGCGCGGACCTTGGCGCTGTCCATGGCGAGTCCCTTGTCGGACAGTCTGTAGCCCAGAAAGTCCACCTCCGTCACGTCGAACTGGCACTTCTCCAGTTTGGCGTAAAGTCTGTGCTCCCGGAGTCTCTGCAGGACCTCCTTTACGTCCCTCTCGTGAGCCTCCTGCGATTCCGAGAAGATCAGGATGTCATCGAGGAAGCACATGCACTTCTTGTAGAGGAGTCCCGCCAACACGTGGTGCATAAACGCTTGGAAGCAGTGGGAGCCATTTTGGAGACCAAACGGCATAACTCTGTATTCATAGGTGCCTAACGGCGTAAACATGGCCGTCTTCCACTCATCGCCCTCTCGCATGCGTATGAGATTGTATGCGCCGCGTAGATCCAACTTGGTGAAGATCCTCCCCTTCCGCACCATCGCGAGCAGGTCGTCGATCTTGGGCATGGGGAAGGCTTTGGGCTTTGTCTTCGAGTTTATGAGCCTGTAATCTACGATCAATCTCTTTTGGGGCGTGTCCTTCTTCTTCACGAAAAACACGGGACTACCCCCCACTGCCTTTGATTCTTGGATGAATCCCCGCTTCAAATTGTGCTCTATGAACTCCCTGAGTTCCTGCATCTCGTCCTCGGACATGGAATACAGCTTCCCCGTCGGCAGTGTCGCCCCTGGCAGGAGGTCAATCGCGCAGTCGTAGGGCCGGTGAGGGGGCACCTGGTCAGCCTCCTTTTCGCAGAAGACCTCCAAAAACTCCTTGTACTTGTGGGGCACCGCCTGCACCATGCCTAGGTGCATCTGCTGCCCATCCTCCTGGCCCTCCTCTTCCTGGCCGGTCTGGATGCAGTGCTGTGCGCAGTAGGATGAGCCGAAGGTCAGCTGCCGCTGGTACCACGCTAAAGCTGGGCTGGGTCTATCTAGCCAACTCATGCCTAACACTATAGGCGTGTCTGACAGGTGGGTGACGTTGAAGCTGATGACCTCGCGGTGATTTCCAATCTGCATCACCATGGGTGGTGTTTGGTGTACCACCTGCCCGCCCAGCAGCTTCCTGCCATCGACTGTGACGACGTTTAAGGGAAGCGTGGCTGGTAGGAGCGCTATGCGATGCTGCTTGATGAACTCCGCCCCCACGAAGTCCGCGTTACTTCCAGAGTCAACGGTAATAGGGACTTCCAGGGTGAGTCCACTTGGCAGCTGGAGCGATGCGGTGAGCTGCAACACTGGTTTGGGTGGGAGGGGGTCTGTGGGTTGTAAGATCTCTGAGGACTGCTTCATTGACTTGCCTGGCTGGGCCCCAGTGCTTCTGCTTCCAGCCAGGCATTGTCGTTTCCCTGAAGCTGCCCCCCCCCCCCGCTGCACGGCTTCTTTTACTGTTGCCAAGGCTGCAGTGTGCTTCTGGAGCCTCTGGGGACACTCTTTGGCCATGTGTTGCGCACTGTCACAGATGTAACACTTCCTGCCCCTCTAGGAGGCTTCATCTTGGCTGCTCCTTGTGCTGGGGCTCTGGCTGCCGTCTGAGCCTTGGCACCACCAATCTCCATTGGTTCCTCCCCCAGCGGAGGCGTGGGGTGCGTGTGCCCTAGGTCCCTGGGAAGAAAAGGAGGCGTTCTAGCTGGTGCGCGCACCTGGCGACCCTCATCACTGTGCCAAGGGCGTTCTTCGTGGCGCACTCCTATCGTGAGCGCTCTCTGTACCACCTCTGCGATGGTCCGAGGTCTGTCCCCCCTTGCCAGCTCATCTTTGACGGATGCATTGAGCCCCTCCCAGAACAAATCTCTCACTGCCACGGAGTCCTTTTCCCAGCCCAGCACATTCAGCAATGCAAAGAAGCGGGAGTGGTATTGTCGCACTGTAGCCTTGCCCTGGCGCAATCCATGCATTTCTCGTCTTGCTACGTCTATATCCACGGTAGATTGGAAACAAGCGTCCATGGCCGCGATGAATGCGTCTGAATCCCTTAGGGCAGGATCCACGTCGCGCCATAAATTGCGCAGCCAGGCTTTAGCTTCCCCATGCAGGTGGGATATTATGAAGCCCACTTTCTCCTCCTCATCTCTAAAGTCCTTCTGAAGCAAATTCAGCGCATAAACGACATCTGCTCTGAAACTGGGATAGTGCTGCAGATTCCCATCGAAGTGGGCTACCAAGCTGCCCCCCCCCGCTTTCCGAGTCCAATTCCCTCTGACCTGGACCCCGGGAACCCTTCCTTGCACGCACGTTCCCACCTGGCTTGCAGATCCTTGCAACGCGCTTCTGCTTCCTCTCCTTTCTTTCTGGAGACCACTACCTCAGTGGAAAGCTGCGAGACTGCGTTCTGCAGGGCTGCCAGCTGCTCCTCCGTAGTCATGTCTGCCAAACTTCGTGAGCTTGCAAAAAAAAAAAAATTTGCAGGTAGAGAGGGGACTTACTGTCAGGGCTGCCTCAGGTCCCAGCTCACAAAGGACCAACGCCGGTTGCTCTTTATATACAGAAATGTTTATTGAAGTTCATTATCAGCTTCACAGCCGCGGCGCGCAGCTCTACGTCTGTAACGCTAGACCATTGAAGTCCCCTCTGAGTCAGACCCTCCCCTGCACCAGTTTAAGAGCCTTGCTCTGCTCCACCTCCTTCTTTCTTCCCTTTCCCGCAGGGTCTTCCTGCCCGCCGGGGTTTCGCCCCTCCTGGATTCCTCTGATGCCGAATCCCCAGATTGCTCCCCCTCCCTCCTGCGGGCTTTAGGACCTGGCTCTTCATCCGGGCTCTCTGTTTTCCCGCGCGCCTGTACATTTGAACTTGGCGCACGGTGCCCAACTCCCAACCTTCCTTCTGATCGTTACATTACTCCCTTCACTGCTCCCCTCCCCTTCCGGGAGGATGGCTTGTTCTGACCTTCCCTCCACTCCTGCTGACGGAGCTACTTCCCCTGACACACTGGAACTCCCCCCCCTCGCCACGCTCTGGTGGGGAAGCCGGTCCTGATTTCCAGCTGCCGCTTTGGAATTCCCTGCTGGCCCCTTGTCCCTGATGCGTCCCCCCTGGGACCCCCCTTGTCCTGACCACAGGCGCCCCCTTCTGGGAATCCTCTGATTCGCTGGAGAGGCTCATGGAATCCCTCGGGCCACTGTCATCCTCCTCCTTGCTGTCCTGGGATTCTTCCCAATCGCTCTCCATCTCCTGCCTCCCCTGTGCCTCTGTCCCTGAACCCCTGACAGCACTCAATACACCTTTTTGCTATCGTCGGGGGTGATTCCCAAAAAACACCATGGGAATTGAAATAAGACCAATCAAAGCTTATTCGGCTTCTTTCTACGCATATGGAAGCGAAAAGGCGGTGTTGTGTTATTTTGCTCTCATTACACACACTTTGCGATTTCTGGGTCAATGTGCATTAACACCAAAGAACAAGACTTGAAATAAGCGAAGTCCAAGATTCTTCTTTCTATGTAGCTGGAACACAAAACAACCTGTTTGGCTTTGTTTAGCCTTATTTAACTTCGCTTTGCTAGGGTCAGGGTTAGGGTTGGGGTTGGGGTTAGGGTTAGGGTCAGGGTTAGGGTCAGGGTTAGGGTCAGGGTTAGGGTTAGGGTTAGGGTTAGGGTTAGGGTTAGGGTTAGGGTTAGGGTTACAGTTAGGGTTAGGGTTAGGGTTAGGGTTAGGGTTAAGGTTAAGGTTAAGGTTAAGGTTAAGGTTAAGGTTAAGGTTAAGGTTAAGGTTAGGGTTAGGGTTAGGGTTAGGGTTAGGGTTAGGGTTAGAGTTAGGGTTAAGGTTCGGGTTCGGGTTCGGATTGGGTTTAGGGTTCGGGTTCGGGTTCGGGTTCGGATTCGGGTTCAAGTTCGGGTTAGGGTTAGGGTTAGGGTTAGGGTTAGGGTTGGGGTTAAGGTTAGGGTTAGGGTTAGGGTTAGGGTTAGGGTTAGGGTTCGGGTTCGGGTTCGGGTTCGGGTTCGGGTTAGGGTTAGGGTTAGGGTTAGGGTTAGGGTTAGGGTTGGGGTTAAGGTTAGGGTTAGGGTTAGGGTTAGGGTTAGGGTTAGGGTTAGGGTTAGGGTTAGGGTTAGGGTTAGGGTTAGGGTCAGGGTGAATGACCACTGAAAGAACAATCCAAGCTTATTTGTCCTCTTTCTATTGAGGTGGAACCAAAACACCTATCCTTGATTTGGGCTGATAAAAACATGTCACTCTGCGATTTTTGGGTGAATGTACATTCTAACCCCAAAAACACCAATTTGAAATAACCCAATCACAGCTTTATCATCTTCTTTTTATGTAGAATCATAGAATCATAGAGTTGGAAGAGACCACAAGGGCCATCGAGTCCAACCCCCTGTCAAGCAGGAAACATCATCTGAGCACTCCTGACATATGGATGTCAAGCCTCTGCTTAAAGACCTCCAAAAGTAGGAGACTCCACCACACTCCTTGGCAGCAAATTCCACTGTCGAACAGCTCTTACTGTCAGGAAGTTCTTCCTAATGTTTAGGTGGAATCTTCTTTCTTGTAGTTTGGATCCATTGCTCCGTGTCCGCTTCTCTGGAGCAGCAGAAAACAACCTTTCTCCCTCCTCTATGTGACATCCTTTTATATATTTGAACATGGCTATCATATCACCCCTTAACCTCCTCTTCTCCAGGCTAAACATGCCCAACTCCCTTAGCCGTTCCTCATAAGACATCGTTTCCAGACCTTAGACCATTTTGGTTGCCCTCCTCTGGACATGTTCCAGTTTGTCAGTGTCCTTCTTGAACTGTGGTGCCCAGAACTGGACACAGTACTCCAGGTGAGGTCTGACCAGAGCAGAATTCAGTGGCACTATTACTTCCCTTGATCTAGATGCTATACTCCTATTGATGCAGCCCAGAATTGCATTGGCTTTTTTAGCTGCCGCGTCACACTGTTGGCTCATGTCAAGTTTGTGGTCAACCAAGACTCCTAGATCTTTTTCACATGTACTTCTCTCAAGCCAGGTGTCACCCATCTTGTATTTATGCCTCTCATTTTTTTTCCCCAAGTGCAATACTTTACATTTCTCCCTGTTAAAATTCATCTTGTTTGTTTTGGCCCAGTTCTCTAATCAGTCAAGGTCGTTTTGAAGTGTGATCCTGTCCTCTGGGGTGTTAGCCACCCCTCCCAGTTTGGTGTCATCTGCAAATTTGATCAGGATGCCCTTGAGTCCATCATCCAAGTCGTTGATAAAGATGTTGAATAAGACCGGGCCCAAGACAGAACCCTGTGGCACCCCACTAGTCACTCTTCTCCAGGATGAAGAGGAACCATTGATGAGCACCCGTTGGGTTCGGTCAGTCAGCCAGTTAGAAATCCACTGAGTGGTAGCATAGTCAAGACTGCATTTTACCAGCTTCTTTACAAGAATATCATGGGGCACTGTCAGAGCTGCCCAAGGTCCCAGCTCACAAAGGACCAACGCCGGTTCATTGTTATATACAAAAGTCTTTATTGAAGTTCAGTTTCGCTTCCACAGCCGCGGCGTGCAGCTCTACGTCTGAAACTCTAGACCGCCGAAGCTCCGTCTGAGTCTCCTCCCCCCAGACACCAGTTTAAGACTCTGGCCTTGCTCCACCTCTTCCTTTGCTCTTTCCTCCTCTGGTTCCACCCGTCCGCTGGGGTCTTGCCCTTCCTAGACTCTTCTGACGCTGAGTCCCCTGAATCTTCCCCCTGCCTCTGGCGGGCTTTAGGACCTGGTTCCTAATCCGGGTTTTCTGCTGTCCCACACGCCTGTACATTCGAACTTGGCGCGAGCGCCCAGCCGGCAACCTTCCTCCTGACCGTTACACAGCTCCTGTCACTGCTTCCCCCTTGGGGGGGGGGGCTAGCTGGACCTGACCTCCCCTCCGTTCCCCCACTCTCCGATAGAGGCGTGGTCAGCCCTGACTCATCTTCTCTCTCTGCTGGAGGAGACGCTGGCCCTGACACATGGGACTCTTCCCCCCCACTACGCTCTGGTGGGGAAGCTGGTCCTGATCTCTCGCTGCTGCTTTGGGAGTCCCCGCTGGCCCCTTGTTTCTGGTGCGTCCCCCCTGGGACCCCCCTTGCCCTGACCATCGGCGCCTCCTTCTGGGAATCTTCCGATCCGCTGGAGAAGCTCATGGAATCTCTCGGGTCACTGTCATACCCCCCTACGCTGCCCTCAGATTCTTCCCCTTCGCTCTCCATTTCCTTCCTCCCCTGTTCCTCTGCTCCTGAGCCCCTGACAGGCACCTTGTCAAATGCCTTGCTGAAATGAAAGTAGGCTACATCCACTGCGTTCCCTTCATCTACCAGCCTTGCTCCACCTCTTCCTTTGCTCTTTCCTCCTCTGGGCCCTCCTGCCAGCTGGGTTCTCGCCCTTCCTAGACTCATCTGACGCTGAGTCCCCTGAGTCTTCCCCCTGCCTCCGGCGGGCTTTAGGACCTGGTTCCCCATCCGGGCTTTCTGCTGTCCCGCGCGCCTGTGCATTTGAACTTGGCGCGCGCGCCCAGCCGGCAACCTTCCTCCTGACCGTTACACTGCTCCTGTCTCTGCTTCCCCCTTCGGGGAGGCTAGCTGGACCTGACCTCCCCTCCGTTCCCCCACTCTCCGATAGAGGCGTGGTCAGCCCTGACTCATCTTCACTCCCTGCTGGAGAAGATGCTGCCCCTGACACCTGGGACTCTTCCCCTCCACTATGCTCTGGTGGGGAAGCTGGTCCTGATCTCCAGCTGCTGCTTTGGGAGTCCCCGCTGGCCCCCCGTTCTTGGTGTGTCCCCACTGGGACCCCCCTTGCCCTGACCATCGGCGCCTCCTTCTGGGAATCTTCTGATTCGCTGGAGAAGCTCATGGAATCTCTCAGGTCACTGCCGTACTCCCCTACGCTGCCGTCAGATCCTTCATCTTCGCTCTCCATCTCCTCTCTCCCCTGTGCCTCTGCTCCTGAGCCCCTGACATCCATCCCCCCTCGAAGCCCCCCTTCCCCCCTCCCCCTCTTCTGGGGCGGGTTCCGGGTGCTCCAGTGCTGTGGGGGTGAGTGTGGGATACAGTTCCTTCCCCCTGGCGTGCGGCCGACCAGTTGGAGCCGGCCAGCCCGTAATGGGCTCGTCGACGGCAATCTCCTCTGCTTCCATCTCTCTGCATTCGTGTTCGAACCCAAAGTCCTCCCCCAACACGTCCATGTCCGTCTCTTCCCCTGTTACCTCGGGTGATGCTGCGTGACAGGGCCCCCTCAGCAGTTCCCTGCTCCACCCCACCTCCGGTTGAGTTTCCCACCAATAAGAGCGGTCTGTGGCAGACCCCGAGGGAGAACCCTCCGGGGAGCTTGTGTCCGGCGCCGTCTCCTCAGCTGATGAGAACCCCTGGAACGTGCTGGTCGAAAGTGTGGGTGTGAAAAGCCAGTCGTCGAAATAATCTGCCGGCATAGGTCTGTGCGGGAAGAGTGCATGGAACTCGTCTTTGAGGTAGTGCTCCTCCAAGGCATAGTCCAGCACCCACCTGTTGGCGCTTGCCGGGGTACCTTCCCTGGCGAGGAGATATTCAACTCCCTCTTCCCCCCATCTTGAGTCTAAAATCTCCGTGACCTCGTTGAGTGGCGCCGCCCTCGGTGACCCCTCCCCCGTTGGCGACTTTCTGAGTGGGTGAGGTGCGGTCCCTGGCGCCTGAAACCTGTGGGGTTCCTTGTAGGGTGTGAGGACTGACCTATGAAACACCGGGTGCATTCTGGAGCCCTCCGGGAGTGTCAACCGGAAGGCCACTGGGTTGATTTGTGCCTCGACTTGGCAAGGCCCTAGCTGCTTGTGTTTGAGCTTCTTCTTAGCTAACGTTCTGGCCGGCACTGCCTGGGCCGCTAACCAGACCCAGTCCCCCACCTGGATGTCTTCCCCGACTCTCCTGTGCCTGTCTGCCTGCACTTTGTAGGCATGTTTTGCTAGTTCCAAGGTCCTGCGGAGTTGCTCGTGGACCTCCTGTAACTCTGCTGCCAAGTGCTCTGCTCCCCGTGGCTCCCCCTCCCCCTTCGTCTCTAACCCCGGGAAGGTTCTGGGATGCCGCCCATTGTTGGCGAAGAACGGTGTCACCCCTGTAGACCCGTGCTTCGTGTTGTTGTAGGCAAACTCGGCCAGCGGTAGGTAGTCCACCCAGGTCGAGGGCTGTTGATTCGCATAGCATCGCAGGTACTGCTGCATGATGGCGTTGACCCTCTCTGCTTGTCCGTTGGTCTGCGTGTGTCGTGCCGACGCTAAGTTGATCTTGACGTTCAGGATGCCCAGAAGCTTCTGCCAGAAGCTCGAGACGAATTGGCAACCACGGTCGGACAGGATGGACCATGGTAAGCCGTGAACTTTGAACACGTGTTCTACGAACAGCTTGGCGGTCTGTTCCGCTGTGGCCACCTTCGCGCAAGGAATGAAGTGCGCCATCTTGGTGAACAGGTCGACGACCACGAGTACCGCTGTTTTGCCTCGCGAGCTGGGCAGATCTGTGACAAAGTCCAGGGCCACCCTCTCCCACGGTTCGAGCGGCGTCTGTAGCGGTTCCAGCAGTCCCGCCGGCTTCCTGTGCACTGGTTTGGCCCTTTCGCATGTGTCACACCTAGAGACGTAATCCGCGACCTCTCCCCTCATCTGGGGCCACCAAAAGTCTCTGGCCACTAATTCCGCCGTCTTGTCCTTGCCGAAGTGCCCAGCACTGGGCGCGTCGTATAACTGCTGCAGGACTTTCGCGCGGAGGTCGTCTCCCGGCACGTAGAGAGCCCCTTTGCGGGTGAGCAGCCCGTCGCGTATCTGGAACTCGCCGTCCTTCGCTGTGCCTCTCCGCACCTCCTCCATTTTGAATTGTGCGAAGGCATCCGTCTGCAGCGCGCGACACACTGCGTCCAGGTCCACGGTGGCTGAAGCGCATTCCCACGCTTTCGGTGCGAAAATGTGTTTGGCCGCCACCGGTGCCGCTTCCTCGAGATACTGCGGTTTCCTGGATAGTGCATCTGCCATGACGTTGTTGTCTCCCGGGATGTATTCTATCCGGAAGTCGAAATCCGCAAAGAACTCCGCCCAGCGGATGTGTCTCTGGTTCAGGAACCGCGCCGTGCGCCAGTACTCCAGGTTCTTATGGTCCGTGCGGACCTGCACAGTGTGTCTGGCTCCGATGAGGAAGTGCCGCCACGCCTTGAAGGCTGCATGAATGGCCAGCAACTCCCTGTCCCAGATGGTGTAGTTCTGTTCCGACTTCCTGAGTTTCCTGGAGTAGAATGCGCAGGGCCTCCAGTTCCCTTGCGGATCTTGCTGCAACAGGACCGCCCCCACCGCTCTGTCGGATGCGTCAGTCTCAACCCTCATTGGTTTGTTGGGATTCACGTGCAGCAGCTGTTCTTTGGACGCAAAGAGACGCTTGAGTCTCCGAAAAGACTGTTCCGCCTGGTCCGTCTAGGTGAACTTCGTCTTCTTGGAGTTGAGGGTGTCCGTGATAGCCGCCGTCTCCTTCGCGAACCCCTTGATGAACTTGCGATAAAAGTTGGCGAAGCTGACGAACTTCTGGACCTCCTTCCGATTGCGCGGGCTCTTCCAGTCCAACACCGAGCGGACCTTGGTGCTGTCCATGGCGAGTCCCTTGTCAGACAGCTTGTAGCCCAGGAAATCCACCTCCGTCACGTCGAACTGGCACTTCTCCAGTTTGGTGTACAGTCTGTGCTCCCGTAGTCTCTGCAGGACCTCCTTGACGTCTCCCTCGTGAGCCTCCTGCGATTCCGAGAAGATCAGGATGTCGTCCAGGAAGCATACGCACTTCTTGTAGAGGAGGCCCACTAACACGTGGTGCATGAAGGCTTGGAAACAATGGGAGCCATTTTGCGGACCAAACGGCATAACTCTATATTCATAGGTGCCTAAAGGCGTAAACATGGCCGTTTTCCACTCATCGCCTTCCCGCATGCGTATAAGGTTGTACGCCCCTCGTAGATCCAACTTGGTGAAGATTCGTCCCTTCCTCACCGTCGCGAGCAGGTCGTCGATCTTGGGCATGGGGAATGCTGTGGGCTTTGTCCTGGAATTTATGTTCCTGTAATCAACTACCAATCTGCGTTGGGGCGTGTCCTTCTTCTTCACGAAAAACACGGGACTGCCCCCCACTGCTTTGGATTCTCGGATGAATCCCCGCTTCAAGTTGTGATCTATGAACTCCCTGAGTTCTTGCAGTTCGTCTTCAGACATGGAATACAGTTTTCCAGTCGGCAGCATCGCCCCCGGCAGGAGGTCAATCGTGCAGTCGTAGGGCCGGTGGGAGGCAGCTTGTCCGCTTCCTTCTCGCAGAAGACCTCCAAAAACGCCTTGTACTTGTTGGGTACCGCCTGCACCATGCCTAGGTGTAGCTGCGGGTCATCCTCTCGCCCCTCCTGCCCCTGGCTGGTCCAAATGCAGTGTTCTGCGCAGTAGGAGGAGCAGAAGGTCAATTGCCGCTGGTACCATGCTAATGCCGGGCTGTGCCTATCCAGCCAACTCATGCCCAACACTATGGGCGTGTCCGACAGGTGGGTGACATTGAAGCTGATGACTTCGCAGTGATTTCCAATTTGCAGTACCATAGGCGGCGTTTGCTGTACCACCTGTCCACCCAGTAGCTCCCTGCCATCGACCGTGACAACGTTTAGGGGCATTGTGGCTGGCAGGAGCGCTATGCGATGTAGCTTGATGAAGTCCACTCCTACAAAGTCTGCATTACTACCAGAGTCAATGGTGATAGGGACTTCCAGGGTGTGTCCATTGGGCAGCTGGAGCGATGCGGTGAGTTGCACCACTGGTTTGGGTGGGAGGGGGTCTGTGGGGTGCAAAATCTCTGGGGACTGGGGACTTCCGGAGGCGGCGCGAAACAAGTAATGGCGGTCCTCTTTGCGCTGCGAAGAGGGGCTCCGCAGGAAAGGGTCGTTCGCTGCGGCAAAGCGACGACCCATTAAGATAAACCACGAGCAGAGTGAGCTCGTGGCCGTGGGATCCGGCGGGCACCCAGAGCGACCCCCAAAACGAAGAAGGGACCCCGTAAGGGGCTCCGGAAGCGCGGAGGGGAAGCGGTGCTGTGGATTCATCGCTCTTTCTGCGGGAGTGAAGCTGCGCGGCTGTTGCTGATGAGCGCCGACCTTTCTTCCTTAAGTATTGGACTCTAAATCATCTACTCGTGAGTAAGAAGAGTATTAATTCGGGACTGTAAATTGAAAATTTGGCTGAAAGCGGGAGACGAGAAAAAGGAAGTCCGTCTCCCGGTAGTGCTTAATGATCAAAGGCAAAGGAACTGACAAGCTGGAAGCAATAGAAAGGGATTTTAAAACGGGAAGTATCATGCGTCTGGTGGAGCTAGCAACTGAAGGGAAAGGCAAGCCTTCTTCTTTTTCTCTGCTATTGTGTTGATTTTACTCGGAGACCTTCTCCTTTAGTGGACTTAAAAACTTTAAAAACCCCAGTCCCGGGCTTGCAGGGGGGAAAAGGCTGTTTTGCGGATACATATACAAAGTCGAAATGGATACATAGAGGCATCATTGGAGGATACAATTAAATAACTGTATCTTGCACCTTCAGATAGACTATTGTGGCAATATTGAAAGGGCTCCGCCACTGGAAAAAAGTTTTCTTTAAGGACTATTGTTAATTTATTCAACTGCAGGAACTTTAATGGCGACTGAAACTTTGTTTCTTCTTTCCTGAACTGCAACAATACTCCCTCTAGTGGAGTTTGGGATTTACAAATTCCTGAGAACCAACTTTGTTTTGACTCTCTGTGGTTTGGTTATCTACTTTGAGGCCTGTCTTTCCCATGGAACATTTGACAGCTTGACCTTGAATCCAAAGACAGGTGTGGAATGAGTGGCCCACCAAAAACAAGAGCTGCGTCGAAAGCAGGGAAAGGCCAATTTGTACAAACAACTCTGACTTCTCAGGCTCGCAGATCTTCAGTCCCTGCTGTTTTACAGGGAGCTGTACCCTCAACAACAGCTCCATCTAAGGAAGCTGAACAGCCAACAACTGAGGACATGGCAGCAGGGGGATCTGGCACTCTTTTAGAGGAAATGCTACAACAATTTGCAATTTTGAATAAAAAGGTTGATGACCAAACAGCAAAAATTGACTTAGCCACATCTTCAATTACTAAACTTTCTGAACAGGTGGCTAAGCATTCACAAGACATTGGGAACTTAAAAGATGTTACATCTGAAAATCGGAAATTGGCCGAGGCTGCGAATGAAAAAGCAGGTCAAGCAATTCAGAAAGTGGATGAACTGAAAGGAGAGGTAAGGCCGCTACATAAACATATCAGCGACCAGCAGGCCTACCTGTCTATGGTGGAACTGAGAAACAGGGAAAACAATTTAAGATTACGCTCTATCCCAGAGATTGAGAAAGAGGATTTGACTGGTTTTTTGACAGCAGAATTCTCTAAATTCTGGGGTATAAAGGAAGATACAGATTTTAAAATAACAACTGCATTCAGACTGGGAAGAGTTGCCAGGAAAGACAGGCCTAGAGATTGCTTGATCATTTTAAGGACCAAGCAGGAGAGAGACAAACTTCTTGACCTACATTTCAATAAAGCACTTGAGATCCAGGACAGAAGAGCACAAATCTACAAGGATATCCCTAAACAACTACTGGATCTCAGATCTAACTACACTGACTTAGCTGGACTTCTGAGAGGCAACGGAATACCTTACAGGTGGGAGTTTCCACAAGGCCTATCATTCAACTACAAAGGAAAGAAGATTAAAATCAAAACGAAAGAGGACAGCCAGAAGTTTCTACACGATCACGGAGAAGACCTGCAGAAAGGAGTAGCAGCCCTTTGGCCTCCACCAGAGTCTGGAAAAGAGCCAGCACCCTCGGATTTGGATAAAAAAGAAGACGCCCCATAAAGAGCAACAACAGATTGATACAGGATGTCTCTACAGCTGTATAGTTGGAACATTAATGGCGCAAATTCCCCGGAAAAACGTAAAAGGATTTTTCATATTTTGAAGAAAGAACATTTGGACATAATCTGTCTGCAAGAAACCCACGTGACCAGGCTCCATAGGAAGGTGTTAATAAACAAAAGACTAGGCCAAGAATTTATTTCATCAGACAGAGTTAAAAAGAGAGGCGTGGTGATCTACGCAAAGGAGAATTTATCACCAAAATTTTTGTTTAAAGATGAACAAGGAAGAATCCTGGCAATTGAAATACAAATCCAAGGAGAAAAAGTTTTGATATTAGGAATCTACGCACCAAACGAGGGGAAATCAGAATTTTACAAGAAGCTACATGAGACATTACTGGACTATCTGGACTATTCTAATATTATTATGATGGGAGACATGAATGGGGTCGTCTCTACCTATATGGATAAGTCACACAACCAGAACCTGACTAAGGATGGAAGACTACCAAAAACTTTCTTCGAACTAACCGACAATATGGATTTGATTGATTTATGGAGGACGAGAAACCCCCTAGGCAAAGAAGGAACCTTCTTTTCTGAGGCCCACCTGTCATGGACAAGAATCGACCAAATTTGGACAACTAGAGGGCTGGCACCTAAGACTACAAGAGTAGAAATCTGCCCAAAGACTTGCTCCGACCACAACGCTCTGAAAATGGAAATGAGATTTACTACTGCCGATTCCTTCAGATGGAAAATGAATGACAACCTGCTAAGAGATCAAGAGATCGTAAAGAAGGCCCAAAAAGCTTTAAAGGACTATTTCAAAATTAACTTGAATACCTCGGTGGAAAAAAGAACAATCTGGGACGCAAGTAAAGCTGTCATGAGAGGGTTTCTGATACAACAGAATACGATTAAGAAAAAACTCTGGAATGGGAAAAAGGACAAGATATTAGAGAAGATAAGAGATGGAGAGAAAAAATTAAGACTGAATCCAAAATCAAAAGAGATTCTAAGAGAAATTAAATTCCACCAGTCACAATATACGAAATTGATCAACCAAGAAGTGGAATGGAAAATCAAACAAATGAAACAAAGATCTTTTGAATCTGCGAATAAATGTGGGAAACTGCTAGCTTGGCAGTTGAAAAAGAGACAAAAATTAAATTATGTTACCAATCTAGAAGTTGAAGGGAAAAATATTCAGAAACCGGGAGAAATTAGAAAGTGTTTCCAGAAATATTTTAAAAAACTGTATACACAAGGGTCCGAGGAAGTAGCCGAGATAGAACAATTCTTGAAAGACAATGGCCTACCAGAACTATCTTTGGAGAAGAGATCAATCTTGAATTGTAAAATAACACAACAGGAAATCGAGGATGCCATTCAGAATATGCAGCTAGGCAAATCTCCAGGCCCTGATGGACTTACCTCCAAGTACTACAGGATGTTAAAAGACTACTTGATACAACCGTTAATGGAGGTTTGCAACCAGATTATGGGGGGAGGGAGGGCACCAGATACGTGGAAAGAAGCATTCATCACACTGATACCTAAAGTGGAAACTGAAAAGACTCAACTTAAGAACTACCGTCCCATCTCACTCCTAAACGTGGATTACAAAATATTTGCAGATATTTTGGCTAATAGATTCAAAAAAGTATTAAACGAAGTAATCCATAAGGACCAAGCTGGCTTTCTCCCAGGTAGACATTTGTTTGATAACACTAGGAATATTATCGATATTCTGGAACTTTTACAAACAAATATTAACACTAAAGCAGTGTTAATTTTTATTGATGCGGAGAAGGCCTTTGACAACATTTCTTGGAAATTTATGAAGAAAAACCTGGAAGGGATGGGAGTGGGAAGGGGGTTTGAGAATGGAATAGAAGCAATCTATTCAGAACAAAAAGCTAAGTTGATAGTGAACAATGTGGTTACAGAAGAACTCCATATTGAAAAAGGAACACGTCAGGGGTGCCCCCTTTCCCCTTTACTGTTTATTTCAGTCCTGGAGGTTTTGCTGAACATGATAAGGAAGGATCGGCAGGTACAAGGAATACGGGTCGGAGCGAAACAATATAAACTGAAAGCATTTGCAGATGACTTGGTCTTAACATTACAGGAGCCAGAATCTAGTACAAAAAGAGTTTTGGAATTGATTCAGAAATTTGGTCGGGTGGCGGGTTTTAAGCTGAACAAACAAAAAACTAAGGTGTTAGGGAAAAACTTGACAGCTACTGAAACAGAGGGGTTTCAGAAGGAAACAGAACTAAATATTGTTAAAAAAGTGAAATACCTGGGCGTCAATGTTTCTTCCAAGAACTTGAATTTATTTAAAGATAATTATGAGAAATGTTGGTCAGAAGTGAAAAAAGATCTAGAAATTTGGTCAAGATTGAAACTATCCTTGTTAGGCCGAATTGCAGCTATAAAAATGAACGTTTTGCCAAAAATGTTGTTTTTGTTTCAAGCCTTGCAGATTGTGGACAGAGTGGATTGTTTTGGAAAGTGGCAGAAGGATATCTCTAAATTTGTCTGGCAGGGCAAAAAGCCCCGAATAAAGTTTAAAATACTAACTGATGCAAAGGAGAGAGGGGGGTTTGCCCTGCCGGACTTAAGGTTATATTATGAAGCTGCGGCCTTCTGCTGGATGAAAGATTGGATTCTGTTAGAAAACACTGATGTCCTAGATCTGGAAGGCTTTAATAACTCGTTAGGTTGGCATGCATATTTGTGGTATGACAAGGCAAAAACATATGGAATGTTTAAAAACCATATTGTCAGAAAAGCAATATTTATGGTCTGGAAAAAATACAAAGACTTATTGGAAAGCAAAACTCCGAGGTGGATATCACCAATAGAGGCCAAGGCTCGGAAAAAACCCAATATGGAGGCCTGCTGGCCGAAGTATTGGGAAATAATAGAAAACATTGGAGGTAATTGGAGGTTGCAGAGCTTTGAAAAACTAAAAGGTAAGGTGCAAGATTGGTTACACTATGCCCAAATTAATGAGGTCTTTAAGCTAGACAAAAAAACAGGATTCCAGGTGGAAAAATCGAAACTTGAGACAGAGTTGTTAGAACCAAAGACCAAGTTACTATCGAGAATGTATAACTTGCTGCTTAAATGGAACACTCAGGATGAGACAGTTAAATCAGCTATGATAAAATGGGCTCAGGACATTGGTTATAATATCATGTCTGAAGATTGGGAGAGGTTATGGACCACCGGTATGAAGTTTACTGCATGTAATGCTCTGAAAGAAAATATTATGAAAATGGTATACAGGTGGTACATGACCCCGGTCAAGCTGGCTAAGATATACCATTTGTCCGATAATAAATGTTGGAAGTGTAAGGAAGCTGAGGGGACATTCTTTCACCTTTGGTGGACTTGTCCAAGATTGAAGGCCTTCTGGGAAATGATCTATAACGAGTTAAAAAAGGTGTTTAAATACACCTTCCCCAAGAAACCGGAGGCCTTTCTTCTGGGCATTGTCGGCCAGAAGGTGCTAAAGAAGGATAGAACTTTTTTTATGTATGCTACTACAGCAGCAAGAATTCTTATTGCCAAGCATTGGAAGACTCAAGATTTGCCCACACTGGAGGACTGGCAGACGCAATTGATGAACTACATGGAACTAGCTGAGATGACTGCAAGGATCCGAGATTTGGGAGAAGAAGCAATGGAGGAGGATTGGAAAAAATTTAAGGACTATTTGCAAAAGTATTATAAGTTATATGAATCTTAAGATGCCGTATGACTTGGAATGTTAGCCCCAGCAACGAAAGTGGATTATATATGAAATTGGATAATATTTATGAAAGAATCAAAGTTTAAATGGGTAAAAATGATAATATGCTATATTCTTAGAGTAATTGGAAAACAAGAGATTTAAACTTAAACTGCAATTGAAAGTACAAAGAAACACATGAAACAAGGTTATAACTTGCTGATAACTTTATTGTCAAGAATGCATTATGTGGGAGATGTGGGGAAGTCCGATAGAAATCTGAAATAAGTTGTTGAAATGGTTGTGATTTTCTCTTTTTTCTTTCTTTCTACCTTCTATGTTCTTTCTTTTTTCTGTTTTATCTGTAATTTGGAAAAAGATGCAATAAAAATTATTTAAAAAAAACAAACAAAATCTCTGGGGACTGCTTCACTGATTCGCCTGGCTGGGCCCCAGTGCCTCTGCCTCCAACCAGGCTTCGTCGTTTCCCTGCAGCTGTTCCCCCTGCTGAACTGCTCCCCTTACTGTTGCTGAGGCTGCAGTGTGCTTCTGGATCCTCTGGGGACACTCTTTGGCCATGTGCTGTGCACTGTCGCAGATAAAACACTTCCTGTTCCCTCTAGGAGCCTTCGCCTTGACTGCTCCTGGTGGTTGGGCTCCGGTTGCTGTCTGAGCCCTGGCACCACCTTTCTCCATCGGCTCTTCTCCCCCCCCCCCCAGTGGAGGCGTGGATTGCGCGTGCCCTGTCTCCCTGGGTAGGAAGGGAGTTGTTCTGGCTGGTGTGCGTGCCATACGTCCCTCATCCCTGCTCCAAGGGCGTTCTTCCAGGCGCACTCCTATCGCCAGCGCTCTCTGGACGACTTCTGTGGTACTGTTAGGTCTCTCCCCCCTCGCCAGCTCATCTTTCACGGCCCCATTTAGCCCCTCCCAGAACAGATCCCTCACGTCAGCTGAGTCCTTCTCCCAGCCCAGCACATTAACTAGCGCAAAAAAGCGGGAGTGATATTGTCTCACCGTGGCTCTGCCTTGCTTCAGCCCGTGCATTTCCCTCCTGGCCACATCCACATCTACCGTTGATTTAAAACAAGAGTCCATAGCCTCGATAAATGCTTTTGAATCTTGGAGGGCGGGATTATTTTCGCGCCATAAATTGCGCAGCCACGATTTAGCTTCCCCATGCAGATGAGTTATTATGAAGCCTACTTTCTCCTCCTCATCTCTAAAGTCTTTCCAAAGCAAATTGAGCGCGAAAACTATGTCTGCTCTGAAGTTAGGATACTGCTCCAGGTTCCCGTCGAAATGGGCTACGATGCTGCCCCCCGTTTCCCGAGGCCAACTCCCTCCGGCTTGGGTCCTGGCAGCCCCTCTTTGCCCCAACGTTCCCACCTGGCTTGCAGATCTCGACAGCGCGCTTCTGCTTCCTCTTCTCTCTTTCTGGAGGTTTCTACTTCAGTGTAAAGCCTCGTGACTGCTTCTTGCAGCGCTGCCACCTTCTCCTCCGTAGTCATCTTTGCCTATCTTCGTGAGCTCGCAAAAAAATTTTTTATGGAGACGGAGCTTACTGTCAGAGCTGCCCTAAGTCCCAGCTCACAAAGGACCAACGCCACTTCGTTGTTATATACAAAAGTCTTTATTGAAGTTCAGTTTGTCTTTCACATCAGCAGCGTGCAGCTCTACGTCTGAAACTCTAGACCGCTGAAGCTCCGTCTGAATCTCCTCCCCCCATACACAAGTTTAAGACTCTAGCCTTGCTCCACCTCTTCCTTTGCTCTTTCCTCCTCTGGGCCCTCCTGCCAGCTGGGTTCTCGCCCTTCCTAGACTCATCTGACGCTGAGTCCCCTGAGTCTTCCCCCTGCCTCCGGCGGGCTTTAGGACCTGGTTCCCCATCCGGGCTTTCTGCTGTCCCACGCGCCTGTGCATTTGAACTTGGCGCGCACGCCCAGCCGGCAACCTTCCTCCTGACCGTTACACTGCTCCTGTCACTGCTTCCCCCTTCTGGGAGGCTAGCTGGACCTGACTCATCATCTCTCCCTGCTGGAGAAGATGCTGCCCCTGACACCTGGGACTCTTCCCCCCCACTATGCTCTGGTGGGGAAGCTGGTCCTGATCTCCAGCTGCTGCTTTGGGAGTCCCCGCTGGCCCCTTGTTTCTGGTGTGTTCCCCCTGGGACCCCCCTTGCCCTGACCATAGGCGCCTCCTTCTGGGAATCTTCTGATTCGCTGGAGAAGCTCATGGAATCTCTCGGGTCACTGCCGTACTCCCCTACACTGCCCTCAGATCCTTCCTCTTCGCTCTCCATCTCCTCTCTCCCCTGTGCCTCTGCTCCTGAGCCCCTGACAGCTTATTTCAAGTCGGGTTCTTTGGTGTTAATGCACATTGACCCAGAAATCGTAAAGTGTGTGTAATGAGACCAAAATAACAAAACACCTTCATTTCGCTTCCATATGCATAGAAAGAAGACGAATAAGCTTTGATTAGACTTATTTCAATTCGCATGGTGTTTTTTGGGTGAGCACCGGAAGCACCCCCAACTAAAGAAACAAGGTGTTTTGGGTTCCACCAGCATAAAAAGAAGATGATAAAAGTCTTATTGGGTTTATTTCATATTGGTGTTTTTGGGGTTAGAATGCACATTCACCCAAAAATCGCAGAATGACAAGTTTTTTATCAGCCGAAATCAAGCATAGGTGTTTTGGTTCCATCTCAATAGACGGAGAATAAATAGGCTTGGATTGTTCTTTCTGTGGTTATTCACCCCGACCCTAACCCTAACCCTAACCCTAACCCTAACCTTAACCCTAACCCTAACGCTAACCCCAACCCTAATCCTAATCCTAACCCCAACCCCAACCCCAACCCTACCCCTACCCCTAACCCTAACCCTAACCCTAACCTTAACCCTAACCCTAACCGCAACCCTAAACCTAAACCTAACCCTAACCCTAGCAAAGCGAATTGTAATAAGCCTAAACAAAGCCAAGCAGGTTGTTTTGTGTTACAGCTACATAGAAAGAAGAATCTTGGATTTCACTTATTTCAAGTCGTTTTCTTTGGAGTTAATGCACATTGACCCAGAAATAGCAAAGTGTATGTGTCAGGGGCTGCCTCAGGTCTCAGCTCACAAAAGACCAACGCCAAGCTCTTCTTATATACAAGGATGTTTATTGCAGTTCATTATTGGTTCCACAACCGAGGCGCGCAGCCCTGCGTCTCTAACGTCAGACATTTGAAGTCCCCTCTGAATCGGTCCCGCCTCTGCACCAACTTAAGAGGCTTGTGCTAGACCACCTCTTCCTGTCTTTCCTTTTCCGCAGGGTCTTTCTGCCCCCCTGGGTTCCTTCCCTCCTGCTCTCTCCTGAAGCGGATTCCCCAGACGCCTGTTCCCCCCTCCTTCGTGCTTTGGGGCTAGGCTCCTCCTCCGGGCTTTCTCCATTTCCGCGCGCCTCCACATTTGAACTTGGCGCGCGTTCGCTACCCCTGACCTTCCTTTTGACACTTACACTACTCCCTGTACTACTCTCCGCCTCTTCCGGCAGGACGTCCTGCCCCGATCTCCTTCCCCTGTCTCTTTCCTGCTCCGCTCCGTGTGTCACACTGGGAACTCCCCTCTCTTCCCTTCGTTCCTGCTGGGAAGCCGGTCCCGATCTCCCACTCCCGCTCGGGGTCTCCCTGCTGCTTCCCTGCTCCTGGCAGGTCCCCCTGTGACCCCCCTTGTCCTGACTAGGGGCGCCCCCTCCTGAGAATCCTCCGATTCACTTGAGAGACTCATGGAAGATCTCAAGTCATTGTCATCCTCTTCCTCACTGTCCTGGGATTCTTCCTCGTCGCTCTCCGTCTCCTCCCTCACCTGTGCCTCTGTCTCTGAACCCCTGACAGTATGTAATGAAACCAAAATAACACAACACCTTCTTTTTGCTTCCGTATGCGTAGAAAGAAGACGAAGAAGCTTTGATTGGACTTATTTCAATTCGCATGGTGTTTTTTGGGTGTGCACCAGAATCACACCCAACCAAAGCAAAAAGGTGTTTTGGGTTCCACCTACATAAAAGAAGATGCTAAAGCCCTGATTGGGCTTATTTCAAATTGGTGTTTTTTTGGTTAGAATGCACATTCACCCAAAAATCGCAGAATGACATGTTTTTTATCAGCCGAAATCAAGCGTAGGTGTTTTGGTTCCATCTCAATAGAAGGAGGACAAATAAGCTTGGATTGTTCTTTCGGTGGTCATTCACCCGAACCCGAACCCGAACCCGAACCCGAACCCGAACCCGAACCCGAACCCTAACCCTAACCCTAACCCTAACCCTAACCCTAACCCTAACCCTAACTCTAACCCTAACCCTAACCCTAGAGTTAGAGTTAGAGTTAGGGTTAGGGTTAGGGTTAGGTTTAGAATTAGGGTTAGGGTTAGGGTTAGGGTTAGGGTTAGGGTTAGGGTTAGGGTTAGGGTTAGGGTTAGGGTTAGGCTCAGGGTGAATGACCACCGAAAGAACAATCCAAGCTTATTTGTCCTCTGTTTATTGAGATGGAACCAAAACACCTATGCTTGATAACCCTAGCAAAGAGATGGGTACTAAGCCTAAACAAAGCCAAACAGGTTGTTTTGGGTTCCAGCTACATAGAAAGAAGAATCTTGAATTTCGCTTATTTCAAGTCGTGTTTTTTGGTGTTAATGCACATTGACCCAGAAATCGCAAAGTGTGTGTAATGAAACCAAAATAACACAACACCGTCTTTTTGCTTCCATATGCGTAGAAAGAAGATGAATAAGCTTTGATTGGTCTTATTTCAATTCGCATGGTGTCAGGGGTTCAGGAGCAGAGGCGAGGGCAAGGGAGGAAACAGAGAGCGAGGGGGAGGAGGCAGAAGAAAAGATGAGTGATGACGACGACCCGAGATCTCCGAGTCTTTCCAGTGAATCAGAAGATTCACAGAAAGGAGCACCAGTGGCTAGGGCAAGGGGGGAGACTAGGGGGACACCCCAGGAAGATAGAGCCAGAGGGGACTCAGAGGGGAGCAGTTGGAAATCGGGACCAGCGTCACCGCCAGAGAGCAGGGAAGAGGAAAAGCGCCAGGGATCAAGCGCTGGCAGCTCACAACAGGAGGGAGGGCACGAGTCAGGAGTGGCCACACCTCCATCGGGGAGCGAAGAGACGGTTAGATGGAAAGTGGAAGGTTGGGCGCGCGCGCCAAGTTCAAATGCACAGGAAGGTGGCGCAGTAGGCAGCCCGGAGAGGGAGCCAGGTCCTAAAGCCCGGCGCAAGGAGGTAGGAGGGTCCGGGGGGTCCGCGTCAGAGGAATCCCGGAAGGAAGAGACCCCGGGGGCAGAGGGACCCAGAGAAGAACAGTCAGGCGGAAAAGGTGGAGCAGGGATAGGATATTAAATTGGTGCACAAGGGGCGGAGATTCAAACGAAGCTTCGCCGATCTAAGCATAAGACGTAGAGTTGCACGCAGCAGCTTGAGAATGGAAACCGTAACTCAATAAAGACTTTTAATTAATGATCGCTGGCTGGCGTGATCCTCTGTGAGCTAGGATCTGGGAGCAACCCTGACAGTAAGCTTCGTCTCACTAAATTGTGGGCATCCACGGCCTCGCGGAGAGGAGAGAAAGCGGGTGCCTACTGACGAGCTCACGAACGGCAGACAATATGACGGCCGAACAGCAAATAGCAGAACTCAGAGAAGCAGTATCACGACTGAATGCCGAGGCTCTGGCATCCAGGAAGAGAGAGGAGGACGCAGCTGCCGCCTACAGGGATCTCCAGGTCAGGTTGGAAGTGCTTACGAAGCAAGGGCAACAGACCCCCAAACCGGAGGGGATTGGGTTGGGGAGACGCACAGGCGGTCTGGTCTCTCACTTTGATGGGAATTTGCAACAGTACCCCAACTTTAGAGCAGATGTAATGTGTGCACTGCAACTGCTGCACAAAGACTTTAGAGATGAAGAAGAGAAGGTGGGGTTCATCATGTCACATTTGCATGGAGATGCTAAAGCATGGCTGCGCAATTTGTGGAGAGATAAGGATCCTGCGCTCCAAAATGCGGATGCCTTTATTAAAGCGATGGATGGGTGTTTTTTATCAAGCATTGACGTGGATCTTGCCCGGAAGGAGGTGCATGGACTAAGGCAAGGGAGAGCCAGCGTAAGGCAGTACCATGCCCGCTTTTTCGCTTTGGTCAGTGCCCTGGAATGGGACAGAGATTCAGCCCCTGTAAGAGACCTGTTTTGGGAGGGATTGCACAGTTCGGTTAAAGATGAAATTGCAAGGGGGGAGAGACCCCGGACCACGCAGGAGATCGTTCAGAGGGCGCTGGCGGTGGGGGTGCGGCTGGAAGAACGTCCGTGGAGCAGGGACGAAGGGCGTGGAGGGCGCGAACCAGCCAGGGGCTCCTCCTTCCTTCCCAGAGAAGCAGCGCGTGCGCAATCCACGCCTCCGCCCGGAGGAGGGGCGGAACCTATGGAGGTGGGAGGTGCAAGGGCTCAGTCAGCAGCCAGAGCCCTAGCACCGGCAGCAGTGAAAGCGAAGCCTCCTAGAGGGAACAGGAAGTGTTACATCTGTGAGGAGCCAGGGCATATGGCGAAAGAGTGTCCCCGGAGGTTCCACAAGCACACTGCAGCCTCAGCAATGGTAACTGCAGCAACGCAGCAAGGAGAACCACAGCAGGGAAACGACGCAGTCTGGCTGGAGGAAGAGGCACTGGGACCCAGCCAGACGTCTCAGTGAAGCAGTCCCCAGAGATTTTACAGCCCATGGACCCCCTCCCGCCCAAACCAGTAGTAAGGCTCACCGCGTCTCTCCAGCTGCCCAATGGGATCACCCTAGACGTGCCAATCACCATCGACTCGGGAAGCAATGCGGACTTCATAGGGCAAGATTTTGTCGACAGGCACGCTATACAGTTACTGCCTGCCACGCTGCCCCTGCAGGTTGTCACGGTGGATGGCAGGGAGCTGCTGGGGGGGGCAAGTGGTGAAGCAAACGCCACCAATGGTGATGCGACTTGGGAATCACAGGGAAGTCATCAGCTTCAACGTTACTCAACTGTCGGACACGCCCATTGTATTGGGCATGAGTTGGCTGGACAAGCACAGCCCGACGCTGGCTTGGTACCAGAGGCAGCTAACCTTCAGCTCTTCCTTTTGCGCTGAACACTGCATCGTGCCCCGGCAGGACGGGGAGGATGAGGAGTCACAGCTGCAGCTCGGCACGCTGCAGGCGGTTCCCCACAAGTACGCAGAATTTTTGGAGGTGTTCTGCGAGAAGGAGGCAGACAGGCTACCCCCCCACAGACCATATGACTGCAAGATTGAACTGCTGCCGGGGGCGACGCTGCCCAAAGGGAAGCTGTATTCCATGTCTGAGGACGAACTGCAGGACCTCAAGGAGTTCATAGACCATAATTTGGAGCGCGGTTTCATCAGAGAGTCCAAGGCAGCGGGGGGCAGTCCGGTATTCTTTGTTAAGAAGCGAGACACGCCCCAAAAAAGACTCGTAGTGGACTACCGCATTTTGAACAGTGTGACCAAGCCATCGGACTTCCCCATGCCCCGAATCGACGACCTCCTCGCAAAAGTACGCAAGGGCAGCGTGTTCACCAAGTTGGACCTGCGAGGGGCGTACAACCTCATTCGCATGCGGGAAGGAGATGAGTGGAAGACAGCCATGTTCACGCCCCTGGGCACCTACGAATATAGAGTTATGCCTTTTGGATTGCAAAATGGCTCCCACGTTTTTCAAGCTTTCATGCATCACGTGTTAGCGGGGCTCCTCTACAAGACGTGCGTCTGTTTCTTGGATGACATCCTGATCTTCTCGGAATCGCAGCAGGAGCATGACAGACACGTCAGGGAAGTGCTGAGCAGGCTACAGCAACATAGGCTTTACGCCAAGCTGGAGAAGTGCCAATTCGACGTAACGGAGGTGGATTTCCTGGGCTACAAGTTGTCTGACAAGGGGCTCGCCATGGACAGCGCCAAGGTTCGAGCGGTGTTGGATTGGAAAAGCCCACACAACCGGAAGGAGGTCCAACGGTTTGTCGGCTTCGCGAACTTCTATCGCAAGTTTATCAAAGGCTTTGCTATGCAGACAGCAGCCATCACGGACACGCTCAGCTCCAAGAAAAAGAAGTTCATCTGGACAGCGCAGGCAGAGCAGTCCTTTCAGGCACTCAAGCGTCTCTTCGCATCGGAAGAACAGCTGCTTCATGTCAACCCCAGCAGGCCGATGAGGGTTGAAACAGACGCCTCAGACAGAGCCGTCGGAGCAGTCCTGCTGCAGAAGGACCCGCAGGGGGTTTGGAGGCCGGGAGCGTTTTACTCCAGGAAGCTCAGCAAGTCCGAACAGAACTACACCATCTGGGACAGGGAGTTGCTGGCCATTCATGCAGCATTCAAAGCATGGAGGCACTTCCTGATCGGAGCCAAGCACACGGTGCAGGTCTGCACAGACCACAAGAATCTGGAGCACTGGCGCACGGCACAGTTCCTGAACCAGAGGCAAATACGTTGGGCTGAGTTCTTTGCGAACTTCGACTTCCGAATAGAGTATGTCCCGGGGGACACCAACATCATGGCGGATGCTCTCTCCCGTAAGCCACAGTATCTGGAGGAGGCAACGCCAGCGACTGCCATGCACATCTTCGCACCGACAGTGTGGGTGTGCGCTGCGGCAACAGTTGACTTGGAGGCGGTGCGATGAGCGTTGCAGGATGACTCCTTCGCGCAAGCAAAGATGGCAGAGGTGCACAGGGGCACGGCAGCGACCGACGAGTTCCAACTGCGAGATGGATTGCTCCTCCATAAAGGGGCCATCTACGTGCCGGGGGACGAACTTCGCGCCAAGGTACTGCAGCAGCTGCACGACGCGCCCACTGCCGGGCACTTTGGCAAGGAGAAGACGGTGGAATTAGTCGCCAGAGATTTCTGGTGGCCCGGAATGAGAGGGGAAGTCGCGGACTACGTGGCGAGGTGTGACACCTGCCAGAGGGCCAAACCAGTACACAGACCGCCGGCCGGACTGCTAGAACCGCTGCAAACTCCGTGCGAACCATGGGAGAGAGTGGCCCTGGACTTTGTCACGGATCTGCCCAGCTCGAGGGGCAAGACGGCCGTGCTGGTGGTGGTGGACTTGTTCTCCAAGATGGCACATTTCATTCTGTGTGCGAAGGTGGCCACGGCGGAACAAACCGCCAAACTGTTCATAGATCACGTGTTCAAGGTTCACGGTCTGCCGCGGTCTATTCTGTCCGACCGAGGGCGACAGTTCATCTCGAACTTCTGGCAGAAGCTGATGGGCTTCCTGAACGTCAAGATCAACCTGGCGTCGGCTAGACACCCGCAGACCAACGGGCAAGCGGAGCGGGTCAATGCCATCATGCAGCAGTACCTGAGATGCTATGCGAATCAACAGCCTGCGACGTGGGTGGATTACCTGCCTCTCGCCGAGTTCGCCTACAACAACACGAAGCACGTGTCCACGGGGGTCACGCCGTTCTTCGCCAACAACGGGAGGCACCCCAGAACCTTCCCGGGACTGGAAAGACTGGGGGAGGGGGAGCCGCAGACAGCAGATGCGTTCGCGTCGGAGTTGCAGGAGGTCCACGATCAGCTGCGGTGGCACCTGGAGCTGGCTAAACACGCATACAAGGTACAAGCGGACAAGCACAGAAGGGTTGGCGAAGAGATCCAGGTGGGAGACTGGGTCTGGTTAGCAGCCCAAGCAGTGCCGGCCAGGTCGTTGGCGAAGAAGAAACTAGGGCATAAACAACTGGGGCCCTACCAAGTCGAAGAGCAGGTCAACCCGGTGGCTTTCAGGCTGGCGCTTCCGGAGGGCTCCAGGATGCATCCGGTGTTCCACAGATCGGTGCTCACTCCCTACAAGGCACCGCACAGGTTTCAGGAACCAGGAACGGCGCCGAGTCCGCTCCGAGAGAGAACCGGGCAAAGGGGAGTGGCACAGGAGGTGCGCATCAACGAAGTCACGGAGATTTTGGACTCCAGATGGGGGGAAGAGGGGGTAGAATACCTTCTCGCTAAGGAGGGCACCCCGGCCAGTGCCAACAGCTGGGTGCCGGGCTACGCTTTAGACGAACCTCTGCTCAAGGAAGAGTTTCATGCCCTTTTCCCACATAGGCCAATGCCAGCAGACTTTTTCGACGACTGGCTTTTCACGCCCACGCGTTCAGCCAGCACGTTCCGGGGGTTCGACTCGGATGAGGAACCGACACGAGACGCCCGTTCCCCGGAGGGGTCACCCTCGGGATCTGCTTCAGAACCCTCGTATTGGTGGGATGATCGACCAGAGGAGCAGTTCCGCAGAAAGTGGCTGGAGGGTCCAGGACGAACAACGTCTCCAGGAGGAAGCGAGGGAGAGACGGACATGGACGTTTTCGGGGACGACCCGGGTTTCGAGCACGGCGGCACAGAGATGGAAGCAGAGGTGACCGTCGCCGACGAGAGCAGGGAGGAAGAACCGGAAGACTTCAGATGGAGGCGCGCCACGGGAAGCGAACTGTACCCGACATTCGTCCCCTTGACACGGCAGCACCCAGCTCCCGCACCGGAAGGAGGGGAGGGGGGAAGAGGGGGCTTCAAGGGGGGGATGGATGTCAGGGGTTCAGGAGCAGAGGCGAGGGCAAGGGAGGAAACAGAGAGCGAGGGGGAGGAGGCAGAAGAAAAGATGAGTGATGACGATGACCCGAGATCTCCGAGTCTTTCCAGTGAATCAGAAGATTCACAGAAAGGAGCACCAGTGGCTAGGGCAAGGGGGGAGACTAGGGGGACACCCCAGGAAGATAGAGCCAGAGGGGACTCAGAGGGGAGCAGTTGGAAATCGGGACCAGCGTCACCGCCAGAGAGCAGGGAAGAGGAAAAGCGCCAGGGATCAAGCGCTGGCAGCTCACAACAGGAGGGAGGGCACGAGTCAGGAGTGGCCACACCTCCATCGGGGAGCGAAGAGACGGTTAGACGGAAAGTGGAAGGTTGGGCGCGCGCGCCAAGTTCAAATGCACAGGAAGGTGGCGCAGTAGGCAGCCCGGAGAGGGAGCCAGGTCCTAAAGCCCGGCGCAAGGAGGTAGGAGGGTCCGGGGGGTCCGCGTCAGAGGAATCCCGGAAGGAAGAGACCCCGGGGGGCAGAGGGACCCAGAGAAGAACAGTCAGGCGGAAAAGGTGGAGCAGGGATAGGATATTAAATTGGTGCACAAGGGGCGGAGATTCAGACGAAGCTTCGCCGATCTAAGCATAAGACGTAGAGTTGCACGCAGCAGCTTGAGAATGGAAACCGTAACTCAATAAAGACTTTTAATTAATGATCGCTGGCTGGCGTGATCATCTGTGAGCTAGGATCTGGGAGCAACCCTGACACATGGTGTTTTTTGGGTGTGCACCGGAATCACCCCCAACCAAAGCAAAAAGGTGTTTTGCGTTCCATCTACATAAAAAGAAGATGATAAAGCTCTGATTGGGCTTATTTCAAAATGGTGTTTTGGGGGTTAGAATGCATGTTCACTCAAAAATCGCAGAGTGACATTTTTGTTATCAGCCCAAATCAAGCATAGGTGTTTTGTTTCCATCTCAATAGAAGGAGGACAAATAAGCTTGGATTGTTCTTTCGGTGGTCATTCACCCTAACCCTAACCCTAACCCTAACCCTAACCCTAACCCTAACCCTAACCCTAACCCTAACCCTAACCCTAACCCCAACCCTAACCGCAACCCCAACCCTAACCATAACCCTAACGCTAACCCCAACCCTAACCCTCAACCTAACCCTAACCCTAATCCTAATCCTAACGCTTACCCTAACCCTAACCGCAACCGCAACCCTAACCCTAACCCTAACCCTAACCCTAACCCTAACCCTAACCCTAACCCTAATCTTAACATTAACCCTAACCCTAGCAATGCGAAGTGTAATAAGCCTAAACAAAGCCAAACAGGTTGTTTTGTGTTCCAGCTACATAGAAAGAAGAATATTGGATTTCGCTTATTTCAAGTCGTGTTCTTTGGTTTTAATGCACATTGACCCAGAAATCGCAAAGTGTTTGTAATGAGACCAAAATAACGCAACACCGTATTTTCGCTTCCATATGCGTAGAAAGAAGACGAATAAGCTTTGATTGGTCTTATTTCAATTCGCATGGTGTTTTTTGGGAATCACCCCCGACCAATGCAAAAAGGTGCTTTGGGTTCCATCTACATAAAAAGAAGATGATAAAGGTCTGATTTCAAATTGGTGCTTTTGGGTTTAGAATGCACATTCACTGAAAAATCGCAGAGTGACATGTGTGTTATCAGCCCAAATCAAGCATGGGTGTTTTGGTTAGATCTCAATAGAAAGAGGACAAATAAACTTGGATTGTTCTTTCGGTGGTCATTCACCCTAACCCTAATTCTAACCCTCACCCTCACCCTCACCCTAACCCTAACCCTAACCCTGACCCTGACCCTGACCCTGACCCTGACCCTAACCCTAACCCCGACCCTAACCCTAACCCTAACCCTAACCCTAACCCTAATAATAATAATAATAAATTTTATTTATATCCCGCTCTCCCCAGCCGAAGCCGGGCTCAGGGCGGCTAACAACAATCAAAATAGTCCAACATTTTAAAACATTCATTATAAAATTAATTAAATCAAATTAAAATCAAATTAATGGCAACCATCAAGCAAAGTTTTGTGCAGATTGCCAGAGGAGGGGGTCAGGCTGCGCCCTGACAAAAGGCCTGGTGGAACAGCTCTGTCTTGCAGGCCCTGCAGAAGGATGTCAGGTCCTGCAGTGCCCTAGTCTCTTGTGACAGAGTGTTCCACCAGATTGGAGCCACGGCCGAGAAAGCCCTGGCTCTAGTTGAGGCCAACCTAACCTCTCTGTGGCCTGGGATCTTTAGGGTGTTTTTATTTGCAGACCGTAAATTTCTCTGTGGGACATACCAGGAGAGGCAGTTCCATAGGTACGAGGGTCCTAGGCCGTATAGGGCTTTAAAGGTTAAAACCAGCACCTTAAACCTGATCCTGTACTCCACCGGGAGCCAGTGCAGCTGGTATAGTACCGGATGGATATGATCTCACAGCGAAGACCCCATAAGGAGTCTCGCCGCGGCATTCTGCACCCGCTGGAGTTTCTGGGTCAGTCTCAAGGGCAACCCCACGTAGAGCGAGTTACAATAATCCAGTCTGGAGGTGACCGTCGCGTGGATCACAGTGGCTAGGTCAGGGCGAGAGAGATAAGGAGCCAACTGCTAAGCTTGGCGGAGATGAAAAAATGCCGCTGTCAGGGGTTCAGGGACAGAGGCACAGCGGAAACAGGAGATGGAGAGCGAATGGGAAGAATCTGAGGACAGCGGGGGGGAGAATGACAGTGATCCGAGGGATTCCATGAGGCTCTCCAGCGAATCAGAGGATTCCCAGAAGGGGGCGCCGGTGGTCAGGACAAGGGGGGTCCCAGGGGGGACGCACCAGAAGCAAGGGGCCAGCGGGACTCCCAAAGCGGCAGCTGGAGATCAGGACCAGCTTCCCCACCAGAGCGTAGCAGGGGGGGGAAGGTTCCCGTGTGTCAGGGCCAGCGTCTCCTCCAGCAGGGAGAGGAGATGAGTCAGGGCTGACCACGCCTCCATCAGAGAAGGGGGGAATGGAGGGGAGGTCAGAACCAGCTAACCTCCCGGAAGAGGAGGAAAGCAGTGACAGGAGTAGTGTAACGATCAGAAGGACGGTTGGGAGCTGGGCGCGCGCGCCAAGTTCAAATGTACAAGCGCGGGGGACAGCAGAGAGCCCGGATTGGGAACCAGGTCCTAAAGCCCGCCAGAGGGATAGAGAACAATCCGGGGAATCAGCGTCGGAAGAGTCTAGGAAGGGAGAAACCCCAGCGGGCAGGAGGACCCGGCGGAAGAGAGAACAAAGAAGGAGGTGGAGCAAGGCAAGGGTCTTAAACTGGTGTCGGGGAGGGACGGACTCAGACGGAGCTTCAACGGTCTAGGGTTTCAGACGTAGGGCTGCGCGCCGCGGCTGTCAAACCGAAAATGAACTTCAATAAAGACTTCTGTATATAAAGAGAAACTGGCGTTGGTCCTTTGTGAGCTGGGACCTGAGGCAGCCCTGACAGCCGCCTTTGTTATAGCTGTAATCTGCGCCTCCATAGAGAGGGAGGTATCGAAGATTACACCCAAACTCTTAACGGACGATGCTGGCACTAATTGCACCCCCGCAAGAGATGGGAGTTGCCCCCTCAATCCCATATCGCTCCGTCCCAGCCAGAGGACCTCTGTCTTCGAAGGATTTAACTTCAACCGGCTCCCACGTAACCATCCAGCCACAGCTTCCAGACATCTGGTCAGTGTATCTGGGGCCGAGTCAGGATGGCCATCCATCAACAGATAGAGTTGGGTGTCATCGGCATACTGATGGCAACCCAGCGCAAAACTCCGGACAAGCTGGGCGAGGGGGCGCATAAAGATGTTAAAAAGCATCGGGGAGAGAATCGCACCCTGAGGCACTCCACACACCAAGGAGTGGCGCGATGACAATTCCCCCCCAAGCGCCACCCTCTGTCCCCGACCGGAGGGAAATGAGCGCAGCCATTGAAGGACTGTGCCCTGGACCCCCACGTCGGCAAGGCGGTGGTCCAGAAGTTCGTGATCGACCATGTCGAAGGCTGCTGACAGGTCTAGAAGAATCAGCAGCCCCGACCCGCCTCGATCCAGCTGCCTGCGGAGATCATCTGTTAGGGCGACCAGAGCCATCTCGGTCCCATGACCAGCGCGGAAGCCGGACTGGAATGGATCCAAAGCAGATGTTTCATCCAGAAACCTACCAAGCTGTTCAGCAACCGCTCTCTCAATCACCTTACCCAGGAATGGAAGATTCGAAACCGGGCGGTAATTGGATAGATCTAAAGGATCTAATGATGTTTTCTTTAAGAGCGGACGCACCACTGCCTCCTTCAGTTCCCCTGGGAATATCCCAGTGCCAAGGGACAAATTGATGATATCACCCAGGGGGGCCCGCACCTCGTCTGGACACGCTCTAATCAGCCAGGACGGGCATGGGTCAAGAGGGCAAGTGGTGGGCTTTCCAGCTTGGAGGAGTCTGTCCACATCGGCTGGGGATATCCGGTCAAAGTGGTCCAATACTGGACCCGAGGACAGTCGAGGGGCCTCCAGTTCCTTTATTGTACCCAAATTGGCAGGGAGGTCATGGCGGAGCAACAAGACCTTCTCCGCAAAAAAGCTCGCAAATGCCTCGCAGCTGTGTGTCGAATTGTTATTTAAATTTGGCTGTCCTTCAAGGGACGTTAAAGACCTAATTATACTAAACAATTGCGCCGGGCGAGAGCTAGCGGAGGCGATGGAGGCCGAGAAGTAGGACTTCTTAGCGGCCTTCACTGCCATCTCATAGGTTTTCATAAAAACCCTATAAGATGTTCTTGAAGCTCCGTCACGGGCACCCCGCCATACTTGCTCTAGCCGTCTGAGGTCCCGCTTCATTTTCCGAAGCTCCTCGGTAAACCAGGGAGCCCGGTTTCTGCGGGGTCGCAGAGGGCGCCTAGGTGCGATCTCATCGATGGCTGCTAGGAGCTGGATATTCCAGCCCTCAACAAGCTCAGTCAAGGAGTCGCCAGGGGGAGCAAGGTCCCGCAAGGCCTGACGGAATCTATCAGGGTCCATCAGCCTCTGCGGGCGAGCCCAAACCGGCTCGCCACCTAAGCAGGGTGGGGGTGGAAAGTCAATCCTGACTTTCAGTGCATAGTGATCAGACCATGGCACCTTCATCGAGGGAGACATGATCACATCTATACCGGCGCCAAAGATCAAATCCAGCATATGGCCTGCTTGATGTGTGGGGCCCGAAACACACTGGGAGAGCCCTACTGTCGCCATGGAAGACACCAGGTCCAGAGCCTGTGAGGAGGGAATGGCATAGGTGCTTTGGATCCACCTCCATAGAAAGAGGACAAATAAGCTTGAATTGTTCTTTCTGTGGTCATTCACCCCGACCCTAACCCTAACCCTAACCCTAACGCCAACCCCAATCCTAACGCTAACCCTAACCCTAACCCTAACCCCAATCCTAACCCTAACCCTAACCGTAACGCCAACCGTAACCCTAACCCTAACGATAACCGTAACCGTAACCCTAACCGTAACCCTAACCCTAACCCTAACCCTAACCCTAACCCTAACCCTAACCCTAACCCTAACCCTAACCGCAACCCCAACCCTAACTGCAACACCAACCCTCACCCTCACCCTCACCCTAACCCCAACCCTAACCACAACACCAACACCAACCCTAACCATAACCCTAACACTTACCCTAACCCTAACCCTACCCCTAAACCTAACCCTAACCCTAAACCTAAACCTAACACTAGCAAAGCGAAGTGTAATAAGCCTAAACAAAGCCAAACAGGTAGTTGTGTGTTACAGCTACATAGAAAGCAGAATCTTTGATATCACTCGTTTTCTTTGGTATTAATGTACATTGACGTAGAAATCGCAAAGTGTGTGTAATGAAACCAAAATAACACAATACTGTCTTTTCGCTTCCATGTGCGTAGAAAGAAGACGAATAAGCTTTGATGGGACTTATTTAAATTTGCATGGTGTTTTTTCGGTGTGCACCAGAATCACCCCAAACCAAAGCAAAAAGGTGTTTTGGGTTCCATCAACATAAAAAGAAGATGATAAAGCTCTGATTGGGCTTATTTCAAATTGGTGTTTTGGGGATTAGAATGCAAATTGGTGTTTTGGGGATTAAAATACTAACTGATGCTAAGGAGAGAGGGGGTTTGCCCTGCCAGATTTGAGGCTATATTATGAATCTGCAGCTCTCTGCTGGTTGAAAGATTGGTTTCTTCTTGAGAACACTGATGTCCTAGATCTGGAAGGGTTTAATAATGCTTTTGGACGGCATGCATATTTGTGGTACGACAAGGTTAAAATCCATAAGGCTTTTAAGAACCCTATTGTCAGAAAGGCAGTGTTTAATGTCTGGACAAAATATAAAGACTTATTAGAGAACAAGACCCCAAATTTCAAATGGGTGTTTTTGGGGTTGGAATGCACATTCACCCCAAAATCGCAGAATTTCAGGTATTTTATCAGCTGAAATCAAGCGGGTTAGGGTTAGGGTTTGGTTTAGGGTTAGGGTTAGGGTTAGGGTTAGGGTTAGGGATAGGGATAGGGATAGGGATAGGGATAGGGATAGGGATAGGGATAGGGATAGGGATAGGGATAGGGATAGGGATAGGGATAGGGATAGGGATAGGGATAGGGATAGGGATAGGGATAGGGATAGGGTTAAGGTTAAGGTTAAGGTTAAGGTTAAGGTTAAGGTTAGGGTTCGGGTTCGGGTTCGGGTTCGGGTTCGGGTCCGGGTCCGGGTGAATGACCACCGAAAGAACAATCCAAGCTTATTCGTCCTCTTTCTATTGAGATGGAACCAAAACACCTATGCTTGATTTCGGCTGATAAAAAACATGTCATTCTGCGAATTTTGGATGAATGTGCATTCTAACCCCCAAAACACCAATTTGAAATAAGCCCAATCAGAGCTTTATCATCTTCTTTTTATGTAGATGGAACTCAAAACACCTTTTTGCTTTGGTTGGGTGTGATTCTGGTGCACACCCAAAAAACACCATTCGAATTGAAATAAGACCAATCAAAGCTTATTCGTCTTCTTTCTACGCATATGGAAGCAAAAAGACGGTGTTGTGTTATTTTGGTTTCATTACACACACTTTGCGATTTCTGGGTCAATGTGCATTAACACCAGACTTCCGGAGGCGGAGCCAACGGTAATGGCGGTCTCCTTCTGATCGGGAGGGAGAAGCTCCGCGGAACTTGGCGTCTTACCGCTACGGCGCAGCGGGGACCCGTTAAAAAAACGCAGGCGGGTGAAGCCTGCGGCCGTGGGACTCAGCAGGTGCCAGAAGCGGCTCCCCCAATAGCAAAGGAACCCCGAGAGGGGCGCCGGAGCGGAACGGGGGTGCCGTGGCGCTGGGAGTCGATCGCTACTTCCGTGGAGTGAAGCTGCGCAGCTGTTACCGGAGAGCGCTGACCTTTTTTCCTCTGACAATTCGGCTGTCAAAATAACAACCCGTGAGTAGGACAAGTATTAAGATTGGGAATTTTAAAGAAAACTAATCTGAATCGGAACCGAAGCGGGGAGGTGCAAAGAGGAAGTCCACCTTCCGTTCTGTAAAAACATTAAAGCAAAGAACGTCCAAGCCGGTTACCGGGTGAGGAGCGTTAGGAAGAAAGACTGATTAAACGTCAAGCTAAGAGAACCCCTTCCCTGAACTGAGAGGGAGGGAGGGGAGAAGGGACAGTGCTTTTGGTGCCAATTTTTAACATAAGAAAGAAAGGAGAGACAAAAGACCACCTCTCAATCCCTGGGAACAGACTGCCTAGACTGAAATAGTCTGGTTACATTGAATACTGCACTCTTTATTAACAATGTAATAATGGATGGTTAACACTCTGCAAATAGACATTCTGAACTGCTAAAATTGTTACTTCTCCTGCTGAAGGGGGCATTTGGGAACTTAGCCATTTTGTTGCGAAACCATTGTCTGTTACTGTGTCCCCCTAGAGGCTTACTGAAAAAGAAACATTGGCTGGGGAATTTTCCATTTTGAGCCTGAGAAAGTCTCACAGTAAAGCTGTGGGAGTGACCTTGACTGTCAGATAAAGTGCCATGGATGAAAAGCCAACAAAACCGGAGGACAAAACAACGAGATCAGGCAGAGTAAGATACCAACAGCCTATTACAACACAGCATCAACGCAGGGCATCTGCCTCAGGCCCCTCTGTACCACAAGGAGAAGGGATGTCAGAAGAAGGATTCACCTCTATCTTGAGTAAGATTTATGAGTCTTTGGATAAACTGAGCAAACAAGTGGCAGAGGCCACAAATAAAATTGACCAAAATACCATAAGCATTAAGGATTTGAGCCAGAAAGTGAATGTAAATACAGGTTCTAGCGAAAAATTATCGCAACAGTTAGAATCGAACCAAAAGACGGCTCAGGAAGCTAAAGAAAAAGTAGAGGCTGTAGAAGGAAAGATAATACCGATAAGCAAACAGTTGGGGGACCACCAGGTACATCTTGGGGTTCACCAGGAACTCCTGTCTATGATTGAATTGAGAGAAAAACAGACCAACTTGAGGGTCAGAGCGGTGCCTGAACTTGAGAAAGATAGTTGTGTGATTTCCTGACACAGGAATTTGCGGATTTCTGGAAATTGGATGATAAACAAGACTTTAAAATAACAAAGGCTTTCAGACTTGGAAGAGGAGGGAGGAAGGGCAGGGTGAGAGACTGTCTGATCACCCTTCGATCTAAAGAGGAGCGAGACAAAATACTAAATCTACACTACCAAAATACTCTGATAATACAGGAGTCAAAAGTGGAAATCTTCAAGGACATTCCGAAACATCTCTTGGACCTCAGGTCTAACTACGGGGACCTGGTGACTTTACTGAGAGGGAACAGAATCATTTTCAGGTGGGAATTCCCCCAAGGCCTATCTTTCAGCTTTAAAGGTAAGAAGTTTAAAATAAGATCATTGGAGGAGAAGGAAAAAATTCTGAGAGACCACGAAGAAGACCTGCAAAAAGGAGTAGAAGGTTTGCTGGCTGCCTTACCACCAGGATTATTAGACATAGTATCACTACCTTTGGGAGTGGACAAGACAAAGAAAGTGATACCACCGCCAGAAGAAGACGTACTGGGAGCTGTCAGAGGACAGTAAACCTAGATACATCATGTCTCTACAGCTACTAAGCTGGAACATTCACGGATTTAATTCCCCGGAGAAAAGGAAAAAAGTTTTTCACATACTTAAGAAGGAACAATTGGATCTAATTTGTCTACAGGAAACACATGTGACAAGGCTGCATAGGAGAATATTGATTAATAAGAGACTGGGCCAAGAATTTATTTCATCGGACAAAGTAAAAAAGCGAGGAGTGGTCATTTATGCAAAAGAGAGCCTGTCACCGAAATTCGTTTTTAAAGATGAGCAAGGAAGATATATTGCAATTGAAATTCAATCACAAGGAGAAAAATTTCTGATAGTAGGTGTATATGCACCAAATGAGGGGAAATCTACATTTTATAAGAAGTTGCATGAGACTTTACTGGATTATATGGACAACAATATCGTCTTGATGGGAGATATGAACGGGGTGGTATCTACAAATATGGATAAGTCGCAGAGACAGGTAGTTACTAAAGATGGTAGACTACCAAAGACCTTTTTTGAATTGACTGATAATATGGACTTGATTGACATTTGGAGGAACAGGAATCCCCTGGGGAGAGAAGGAACCTTCTTTTCTGAAGCCCAAAAGACATGGACAAGAATTGACCAAATCTGGATAACTAGAGGACTGGCACCCAAGATCAGGAAGGTAGAGATCTGCCCAAAGACGTGCTCCGACCACAATGCCATGAAAATGGAGATGAGATTAACATTAACTGGTTTCTTCAGATGGAGGATGAATGACACCTTGTTTAGAGATCAAGAAGTGATTAAGAAGGCCCAAAAAACTTTGAGAGATTACTTTGAAATAAATTTGAATACCACTGTGGAAAAAAAGAATAATTTGGGATGCAAGTAAAGCAGTTATGAGGGGATTTCTGATCCAACAGAACACATTAAAGAAGAGAGCCCAGAATGTGAAATAGAATTTTTTTTGGATAAAATAAAAGAGGGCGAGAAAAGACTGAGATCGAAACCCAATTCACAAGAGATTTTGAGAGAAATAAATTTATCCCAAGTGCAATATATGAAGATGATGAACCAGGAAATTGAGTGGGAAATTAAACAAATGAGGCAAAAGACTTTTGAATCAGCAAATAAATGTGGGAAACTGCTAGCTTGGCAGATGAAGAAAAGACAAAAACTCAGTACTATTACCAACCTGGAAGTGGAGGGGAAAAATATTGAGAACCCAGTGGAAATCAGAAAATGTTTCCAGAGGTATTTTAAACAACTATATACACAAGGGCCTCAGAAAGACTTTGATATAGACCAGTTTTTGAAAGCAAACGGATTACAAAAAATCTCACAGGAAAATAAGACAATCTTGAACTATAAAATCACAGACCAGGAGGTGGAAGGTGCCATTCAGAACATGCAGCTGGGAAAATCTCCAGGGCCGGATGGCTTAACCTCAAAATACTATAGAACTTTGAAGGACTGGATAATCCAACCACTAAAGGAGGTTTGCAATGAAATTATGGAGGGGGAAAAGGCGCCAGAGTCGTGGAAAAAAGCATATATTACACTCATACCAAAAACAGAGTCTGAAAAGACACAACTTAAGAACTACCGACCCATATCCCTGTTAAATGTGGATTACAAAATTTTTGCTGATATTTTGGCAAGGAGGCTAAAAAAAGTTTTAAAGGAAGTGATACATAAAGACCAAGCTGGTTTTCTGCCGGGCAGACATTTGTCTGACAATGCGAGGAATATAATTAATGTTTTGGAAAAGCTGCAAGAGGATATTAATACTAAAGCAGTATTAATTTTTGTGGATGTCGAGAAAGCCTTTGATAATATTTCTTGGAGTTTTATGAGGAAAAACCTTCAAGGGATGGGGGTCGGTCAGGGGTTTGAAAATGGTATAATTGCAATTTATTCAGAACAAAAGGCAAAATTAATAGTCAACAATGTGGTGACAGAGGAATTTAAGATAGAGAAAGGGACACGACAAGGTTGCCCAATTTCCCCATTACTCTTTATTTCCGTCCTGGAGGTTTTGTTAAATATGATAAGAAGGGACCATTTGATTAAAGGCATAACGGTCGGAGCCAAACAATACAAATTGAAAGCCTTTGCAGATGACCTGGTATTGACACTACAGGAGCCAGAATCTAGTGTTAGAAGAGTATTAGAACTGATCCAGGAGTTTGGTCATGTGGCAGGATTTAAGTTGAATAAGTCAAAAACTAAAGTGCTTGAGAAAAACTTAACAATGACTGAAAGAGAGAGGTTTCAGAATGAGACAGGTTTAACATTGGTTAAGAAGGTGAAATATTTGGGGATTAATATGACTGCTAAAAATGGGAACTTATTTAAGGACAATTATGAAAAATGTTGGTCAGATGTTAAAAAGGATTTAGAAATATGGTCAAACTTGAAGCTTTCCTTGCTGGGACGAATTGCGGCTATCAAGATGAATGTATTGCCAAGAATGTTGTTTTTGTTTCAATTGTTACAAATTTTGGACAAAATGGACTGTTTCAAGAAGTGGCAGAGAGACATTTCTAAATTTGTCTGGCAGGGCAAGAAACCCAGAATAAAATTTAAAATATTAACCGATGCAAAAGAAAGAGGGGGATTTGCCCTGCCAGACCTTAAACTCTATTATGAATCGGCAGCTTTCTGCTGGTTGAAGGACTGGCTGCTTCTTGAGAACACAGACATTTTGGACTTAGAAGGTTTCAATAATGTTTTTGGGTGGCATGCATACCTATGGTATGACAAGGTTAAAGCACATAAGGCTTTTAAGAACCATATTGTCAGGAAAGCACTGTTTAATGTCTGGACACGTTACAAAGACTTACTTGAAAACAAAACCCCAAGGTGGTTGTCACCATTGGAGGCAAAAGCTCAAAAAAAACTCAATATGGAGGCCAAGTGGCCAAAATATTGGGAGATTTTAGAGCGAGAAGGAGACAAATTGAAATTGCAGAGCTTTGAGAAATTAAAAGATAGAGTGCGAGATTGGCTTCATTATTTTCAAGTAAGAGAGGTATACAATCTAGACAAAAAAAAATGAATTCCAGGTGGAAAAATCAAAGTTGGAAACAGAAGGGTTAGATCCCTATATCAAGATACTTTCAAGAATGTATAACTTGCTGTTAAAGTGGAATACTCAGGATGAAACAGTCAAATCTGCTATTGTCTGGGGCTCAGGAACAGAGGCACAGGGGAGAGAGGAAATGGAGAGTGAAGGGGAAGAATCTCAGGGCAGTGTAGGGGAGTATGACAGTGACCCGAGAGATTCCATGAGCTTCTCCAGCGAATCAGAAGATTCCCAGAAGGAGGCGTCGATGGTCAGGGCAAGGGGGGGTCCCAGGGGGAACACACCAGAAACAAGGGGCCAGCGGGGACTCCCAAAGCAGCAGCGGGAGAGCAGGATCAGCTTCCCCACCAGAGCATAGTGGGGGGGGGGAAGAGTCCCAGGCGTCAGGACCAGCGTCTCCTCCAGCAGGGAGAGAAGATGAGTCAGGGCTGACCACGCCTCTATCGGAGAGTGGGGGGATGGAGGGGAGGTCAGGTCCAGCTAGCCTCCCAGAAGGGGGAAGCAGTGACAGGAGCAGTGTAACGGTCAGGAGGAAGGTTGCCGGCTGGGCGCGCGCGCCAAGTTCGAATGTACAGGCGTGGGGGACAGCAGAAAACCCGGATTGGGAACCAGGTCCTAAAGCCCGCCGGAGGCAGGGGGAAGTCTCAGGGAACTCAGCATCAGATGAGTCTAGGAAGGGCGAGACCCCAGCTGACAGGCGGAGCCAGAGGAGGAAAGAGCAAAGGAAGAGGTGGAGCAAGGCCAGAGTCTTAAACTGGTGTCTGGGGGGAGGAGATTCAGACGGAGCTTCAACGGTCTAGAGTTTCAGACGTAGAGCTGCGCGCTACGGTTGTGAAGGTGAAACTGAACTTCAATAAGGACTTTTGTATATAACAACAAACTGGCGTTGGTCCTTTGTGAGCTGGGACCTCGGGCAGCTCTGACAGTAAGCTCCGTCTCAAAAAAAAAATTTTTTTGCGAGCTCACGAAGATAGGCAAGGATGACTACAGAGGAGAAAGTGACAGAACTGCAAGAAGCAGTCACGAAGCTGTACGCAGAAGTAGCAGCATCCAAAAAAAAGAGAGGAAGAAGCAGAAGCGCTCTGCCGGGAACTGCGAACCAGGTGGGAACGTTTGGGCAAAGAGGGGCTGCCAGGACCCAAGCCGGAGGGAGTTGGCCTCGGGAAGAGGGGGGGCAGCATCGTAGCCCACTTCGACGGGGACCTGCAGCAGTATCCTAACTTCAGAGCAGACATAGTTTTCACGCTCAATTTGCTTCAGAAAGACTTTAGAGATGAGGAGGAAAAAGTAGGGTTCATAATCACTCATCTGCATGGGGAAGCTAAATCGTGGCTGCGCAATTTATGGCGCGAAAATGATCCCGCCCTCCAGGATTCAAACGCATTTATCAAAGCTATGGACGCTTGTTTTAAATCAACGGTAGATGTGGATGTGGCCAGGAGGGAAATGCACGGGCTGAAGCAGGGCAAAGCCACGGTGAGACAATATCACTCCCGCTTTTTTGCGTTAGTAAATGTGCTGGGCTGGGAGAAGGACTCAGCTGCCGTGAGGGATTTGTTCTGGGAGGGGCTAAATGGAGCCGTGAAAGATGAGCTGGCAAGGGGGGAGAGACCTACCAATACCACAGAAGTCATCCAGAGGGCGCTGGCGATAGGGGTGCACCTGGAAGAACGCCCTTGGAGCAGGGATGAGGGACGCGCACCAGCCAGAACAACTCCCTTCCTTCCCAGAGAGACAGGGCGCGCACAATCCACGCCTCCACTGGGGGGGGGGAGAAGAGCCGATGGAGATAGGTGGTGCCAGGGCTCAGAGGGATTTGTTCTGGGAGGGGCTAAATGGAGCCGTGAAAGATGAGCTGGCGAGGGGGGACAGACCCAACAGTACCACGGAAGTCGTCCAGAGAGCGCTGGCGGTAGGGGTATGCCTGGAGGAACGCCCGTGGAGCAGGGATGACGGACGTAGGGCGCGCACACTAGCCAGAACAACTCCCTTCCTACCCAGGGAGACAGGGCACGCGCAATCCACGCCTCCACTGGGGGGGGGAGAAGAGCCGATGGAGATAGGTGGTGCCAGGGCTCAGACAGTGACCAGAGCCCAAACACCAGGAGCAGTCAAGACGAAGGCTCCTAGAGGGAGCAGGAAGTGTTATATCTGCGACAGTGCACAGCACATGGCCAAAGAGTGTCCCCAGAGGATCCAGAAGCACACTGCAGCCTCAGCAACAGTAAGGGGAGCAGTTCAGCAGGGGGAACAGCTGCAGGGAAACGACGAAGCCTGGTTGGAGGCAGAGGCACTGGGGCCTAGCCAGGCGAGTCAGTGAAGCAGTCTCCAGAGATTTTGCAGCCCACAGACCCCCTCCCACCCAAACCAGTGGTGCAACTCACCGCATCACTCCAGCTGCCAAATGGAATCACCCTGGAAGTCCCTATTACCATTGACTCTGGTAGTAATGCAGACTTTATAGGAGTGGACTTCATCAGGCTACATCGCATAGCGCTCCTACCAGCCACGATGCCCCTAAACGTCGTCACGGTCGATGGCAGGAAGCTGCTGGGTGGACAGGTGGTGCAGCAAACACCGCCTATGGTAATGCAAATTGGAAATCACCGCGAAGTCATCAGCTTCAATGTCACCCACCTGTCGGACACGCCCATAGTGTTGGGCATGAGTTGGCTGGATAGACACAGCCCGGCATTAGCATGGTACCAGCGGCAATTAACCTTCTGCTCCTCCTACTGCGCAGAACACTGCATCCGAACCAGCCAGGAAAAGGAGGGACAAGGGGATGAACCACAGCTACACCTAGGCATGGTGCAGGCGGTACCCAACAAGTACAAAGCGTTTTTGGAGGTCTTCTGCGAGAAGGAAGCGGACAAGCTGCCTCCCCACCGGCCCTACAACTGCGCGATTGACCTCCTACCGGGGGCAACGCTGCCGACTGAAAAACTGCATTCCATGTCTGAAGACGAACTGCAAGAACTCAGGGAGTTCATAGATCACAACTTGAAGCGGGGATTCATCCAAGAATCCAAAGCAGTGGGGGGCAGTCCCGTGTTTTTCGTGAAGAAGAAGGACACGCCCCAACGCAGATTGGTAGTTGATTACAGAATTATCAATTCCAGGACAAAGCCCACAGCATTCCCCATGCCCAAGATCGACGACCTGCTCGCGACGGTGAGGAAGGGACGAATCTTCACCAAGTTGGATCTATGAGGGGCGTACAACCTTATACGCGTGCGGGAGGGCGATGAGTGGAAGACGGCCATGTTTATGCCTTTAGGCACCTATGAATATCGTGTTATGCCATTTGGTCTGCAAAATGGCTCGCATTGTTTCCAAGCCTTCATGCACCACGTGTTAGCGGGCCTCCTCTACAAGAAGTGCGTATGCTTCCTAGACGACATCCTGATCTTCTCGGAATCGCAGGAGGTTCACGAGGGGGACGTCAAGGAGGTCCTGCAGAGACTGCGGGAGCACAGACTTTACGCCAAACTGGAGAAGTGCCAGTTCGACGTGACGGAGGTGGATTTCCTGGGCTACAAGCTGTCCGACAAGGGACTCGCCATGGACAGCACCAAGGTCCGCTCAGTGTTGGACTGGAAGAGCCTGCGCAATCGGAAGGAGGTCCAGAAGTTCGTCGGCTTCTCCAACTTTTATCGCAAGTTCATCAGGGGTTCGCGAAGAAGACGGCGGCCATCACGGACACCCTCAGCTCCATGAAGAAGAAGTTCACCTAGACGGACCAGGCAGAACAGTCTTTTCGGAGACTCAAGCGTCTCTTTGCGTCCAAAGAACAGCTGCTACACGTAAACCCCAGCAAACCAATGAGGCTTGAGACGGACGCATCTGACAGAGCGGTGGGGGCGGTCCTGTTGCAGCGAGATCCCCTGGGAACTGGAGGCCCTGCGCATTCTACTCCAGGAAACTCAGCAAGTCGGAACAGAACTACACCATCTGGGACAGGGAGTTGCTGGCCATTCATGGAGCCTTCAAGGCGTGGCAGCACTTCCTCATCGGAGCCAGACACACTGTGCAGGTCCGCACGGACCATAAGAACCTGGAGTACTGGCGCACGGCACGGTTCCTGAACCAGAGACACATCCGCTGGGCGGAGTTCTTTCCGGATTTCGACTTCTGGATAGAATACATCCGGGGAGACAACAACATCATGGCAGATGCACTATCAAGGAAACCACAATATCTCGAGGAAGTGGACCTGGACGCAGTGCGTCGCGCGCTGCAGACGGATGCGTTCGCACAATCCATGATGGAGGAGGTGCGAAGAGGCACAGCGAAGGACGACGAGTTCCAGATACGCGACGGACTGCTCACCCTCAAAGGGGCTCTCTACGTGCCTGGGGACAACCTCCGAGATAAAGTCCTGCAGCAGTTACACGACGCGCCCAGTCCTGGGCACTTCGGCAAGGACAAGACGGCGGAATTAGTGGCCAGAGACATTTGGTGGCCCCAGATGAGAGGAGAAGTCGCGGATTACGTCTCTAGGTGTGACACATGCCAAAGGGCCAAACGAGTGCACAGGAAGCCGGCGGGACTGCTGGAACCGCTACAGACGCCGCTCAAACCGTGGGAGAAATTGGCTTGGACTTTGTCACGGATCTGCCCAGCTCGCGAGGCAAAACAGCGGTACTCGTGGTCGTAGACCTGTTCACCAAGATGGCGCACTTCATTCCTTGCGCGAAGGTGGCCACGGCGGAACAGACTGCCAAGCTGTTCATAGACCACGTGTTCAAAATTCACGGCTTACCACGGTCCATCCTGTCCGACCGGGGTCGCCAATTCATCTCGAGCTTCTGGCAGAAGCTGCTGGGCATCCTGAACGTCAAGATCAACTTAGCGTCGGCACGACACCCGCAGACCAACGGACAAGCGGAGAGGGTCAACGCCATCATGCAGCAGTACCTGCGATGCTACGCTAATCAACAGCCCTTGACCTGGGTGGACTACCTACCGCTGGCCGAGTTTGCCTACAACAACACGAAGCACGGGTCTACAGGGGTGACACCGTTCTTCGCCAACAATGGGCGGCATCCCAGAACCTTCCCGGGGTTAGAGACGAAGGGGGAGGGGGAGCCACGGCGTGCAGAGCACTTGGCAGCAGAGTTGCAGGAGGTCCACGACCAACTCCGAAGGCACTTGGAACTAGCAAAACACGCCTACAAAATGCAGGCAGACAGGCACAGGAGAGTCGGGGAAGACATCCAGGTGGGGGACTGGGTCTGGTTAGCGGCCCAGGCAGTGCCGGCCAGAACGTTAGCTAAGAAGAAGCTCAGACACAAGCAGCTAGGGCCTTACCAAGTCGAGGCACAAATCAACCCAGTGGCCTTCCGGTTAACACTCCCGGAGGGCTCCAGAATGCACCCGGTATTTCATAGGTCAGTGCTCACACCCTACAAAGAACCCCACAGGTTTCAGGCGCCAGGGACCGCACCACATCCACTCAAGAAATCACCAACGTGAATTAACATGCCGTGAATTTAATCCCGGTGGTCCACAACTGTTCCCAGTCAGCGAACATAATGTTATGACCAACGTCCTGTGCCCATTTAATCATAGCTGTCAGAGCTGCCCGAGGTCCCAGCTCACAAAGGACCAACGTCAGTTCGTTGTTATATACAAAAGTCTTTATTGAAGTTCAGTTTCACCTTCACAACCGTAGCGCGCAGCTCTACGTCTGAAACTCTAGACCGTCGAAGCTCCGTCTGAATCTCCTCCCCCCAGACTCTAGCCTTGCTCCACCTCTTCCTTTGCTCTTTCCTCCTCTGGCTCCGCCTGTCAGATGGGGTCTCGCCCTTCCTAGACTCATCTGACGCTGAGTCCCCTGAGTCTTCCCCCTGCCTCCGGCGGGCTTTAGGACCTGGTTCCCAATCCGGGTTTTCTGCTGTCCCCCGCGCCTGTACATTCGAACTTGGCGCGCGCGCCCAGCCGGCAACCTTCCTCCTGACCGTTACACTGCTCCTGTCACTGCTTCCCCCTTCTGGGAGGCTAGCTGGACCCGACCTCCCCTCCGTTCCCCCACTCTCCGATAGAGGCGTGGTCAGCCCTGACTCATCTTCTCTCCCTGCTGGAGGAGACGTTGGTCCTGACACCTGGGACTCTTCCCCCCCACTACGCTCTGGTGGGGAAGCTGATCCTGATCTCCCGCTGCTGCTTTGGGAGTCCCCGCTGGCCCCTTGTTTCTGGTGTGTTCCCCCTGGGACCCCCCTTGCCCTGACCATCGGCGCCTCCTTCTGGGAATCTTCTGATTCGCTGGAGAAGCTCATGGAATCTCTCGGGTCGCTGTCATACTCCCCTACGCTGCCCTCAGATTCTTCCCCTTCGCTCTCCATTTCCTCTCTCCCCTGTACCTCTGTTCCTGAGCCCCTGACACCTGCCAATGCCTAACCGCCACTCGAGCGAAGCTCGCCGCCAATACCTTCAAGCCTGCAACCAACTCCTAATCCCAGCTAAGATGTCCCCCAACCAGATATCGTTTACAACGTCAGATAGATGCACGCCATCACATCTGTAGAGGGCCTCGTTGCTGTACTGGATGCCGGGGTGGCCGATGACACACCCGCCCAGAGCCGCCACTCTACGCTCCACGGCCCGCTGCAAGACCTTTCTTGCCTTATTGATTCCAACCGGGCTCACACAATCCCTCCATGTCCTCCTCTCAAGCAACGAGGACCACAAAATAGTCACGTTTGGGTAAACCACCATCAATTCTGCCAAGTCGTCAAAAATGTTCCATCTTAAGTCAGTAGCTTTGCGGTACGCTAGGTCATTCTCCCCCAATTGGATAACCAGGGCATCCGGGGGGCCCTCAGAGGCAGCTCTCGCCATCACAACTGGCATGAATTCACACCAACGCATGCCTCTTCTCGCCATCCAGGTCAACTGGACACCCGCCGGCAAGTTCAAGTTTTTTCCCAGCCCGGTACTCATTGCACGCAGCCTTGCCCAATGCACGATACTATGGCCTACCAGCTAGATGCGTACCCCTCGGCAATCTGAAAATGAAATAAACAGGGAAAGCGAGGTCAGGCGTGCACCTAGTAGTCATAAAGTCCCCCTTACATAAGCTCTGAATGCATTCGACTTCCAGTGGCCCAGATCCTTTATCCTCTCTGCGGAGAGACCAAGATGCGCCGCCGTGGTTGCAGCGCCGATCCGAAAAGAGTGAGCTGCAAATTCACCCGCGGGTAGCCCACATGCGGCCAAAGCCCTTCGCATCACCCGTGTAAACTGATGCCTGGCCAAAGGTGAGCCGTCGGCATGAATTAAGAGGGGGCCTGGGCTACCAGGCCTTAGGTAAAGAAAACGCCTCGTATCCCTAACCGGGCATGGGCCAGGGCCCCCCTCCCCTGCTGGTCGGTCTTGGAGCTCCTAACTTGGACTATAAGCTCGTTTGTTGACAGGGTCAGATCACCAAAGAGGATACCCCTCCGGGCTTGGACGGCCCCTCCATCGCAAACCACCTCCCCTATGCGAAGGGCCCCGAAGAAGGCTATGGAGTAGGCAGCCGAGAACAGGCGAGCCTCATATTTTGACCAGCATATGGCACGTAATTTTTTGTGTATTTGGGTCAGAACCAGGTGGTTGCTGCCGGCGCCACCCATCTAAAGCCTTACGCACTATAAATTTGGCGCATGGGTCAGTGTCGAAAAATGTTTTGCCAAAATATTAAATCCCCTGCAGACTGAATATTGAGAGTCCTGGGGCCCTGCCCAGCTCCCTCAAGTGAGCTAAATAATGGAGGACTTCCCTCGCTGAGGGAACCGGGTTGCGTTTTGACTTGGGAAACTTATTGCGGAACACTAGGAAGTCGGCCCACGCTTTCTTGTAGGATCTCATTGTGGAAGGGGCGACTGCACCGAATACTCCCTTCAACACTTCTTCCTCCCAAGACTCCAGAGATGCTCCGGGAAAGGCATCGATGACTGTTCCGCATCCGGCGCTAATAAGTGGAAGCGCTCCATCTGAAAGCGAGACAGAGCATCCGCGATGTCATTATTAATGCCGGGCACGAATTTGGCCGAGAAATATATATTGTTCTCTAGACACAGGAGGACGAGGCACCGCAACAAGTTTCCCACCCTAGGGGAGCGGGTGGCCTGCCTGGCAAGAACCACTACCACTGCCTGGTTATCTGTGTTGAAGCAGACCCTATGATTGCGAAACTGGTCTGTCCAGAGGTGCACTGCCACCAAGATGGGGAAAAATTCAAAAAATGTGAGGTCCCGGGAGATAGGCTGGCCCTGCCAGTCTTTTGGCCACCTTTCTGCACACCACTGGCCCCTGAAATATACTCCGAAACCTAGGGACCCCGCAGTATCTGACTGAACCTGGAAGTCGGCATCAAGCATCAAGGAGTCCTGCCACAGGGATATCCCATTATAATTTTCAAGGAATTGCAACCAGACTTCCAAATCTGCCTTGACTTCTTTTGAGAGGCGAACCCTATGCTATGGTGCCCTGAGACCTGCCGACAGTCTTGCCAGCCGGCCACAGAAAGGGTGACCCGGGGCCACTACCCTACAAGCGAAATTTAAGTGACCTAGCAGAGATTGAATTTGCCTTAAAGTCACCTTCTTCAGCGGCAAAAGCTGTAGTATTGTCTCTTTAAGGGCACACAGTTTTTCCTGAGGCAGTCTGGACATTTGGGCTATAGTATCTAATTCAATGCCTAGGTAAACCAAAGAAGTGGAAGGCCCCTCAGTTTTTTCTGCGGCTAATGGCACCCCTAGCTCGCCTGCTAAGGCGGTGAAGGCCTCCAGGAGGGTGGAGCACCGCTGCCTGCTATCGGCCACCAAAATAAAATCATTGAGGTAATGCGATACGCCCGACGACCCTGTCCTAAAGCGTAAGGCCCAGTCGAGAAATGTACTGAACGACTCAAAAGCTGAGCATGCCATGGAGCAGCCCATAGGCATTGCTTTGTCAATGAAATACGCCCCCTCGAATCTAAACCCCAGCCAACGGAAGTCAGCCGGATGCACGGGAAGAAGGCGAAACGCCGACTCAATTTCACATTTGGCAAGAAGTGCCCCACGCCCGAACTTGCGGATCATTTTTACTGCTTGGTCGAAGGAGGCGTATTTTACTGTGCAAAGCTCCTGGGGGATCGCGTCATTAACCGACCCTCCCCTTGGGTATGAGAGGTTGTGGATCATGCGGAATTCCCCTGGGGTCTTTTTTGGTACAATGCCCAACGGGGATAGATGAAGACCTTCCACTGGAGGCTCAACAAAAGGACCTGACACCCTACATGCACTGATTTCCTTCTCTATCTTTTTCTTTACTCCCTCTGGCCTCTCCCTGACTGATTTCTGATTTTGTGGGTCCCCGGTGTTAGGGGGGAAAGATACAGGGATCCTGAAACCCATGGAGAACCCCTCCCACAGGTACTGCGCAGCTTTTCGATCGGGATATTGATCCAACAGGGTTTTGAGGGGCTGAAGGCGGATGGGGGAGAAGGCTAAGCCAAGATGCAAGTTACTGGCGGCCACCTGGCCCTTGTTGGGAGGATCTGGGGGCACCCCTGTTATTACCGTGGGAGAACCCCCGGGCCCCACGAAAGGGCTGCTGCTTGTTCTTGAAGCATGCAGAGGCAGGGTGGTTGCCCCAGCACCGCTCACATTCGTGCAGATACTTACAGGAAGGCCGCGAGCATACTCCCCTGTTGTATTCCCAGCAATGGCGGTGCCGACTAGCCTCTGTCTTACCCGCCTTGGCTGAGTCTTGGCCTTTCTTTCCGATGTATGGGTTGACGTCCTCGCCCCAGAAATTAGGATCTGTCAGATCCCATCGCGTGGAAGGCAGGAGAGAAGCGTTTCTACGGAAATTCTCATTGTACGTTAGAGCGGCATTTTGCCCCGCGAGCGCGTGGGCCCTCCTCATGTGAGCCAGGTACGCAACCAAATCCATGGAACGCCGCAGATAAGCCACACAAACGACTCCCATAAATACCTGGTATCCATCCAGCCAGTTCTCGAAGGTGCGCTCTGCCCTAGGCGTCCTATACCTCCGCCTACCATAGGAGCGCCTCTTCTCACCTTTACCCGTTATCTTAGTCGGGGGGAAAAGGGTAAACATGTCAACATAGTCACCATTGAGGATCTTATTCCTCTTCTTCTGTGACAAATGGTTCCCCAAAATATAATCAGTGGGTTGATTAGTAGCGACTTTTACATCTTCCACCAATGCCCCATCCTTCCATTCTAGCACGCCATTAAAGGTTCTACGATGGGAATTGGCCCTCCTTTCATGTGCCCAAAGTGGAATCCCATGATTCGCCTCACCCAAACCCCAGTAACCATCCAAGGGGCCCTCGCTATCCGAATCCGAGGATGACGTACCTGAGTCGTCCTCCGTCTCGGACTGCTTACTTATTTTCTTCTTCGAAGAGGTATGTTTCTTCTTGGACTTTCTTTTCCCTCCTTGCACCTCGACGTTGGCTGGGTTCATGCTGGCGGCTGCCTGGACAACTTGGGGCTGCGCGTGCTCCTCCTCCAAGGCGGAGCCCGCACTGTCCTCGGTAGAGCTGTGCTGGGTCTGCTGCTCCTGAAACACACTAGGGATATCTACAACGTGTGAGACAGCGCTGCCACTGGTACCCGTGGCCGTCGCCCTCCCCTTCCCGGTACTTTTTGCAGGCGCCTTTCCTTTACCACTGCTTTGGTTGGCTTTTCTAGCGATGGCTGCCTGGGCACGGGTATTAGGGCGGCTGACGGTAGCCGTGACCGACGGGGTGCTAACTCCACCCCCCGCTGAGCTGCCCTGCTGCCCTTGACAGCTGGGAGGAGTATCCGGTATCACGACCTGTGATGGTTCAGGGACCGGCGGGGACAAAGTCCCTCTGGACCTGCACTGTTTGTAAAAAGTTTCGAAAGCTGCCATGAAACATTGGGCAAAAGCTTGGGGATCGTATGGCATGGCCGGCACCTGGGCACCACCAATGCCTGCGGCGGGTGCGGCTTGATTACCTGAGGTGGATGGTTGCTGGTCCCCACCGGAAGCCATTTGCTCTCCTGACGTAGCAAGGGTAGGTACTAAGACTATTCGTTCGATAATACAGTGCTGTCCCCCCCTAGGATGACTGTGTTCCCCGCTAGTCAGTGCTCACTAAGATGACCTAAATTGTGCTCAGCTCAGAATTGACTGTGAACTCCCCCCTAGTTCTGTATATCCTAAGCAAACTTACAAACCACCACCGGCCAATGCCCAGCTGTTGGCAACACCACCTAAAGCTGCACCCAGTTCAGTATTGTTTACAATGACTTGGCACAACGTTGAATCTGGAAGGGCTGGTTGCCCTAGTTCAGAATTATCAACACTGACCCAGCTGTTCCTTTACCTGTGGTACTGGCTGCCAAGTTCAGTACTATCGGCACTGGCTAAGGTTCAACTTAAAATAGAAATGCAAGCTGCAACAAAGTTCGATAATCTCAACACTGGCTTAGCCGCTACTTAACTCTTTAGACGTTAGCAGAACTAATTCCAAGAAATACCTACGCTGGTGCAGCTGTAACTACCAGTAAAAGCTAGTTCAGAACCACTAGACGTTGGCAGGACCTATTCTAATAATACCTACGCCGGTGCAGCTGTGACTTAATTCAATAAAAGCTAGTAAGACCCACTAGCTCTATTAAGTAAAAGAATTAATTTTTTTTTTATAAATCAAATACTGCTATTATTAGCATTTAACTATATATTGAATTGTATATCCTAACCAGTAAGCTCAAATTAAATTTTCCTAACCAATAGGTTCAAGCAAAACCCAAATCCCAGTGAGTGAGGACGTTTATATTTATAGAGGCTATTAGTTCAACTTACTGAATGAAGGAGAGGGCTTAACTAACCACTGCCAAATAATCTCCACTATACCAGGCACTGTGCCCCAACAGCATAAAAGCCACTTAATTATTTACAGCACTTAGCACTTTAGCACCAACAGCATAGAAGCCACTTAACACTATACCAGGCACTATGCCCCAACAGCATAAAAAAACCACTTAATTATTCCCAGCACTCAGCACTTTAGCACCAACAGCATGGAAGCCACTTACAAATACTAAAGCACACAGCACTTTTGTCCCCCAGCCGAATGAAAACCAAGCAATCCAAGAATTAACCCCCGATGCCTTCAGACTTACTGCCTAAATCAATGCACAACTATACCCTGAAAAGGAAAGTTCCTAATCAGTAAAACTATGAAACCGCGTACGTAAAGGGTCTGATTGAACTGTGTGCAAACCTTGCTTGCCCAATTGCCGCTTGCAAAGCTGCTACCTCCGCTTTTTTTTTTCAAAGAATACTCTGCTTGCATTCAGAATATGTTCCTAACGCCACACCTAAAATGGCCGCCCGTGCCTCCACAAGTGTCCCTTCCCAAGATGGCGGCCGTGATCTCTTCCCCTTACCTCAACAAAGATGGCCGCTCGCACTACCACCACGTGTGCCCACAAAGATGGCGCCTGTTCTCTGCCCTTAAGAAGCCCTTAACAAAAATGGAAGCCTCTGCTTCAAAACCCACACTTAGTGGAGGCGGGGGTTAGAACGGGGGGCGCGGACCTGGCGCTAAGAGGGAGAAAAGCAGGAGAACAGCTAAGTGAGGCAGCCAGCCGTTAAAGCCAAGAAAGTAACAAACAACCAAACGCACAAACAAAATAGCAAACTGAAGGGGGAAAACCAGGAAACCCGAGAGCACAGCAAGGAAGACAAGAAAACAAACCGCTGGCGAGTACCCCCGCGATCCAGCGAGAAGGGGGGAGCGGAAGGTGGCTGCGCTCTGTGTACTTTACCCCTCCTGCTCTCCGTCTTCAAACAATACGCTCCCTGCATTGCCTGATCGTCGGTGTTGCAGCCGCTGCCTGGTCCTCCAAACTAACAAAGTAAGTGTCCTCCACGCGCAGGCAAGCAAATCGGAAAGTTCCCAAGGAGCCGCTGGTGCCTCCCAACCTTCTTTCTGCCATCAAAACACCCCAGCAAAAGTGATTTCAGCTCTAGTGGAGACTGTGGTCTCCTTAGTGATTTAGCTCTGTAGGTGTGAAGCCAAGCACAAGGCAGAAGGTGCGGCTCGCAACGGCTCCAAAACAGCGACGGAAACCTCACAGAGAAAACCCGCTCAGCTGGAAGGGGCAAAGAGGGCGGTCCCCGGGCATGCCTAGCCTTAAATAGGCTAGACCACGCCTCCCCGGCCCGCTGATTGGCGGGCCGGGTCGTCGACACGCCCGGGGATTCCCTACTCTCGCGGGGGCAAAGGCTAGCCCTGCGTGAGGATGTGGGAGGATTTCTGCCCGCAACCCCCTCTCCTCTCAAGTCGGAAATGGCTTTCTGGGAAATGATATATAATGAATTGAAAAAGGTTGTCAGAGCTGCTTGAAGATCCTAGCTCACAGAGGATCACGCTAGCCAGCGATCATTAAGTAAAAGTCTTTATTGAATTACAGTTTCCATTCTCACGCTGCTGCGCGCAAACTCTACGTCTAGTAGCTAGATCGGCGAAGCTCCGTCTGAGTCTCCGCCCCGTGTGCACCAACTTAATATCCTAGCCTTGCTCCACCTTTTCCGCCTGACTGTCCTCCTCTGGGTCCCTCTACCCCCCGGGGCTTCTTCCTTCCGGGATTCTTCTGACGCTGACCCGGACCCTCCTGCCTCCTTGCGCCGGGCTTTAGGACCTGGTTCCCTTTCGGGGCTGCTTACTGCGCCGCCTTCCTCTGCATTTGAACTTGGCGCGCGCGCCCAGCCTTCCACTTTCCTCTTAACCGTTTCTTCGCTCCCCGATGGAGGCGTGGCCACTCCTGACTCATGCCCTCCCTCCTGTGGTGAGCTGCCAGCGCTTCCCCCCTGGCTCCCTTTCTCTTCCCTGCTTCCTGGCGGTGACGCTGGTCCCGATTTCCAGCTGCTCCCCCCTGAGTCCCCTCTGGCTCTATCTTCCTGGGGTGCCCCCCTAGACTCCCCCCTTGCCCTGGCCACTGGTGCTCCTTTCTGTGAATCCTCTGATTCACTGGAAAGACTGGGAGATCTCGGGTCGTCGTCATCACTCATCTTTTCTTCTGCCTCCTCCCCTTCGCTCTCTGTCTCCTCCCTTGCCCGTGCCTCTGCTCCTAAACCCCTGACATCCATCCCCCCCTCGAAGCCCCCCAGTCCCCCCTCCCCTCCTTCCGGTGCTGGAGCTGGGGGCTGCTGTTGCCCAGGAAGACTCCCTGAGTGAGTGCTTGTGGGCCCTGCTTTTGCCACTTACCATCTGGCTTGGGGCGGGGCCTGGGGCCTCATAAGGACTGCGTGCTGCTTGCGGCCTGCTGCCCAGGAAGACTCCCTGAGTGAGTGCTTGTGGGCCCTGCTTTTGCCACTTACCATCTGGCTTGGGGCGGGGCCTGGGGCCTCATAAGGACTGCGTGCTGCTTGCGGCCTGCTGCCCAGGAAGACTCCCTGAGTGAGTGCTTGTGGGCCCTGCTTTTGCCACTTACCATCTGGCTTGGGGCGGGGCCTGGGGCCTCATAAGGACTGCGTGCTGCTTGCGGCCTGCTGCCCAGGAAGACTCCCTGAGTGAGTGCTTGAGGGCCCTGCTCTTGCCACTTACCATCTGGCTTGGGGCGGGGCCTGGGGCCTCACAAGGACTGCGTGCTGCTTGCGGCCTGCTGCCCAGGAAGACTCCCTGAGTGAGTGCTTGTGGGCCCTGCTTTTGCCACTTACCATCTGGCTTGGGGCGGGGCCTGGGGCCTCATAAGGACTGCGTGCTGCTTGCGGCCTGCTGCCCAGGAAGACTCCCTGAGTGAGTGCTTGAGGGCCCTGCTCTTGCCACTTACCATCTGGCTTGGGGCGGGGCCTGGGGCCTCACAAGGACTGCGTGCTGCTTGCGGCCTGCTGCCCAGGAAGACTCCCTGAGTGAGTGCTTGTGGGCCCTGCTTTGGCCACTTACCATCTGGCTTGGGGCGGGGCCTGGGGCCTCACAAGGACTGCGTGCTGCTTGCGGCCTGCTGCCCAGGAAGACTCCCTGAGTGAGTGCTTGTGGGCCCTGCTTTGGCCACTTACCATCTGGCTTGGGGCGGGGCCTGGGGCCTCACAAGGACTGCGTGCTGCTTGCGGCCTGCTGCCCAGGAAGACTCCCTGAGTGAGTGCTTGTGGGCCCTGCTTTTGCCACTTACCATCTGGCTTGGGGCGGGGCCTGGGGCCTCACAAGGACTGCGTGCTGCTTGCTGCCTGCTGCCCAGGAAGACTCCCCTGAGTGAGTGCTTGTGGGCCCTGCTTTTGCCACTTACCATCTGGCCTGGGGCGGGGCCTGAAGCCTCACAAGGACTGCGTGCTGCTTGCTGCCTGCTGCCCAGGAGGAGTCCCCTGAGTGAGTGCCTGAGGGCCCTGCTCCTCCCTGCCACTTACCACCTGGCCCGGGGCGGGGCCTGACAGGCCTCACTAGGACAGTTGTTACTGCCGGAGAGGCACAGAGTGTTTTTAAAATGTTTTTTTAAAAATTTTCTTTGGATTTTTTGTATGTGGGGGGTGGGGGTGGGATGGATGTTTGGTTGGGCTTGGGGAATTATTATTTTTTTATTTTGATGTTTTTGTAATTTTTACATTTTTTTGTTTGTATTGTTTTATTGGTTTTGTTTGTTTGTTTAAGTTGTTATTTTGTTTTTAGGGGGAGGGTTCAGGGCTGCCGGGGAGTGGGCCCCAGCCCACAAAATGGCTGGGGCATGTTCCACAGGGGGGGATGCACTGGGACAACCGATCTCAGTGATCACGGGTAGGAGGAGGAGTTACGCTAAGACCAGACCATGTCATTACAGAGGAGGCAGGTTTAGTCGTTGTCTGAGGACTATCCCTGCCTCCGGGTCTGGTCCTGTCCGGATGGATACTAGAATCAGCAAGGGATACCCACGTGACCTGAAGGTGCTGCTGTGCAATGCCAGGTCAATGATTCGTAAGACCACTGCCATCCATGACTTGATCATGGATGGAGGATTTGACCTGGCATGTGTAACAGAGACTTGGTTGGATGAAGCAGATGGGCCTGTCCTTGCCGCTGCTTGTCCACCAGGTTTCTCTTACGCACAGCAACCCAGGTCACGTGGGCGGGGAGGGGGGGTTGCAGTGATTTTTAGGAAGTCATTAGTTTGCACCAGGCGTCCTATTGGGAAGACCCAGTTTTCTGAGTGCATGTTCTGGAAGTTGGGCAATAGGGGCAGTACAGGATTCCTTTTGGTGTACCGACCTCCCCGCTGCACCAAGGATTCCCTGCCCGAGCTGCTCCAGGTCGTGGCGGATGTTCTCCTGGAGACACCTAGCCTGGTCGTCCTAGGGGATTTTAACATCCATGCCGACACGACCTTACAAGGGGCCGCTCGGGACTTCGTGGAAAGCATGGCCTCCATGGGGCTGTCCCTGAATAAGTCTGGCCCAACCCATAGCCGTGGACATGCCTTGGACCTGGTGTTTACCTCTATGGATGTTGGTGATCTGACACTAAGTAAAAGCGAAATGAAAGAAGTGCCATGGTCAGATCACTTCCTGGTGCAACTGGACTTCTCTGCGACCCATCCCCTCTGCAGGGAGGTGGGACCAATTCGGATGGTCCGCCCCCGCCACTTAATGGATCCAAATGGTTTCCAGAGAGTGGTAGGGGATGCTTTATCCCATGTTGATGGCCTTTCAGCCGATTCCCTGGTGGCCCGCTGGAATGTGGAGTTAACCAGGGCTATTGACTGTTTGGCTCCGAAGCGCCCTCTCCGATTGCATGGAGCCCGGACAGCCCCGTGGTTTTCCACGGATCTGAGGGCAATGAAACAATCGTTGAGACGGCTAGAGCGCCGGTGGCGGATAACTCATTCCGAATCTGACCGGACACAGGTTAGAGCTCAACGTCGAGCCTACCAAGTGGCGATAGCGACGGCGAAGAAGAATTTCTTCACCGCCTCTATTGCATCTGCAGAAAACAGCAGCAGGAGACTTTTTCAGGTGGTTCACAATTTAGCGGAACCACCTGCAACATCGGGGCCCAGTACGGGCCACATGTTCTCCTGCAATGATTTTGCAAAGTTTTTTGCAGATAAAATCGCCCAGATTCGGGAAGAAGTAGACTCCACCGTGGGAGCAGGGCCGGGGCGGGAGAGTGCTAGAGTTCTGTCTAGTCAAGTTGAGTGGGATCAATTTCAATCTGTTACCTCCGAGGATGTGGACAGGCTGCTTGGACGAGTGAAACCAACCACCTGTCTCCTGGATCCTTGCCCATCCTGGCTTATAAAAGCTAGCCGGGAAGGACTGGGCGATGGGCTTCGTGGGGTGGTGAATGCTTCCCTCCGTGAGGGAGCCTTCCCAGACCCGCTGAAAGAGGCGGTTATTAAACCGCTTCTTAAAAAACCATCTTTAGATGCGGCCACGATGGCCAACTATCGCCCAGTCTCAAATCTTCCATTCCTGGGCAAGGTGATTGAGCGAGTGGTTGCTGAACAACTCCAGGCACGCCTGGAAGAAGCGGACCATTTGGATCCCTTCCAGTCGGGATTCAGGCCTCATCATGGGACTGAAACTGCCTTGGTCGCACTGGTTGATGATCTCCGGCGGGCTAGGGACAAAGGTGAGAGCTGTTTCCTAGTTCTGCTGGATCTCTCAGCGGCGTTTGATACCATCGACCATAGCATCCTTCTGGACCGTCTTGAGGGGCTGGGAGCTGGGGGCACTGTTATACAGTGGTTCCGCTCCTTCCTCCTGGGCCGTGTTCAGAAAGTGGTGGTGGGGGATGAGTGTTCAGACCCTTGGGCCCTCACTTGTGGGGTGCCTCAGGGTTCTGTCCTCTCCCCCATGCTTTTTAACATCTATATGAAGCCGCTGGGAGAGATCATCAGGAGGTTTGGGCTGGGTGTTCATCAGTATGCGGATGACACCCAGCTCTACCTCTCTTTTAAATCAGAACCAGTGAAGGCGGTGAAGGTCCTGTGTGAGTGTCTGGAGGCGGTTGGAGGATGGATGGCGGCTAACAGATTGAGGTTGAATCCTGACAAGACAGAAGTACTGTTTTTGGGGGACAGGAGGCGGGCAGGTGTGGAGGATTCCCTGGTCCTGAATGGGGTAACTGTGCCCCTGAAGGACCAGGTGCGCAGCCTGGGAGTCATTTTGGACTCACGGCTGTCCATGGAGGCACAGGTCAAATCTGTGTCCAGGGCAGCTGTTTACCAGCTCCATCTGGTACGTAGGCTGAGACCCTATCTGCCTGCGGACTGTCTCGCCAGAGTGGTGCATGCTCTGGTTATCTCCCGCTTGGACTACTGCAATGCGCTCTACGTGGGGCTACCTTTGAAGGTGACGCGGAAACTACAACTAATCCAGAATGCGGCAGCTAGACTGGTGACTGGGAGCGGCCGCCGAGACCATATAACACCGGTCTTGAAAGACCTGCATTGGCTCCCAGTACGTTTCCGAGCACAATTCAAAGTGTTGGTGCTGACCTTTAAAGCCCTAAACGGCCTCGGTCCAGTATACCTGAAGGAGCGTCTCCACCCCCATCAGTCTGCCCGGACGCTGAGGTCCAGCGCCGAGGGCCTTCTGGCGGTTCCCTCACTGCGAGAAGCAAAGCTACAGGGAACCAGGCAGAGGGCCTTCTCGGTAGTGGCGCCCGCCCTGTGGAACACCCTTCCAGCAGATGTCAAAGCGATAAACAACTATCTGACATTCAGGAGACATCTTAAGGCAGCCCTGTTCAGGGAAGTTTTTAACGTGTGACATTTTATTGTATTTTTGGTTTTTATGGAAGCCGCCCAGAGTGGCTGGGGAGGCCCAGCCAGATGGGCGGGGTATAAATAATAAATTATTATTATTATTATTATTATTGCAAAGGGACGAACGTCGGATATCGGTCGCTTCCCGTGGCGGGCCTCCATCTGAACTCTTCCGGGACTTCCTCCCTGCTCTCGTCGACGACGGTCACCTCCGCTTCCATCTCTGTGCCGCCGTGCTCGAAACCAGGGTCGTCCCCGAAAATGTCCATGTCCGTCTCTCCCTCACTTCCTCCTGGCGGCGTTGCTCGTCCTGAGCAGTCCAGCCACTTTCTGCGGAACTGCTCCTCTGGCCTATCGTCCCACCAATACGAGGGTTCTGAGACAGATCCCGAGGGTGACCCCTCCGGGGAACGGACGTCTCGCGTTGGTTCCTCGTCCGAGTCGAACCCCCGGAACGTGCTGGCCGAAAGCGTGGGTGTGAAAAGCCAGTCGTCGAAAAAGTCTGCTGGCATAGGTCTATGTGGGAAGAGGGCATGAAACTCGTCTTTGAGCAGAGGTTCGTCTAAGGCGTATCCCGGCACCCAGCTGTTCGCACTGGCCGGGGTGCCCTCCTTGGCGAGAAAGTATTCTACCCCCTCTTCCCCCCATCTGGAGTCCAAAATCTCCGTGACTTCGTTGATGCGTTCCTTCTGTGCCGCTCCCGCGTGTCCTGTTCTGTCTCTGGCCGGACTCGGCGCCGTTCCGGGTTCCTGGAACCTGTGCGGTGCCTTGTAGGGAGTGAGCACCGATCTGTGGAATACCGGATGCATTCTGGAACCCTCCGGAAGTGCCAGTCTGAAAGCTACCGGGTTGACCTGCTCTTCGACTTGGTAGGGCCCCAGTTGTTTATGCCCTAGTTTCTTCTTGGCCAACGACCTGGCCGGCACTGCGTGGGCCGCTAACCAAACCCAGTCTCCCACGTGGAGCTCTTCTCCAACCCTTCTGTGCTTGTCTGCTTGTACCTTGTATGCGTGCTTGGCCAGCTCCAGGTGGCGCCTCAGCTGATCGTGGACTTCCTGCAGCTCCGACGCGAACGCATCTGCTGTCTGCGGCTCCCCCTCCCCCATTCTTTCCAGTCCCGGGAAGGTTCTGGGGTGCCTCCCGTTGTTGGCGAAGAACGGCGTGACCCCCGTGGATACGTGCTTCGTGTTGTTGTAGGCGAACTCTGCAAGCGGCAGGTAATCCACCCACGTCGCAGGCTGTTGATTTGCATAACATCTCAGGTACTGCTGCATGATGGCATTGACCCGCTCCGCTTGCCCGTTGGTCTGCGGGTGTCTCGCCGACGCCAGGTTGATCTTGACGTTCAGGAAGCCCATCAGCTTCTGCCAGAAGTTCGAGATGAACTGCCGCCCGCGGTCGGACAGAATAGACCGTGGCAGACCGTGAACCTTGAACACGTGGTCTATGAACAGTTTGGCGGTTTGCTCCGCCGTGGCCACCTTAGCACACGGAATGAAATGCGCCATCTTGGAAAACAGGTCCACCACCACCAGCACTGCCGTCTTGCCCCTTGAGCTGGGCAGATCCGTGACAAAGTCCAGGGCCACCCTTTCCCAAGGTTCTACCGGAGTTTGCAGCGGCTCCAACAGTCCGGCCGGCGGTTTGTGCACTGGTTTGGCCCTCTGGCAGGTGTCACACCTCGCCACGTAGTCTGCGACCTCCCCTCTCATTCCAGGCCACCAGAAATCCCTGGCTACTAATTCCACCGTCTTCTCCTTGCCAAAGTGCCCGGCCGTGGGCGCGTCGTGCAGCTGCTGCAGCACCTTGGCTCGAAGTTCGTCTCCCGGCACGTAGATGGCCCCTTTACGGATGAGCAATCCATCTCTTAGCTGGAAACCGTCGGCCGCTGCCTTGCCCCTTTGCACCTCTGCCATCTTTGCTTGTGCGAAGGAGTCCCCCTGCAACGCTCGCCGTACCGCCTCTAGGTCCACGGTCGCCGCGGCGCACGCCCACACTGTCGGTGCGAAGATGTGCATGGCGGCCGCTGGTGTTGCGTCCTCCAGATACTGTGGCTTACGGGAGAGAGCGTCTGCCATGATGTTGGTGTCCCCCGGGACATACTCTATTCGGAAGTCGAAGTTCGCAAAGAACTCCGCCCAACGTATCTGCCTCTGGTTCAGGAACTGTGCCGTGCGCCAGTGCTCTAGATTCTTGTGGTCCGTGCAAACCTGCACCGTGTGCTTGGCGCCGATCAGAAAGTGCCTCCACGCCTTGAACGCTGCATGAATTGCCAGCAACTCCCTGTCCCATATGGTGTAGTTCTGCTCGGACTTGCTGAGCTTCCTGGAGTAAAACGCTCCCGGTCGCCACACCCCCTGCGGGTCTTTCTGCAGCAGGACCGCCCCCACGGCTCTGTCCGAAGCGTCTGTCTCCACCCTCATCGGCTTGCTGGGGTTGACATGAAGCAGCTGCTCTTCCGACGCGAAGAGACGCTTGAGTGCCTGAAAGGACTGCTCCGCCTGCTCTGTCCAAATGAACTTCTTTTTCTTGGAGCTAAGCGTGTCAGTGATGGCCGCCGTCTGCATCGCGAAGCCCTTGATAAACTTGCGATAGAAGTTCGCAAAGCCGACAAACCGTTGGACCTCCTTCCGGTTGCGCGGGCTCTTCCAATCCAACACCGCTCGAACCTTGGCGCTGTCCATGGCGAGCCCCTTGTCAGACAACTTGTAGCCCAGAAAATCCACCTCCGTCACGTCAAATTGGCACTTCTCCAGCTTGGCGTAGAGCCTATGTTGCTTTAGCCTGCTCAGCACTTCCTTGACGTGCTTGTCATGCTCCTGCTGCGACTCCGAAAAGATCAGGATGTCATCTAAGAAACAGACGCACGTCTTGTAGAGAAGTCCCGCCAACACGTGATGCATAAATGCTTGAAAAACGTGGGAGCCATTTTGCAATCCAAAAGGCATAACTCTATATTCGTAGGTCCCCAGGGGCGTGAACATGGCTGTCTTCCACTCATCACCCTCCCGCATGCTAATGAGGTTGTACGCCCCCCGCAGGTCCAACTTGGTGAACACTCTGCCCTTCCGTACCTTCGCGAGGAGGTCGTCAATTCGGGGCATGGGGAAGTCCGATGGCCTAGTCACACTGTTCAAAATCCTGTAATCCACTACGAGTCTCTTTTGGGGCGTGTCCCGCTTCTTAACAAAGAATACGGGACTGCCCCCCACTGCCTTGGACTCCCGGATGAAGCCGCGCTGCAAATTATGATCAATGAACTCCTTGAGTTCTTGCAGTTCGCCCTCTGACATGGAATACAGTTTCCCTTTAGGCAGCGCCGCCCCCGGCAGCAGGTCAATTTTGCAGTCATATGGTCTGTGAGGGGGTAGCCTGTCTGCCTCCTTCTCGCAGAAAACTTCCAAAAATTCAGCGTACTTGTGGGGAATCGCTTGCAGCGTGCCTAGCAGCAGCTGTGACTCCTCTTCCTCTCCTTCCTGCCTGGGCACTATGCAGTGTTCAGCACAAAAGGAAGAGCCGAAGGTCAGCTGCCTCTGGTACCAAGCCATCGTTGGGCTGTGCTTGTCCAGCCAACTCATGCCCAATACAACGGGCGTGTCAGATAGTTGAGTGACGTTGAAGCTGATGATTTCTCTGTGATTCCCAAGTCGCATCACCATTGGTGGCGTCTGCTTCACCACTTGCCCCCCGAGCAGCTCCCTGCCATCCACCGTGACAACCTGCAGGGGCAGTGTGGCCGGCAGCAACTGCACAGCGTGCCTGTCGACAAAGTCCTGTCCTATAAAGTCCGCATTGCTGCCTGAGTCGATGGTGATTGGCACGTCTATGGTGATTCCATTGGGCAGCTGGAGAGATGCTGTGAGCCTCACTACTGGTTTGGGCGGGAGGGGGTTCACGGGCTGTAAAATCTCTGGGGACTGCGTCACTAACACGTCTGGCTGGGCCCCAGTGCCTCTTCCTCCAGCCAGACTGCGTCGTTTCCCTGCTGTGGTCCTGCTTGCTGCGTTGCTGCAGTCACCATTGCCGAGGCTGCAGTGAGCTTGTGGGGCCTCTGGGGACACTCTTTTGCCATATGCCCTGGTTCCTCACAGACGTAACACTTCCTGTTCCCTCTAGGAGGCTTCGCTTTCACTGCTGCCGGTGCTAGGGCTCTGGTTGCTGACTGAGCCCTTGCACCTCCAACCTCCATAGGTTCGGCTCCTCCTCCTGGCGGAGGCGTGGATTGCGCCCGCGCTGCTTCTCTGGGAAGGAAGGAGGGGCCCCCGGCTGGTTCGCGCCCTCCACGCCCTTCTTCCCTGCTCCACGGACGTCCTTCCAGCCTCACCCCCACTGCCAGTGCCCTCTGAACGATCTCCTGCGTGGTCCGGGGTCTCTCCCCCCTCGCGATCTCATCTTTAATCGAGTTGTGCAGCCCCTCCCAAAAGAGGTCTCTTACCGGAGCCGAATCTCTGTCCCATTCCAGGGCACTGACCAAGGCGAAAAAGCGGGCATGATACTGCCTGACGCTGGCCCTCCCTTGTCTCAGCCCATGCACCTCCTTCCGTGCAAGATCCACGTCAATACTTGATAAAAAGCACCCATCCATCGCTTTAATAAAGGCATCCGCATTCTGGAGCGCCGGATCCTTATCTCTCCATAAATTGCGTAGCCATGCTTTCGCATCCCCATGCAGATGGGACATGATGAACCCCACTCTCTCTTGTTCATCTCTAAAGTCTTTATGCAGCAGTTGCAGTGCGCACAGTACGTCGGCTCTAAAGTTGGGATACTGTTGCAGGTTCCCATCGAAGTGAGAGACTAGCCCGCCTGTCCGTCTCGCCAACCCAATTCCCTCCTGCCGGGGTGTCTGCTTTGTCAGCACGTCTAACCTGACCTGGAGATCCCTGCAGGCGGCAGCTGCCTCCTCCTCTCTCTTCCTGGATGCGAGAACCTCGGCGTTCAGTTGTGCCACTGCTTTTCTGAGGTCCTCTATCTGCTGCTCAGCCGTCATGTCGTCTGCCGTTCGTGAGCTCGCTAGTAGGCACCTGTTTCTCTCCCCTCCTCGAGGCTGTAGATGCCCACAATGAAGAGACGGAGCTTACTGTCAGAGCTGCTTGAAGATCCTAGCTCACAGAGGATCACGCTAGCCAGCGATCATTAAGTAAAAGTCTTTATTGAATTACAGTTTCCATTCTCACGCTGCTGCGCGCAAACTCTACGTCTAGTAGCTAGATCGGCGAAGCTCCGTCTGAGTCTCCGCCCCGTGTGCACCAACTTAATATCCTAGCCTTGCTCCACCTTTTCCGCCTGACTGTCCTCCTCTGGGTCCCTCTACCCCCCGGGGCTTCTTCCTTCCGGGATTCTTCTGACGCTGACCCGGACCCTCCTGCCTCCTTGCGCCGGGCTTTAGGACCTGGTTCCCTTTCGGGGCTGCTTACTGCGCCGCCTTCCTCTGCATTTGAACTTGGCGCGCGCGCCCAGCCTTCCACTTTCCTCTTAACCGTTTCTTCGCTCCCCGATGGAGGCGTGGCCACTCCTGACTCATGCCCTCCCTCCTGTGGTGAGCTGCCAGCGCTTCCCCCCTGGCTCCCTTTCTCTTCCCTGCTTCCTGGCGGTGACGCTGGTCCCGATTTCCAGCTGCTCCCCCCTGAGTCCCCTCTGGCTCTATCTTCCTGGGGTGCCCCCCTAGACTCCCCCCTTGCCCTGGCCACTGGTGCTCCTTTCTGTGAATCCTCTGATTCACTGGAAAGACTGGGAGATCTCGGGTCGTCGTCATCACTCATCTTTTCTTCTGCCTCCTCCCCTTCGCTCTCTGTCTCCTCCCTTGCCCGTGCCTCTGCTCCTAAACCCCTGACAAAGGTATTTAAATATACCTTACTGAAGAAACCAGAGGCCTTTCTCCTGGGCATTGTCGGCCAATTGGTGTTAAAGAAGGATAGAACTTTCTTTATGTACGCAACAGCAGCAGCAAGATTACTCATCGCAAAATATTGGAAGACACAGGAGCTACCCACACTGGAAGACTGGCAGATGAAGGTCATGGACTACATGGAATTGGCAGAGATGACCAGCAGAATCCATGACCAGGGAGAAGAGTCGGTGGAGGAAGATTGGAAGAAGTTTAAAGATTACCTGCAGAAGCACTGTAAAATTAAGGAATGTTGAAAGGATGTTTGATTGAAAATAAGTGGTACTGGTTAAGAGATGCTTATGAAAATGTAAATAGGGAATGATAATTGGAAATGGATATTTATAATAATAGGTTAATATATGGAGTAAGGATAAAATGCTAGAGGGTAAGGATTTGCTGAATTTAATATTTGCACTGGAATACAAAATGGGAGGTGTGAGGAGGTCAAGAAATTAGTGAAGAAAACATAAGATTTGAAAATATCAATACATTTTTAGCCGTTTGGTGGTTTTTTCCTCTTCTTTTTATTCTCCATTTTTAATTTTTTTCTATCCTTCTTCTATCAACTGTTTTTCTACAGTGTATTTTTTATTTGTCTTGTTTTTGTAGTTTAAATGTTTAAACGTTTAAATGTTGGATTTTGTTTTTATTGTTTCTTGTCTGTGAAAAATTAATAAATATCATTTTTTTAAAAAAGTGCATTAACACCGAAGAACACAACTTGTAATAAGAGAAATCCAAGATTCTTCTTTCTATGTAGCTGGAACCCAAAACAAGCTGTTTGGCTTTGTTTAGGCTTATTACATTTCTCTTTGCTAGGGTTGGGGTTATGGTTAGGGTTAGAGTTACTGTTAGGGTTAGGGTTTAGGGTTAGGGTTAGGGTTAGGGTTAGGGTTAGGGTTAAGGTTAAGGTTAAGGTTAGGGTTAGGGTTAGGGTTAGGGTTAGGGTTAGGGTTAGGGTTAGGGTTAGGGTTAGGGTTAGGGTTAGGGTTAGGGTTAGGGTTAGGGTTCGGGTGAATTACCACCGAAAGAACAATCCAAGTTTATTTGTTCTCCTTCTATTGAGATAGAACCGAAACACCTATGGTTCATTTCGGCTGATAACAAACATGTCACTCTGCGATTTTTGAGTGAATGTGCATTCTATAAAATAAATGAATCTTTGGAATCTCTGACAAAACAAGGTGCGGATAATAGTAGACAATTGGCAGAGCTCTCAGCAAAACTTGATCTGAACACGCAAAGTGTGAATGAACTCAGCAAGAGGGTGTCTTCAAATACAGAGACTATTAATAAACTTCTAGAGGACTCTGCCACTACTCGAAAGATTGCAGAAGAAGCTAAGGTTTCTGCAGATGCCACTCAGGAAAGGATAATACCAGTCTGTAAAAAGTTAGAAGACCATGAACTGGCTTTGTCTATGCTCGAGATACAAAGGAAGGAGAGAAATCTGAGATTGAGAGCAGTGCCTGAAAGCGAAAAAGATGACCTGGTGGACTTCCTTTCTAAAGAATTCTCGGACTTTTGGCAACAGGAGTTGGAGAAGGAAGAAATTAAGATAGTGTCTGCGTTTAGATTGGGCAGAAGGCAAGGCAGAAAGAAGCCAAGGGACTGCTTGATAACTTTAAGATCAAAAGAAGAAAGAGATAAAATGTTGAATCTGCATTTTCAAAGAACTCTGGAAATTGAAAATGCTTTCGTGGAGATTTTCAAAGATATACCAAAACATATTTTGGATGTAAGAGCCCATTATAAAGAGCTGGTTGATTTATTGAGAAAGAACGAAATACCCTTTAGGTGGGAATTCCCTCAAGGCCTATCCTTTAAATACAAAGGAAGGAAAACCAGAATAAGATCTGTCCAAGACAAAGAGCAATTCTTACGAGACAACGAAGAAGATCTTGTGAAAGGGACGGTCGAAGTGGAACCAACCCAAGCAGTAAAGGAAGCAACAGACATTTTGAACTTAACATTTGGATTGAAATCACCGATGGAAGGTGAACAACTACTTGGAGCAGTGGGAGGAAAAAGTAAATAGCAACAGGATGGCTCTGCAACTTCTAAGTTGGAATTGTAATGGTCTTAACCTTCCCCGAAAAAGACGAAATGTTTTTCATATATTGAAAAAAGAACAATTGGACTTGATTTGTTTACAAGAAACTCATGTGACAAGACTGCATAGAAAACTACTTATCAACAAAAGATTAGGATAAGAATTTATTTCATCTGATAAAGTTAAGAAAAGAGGAGTGGTAATCTATGCAAAGGAAAATTTCCCCCCGAAATTGATGTTTAAAGATGAACATGGAAGATTTTTGGAAATAGAAATTCAAGTTCAAGGTGAAAAATTCTTGATATTAGGGATCTATGCACCAAATGAAGGGAAGTCGGAATTCTTTAAGAAGCTGCATGAGATTTTACTGGACTATTTGGATTGCAATTTAATCTTGTTGGGAGACATGAATGGAGTAGTATCTACAAATATGGACAAATCACAAAGACAGGTAGTTTCCAAGGATGGGAGACTACCAAAGACTTTTTTTGAAATGACTGAAAATATGGACTTGATTGACATTTGGAGAACAAAGAACCCTCTTGAGAGAGAGGGAACTTTCTTTTCTGAAGCTATGATGACATGGACTAGAATTGACCAAATATGGGTTACTAGTGGGATGGCTCCAAAGATCAAGAAAGTGGAAATCTGCCCAAAAACCTGCTCCGACCACAATGCCGTAAAGATGGAGATGAAGTTAACAACAGCTGGTTCCTTTAGATGGAGGATGAATGACACCTTATTTAGAGATGAAGAGGTCTACAAAAAGGCTCAAAAAACTTTGAGAGACTATTTTGAAATAAATTTAAAAACGGATGTGGAAAAATGAGTAATCTGGGACGCAAGTAAAGCTGTTATGCGAGGATTTTTAATACAACAAAACTCTATAAAGAAGAGAAACCAAAATGAGAAGAAGGATAAGAAGGAAAAGATTAAAGAAGGAGAAAAGAAATTGAGATCTAAACCAAAGTCCCAGGAGATTTTGAGAGAAATTAAGTTACATCAGACACAATACATGGAATTGATGAACCAAGAAATAGAATGGAAGATTAAGCAAATGAGACAAAAGACATTTGAATCTGCGGATAAGTGTGGTCAACTTCTGGCTTGGGAATTGAAGAAAAGGCAAAAACTAAACACGGTTACAAGCCTAGAGGTGGAAGGAAAGAACATTTATAAGCCAAATGAGATTAGAAACTGTTTCCAGAGTTATTTCAAAAAATTATACTCACAAGGGCCGCAGAATGAAAGAGATATAGATGAGTTTCTTAAGAAATTTGGTCTACAAAAAATCTCTCATCAAAGTAAAATAGACCTGAATCAGAAAATAACTGAACAAGAGATAGAAGGTGCCATTCAAAACATGCAACTGGGCAAATCTCCAGGACCAGATGGGTTGACTTCCAGATACTACAAAGCCTTGAAGGAGTGGTTGTTACAACCTTTGAAGGAAGTCTGCAACGAAATTTTGGAGGGGAAAAAGGCACCAGAATCATGGAAAGAAGCGTATATCACACTCATACCGAAAACAGAGACTGAAAAGACTCAGCTTAAGAATTACCGCCCTATATCATTACTTAATGTGGATTACAAAATTTTTGCAGACATTTTGGCAAAAAGATTGAAAAAAGTATTGGTGGAAGAGATTCACAAGGACCAAGCAGGCTTTCTCCCAAGAAGACACTTGTCAGATAATGTGAGGAACAAAATAGACATTTTGGAATTATTAGAGGTGAACATAAACACTAAAGCAGTTCTGATATTTGTGGACGCGGAGAAAGCCTTTGATAATATTTCTTGGAGTTTTATGAAGAAGAATCTACATGGGATGGGGGTAGGGCAAGGATTTGAGAATGGTATGGGTGCAATATATTCTGAACAGAAGGCTAAGTTAATTGTAAATAATGTGGTAACGGAAGAATTTAAAATAGAAAAAGGGACACGACAGGGGTGCCCAATTTCCCCACTACTTTTTATATCAGTCCTGGAGGTTTTGCTAAACATGATTAGAAGTGATCAGCTGGTTAAAGGGGTTCAGGTCGGAGCCAAACAGTATAAGTTAAGGACCTTTGCAGATGACTTGGTACTTACTTTACAAGAGCCAGACACTAGTACGAAAAGGGTTTTAGAACTAATTCAAGAATTTGGTCAAGTTGCAGGATTCAAGTTGAATAAACAAAAAACTAAAGTTTTGGAGAAAAACTTAACAGCTATGGAAAGGGAGAGGTTCCAGAATGAAACAGGGTTGACAGTGGTTAAGAAGGTGAAATACTTGGGGATTAATATGACATCTAAGAATGTGAATTTGTTTAAAGATAATTATGAGAAATGCTGGACAGAAGTTAAGAAGGATCTAGAAATATGGTCAAATTTAAAGCTTTCCTTGTTAGGCCGAATTGCAGTTATTAAGATGAATGTATTGCCTAGAATGTTATTTTTATTTCAAGCATTGCAAATTCTTGACAAGATGGACTGTTTCAAGAGGTGCCAGAAAGACATTTCTAAATTTGTCTGGCAGGGCAAAAAACCCAGAATAAAGTTTAAAATTTTAACGGATGTAAAGGAAAGAGGGGGATTTGCCCTGCCGGACTTAAAACTGTACTATGAATCAGCAGCTTTTTGCTGGATGAAAGAGTGGCTGCTCCTCGAGAATACAGATATTTTGGACTTGGAAGGTTTTAATAATGTATTTGGATGGCATGCATATTTATGGTATGATAAGGTTAAAGCGCATAAAGCTTTTAAAAATCACATTGTTAGGAAAGCATTATATAATGTCTGGATCAGATATAAAGATTTGTTGGAAAATAAAACCCCAAGGTGGCTGTCGCCAATGGAGGCTAAAGCCGTGAAAAAACTTAATATGGAGGCCAAATGGCCAAAATATTGGGAAATTTTGGAACAAGGGGGAGATAAAATGAAATTACAGAGTTATGAGAGATTAAAGTCTAAAGTACGAGACTGGCTCCATTACTATCAAACCTCCGGCGAGGTTCGCAAGAAGGAGGGGAAAACGACCAAGAAGTGTTTTCTCTGCCAACAGCCGGGACATTTTGCCAGAGTCTGCCCTCAGAGAAAGGCGTGGCAAGGAATGGTGGGGGCAGCTGGTGGTGAGCAGGAGCAGGGAAACGGCAATGCTTGGCTGCAGGAGAGCGGGCACAGCAGCCAGGCGAGCAACCAGTGAATGTGCCCAAACCAGACCCCCCCCCGGGCAGCCATAGCCATAGAGGTGGTGTTAGAACTCCCTAACGGACACCCTATTAAGGTGAAGGCATTGCTGGATTCTGGCAGCTCTTGCAACTTCTTTAGCAGGGATTTTGCACTAGAACACCAGCTCCACGTGGTGCCTCTAGAACACCCCTTGCAAGTAACGGCCATTGATGGGAGAGAACTCTTGGGGGGGGGAGTGACCCACCAGACCCCTCCCATGAAAATGAGGGTCTCCAGACACACTGAGACAATTGCCTTTCACGTTGCCACATTAGCCGGGCCACCAATCATACTGGGAATGAGCTGGCTGGCACTGCACAATCCAGTAGTGGGGTGGCACCAGCGGACAGTCACCTTTGGGTCAGCTCACTGCGTAGAGCACTGCCACGAAGGGGAAACCCCGAGGATGGCAGTAGCCAGGGTGGCAGGGATGGCGGTGGGAGAAAAGGGGAGAGTACCACCTCAGTATGCAGACCTGGAAGAAGTCTTCAGTGAGAAAGAGGTGGATAGACTGCCCCCTCACAGGCCCTTTGACTGTCAGATCAACCTACTCTCAGGGGCTCAGTTACCAGTGGGTAAGCTGTACGCCATGTCGGACAGGGAGATGCAGGAGTTGCGGAAGTTCATTGACAAGAACCTGAAGAGGGGTTTCATACGAGAATCAAGGGCGGTGGGGGGCAGTCCAGTGTTCTTTGTAGACAAAAGAGACTCCAAAGAGCCCAGATTGGTCATAGATTACCGCGCGGTGAACCGGGTATCAGAACCAGTGACCTTCCCTATGCCCAGAATTGATGACATTTTGGCCAGGGTAAGGAAAGGGAAGGTCTTTACCAAGCTGGACCTTCGGGGGGCGTACAATTTGATAAGGATGAGAGAGGGAGACGAATGGAAAACCACGATGTTCACCCCTCTGGGGGCCTTTGAGTACCTAGTTATGCCCTTCGGATTACAATCCGGTTCGACCTGCTTTCAAGCTTTCATGCACCACGTGTTGGGGTCCCTGCTGTACAAGAATTGCGTGGCCTTCCTAGATGATGTGCTAATCTACTCGGAGAACGAGGAGCAGCATGTTAAGGATGTCAGGGAAGTGCTGAAGAGGCTGCAGGAGCACCAGCTGTGGGTCAAACTGGAGAAATGCCAATTCCACGCCCGAGAGGTTGAGTTCCTGGGCTACAGGTTGTCGGACAAAGGCTTAGCCATGGACCCAGGCAAGGTGCAGGCGGTACTAGAATGGAAGACTCCCAAGACCCGGAAGGACGTGCAGAGGTTCCTGGGGTTTGGAAACTTCTATAGAAAGTTTATCAAGAACTTTGCCCACTTAACGGCACCCATAACTGATTGTCTCAGCAGCAAGAAGAAGTTTGAATGGACAGAAACGGCTCAGCAGTCTTTTGAAAAGCTAAAGAGGGCATTCGCTTCGGAAGAGCAACTCTTACACGTGGATCTGCAGAAGCCTATGAGATTGGAAACAGACGCGTCAGACAGAGCGGTGGGAGCTGTGTTGCTCCAGCCGGGAAATCGATCAGAGTGGAAGCCGTGTGCCTTTTTTTCAAGGAAGCTGAACAAGTCTGAACAGAACTACACAGTGTATGACCGGGAACTGCTTGCAATTCATGAAGCCTTTCGACGTTGGAGACATTTTCTAATAGGCGCACAGCACAAGATCCAGGTGTGCACGGACCATAAGAACCTGGAATATTGGAGGACTGCACGAGTTCTCAACCAAAGACAGGTGCGATGGGCACAGGAGTTTTCCAAGTTCTTCTTTGAAATTCAGTATGTGCCGGGAAAGGAAAACGTCAGGGCAGATGCCCTTTCCCGTAAACCAGAGTACTTGGAAGGAGAGGGGGTGCCGGAAGTACGACATGTGATACCCGAGGACCGATGGGTGTGTGTGGGAGTGTTGGTAGGGAGACAAGAACTAGCCGGGTTGACGAGGAATGACGAGTACGCACAAACTAAAATCAGGGAGATACGAGACGCAGAAGAAAATCAGGGGGGTTTTGAGGAAAAGGAGGGGGCTCTGTACTATAAGGGAGCATTGTACATACTAGAAGGGGACCTGAGGAGAAGAGTACTCAAACAACTACATGATAACCCCACGGCGGGACATTTTGGTCAACACAAAACCATGTTGCTTGTCACCAGGCAGTTCTGGTGGCCAAGAGTGAGGGAAGATGTGCGGAAATACGTACGGGGGTGCGAGCACTGCCAGAGGGCTAAAGGGGAGAAGGCAGCACCTGTGGGGTTACTGGAGCCCTTACCCACCCCTGGAAGGCCCTGGGAGGTGGTATCCATTGATTTTATGACCGATTTACCCAAGTCCAGGGGGAAAACAGCAGTCATGGTGGTAGTGGACTTGATGACCAATATGTGCCATTTTATTGCTTGCTCGCATGCAGTGACAGCGGAGGAGACAGCTAGGCTGTTTATAGATCACGTTTTCAGGTTGCATGGCGCCCCCTTGAGGGTTTTGTCCGACAGAGGCAGGCAATTTACTTCCAGGTTCTGGACGTCGAAGTGAGCTTCTCGATGGCCAGACACCCGGAGACCAACGGACAAGCAGAAACAGTCAATAGCATACTTCAACAGTACCTACGCTGCTACGTCAACGAAAGGGAGAACGATTGGGTGGATAAACTAGCGGTGGCCGAATTTGCATACAATAACGCTGAACACGTGTCCACGGGGATGAGTCCCTTCATGGCCAATTACGGGTGTCACCCCAGGGCCTTCCCAGGGGGGGGGAGGGGAGGGGGAGTGTGCCGGCGGCCAAACAATTTGTGGAAGAAATGGAAGCTTTACACCAACAACTTAAGGTTAACCTGGAGAGGGCTAAGGAAGTGTACAAGAGGCAGGCAGACAAGCACCGCAGAGAAGGGGAGACAATAAGGGTTGGGGACCAGGTGTGGTTGTCAACCCAAGGGTTACCGTTCAAAGGGGGGTGTAAGAAATTATGGCCAAGGCGACTGGGACCCTTCGAGGTAACCCAACAGGTGAATCCTGTGACCTTTAGACTCAAATTGCCCACCAACATGAAACTACACCCGGTGTTCCACAGGTCCTTGCTCTCACCGTACCGGGAAGGGAGGGAATTTCAGGGGCGAGAAAGAGAAATTCCCATGCATCCACTGGTGGAGGAAAGGGAATTTAGTGGTCACGCAGCGGAAATTCTCGATTCAAGGTGGAGAGGGAGAAGGGTGGAATATTTGGTGGCTTGGGAAGGGGAACCAGAGTCGGAAAACACTTGGGTTCCTGCAGAAGAGATCAGGGATGAGTATCTGCAGGAGGAGTTTCATAGCAGGTTCCCAAAGAAGCCCAAACCCCTAGGAAGGTTCTGGGAAGAGCAATTTGGCACCACGGATGATGAAGAAGAGTTTGAGGGGTGGCCAGCCTCCGAAGAGGAGGAAGGAGGGGTATCCGAGGGAGAGAAATCCAACTGGGGAGATTGGGCAGCGGAAAGAGACAGCAGCAGATGGGGAGCAGTGTTTGAATCTTCTGAGGAAGGGGATAGCTCCTTCCCGGGGTTTCCCACGTCGCCGTCCAAGGAACGGAAAACCGCTCAGCTGGCAAGGGGAAAGAGGGCGGTCCCCGGGCGTACCAGGCCTTAAGTATGCTAGGCCACGCCTCCCCAGCCCGTCGATTGACGGGCCAGGTCGCAGGCACGCCCGGGGATTCCCTGGATCTCGCGGGAATTATTTGGAATTATTGCAGACCAATATCAACACGAAAGCAGTTTTAATCTTCATAGATGCAGAGAAAGCCTTCAACAACATTTCTTGGAAGTTCATGAAGAAAAACTTGGAAGGGATGGGAGTGGGACAGGCGTTTCAAAACAGTATAGAAGCAATTTATTCAGAGCAAAAGGCCAAACTGATAGTGAACAATGTGGTGACGGAAGAGTTCAATATTGAAAAAGGGACACGACAGGGGTGCCCTCTCTCCCCTCTGTTATTTATTTCAGTCCTGGAGGTGCTTTTGAATTTGCTTAGGAAGGACCGGTTGGTGCATGGAATACAGGTCGGAGTGAAACAATATAAACTGAAAGCTTTTGCAGATGATTTGGTGTTAACACTACAGGAGCCAGAACCTAGTACAAAAAGAGCTCTAGAACTGATTTATGAGTTTGGTCGGGTGGCAGGATTTAAGTTGAATAAGCAAAAAACCAAGGTTTTGGGGGGAAATTTGACACCTTCAGAAATAGATGGGTTTCAGAAGGAGACAGAGTTAAATGTGGTTAAAAAAGTGAAATACCTAGGGATTAATTTGTCTGCTAAAAACTTGAATTTATTCAAAGATAATTATGAAAAATGTTGGTCAGAAATCAAAAAGGATTTTGAAATCTGGTCAAGACTTAAACTTTCCTTGTTGGGACGAATTGCTGCTGTTAAGATGAATGTATTGCCAAAGATGTTGTTTTTGTTTCAAACCCTACAGATCGTGGACAGAGTGGAATGTTTTGGAAAGTGGCAGAAAGATATTTCGAAGTTTGTCTGGCAGGGCAAAAGGCCCAGGATAAAGTTTAAAATATTAACTGATGCAAAAGAAAGAGGGGGGTTTGCCCTGTCGGACTTAAGGTTATATTACGAAGCTGCATCTTTCTGCTGGATGAAAGATTGGTTCTTATTAGAAAACACTGATGTCCTAGATCTGGAAGGGTTTAATAATGCTTTTGGATGGCATGCATACTTGTGGTACAACAAGATAAAAATTCGCAAAATGTTCAAAAACCATATTGTCAGAAAAGCTTTATTTATAGTCTGGACTAAATATAAGGACTTGTTAGAAAACAAGACCCCGAGGTGGCTATCACCAATGGAGGCTAAGGCCCAAAAAAGACTCAATATGGAGGTTGGTTGGCCAAAATACTGGGAGATAATAGAAAAAACCAGAGATAATTGGAGATTGCAGAGCTTTGACAAATTAAAAAACAAGGTGCAAGACTGGTTGCACTATGCTCAAATTCAAGAGGTCTTTAAAATGGATAAAAAAACAGGTTTCCAGGTGGAGAAATCAAAGTTAGAAACAGAACTATTGGAACCAAAGACTAAAATTCTATCAAGAATGTATAACTTGCTGCTTAAATGGAACACTCAGGATGAGATAGTCAAATCAGCCATGATAAAATGGGCTCAAGACATTGGGTACAACATCATGTTTGAAGACTGGGAAAGGTTATGGACCACCGGTATGAAATTTACGGCATGTAATGCCTTGAAAGAAAACATTATGAAAATGATATACAGGTGGTACATGACCCCAGTCAAGCTTGCTAAGATATATCATTTGTCTGATAATAAATGTTGGAAATGCAAGGAGGCTGAAGGGACATTCTTTCACCTCTGGTGGACTTGCCCGAAAGTGAAGGCCTTCTGGGAAATGATCTACAATGAGTTAAAAAAGGTATTTAAGTATACCTTCCCCAAGAAACCAGAGGCCTTCCTTCTGGGCATTGTCGGCCAGAAAGTGTTAAAGAAGGATAGAACTTTTTTCATGTACGCAACTACAGCAGCAAGAATTCTTATCGCTAAACATTGGAAGACACAAGATCTACCCACGCTGGAAGAGTGGCAGATGCAATTGATGGACTATATGGAACTGGCTGAAATGACTGGCAGAATCCGAGACTTGGGTGAAGAAAAAATGGAGGAGGACTGGAAAAAATTTAAAGACTACCTACAAAAACAACATAAGCTATATGAATGTTAAGGGTTTGCGTGGCTGGGAAAGTCTAGCTTCAGCAATTAAAATTTGATGATCTGGGAAATTAAGTTATAAATTAGGAAGGAACTAAAGTTTAAACTAATCTTTATGTCTATTTTAGGATAAAGGCAATTTGACAACAAGTATTTTAAACTTAAAGTATAACTATTTGAAAGTACAAAAAACGCATGAAACAAGGTAACAATTTGCTGATATCTTTATTGTAAAGAATGCAGGGAGAGGGAGACGTGGGGAAGTCCAGATGGTTATGAAAAGATGTTTTGGAAAAATGAATTTTTCTGTTCTATTGTTTTTCTTTCTTTTTTCTTCTTTCTTTTCTTTTTTGTGGATTCTATCATGTATTTGACTTTACATTTATATCTGGAAAAAAGCAATAAAATATTATTTAAAAAAAAACAAAATGAATGTATTGCCTAGAATGCTGTTTTTGTTTCAAACATTGCAAATTGTGGACAAGATGGATTGCTTCAAGAAGTGGCAGAAAGATATTTCGAAATTTGTGTGGCAGGGCAAGAAACCCAGAATAAAATTTAAGATTTTAACTGACACCAAAGAAAGAGGGGGATTTGCCCTGCCAGACTTTAAACTTTACTATGAATCAGCAGCTTTCTGCTGGTTGAAAGACTGGCTGCTTCTTGAGAACACAGACATTTTGGATTTAGAAGGCTTCAACAATGTTTTTGGGTGGCATGCATATTTATGGTATGATAAGGTTAAGGCCCATAAAGCTTTTAAAAATCATATTCTCAGGAAAGCACTATATAATGTCTGGATTAGATATAAAGACTTGTTGGAAAATAAAACCCCAAGGTGGTTGTCGCCAATGGAAGCTAAAGCTGTGAGAAAACTCAATATGGAGGCCAAATGGCTGAAATATTGGGAAATTTTGGAACAGGAGGGGGATAAAATGAAATTGCAGAGTTTTGAAAAGTTAAAGGACAAAGTGCGAGATTGGCTCCATTATTATCAAATAATGGAGGTTTTCAAGTTGGACAGGAAAATTGGCTTTCAGGTGGAAAAATCAAAATTAGAAACAGAACTGATAGAACCCAATACTAAGAATTTGTCAAGAATGTATAACTTGCTGTTGAAATGGAATACACAAGATGAAACAGTGAAATCAGTTATGATAAAGTGGGCACAAGATATTGGTCATAACATTATGTTTGCTGACTGGGAACAGTTGTGGAACACCGGTATGAAATTTATGGCATGTAATGCCTTAAAGGAAAATATTATGAAAATGATCTATAGGTGGTACATGACCCCGGTCAAGCTTGCAAAAATTTGCCACTTGTCTGACAATAAATGTTGGAAATGTAAAGAAATTGAAGGTACTTTTTTTTCACCTTTGGTGGACGTGCCCAAGGATTAAGGCTTTCTGGGAAATGATTTATAATGAAATGAAAAGGGTATTTAAATATACCTTTCCTAAGAAACCAGAGGCCTTTCTCTTGGGCATTGTCGGCCAATCGGTGCAAAAGAAAGACAGAACATTTTTTATCTATGCTACAACAGCGGCAAGAATACTCATAACAAAGTAATGGAAGACACAGGATCTACCCAACGACTTGGATGATGGACTCAAGGGCATCCTGATCAAATTTGCAGATGACACCAAACTGGGTGGGGTGGCTAACACCCCAGAGGACAGGATCACACTTCAAAACGACCTTGACAAATTAGAGAACTGGGCAAAAACAAACAAGATGAATTTTAACAGGGAGAAATGTAAAGTATTGCACTTGGGCAAAAAAAATGAGAGGCACAAATACAAGATGGGTGACGCCTGGCTTGAGAGCAGTACATGTGAAAAGGATCTAGGAGTCTTGGTTGACCACAAACTTGACATGAGCCAACAGTGTGACGCGGCAGCTAAAAAAGCCAATGTAATTCTGGGATGCATCAATAGGAGTATAGCATCTAGATCAAGGGAAGTAATAGTGCCACTGTATTCTGCTCTGGTCAGACCACACCTGGAGTACTGTGTCCAGTTCTGGGCACCACAATTCAAGAAGGACACTCACAAACTGGAACGTGTCCAGAGGAGGGCAACCAAAATGGTCAAAGGCCTGGAAACAATGCCTTATGAGGAACGGCTAAGGGAGCTGGGCATGTTTAGCCTGGAGAAGAGGAGGTTAAGGGGTGATATGATAGCCATGTTCAAATATAGAAAAGGATGTCACATAGAGGAGGGAGAAAGGTTGTTTTCTGCTGCTCCAGAGAAGCAGACACGGAGCAATGGATCCAAACTACAAGAAAGAAGATTCCACCTAAACATTAGGAAGAACTTCCTGACAGTAAGAGCTGTTCGACAGTGGAATTTGCTGCCAAGGAGTGTGGTGGAGTCTCCTACTTTGGAGGTCTTTAAGCAGAGGCTTGACAACCATATGTCAGGAGTGCTCTGATGGTGTTTCCTGCTTGGCAGGGGGTTGGACTCGATGGCCCTTGTGGTCTCTTCCAACTCTATGATTCTATGATTCTATATGTGACTAGCAGAAATGACTGGCAGAATCCGAGACCAGGGAAAAGAGACGGCGGAAGAAGATTGGAAGAAATTTAAGAATTATCTTAAGAAATACTGTAAAATTTATGAATTTTAGAATGATATGGTTTTTAAAATCAAATGGAGTACAGCTGTAAAGATAAAGTGAAAGGAAAGTAAGGATGATAATTAGATAAAATTAAGGGTGAGGATTTGCTGAACTAAATTTTTGAAATGGGAATGCAGAAAGGGGAGGTATGAGGAGGTCGGTGAAAGAAGTTTTATGAAAATAAGGTATTGAAATTATACTTGTTCTTTTTATTATTTTATTTTTGTTTGTGTTTGTGTGTATTGATATGTTTGTTATAATTTGTAAAATCCTAATAAATATTTATTTAAAAAAACAAAACAAAAAGACGGTGTTGTGTTATTTTGGTTTCATTACACACACTTTGCGATTTCTGGGTCAATGTGCATAAACACCAAAGAAAACGACTTGAAATAAGTGAAATCCAAGATTCTTCTTTCTATGTAGCTGTAACACAAAACAACCTGTTTGGCTTTGTTTAGGCTTATTACACTTCGCTTTGCTAGGGTTAGGGTTAGGGTGAGGTTTAGGTTTAGGGTTGGGGTTAGGGTTAGGGTAACGGTTACTGTCAGGGGCTCAGGGACAGAGGCACAGGGGAGAGAGGAGATGGAGAGCGAAGGGGAAGGAGAGTGGGGGGGAAGAGTCCCAGGTGTCAGGTCCAGCTAGCCCCCCCCCCCGAAGACAACAACGTCATGGCAGATGCACTATCAAGGAAACCGCAGTATCTCGAGGAAGCGGCACCGGTGGCGGCCAAACATTTTTTCGCACCAACGGCGTGGGCATGCGCTTCAGCCACAGTGGACCTGGACGCAGTGCGTCACGCGCTGCAGACGGATGCCTTTGCACAATCCAAGATGGACAAGTTGAGAAGAGGCACAGCGAAGGACGACGAGTTCCAGATACGCGACGGACTGCTCACGCGCAAAGGAGCTCTCTACGTGCCTGGAGACGACCTCCGAGCGAGGGTCCTGCAGCAGTTACATGAAGCGCCCACTGCTGGGCACTTCGGCAAGGACAAGACGGCGGAATTGGTGGCCAGGGACTTTTGGTGGCCCCAGATGAGGGGAGAAGTCGCGGATTACGTCTCTAGGTGTGACACATGCCAAAGGGCCAAGCCAGTGCACAAAAAGCCGGCGGGACTGCTGGAACCGCTACCGACGCCGCTCGAACCATGGGAGAGGGTGGCTCTGGACTTTGTCACAGATCTGCCCAGCTCGCGAGGCAAAACAGCGGTACTCGTGGTCGTAGACCTGTTCACCAAGATGGCGCACTCCATTCCCTGCGTGAAGGTGGCCACAGCAGAACAGACTGCCAAGCTGTTCATAGACCACGTGTTCAAAGTTCACGGCTTACCACGGTCCATCCTGTCCGACCGGGGGCGCCAATTCGGTTCTCATCCGCTGAGGAAACGGCGCCAGACACAAGCTCCCCGGAGGGATCGCTCTCGGGGTCTGCCACAGATCGCTCTTACTGGTGGGACACTCAACCGGAGGTGGGGTGGAGCAGGGAATTGATAAGGGGGCCCTGGCACGCAGCATCACCCGAGGTAACAGGGGGAGAGACGGACAGGGATGTGTTAGGGGAGGACCTTGGGTTCGAACACGAATGCAGGGAGATACAAGCAGAGGAGATCGACGTCGACGAGCCCATTACGGATGGGCCGGATCCGACTGGGCGGTTGCACGCCAGGGGGAAGGAACTGTATCCAACACTCACCCCCTCAGCACTGGAGCACCTGAAACCCGCACCCGAAGAGAGGGAGGGGGGAAGGGGGGCTTCGAGGGGGGGATGGATGTCAGGGGCTCAGGGACAGAGGCACAGGGGAGAGAGGAGATGGAGAGTGAAGGGGAAGGATCTGAGGGCAGCATAGGGGAGTATGACAGTGACCCGAGAGATTCCATTAGCTTCTCCAGCGAATCAGAAGATTCCCAGAAGGAGGCGCCGATGGTCAGGGTGTTAGGATATTTCCGTTCCACCTTAAAAGGGAGCAGGCTTTGGGAGGATCAGAGTCTGCGCATGTCCTATTCACAGGATGTTTATGTTCTGATATTCCTTTCGGTTTTGCCAGTTAGTCAGAGACGCTGACTGAGAATGGACGTGTTTTCTTTGTTCTGTTCATGTTCTAAATAAAGTCTGTAAATATGCTCTTCTGCTCTTCTGCGGTGCAAGCTTTTGGCTGTGCTTTTATCTGCTGATAAACAGTGTACACAAGCCTGGAATGTGGCAATCCGTTTCCAGAACGGCTTCGTGTCGCTAACTGCTGGATCTGCCTGAGCTACGGGAGATTGATGGACGTCCGACTGCCAGCTTGGGGGCTCATGATGGACACTATCTCCCTGGCAGTTTCCCAACAACAAGGTTTCGGGCCCAGAATTCACAGCACCTACAGGAGAGTAAAGCTGCAACAGACTGCGTTTAAGAGGTACGGTGGGAAAAGCGAAAGAAAAGAGGGAGGCTTTTGGCTTTTCTGTTTTACCTCGGCAAGGAGTCTTTGATCTCCGGCAAGGCTTAATTGGCCTGGGAGCTGAGCCAAAGAGGCTTCGTGATTAATGGCTGCCAAGATAAGGAGTCTCTCAAGTTAAAAAAGACTCACGGCTAATGCCAAAAGCTGGAATGGAGTTTTTCCAAGCTTGTGGAAATGCTGAATGCCCTAAGTTGGATGGGCAGAATTATGAAACCTGGGCAAAATGGTGTGAGAGTTTGCTGCGTCAGTTTGGGGTGTGGCATGCTGTTTCTGAGCCCCCTCCGGTTCCTCTGACAGAGAAATGGAAAGGCCAAAATTCGAAAGCGATAGACGTAATAGTCTTATCCGTATCTCTTGAGGAAATTAAGACGCTGGCTGGCAACACCACTGCACGTGGAATGTGGTATGCTTTGATGAAAGCTCACAAGCCAGTAATCCCAGCCCAGAGTTTGACTGCATCGGAGGTCCTAGCTGTTTCCCAGAATGCGAGTGATTGCAGGGATGCTGAGGGCACCGGTTGCAAGCTGCAGGGGGAGCTGACTGTCACGTCATCCCAGGCAGCATACCAGCCTCCAGGGGGAGCCAAGGAGTCGGCAGCTGAGAGCTCTGGTTCTCGTGAGAACCAAGGCCATCGCCTTTGCAGAGGCCGGAAAGGCAAAGGTAAACAGCCGCAGCCGCCTGCAGATGGCCAGGAGCAGCAGGGGGGCAAGCTGCAAAAGCCCACGCCGGTGCAAAACAAGGGTTTGCTTGCTGTAAAGACTGCTCCAACAGCCAAAGGCAGCTTTGTTGTTGATTCAGGCTGTACGCGCCACGTCTCGAAGGACCGCCATCTCTTTATCTCCTTCAAGCCTCAGGAAGGTGAGATCCACCTGGCTGATGGAAGGACGTTGCAAATTGCAGGAGAAGGGACTGTGAAACTTGCAAGTTTGCACACAACCATCAGCGGTGTACTATATGTTCCAGGAGCTGCAAGCAACTTGTTGAGCGTCCCACAGCTTACTGGACGTGGTTTTCAGATTTCCTTCAAGAGGAGCGTCTGTGTCATCAGTAAAGGCAAAGAGGACTATTTGCATGCAAAGTTTATGGATGGTTTGTTCCATATAACTTATGAGGACACTGCTGTTGTGTCTAATGCTGATTCTTGTTGTGTTGCACAAACTAACAAAGTTCTTCATGCAGGTTGCATTCACGATGCGCATCGAAGATTTGGTCACCTCTCTTGGAAGGCACTGGCCAAGATGCCAGAGGTGGTTGAGGGTTTGAACATCAAACCCTGTAAGTTTCACATGAAATGTGTATCTTGTGCAGAGAACAAGGTGAAGGTTGCTCCAAAAGGCAAGAAGTCTAGCAGGCAGGCCTCCAAACCCTACCAGCTAGTGCATGCGGACCTGGTTGGGCCACTTGCGCCCTCTATAGGAGGAGCAAGGTACTTCATGATTCTGATTGATTCTTTTTCGAGGTACATTCATGTGTTTTTGCTCGAACAGAAATTGCAAGCGTTTCCAAAGTTTAAGGCATTCTGTGCTTGGTTGGAGAATGTGCACGGTAAACGTATTTCTTGTTTTTTTACTGATCGGGGCGGGGAGTTTACTTCTCAGCAGTTTGAAGCTTTCCTGACTGAGAAGGGAATCCAGCATGACATGTCAACGCCCAGATCGCCATGGATGAATGGGCTTGCGGAGAGAGCAAATCAGACATTGCTGCAAGGAATAAAAACCTTGTTGCATGATGCCAATCTCCCTGATAAGTTTTGGGGGGAGGCTCTGGGGAATTTGGTTTATACCGTTAATCGCAGATTGTCATCACCCATTGGCTGTACCCCCTATGAGAAGATGTTTGGCAAGAAGCCCAACACCAAACACTTGAAAATCTTTGGTTCGGACATGTGGGTACGCACACAACAAACCAACAAGCTTGGGAAGCGTGGGGCACATGGTTTGTTCATGGGGTACGAAAAAGGTGCATACAGGGTATGGATGACTGACTCTAAGTCCATAAAGTTCACAAGGAGTGTTGAGTACAATCCTAAGTGGGGGGGAAATGTGGGAATTTTCCAGAGTTACCCAGAGGAGGATGAAGGTGATGTCAAGCAAGCAGCTAAAGATGAGAAAGCTGCTGATGATGATGATGAGGATGATGATGATGATGATGATGAGGATGAGGATGAGGATGAGGATGAGGAGGAGGATGATGATGATGATGATGATGATGATGATCAGAGTTCGGATTCCAGTTCAGTGGGCGGCGCGGCTGCTGCTGCTGGTGTCAGTGACAGTGATGACACAGCAGACTACAAGAGCGCACAGGCCTCAGTCAGACCATCTGATGCGTCTGACAATGAACTGGAAGAACCACTGTTCACCATTGGTCATTTTTCTCCTAAGAAAGAGGAGATGAGTCCAGAAGACTTGCGTCTAGTGCGTAGGTCTGAAAGGGCGACCAAAGGCAGACCTCCAAAGAGGTATGCTGATGAGTTTGCTAAGACAGCAACTGCTGTTCTTAGTAGCTCAGAGAAGGTGTGGGAACCTTCAAGCTTCAAAGAGGTTCAGGAGTTAACCTCTAAAGATGCTGAGCCTTGGCTTAATGCCATGAAGGCTGAAGTTGATTCCTTGAACAGGAACCAAACTTGGGAACTAGTACCGGTAGTCCCAGGAATGAGACTGGTTGGCAGCAAATGGGTCTTCAAGGCCAAGACAGACCAGAATGGCAAGGTAGTCAGACACAAAGCCAGATTGGTTGCCAGAGGTTTTTCACAGGTACCTGGACAGGATTACCACGAGACCTACTCACCCACAGTCAAATATGAGAGCATCCGGCTGATGCTCAAGGTCGCTGCGGAGGAGAAACTGCATGTTTCCCACCATGACATTAATACAGCTTTTTTGTACGGGGTTTTGGGGGAGGAGCTGTACATGCTTCCACCTGATGGGATGCAGATACAGAAGGGAATGGTCTGTAAACTGCGGAAATCCTTATATGGTCTCAAGCAGAGTGCCAGGTGTTGGAACACAAAACTCACTGAGACATTGCTTTCTCTAGGTTTTCACCAGGGCAAAGCTGATCCATGTGTGTTTGTCAAGGAGGAGGGGCAAAACAAACTGTATTGTTTATGTTTTGTTGATGATCTTCTGATGTTTTGGAAGAATCAGGCTTTCTACCAAAGCACCCTAGCTCAGCTGAAGGAGCACTTTGACATGAAGGATCTTGGTGAGGTATCCAACTATCTTTCTCTGCAGGTGGAGAAAGACCAAGCAGGTAATTTTCTGGTACACCAAACACAGAAAATTGCTGATGTCTTAACCAGGTTGAATTTGGTTGATGCAAACCCAGCAGACACACCAATGGTGACAGGTTACCAGGTAGACAGTACTGCTGAAGCGTTTTCTGACACAACGCTGTACAGATGCATTCTAGGCAAGATGAACTTCATTGCCAGATGTTCAAGACCTGACATAGCTGTAAGCTGTAATCTGCTTAGCAGACATGCCAACAATCCTACGGTTCAGGATTGGAAAGCTCTGAAGCGCATAGCCCGCTATTTGAAAGGGACTATGCACTACAGGCTGAGGTTCACCAGTCAGAAGACTGGAGGTCTTGAAATCTTTGCAGATGCAAGTTTTGGAAGTGACACCACGGATGGTACAAGCACTTCTGGAGTATGCTACATGTACAACCACTGCCTGTTTGACTCGTTGTGCAAGAAGCAGACAACAGTGAGCCTAAGTTCCTGTGAAGCAGAACTCAATGCTCTGTCATTTTCACTCATGGATTGTGAATGGTTGATGCAACTGTTTAAGGACATCAGAGTGTCTGTGAAATGTCCTGTACAAGTGTATCAAGACAATAGATCGTGTTTGGCTTTGCTGAACTCCGAGAGTTGCAAGCAGAGAACCAAGTACTTGCAGATTAAGCTACATCGTGCAAGGGAGTGTGTTCAAAAAGGACTGATTCGGGTGTCCTACATGCCAGGAAATGAAATTCCTGCTGATCTGTTGTCTAAGGTTGTTAACAGAGAACAACTTAAGGTTTATGTACAAAAGTTGCAATTGGGTGAACCACAGGTACAACAGGTTACACGGAAAGGGGGAGGATGTTAGGATATTTCCGTTCCACCTTAAAAGGGAGCAGGCTTTGGGAGGATCAGAGTCTGCGCATGTCCTATTCACAGGATGTTTATGTTCTGATATTCCTTTCGGTTTTGCCAGTTAGTCAGAGACGCTGACTGAGAATGGACGTGTTTTCTTTGTTCTGTTCATGTTCTAAATAAAGTCTGTAAATATGCTCTTCTGCTCTTCCGCGGTGCAAGCTTTTGGCTGTGCTTTTATCTGCTGATAAACAGTGTACACAAGCCTGGAATGTGGCAATCCGTTTCCAGAACGGCTTCATGTCGCTAACTGCTGGATCTGCCTGAGCTACGGGAGATTGATGGACGTCTGACTGCCAGCTTGGGGGCTCATGATGGACACTATCTCCCTGGCAGTTTCCCAACACAGGGTGAGGGGGGTCCCAGGGGGGACGCACCAGAAACAGGGGGCCAGCGGGGACTCCCAAAGCAGCAGCTGGAAATCAGGACCAGCTTCCCCACCAGAGCAGAGTGGGGGGGAAGAGTCCCAGGTGTCAGGTCCAGCTAGCCCCCCCGAAGGGGGAAGCAGTGACAGGAGCAGTGAAACGGTCAGGAGGAAGGTTACCGGCTGGGCGCGCGCGCCAAGTTCAAATATACAGGCGCGCGAGACAGCAGGCAGCCCGGATCGGGAACCAGGTCCTAAAGCCTGCCGGAGGCTGGGGGAAGAATCAGGGGACTCAGCGTCAGAAGAGTCTAGAAAGGGCGAAACCCCAGCTGACAGGCGGAGCCAGAGGAGGAAAGAGCAAAGGAAGAGGTGGAGCAAGGCTCGGATCTTAAACTGGTGTATGGGGGGCGGAGACTCAGACGGACCTTCGGCGGTCTAGAGTCTCAGACGTAGAGCTGCACGCTGCTAATGTGAAAGACAAACTGAACTTCAATAAAGACTTTTGTATATAACAACGGACTGGCATTGGTCCTTTGTGAGCTGGGACCTAGGGTAGCTCTGACAGTTACGGTTACGGGTACGGTTAGGGTTAGGGTTAGGGTTAGCCACTTAATGGATCCAAATGGTTTCCAGAGAGTGGTAGGGGATGCTTTATCCCATGTTGATGGCCTTTCAGCTGATTCCCTGGTGGCCCGCTGGAATGCGGAGTTAACCAGGGCTATTGACTGTCTGGCTCCGAAGCGCCCTCTCCGATTGCATGGAGCCCGGACAGCCCCGTGGTTTTCCCCGGAGCTGAGGGCGATGAAACAATCGCTGAGGTGGCTAGAGCGTCGGTGGCAGAAAACTCACTCCGAATCTGACCGGACACAGGTTAGAGCTCATCGTCGAGCCTACCAAGTGGCGATAGCGACGGCGAAGAAGACTTTCTTCACCGCCTCTATTGCATCTGCAGAAAATAGTAGCAGGAGACACTTTCAGGTGGTCCGCAATTTAACGGAACCACCTTTACCACCGGGGCCTTGTAAAGACCCCAAGATCTCCTGCAACGATTTTGCAAAGTTTTTTGCAGATAAAATCACTCATATTCAGAAGGAGCTAGACACCACCGTGGGAGCAGGGCTGGGGCGGGAGAGTGCTGGAGCTCTGTCTGGTCAAGTTGCATGGAATCAATTTCAATCCGTTACCCCCGAGGATGTGGACAGGCTGCTTGGACTTGTGAAACCAACCACCTGTCTCCTTGATCCTTGCCCATCCTGGCTTATAAAAGCTAGCCGGGAAGGGCTGGGCGATGGGCTTCGTGGGGTGGTGAATGCTTCCCTCCGTGAGGGAGCCTTCCCAGACCCGCTGAAAGAAGCGGTTATTAAACCGCTTCTTAAAAAACCATCTTTAAATGCGGCCACGATGGCCAACTACCGCCCAGTCTCAAATCTTCCATTCTTGGGCAAGGTGATTGAGCGAGTGGTTGCTGAACAACTCCAGGCACGCCTGGAAGAAGCGGACCATTTGGATCCCTTCCAATCGGGATTCAGGCCTCATCACGGGACTGAAACTGCCTTGGTCGCACTGGTTGATGATCTCCGGCGGGCTAGGGACAAAGGTGAGAGCTGTTTCCTAGTTCTGCTGGATCTCTCAGCGGCGTTTGATACCATCGACCATAACATCCTTCTGGACCGTCTTGAGGGGCTGGGAGCTGGGGGCACTGTCATACAGTGGTTCCGCTCCTTCCTCCTGGGCCGTGTTCAGAAAGTGGTGGGGGGGGATGAGTGTTCAGACCCCTGGGCTCTCACTTGTGGGGTGCCTCAGGGTTCTGTCCTCTCCCCCATGCTTTTCAACATCTATATGCAGCCGCTGGGAGAGATCATCAGGGGGTTTGGGCTGGGTGTTCATCAGTATGCAGATGATACCCAGCTCTACCTTTCTTTCAAATCAGAACCAGTGAAGGCGGTGACAGTCCTGTGTGAGTGTCTGGAGGCGGTTGGAGGATGGATGGCGGCAAACAGATTGAGATTGAATCCTGACAAGACAGAAGTACTGTTTCTGGGGGACAGGAGGCGGGCAGGTGTGGGGGATTCCCTGGTCCTGAATGGGGTAACCGTGCCCCTGAAGGACCAGGTGCGCAGCCTGGGAGTCATTTTGGACTCGCAGCTGTCCATGGAGGCACAGGTTAAATCCGTGTCCAGGGCAGCTGTGTACCAGCTCCATCTGGTATGTAGGCTGAGACCCTATCTGCCCGTGGACTGCCTCGCCAGAGTGGTGCATGCTCTGGTTATCTCCCGCTTGGACTACTGCAATGCGCTCTACGTGGGGCTACCTTTGAAGGTGACCCGGAAACTACAACTAATCCAGAATGCAGCAGCCATACTGGTGACTGGGAACGGCCGCCGAGACCATATAACACCGGTCTTGAAAGACCTGCATTGGCTCCCAGTACGTTTCCGAGCACAATTCAAAGTGTTGGTGCTGACCTTTAAAGCCCTAAACGGCCTCGGTCCAGTATACCTGAAGGAGCGTCTCCAGCCCCATCATTCTGCCCGGACGCTGAGGTCCAGCGCCGAGGGCCTTCTGGCGGTTCCCTCATTGCGAGAAGCAAAGTTACAGGGAACCAGGCAGAGGGCCTTCTCGGTAGTGGCGCCCTCCCTGTGGAACGCCCTCCCACCAGATGTCAAAGAGAACAACAACTACCAGACTTTTAGAAGACATCTGAAGGCAGCCCTGTTTAGGGAAGCTTTTAATGTTTAATGTATCATAGTATTTTAATATTCTTTTGGAAGCCGCCCAGAGTGGCTGGGGAAACCCAGCCAGATGGGCGGGGTATAAATAATAAATTATTATTATTATTATTATTATTATTATTATTATTATTATTATTATTATTATTATTATTATTATTATTATTATTATTATCCCCCCTCGAAGCCCCCCCTTCCCCCCTCCCGCTGCTCGGGTGCAGGTTCCGGAAGCTCCTCAGTCGCTGGGGTAGATCTTGGATACAGTTCGTCGACGTCAATCATCTCTGCTTCCAGCTCATTGCTTGTGTGCTCGAAACCAAGGTCCTCTCCTAACACGTCCATGTCCTCCCCCTGTCTCTTTGGACGTTGCTGTCTGCCAGGGCCCCCTCAGCAATCTCCTGCGCCACTCATCCTCTGGTTGGTCATCCCACCAGTAAGAGCGATCCGTGTCCACCCCCGAGCACGATCCCCTTGGAGGACTCGATTCTGGCGTGGTCTCCTCTGCTGAGGAGAACCCCCGGAAGGTGCTGCCTGAAAGTGTAGGCGTAAAAAGCCAGTCGTCGAAAAATTCCGCTGGCATGGGCCTGTGTGGGAAGAGTGCATGGAACTCGTCCTTAAGAAGGGGTTCTTCCAGAGCATAGCCCGGCACCCAACTGTTGGCACTGGCCGGGGTACCCTCTCTGGCGAGGAGGTATTCTACTCCCTCCTCCCCCCATCTCGAGTCCAGAATTTCTGTGACCTCGTTGAGTGTCTCGGCCTTCGGTGACTTCCCCCCCCCTTGGGGACTCCCTGCGTGGGTCCGGTGCCGTCCCTGGCTCCTGAAACCTGTGTGGGGCTTTGTAGGGCGTAAGCACCGACCTATGAAAGACCGGGTGCATTCGGGAACCTTCTGGGAGGGTCAACCGAAGGTCCTGTGTGAGTGCCTGGAGGCGGTTGGAGGATGGATGGCGGCTAATGGATTGAGGTTGAATCCTGACAAGACAGAAGTACTGTTTCTGGGGGACAGGAGGCGAGCAGGTGTGGAGGACTCCCTGGTCCTGAATGGGGTAACTGTGCCCCTGAAGGACCAGGTGCGTAGCCTGGGAGTCATTTTGGACTCACAGCTGTCCATGGAGGCGCAGGTCAATTCTGTATCCAGGGCAGCTGTCTACCAACTCCACCTGGTACGCAGGCTGAGACCCTACCTGCCCGTGGACTGTCTCACCAGAGTGGTGCATGCTCTGGTTATCTCCCGCTTGGACTACTGCAATGCGCTCTACGTGGGGCTACCTTTGAAGGTGACTCGGAAACTA